>NC_140589.1:1942542726-1943142726 GCF_964204655.1 Triturus cristatus
TCAGACGTCCCTTACACCCAGAGGATGGCATTTATCCCTCCAGGTCTTCCCCTCCAGAGGACAATATCAGCTCCATCACAGAGCTGCCCTGTTTCACGGGGTTGCCCTTCGTACAGACACAGTGGAGGAAGATTTTCTCATGGACACTTTCGACACCACACAAAGGTCCACCTCAATTTTACCCATGCTTAAAGGGGTCATTAAGCATGCACCAGAGATCTTTAAAGACCCCGTCAGGGCTCGAGTCATCAACCCGAGAATAGAAAAAAAGTATAAGGCTGCTCCTACTGATCCAGCACACATTAAAGGCCCCGCACCACTAGACTCCTTGGCAGTCTCCAATGCAAGGAAGAGTGCACATTCCCAAACATGAGGTGACGCACCACCACCAGATGAGGAATCTAAACTCCTGGACGCCTCTGGCAAACGCACCGCGTCACAGGCAGCAAACATATGGCGCATTGCCAATACCCAAGCGCTGCTAGCCAGGTATGACAGTGCACATTATGATGAGCTTGAGTCCATAATGCAGCACCTCCCTGACAGGTATAAAAACAGGGCCAATGAACTCATACAGGAAGGTAAAACCATCACTAATACCTCCATCCGTTGTGCCTTAGATGTAGCAGATACCGCCTCAAGGGCGATAAACACCAGTGTCCTTTTGCGTAGGCACGCCTGGCTACGCATCTCAGGTCTTAAACCTGAAGTCCAGAGTTCTATACTCAATCAGCCATTTGATGAGCAACACCTGTTTGGCCCCAATGTGGACGTATCACTTGAGAAAATGAAAAAGGATACAGACACGGACAAATCTATGGGAGCCTTGCAGTCGCAAGCTCCCAGACGGTCCTTTCGTCGCTTATCCTTCAGAAGCCCCCATAGAGGCTACTCTTCTGATAGCCCCTCCACTTCTTACAAGGCTCCCACTCAATCCACCTTTACTAGAGGTTACCAAAGGGGTGGTTACAGGGGGAACAACAGCAAAGGCAGAGGCAAAAACAACAACTCCCGCTCTGCCACCACCACCCCAGGACTTCCCCCAGACCATTACACTCCAGTCGGGGGAAGACTCCACCAATTCCTCCCTGCCTGGGCAAACATCACTTCAGACAGGTGGGTGCAACAGATAATTCAATCAGGCTACTGTCTCGAACTAACATCTACCCCCCGCAAACATACCACCCAAACAGCGTCTAATGTCACAAGAACACCTGTTACTGCTAAAGCAGGAGGTAATCTCCCTCCTACAAAAAAGTGCAATAGAACCAGTTCCCCTGCACCAACAAAACAAGGGAGTTTACTCCCTGTATTTTCTCATACCAGAAAAGGATGGCTCTCTAAGGCCTATTCTAGACCTCAGACCCCTAAACATATACATACACTCAGACCATTTCCACATGGTCACACTTCAGCAGGTCCTTCCTCTGCTTTCACAGGGCGACTTCCTTACAACCCTAGACCTCAAGGATGCCCATTTCCACATTCCCATTCACAGCACTCACAGAAAATATCGTAGTGGACGGTCTGTACTATCAATTCAAAGTGCTCCCATTCGCAGTGAACACAGCACCAAGACCACGCCCAGGATTCCCCTAACACCAGCTCAGCATCCCTGAGCATCTCCAGCATCCTGCATCCCATGCACCAGGACCACGCCCATGATTCCCCTAACACAGGCTCAGCATAACTGAGCATCTCCAGCATCCTGCATCCCTCGCATCAGGACCACGTCCATGATTCCCATAACACCGGCTCAGCATCCCTGAGCATCTCCAGCATCCTGCATCCCTTGCATCAGGACCATGCCCATGATTCCCCTAACACAGGCTCAGCATCCCTGAGCATCTCCAGGATCCTGCATCCCTTGCATCAGGACCACGCCCAGGATTCCCCTAACACAGCCTCAGCATCCCTGAGCATCTACAGCATCCTGCATCCCTTGCACCAGGACCACGTTCATGATTCCCCTAACACCGGCTCAGCATCCCTGAGCATCTTCAGCATCCTGCATCCCATGCAACAGGACCACGCCCATGATTCCCCTAACACCGGCTCAGCATCCCTGAGCATCCCCAGCATCCTGCATCCCTTGCATCAGGACCACGCCCATGATTCCCCTAACAACGGCTCAGTATCCCTGAGCATCTCCAGCATCCTGCATCCCTTGCATCAGGACCACGCCCAGGATTCCCCTAACACAGGCTCAGCATAACTGAGCATCTCCAGCATCCTGCATCCCTCGCATCAGGACCACGTCCATGATTCCCATAACACCGGCTCAGCATCCCTGAGCATCTCCAGCATCCTGCATCCCTTGCATCAGGACCATGCCCATGATTCCCCTAACACAGGCTCAGCATCCCTGAGCATCTCCAGGATCCTGCATCCCTTGCATCAGGACCACGCCCAGGATTCCCCTAACACCGGCTCAGCATCCCTGAGCATCTCCAGCATCCTGCATCCCTTGCATCAGGACCACGCCCATGATTCCCCTAACACAGGCTCAGCATCACTGAGCATCTCCAGCATGCTGCATCCCATGCACCAGGACCACGTCCATGATTCCCCTAACACAGGCTCAGCATAACTGAGCATCTTCAGCATCTTGCATCCCTTCCATCAGGACCACGCCCATGATTCCCCTAACACCGGCTCAGCATCCCTGAGCATCTCCAGCATCCTGCATCCCTTGCACCAGGACCACGCCCATGATTCCCCTAACACCGGCTCAGCATCCTTGAGCATCTTCAGCATCCTGCATCCCATGCATCATACCCACACCCATGATTCCCCTAACACCGGCTCAGCATCCCTGAGCATCTCCAGCATCCTGCATCCCTTGCATCAGGACCACGTTCATGATTCCCCTAACACCCGCTCAGCATCCCTGAGCATCTCCAGCATCCTGCATCCCTTGCACCAGGACCACGCCCATGATTCCCCTAACAAAGCCTCAGCATCCCTGAGCATCTACAGCATCCTGCATCCCTTGCACCAGGACCACGCCCATGATTCCCCTAACACAGCCTCAGCATCCCTGAGCATCTCCAGCATCCTGCATCCCTTGCATCAGGACCACGCCCATGATTCCCCTAACACCGGCTCAGCATCCCTGAGCATCTCCAGCATCCTGCATCCCATGCATCAGGACCACGCCCATGATTCCCCTAACACCAGGTCAGCATCCCTGAGCATCTCCAGCATCCTGCATCCCTTGCATCAGGACCACGCCCAGGATTCCCCTAACACCGGCTCAGCATCCCTGAGCATTTCCAGCATCCTGCATCCCATGCATCAGGACCACGCCCATGATTCCCCTAACACCGGCTCAGCATCCCTGAGCATCTCCAGCATCCTGCATCCCTCGCATCAGGACCACGTCCATGATTCCCATAACACAGGCTCAGCATCCCTGAGCATCTCCAGCATCCTGCATCCCATGCACCAGGACCACGCCCATGATTCCCATAACACCAGCTCAGCATCCCTGAGCATCTTCAGAATCCTCTAGCCCTTGCATCAGGACCACGTTCATGATTCCCCTAACACCGGCTCAGCATCCCTGAGCATCTCCAGCATCCTGCATCCCATGCATCAGGACCACGCCCATGATTCCCCTAACACCGGCTCAGCATCCCTGAGCATCTCCAGCATCCTGCATCCCTCGCATCAGGACCACGTTCATGATTCCCCTAACACCGGCTCAGCATCCTTGAGCATCTTCAGCATCCTGCATCCCATGCATCATAACCACACCCATGATTCCCCTAACACCGGCTCAGCATCCCTGAGCATCTCCAGCATCCTGCATCCCTTGCATCAGGACCACGTTCATGATTCCCCTAATACCCGCTCAGCATCCCTGAGCATCTCCAGCATCCTGCATCCCTTGCACCAGGACCACGCCCATGATTCCCCTAACACAGCCTCAGCATCCCTGAGCATCTACAGCATCCTGCATCCCTTGCACCAGGACCACGCCCATGATTCCCCTAACACCAGCTCAGCATCCCTGAGCATCTCCAGCATCCTGCATCCCTTGCATCAGGACCACGCCCAGGATTCCCCTAACACCGGCTCAGCATCCCTGAGCATCTTCAGCATCCTGCATCCCATGCATCAGGACCACGCCCATGATTCCCCTAACACCGGCTCAGCATCCCTGAGCATCTCCAGCATCCTGCATCCCTTGCATCAGGACCACGCCCAGGATTCCCCTAACACCGGCTCAGCATCCCTGAGCATCTTCAGCATCCTGCATCCCATGCATCAGGACCACGCCCATGATTCCCCTAACACCGGCTCAGCATCCCTGAGCATCTCCAGCATCCTGCATCCCTCGCATCAGGACCACGTCCATGATTCCCATAACACAGGCTCAGCATCCCTGAGCATCTCCAGCATCCTGCATCCCATGCATCAGGACCACGCCCATGATTCCCCTAACACCGGCTCAGCATCCCTGAGCATCTCCAGCATTCTGCATCCCTCGCATCAGGACCACGTCCATGATTCCCATAACACAGGCTCAGCATCCCTGAGCATCTCCAGCATCCTGCATCCCATGCACCAGGACCACGCCCATGATTCCCATAACACCAGCTCAGCATCCCTGAGCATCTTCAGAATCCTCTAGCCCTTGCATCAGGACCACGTTCATGATTCCCCTAACACCCGCTCAGCATCCCTGAGCATCTCCAGCATCCTGCATCCCTTGCACCAGGACCACGCCCATGATTCCCCTAACACAGCCTCAGCATCCCTGAGCATTTCCAGCATCCTGCATCCCATGCATCAGGACCACGCCCATGATTCCCCTAACACCGGCTCAGCATCCCTGAGCATCTCCAGCATCCTGCATCCCTCGCATCAGGACCACGTCCATGATTCCCCTAACACCGGCTCAGCATCCCTGAGCATCTCCAGCATCCTGCATCCCTTGCATCAGGACCACGCCCATGATTCCCCTAACACCGGCTCAGTATCCCTGAGCATCTCCAGCATCCTGCATCCCTTGCATCAGGACCACGCCCAGGATTCCCCTAACACAGGCTCAGCATAACTGAGCATCTCCAGCATCCTGCATCCCTCGCATCAGGACCACGTCCATGATTCCCATAACACCGGCTCAGCATCCCTGAGCATCTCCAGCATCCTGCATCCCTTGCATCAGGACCATGCCCATGATTCCCCTAACACAGGCTCAGCATCCCTGAGCATCTCCAGGATCCTGCATCCCTTGCATCAGGACCACGCCCAGGATTCCCCTAACACCGGCTGAGCATCCCTGAGCATCTCCAGCATCCTGCATCCCTTGCATCAGGACCACGCCCATGATTCCCCTAACACAGGCTCAGCATCACTGAGCATCTCCAGCATCCTGCATCCCTTGCATCAGGACCACGTTCATGATTCCCCTAACACCCGCTCAGCATCCCTGAGCATCTCCAGCATCCTGCATCCCTTGCACCAGGACCACGCCCATGATTCCCCTAACACAGCCTCAGCATCCCTGAGCATCTCCAGCATCCTGCATCCCTTGCACCAGGACCACGCCCATGATTCCCCTAACACAGCCTCAGCATCCCTGAGCATCTACAGCATCCTGCATCCCTTGCACCAGGACCACGCCCATGATTCCCCTAACACAGCCTCAGCATCCCTGAGCATCTACAGCATCCTGCATCCCTTGCACCAGGACCACGCCCATGATTCCCCTAACACCAGCTCAGCATCCCTGAGCATCTCCAGCATCCTGCATCCCTTGCATCAGGACCACGCCCAGGATTCCCCTAACACCGGCTCAGCATCCCTGAGCATTTCCAGCATCCTGCATCCCATGCATCAGGACCATGCCCATGATTCCCCTAACACCGGCTCAGCATCCCTGAGCATCTCCAGCATCCTGCATCCCTTGCACCAGGACCACGCCCATGATTCCACTAACACAGGCTCAGCATCCCTGAGCATCTTCAGCATCCTGCATCCCTTGCACCAGGACCACGCCCATGATTCCACTAACACCGGCTCAGCATCCCTGAGCATCTCCAGCATCCTGCATCCCTCGCATCAGGACCACGCCCATGATTCCCCTAACACCTGCTCAGCATCCCTGAGCATCTCCAGCATCCTGCATCCCTTGCACCAGGACCACGCCCATGATTCCCCTAACACCAGCTCAGCATCCCTGAGCATCTCCAGCATCCTGCATCCCTTGCACCAGCACCACGCCCATGATTCCCCTAACACCAGCTCAGCATCCCTGAGCATCTCCAGCATCCTGCATCCCTTGCATCAGGACCACGCCCATGATTCCCCTAACATCGGCTCAGCATCCCTAAGCATCTCCAGCATCCTGCATCCCTTGCATCAGGACCACGCCCATGATTCCCCTAACACAGGCTCAGCATCCCTGAGCATCTCCAGCATCCTGCATCCCATGCATCAGGACCACGCCCATGATTCCCCTAACACCAGCTCAGCATCCCTGAGCATCTCCAGCATCCTGCATCCCTTGCATCAGGACCACGTTCATGATTCCTCTAAACACCGGCTCAGCATCCCTGAGCATCTCCAGCATCCTGCATCCCTTGCATCAGGACCACACCCATGATTCCCCTAACACCGACTCAGCATCCCTGAGCACCTCCAGCATCCTGCATCCCTCGCATCAGGACCACGCCCATGATTCCCCTAACACCGGCTCAGCATCCCTGAGCATCTCAAGCATCCTGCATCCCTTGCATCAGGAACACGCCCATGATTCCCCTAACACCGGCTCAGCATCCCTGAGCATCTCCAGCATCCTGCATCCCATGCATCAGGACCACGCTCATGATTCCCCTAACACCGGCTCAGCATCCCTGAGCATCTCCAGCATCCTGCATCCCATGCATCAGGACCACGTCCATGATTCCCCTAACACCAGCTCAGCATCCCTGAGCATCTTCAGCATCCTGCATCCCTTGCACCAGCACCACGCCCATGATTCCCGTAACACCAGCTCAGCATCCCTGAGCATCTCCAGCATCCTGCATCCCTTGCATCAGGACCACGCCCATGATTCCCCTAACACCGGCTCAGCATTACTGAGCATCTTAAGCATCCTGCATCCCATGCATCAGGACCACGCCCATGATTCCCCTAACACCGGCTCAGCATCCCTGAGCATCTCCAGCATCCTGCATCCCTTGCACCAGGACCACGTCCATGATTCCCCTAACACAGGCTCAGCATCCCTGAGCATCTCCAGCATCCTGCATCCCATGCATCAGGACCACGTCCATGATTCCCCTAACACCGGCTCAGCATCCCTGAGCATCTTCAGCATCCTGCATCCCATGCATCAGGACCACGCCCATGATTCCCCTAACACCGGCTCAGCATTACTGAGCATCTTAAGAATCCTGCATCCCATGCATCAGGACCACGCCCATGATTCCCCTAACACCGGCTCAGAATCCCTGAGCATCTCCAGCATCCTGCATCCCTTGCATCAGGACCACGCCCATGATTCCCCTAACACCAGCTCAGCATCCCTGAGCATCTCCAGCATCCTGCATCCCATGCATCAGGACCACGTTCATGATTCCCCTAACACCGGCTCAGCATCCCTGAGCATCTCCAGCATCCTGCATCCCTTGCACCAGGACCACGCCCATGATTCCCCTAACACAGCCTCAGCATCCCTGAGCATCTACAGCATCCTGCATCCCTTGCACCAGGACCACGTTCATGATTCCCCTAACACAGGCTCAGCATTACTGAGCATCTTCAGCATCCTGCATCCCTTGCATCAGGACCACACCCATGAATCCCCTAACACCGGCTCAGCATCCCTGAGCATCTCCAGCATCCTGCATCCCTTGCATCAAGACCACGCCCATGATTCCCCTAACACCGGCTCAGCATCCCTGAGCATCTCCAGCATCCTGCATCCCTTGCATCAGGACCACGCCCATGATTCCCCTAACACCAGCTCAGCATCCCTGAGCATCTCCAGCCTCCTGCATCCCTTGCATCAGGACCACGCCCAGGATTCCCCTAACACCGGCTCAGCATCACTGAGCATCCCCAGCATCCTGCATCCCTTGCATCAGGACCACGCCCATGATTCCCCTAACACCGGCTCAGTATCCCTGAGCATCTCCAGCATCCTGCATCCCTTGCATCAGGACCACGCCCAGGATTCCCCTAACACAGGCTCAGCATAACTGAGCATCTCCAGCATCCTGCATCCCTCGCATCAGGACCACGTCCATGATTCCCACAACACCGGCTCAGCATCCCTGAGCATCTCCAGCATCCTGCATCCCTTGCATCAGGACCATGCCCATGATTCCCCTAACACAGGCTCAGCATCCCTGAGCATCTCCAGCATCCTGCATCCCTTGCACCAGGACCACACCCATGATTCCCCTAACACCGGCTCAGCATCCCTGAGCATCTCCAGCATCCTGCATCCCTTGCACCAGGACCACGTCCATGATTCCCCTAACACAGGCTCAGCATCCCTGAGCATCTCCAGCATCCTGCATCCCATGCATCAGGACCACGTCCATGATTCCCCTAACACCGGCTCAGCATCCCTGAGCATCTTCAGCATCCTGCATCCCATGCATCAGGACCACGCCCATGATTCCCCTAAACACCAGCTCAGCATCGCTGAGCATCTCCAGCATCCTGCCTCCCTTGCACCAGGACCACGTCCATGATTCCCCTAACACAGGCTCAGCATCCCTGAGCATCTCCAGCATCCTGCATCCCATGCATCAGGACCACGTCTATGATTCCCCTAACACCGGCTCAGCATCCCTGAGCATCTTCAGCATCCTGCATCCCATGCATCAGGACCACGCCCATGATTCCCCTAACACCGGCTCAGCATTACTGAGCATCTTAAGAATCCTGCATCCCATGCATCAGGACCACGCCCATGATTCCCCTAACACCGGCTCAGCATCCCTGAGCATCTCCAGCATCCTGCATCCCTTGCATCAGGACCACGCCCATGATTCCCCTAACACCAGCTCAGCATCCCTGAGCATCTCCAGCATCCTGCATCCCATGCATCAGGACCACGTTCATGATTCCCCTAACACCGGCTCAGCATCCCTGAGCATCTCCAGCATCCTGCATCCCTTGCACCAGGACCACGCCCATGATTCCCCTAACACAGCCTCAGCATCCCTGAGCATCTACAGCATCCTGCATCCCTTGCACCAGGACCACGTTCATGATTCCCCTAACACAGGCTCAGCATTACTGAGCATCTTCAGCATCCTGCATCCCTTGCATCAGGACCACACCCATGAATCCCCTAACACCGGCTCAGCATCCCTGAGCATCTCCAGCATCCTGCATCCCTTGCATCAAGACCACGCCCATGATTCCCCTAACACCGGCTCAGCATCCCTGAGCATCTCCAGCATCCTGCATCCCTTGCATCAGGACCACGCCCATGATTCCCCTAACACCAGCTCAGCATCCCTGAGCATCTCCAGCCTCCTGCATCCCTTGCATCAGGACCACGCCCAGGATTCCCCTAACACCGACTCAGCATCACTGAGCATCCCCAGCATCCTGCATCCCTTGCATCAGGACCACGCCCATGATTCCCCTAACACCGGCTCAATATCCCTGAGAATCTCCAGCATCCTGCATCCCTTGCATCAGGACCACGCCCAGGATTCCCCTAACACAGGCTCAGCATAACTGAGCATCTCCAGCATCCTGCATCCCTCGCATCAGGACCACGTCCATGATTCTCATAACACCGGCTCAGCATCTCCAGCATCCTGCATCCCTTGCATCAGGACCATGCCCATGATTCCCCTAACACAGGCTCAGCATCCCTGAGCATCTCCAGCATCCTGCATCCCTTGCATCAGGACCATGCCCATGATTCCCCTAACACAGGCTCAGCATCCCTGAGCATCTCCAGCATCCCTCGCATCAGGACCACGTTCATGATTCCCCTAACACCGGCTCAGCATCCTTGAGCATCTTCAGCATCCTGCATCCCATGCATCATAACCACACCCATGAGTCCCCTAACACCGGCTCAGCATCCCTGAGCATCTCCAGCATCCTGCATCCCTTGCATCAGGACCACGTTCATGATTCCCCTAACACCCGCTCAGCATCCCTGAGCATCTCCAGCATCCTGCATCCCTTGCACCAGGACCACGCCCATGATTCCCCTAACACAGCCTCAGCATCCCTGAGCATCTACAGCATCCTGCATCCCTTGCACCAGGACCACGCCCATGATTCCCCTAACACAGCCTCAGCATCCCTGAGCATCTCCAGCATCCTGCATCCCTTGCATCAGGACCACGCCCATGATTCCCCTAACACCGGCTCAGCATCCCTGAGCATCTCCAGCATCCTGCATCCCATGCATCAGGACCACGCCCATGATTCCCCTAACACCAGCTCAGCATCCCTGAGCATCTCCAGCATCCTGCATCCCTTGCATCAGGACCACACCCAGGATTCCCCTAACACCGGCTCAGCATCCCTGAGCATTTCCAGCTTCCTGCATCCCATGCATCAGGACCACGCCCATGATTCCCCTAACACCGGCTCAGCATCCCTGAGCATCTCCAGCATCCTGCATCCCTCGCATCAGGACCACGTCCATGATTCCCATAACACAGGCTCAGCATCCCTGAGCATCTCCAGCATCCTGCATCCCATGCACCAGGACCACGCCCATGATTCCCATAACACCAGCTCAGCATCCCTGAGCATCTTCAGAATCCTCTAGCCCTTGCATCAGGACCACGTTCATGATTCCCCTAACACCGGCTCAGCATCCCTGAGCATCTTCAGCATCCTGCATCCCATGCAACAGGACCACGCCCATGATTCCCCTAACACCGGCTCAGCATCCCTGAGCATCTCCAGCATCCTGCATCCCTTATACAGGACCACGCCCATGATTCCCCTAACACCGGCTCAGCATCCCTGAGCATCTCCAGCCTCCTGCATCCCTTGCATCAGGACCACGCCCAGGATTCCCCTAACACCGACTCAGCATCACTGAGCATCCCCAGCATCCTGCATCCCTTGCATCAGGACCACGCCCATGATTCCCCTAACACCGGCTCAATATCCCTGAGCATCTCCAGCATCCTGCATCCCTTGCATCAGGACCACGCCCAGGATTCCCCTAACACAGGCTCAGCATAACTGAGCATCTCCAGCATCCTGCATCCCTCGCATCAGGACCACGTCCATGATTCTCATAACACCGGCTCAGCATCTCCAGCATCCTGCATCCCTTGCATCAGGACCATGCCCATGATTCCCCTAACACAGGCTCAGCATCCCTGAGCATCTCCAGCATCCTGCATCCCTTGCATCAGGACCATGCCCATGATTCCCCTAACACAGGCTCAGCATCCCTGAGCATCTCCAGCATCCCTCGCATCAGGACCACGTTCATGATTCCCCTAACACCGGCTCAGCATCCTTGAGCATCTTCAGCATCCTGCATCCCATGCATCATAACCACACCCATGAGTCCCCTAACACCGGCTCAGCATCCCTGAGCATCTCCAGCATCCTGCATCCCTTGCATCAGGACCACGTTCATGATTCCCCTAACACCCGCTCAGCATCCCTGAGCATCTCCAGCATCCTGCATCCCTTGCACCAGGACCACGCCCATGATTCCCCTAACACAGCCTCAGCATCCCTGAGCATCTACAGCATCCTGCATCCCTTGCACCAGGACCACGCCCATGATTCCCCTAACACAGCCTCAGCATCCCTGAGCATCTCCAGCATCCTGCATCCCTTGCATCAGGACCACGCCCATGATTCCCCTAACACCGGCTCAGCATCCCTGAGCATCTCCAGCATCCTGCATCCCATGCATCAGGACCACGCCCATGATTCCCCTAACACCAGCTCAGCATCCCTGAGCATCTCCAGCATCCTGCATCCCTTGCATCAGGACCACACCCAGGATTCCCCTAACACCGGCTCAGCATCCCTGAGCATTTCCAGCTTCCTGCATCCCATGCATCAGGACCACGCCCATGATTCCCCTAACACCGGCTCAGCATCCCTGAGCATCTCCAGCATCCTGCATCCCTCGCATCAGGACCACGTCCATGATTCCCATAACACAGGCTCAGCATCCCTGAGCATCTCCAGCATCCTGCATCCCATGCACCAGGACCACGCCCATGATTCCCATAACACCAGCTCAGCATCCCTGAGCATCTTCAGAATCCTCTAGCCCTTGCATCAGGACCACGTTCATGATTCCCCTAACACCGGCTCAGCATCCCTGAGCATCTTCAGCATCCTGCATCCCATGCAACAGGACCACGCCCATGATTCCCCTAACACCGGCTCAGCATCCCTGAGCATCTCCAGCATCCTGCATCCCTTGCATCAGGACCACGCCCATGATTCCCCTAACACCAGCTCAGCATCCCTGAGCATCTCCAGCCTCCTGCATCCCTTGCATCAGGACCACGCCCAGGATTCCCCTAACACCGACTCAGCATCACTGAGCATCCCCAGCATCCTGCATCCCTTGCATCAGGACCACGCCCATGATTCCCCTAACACCGGCTCAATATCCCTGAGCATCTCCAGCATCCTGCATCCCTTGCATCAGGACCACGCCCAGGATTCCCCTAACACAGGCTCAGCATAACTGAGCATCTCCAGCATCCTGCATCCCTCGCATCAGGACCACGTCCATGATTCTCATAACACCGGCTCAGCATCTCCAGCATCCTGCATCCCTTGCATCAGGACCATGCCCATGATTCCCCTAACACAGGCTCAGCATCCCTGAGCATCTCCAGCATCCTGCATCCCTTGCATCAGGACCATGCCCATGATTCCCCTAACACAGGCTCAGCATCCCTGAGCATCTCCAGCATCCCTCGCATCAGGACCACGTTCATGATTCCCCTAACACCGGCTCAGCATCCTTGAGCATCTTCAGCATCCTGCATCCCATGCATCATAACCACACCCATGAGTCCCCTAACACCGGCTCAGCATCCCTGAGCATCTCCAGCATCCTGCATCCCTTGCATCAGGACCACGTTCATGATTCCCCTAACACCCGCTCAGCATCCCTGAGCATCTCCAGCATCCTGCATCCCTTGCACCAGGACCACGCCCATGATTCCCCTAACACAGCCTCAGCATCCCTGAGCATCTACAGCATCCTGCATCCCTTGCACCAGGACCACGCCCATGATTCCCCTAACACAGCCTCAGCATCCCTGAGCATCTCCAGCATCCTGCATCCCTTGCATCAGGACCACGCCCATGATTCCCCTAACACCGGCTCAGCATCCCTGAGCATCTCCAGCATCCTGCATCCCATGCATCAGGACCACGCCCATGATTCCCCTAACACCAGCTCAGCATCCCTGAGCATCTCCAGCATCCTGCATCCCTTGCATCAGGACCACACCCAGGATTCCCCTAACACCGGCTCAGCATCCCTGAGCATTTCCAGCTTCCTGCATCCCATGCATCAGGACCACGCCCATGATTCCCCTAACACCGGCTCAGCATCCCTGAGCATCTCCAGCATCCTGCATCCCTCGCATCAGGACCACGTCCATGATTCCCATAACACAGGCTCAGCATCCCTGAGCATCTCCAGCATCCTGCATCCCATGCACCAGGACCACGCCCATGATTCCCATAACACCAGCTCAGCATCCCTGAGCATCTTCAGAATCCTCTAGCCCTTGCATCAGGACCACGTTCATGATTCCCCTAACACCGGCTCAGCATCCCTGAGCATCTTCAGCATCCTGCATCCCATGCAACAGGACCACGCCCATGATTCCCCTAACACCGGCTCAGCATCCCTGAGCATCTTCAGCATCCTGCATCCCTTGCACCAGGACCACGTCCATGATTCCCCTAACACAGGCTCAGCATCCCTGAGCATCTTCAGCATCCTGCATCCCTTGCACCAGGACCACGCCCATGATTCCACTAACACCGGCTCAGCATCCCTGAGCATCTCCAGCATCCTGCATCCCATGCATCAGGACCACATTCATGATTCCCCTAACACCAGCTCAGCATCCCAGAGCATCTCCAGCATCCTGCATCCCTTGCATCAGGACCACGTTCATGATTCCCCTAAAACCAGCTCAGCATCCCTGAGCATCTCCAGCATCCTGCATCCCATGCATCAGGACCACGTTCATGATTCCCCTAACACCAGCTCAGCATCCCTGAGCATCTCCAGCATCCTGCATCCCTTGCATCAGGACCACGTCCATGATTCCCCTAACACCGGCTCAGCATCCCTGAGCATCTCCAGCATCCTGCATCCCTTGCACCAGCACCACACCCATGATTCCCCTAACACCAGCTCAGCATCCCTGAGCATCTCCAGCATCCTGCATCCCATGCATCAGGACCACGCCCATGATTCCCCTAACATCGGCTCAGCATCCCTAAGCATCTCCAGCATCCTGCATCCCTTGCATCAGGACCACGCCCATGATTCCCCTAACACAGGCTCAGCATCCCTGAGCATCTCCAGCATCCTGCATCCCTTGCATCAGGACCACGTTCATTATTCCCCTAAACACCGGCTCAGCATCCCTGAGCATCTCCAGCATCCTGCATCCCTTGCATCAGGACCACACCCATGATTCCCCTAACACCGACTCAGCATCCCTGAGCACCTCCAGCATCCTGCATCCCTCGCATCAGGACCACGCCCATGATTCCCCTAACACCGGCTCAGCATCCCTGAGCATCTCAAGCATCCTGCATCCCATGCACCAGGACCACGCCCATGATTCCCCTAACACCGACTCAGCATCCCTGAGCATCTCCAGCATCCTGCATCCCATGCATGAGGACCACGCCCATGATTCCCCTAACACCGGCTCAGCATCCCTGAGCATCTCCAGCATCCTGCATCCCATGCATCAGGACCACGCTCATGATTCCCCTAACACCGGCTCAGCATCCCTGAGCATCTCAAGCATCCTGCATCCCTTGCATCAGGACCACGTTCATGATTCCCCTAACACCAGCTCAGCATCCCTGAGCATCTCCAGCATCCTGCATCCCTTGCATCAGGACCACGTGCATGATTCCCCTAACACCGGCTCAGCATTACTGAGCATCTTAAGAATCCTGCATCCCATGCATCAGGACCACGCCCAGGATTCCCCTAACACCGGCTCAGCATCCCTGAGCATCTCCAGCATCCTGCATCCCTTGCACCAGGACCACGTCCATGATTCCCCTAACACCGGCTCAGCATCCCTGAGCATCTCCAGCATCCTGCATCCCATGCATCAGGACCACGTCCATGATTCCCCTAACACAGGCTCAGCATAACTGAGCATCTTGCATCCCTTCCATCAGGACCACGCCCATGATTCCCCTAACACCGGCTCAGCATCCCTGAGCATCCCCAGCATCCTGCATCCCTTGCATCAGGACCACGCCCATGATTCCCCTAACACCGGCTCAGTATCCCTGAGCATGTCCAGCATCCTGCATCCCTTGCATCAGGACCACGCCCAGGATTCCCCTAACACCGGCTCAGCATCCCTGAGCATCTCCAGCATCCTGCATCCCTTCCATCAGGACCACGCCCATGATTCCCCTAACACCGGCTCAGCATCCCTGAGCATCCCCAGCATCCTGCATCCCATGCATCATAACCACACCCATGATTCCCCTAACACCGGCTCAGCATCCCTGAGCATCTCCAGCATCCTGCATCCCTTGCATCAGGACCACGTTCATGATTCCCCTAACACCCGCTCAGCATCCCTGAGCATCTCCAGCATCCTGCATCCCTTGCACCAGGACCACGCCCATGATTCCCCTAACACAGCCTCAGCATCCCTGAGCATCTCCAGCATCCTGCATCCCATGCATCAGGACCACGTCCATGATTCCCCTAACACAGGCTCAGCATCCCTGAGCATCTCCAGCATCCTGCATCCCATGCACCAGGACCACGTCCATGATTCCCCTAACACAGGCTCAGCATTACTGAGCATCTTCAGCATCCTGCATCCGAGGCATCAGGACCACGCCCATGATTGCCCTAACACCGGCTCAGCATCCCTGAGCATCTCCAGCATCCTGCATCCCTCGCATCAGGACCACGCCCATGATTCCCCTAACACCGGCTCAGCATCCCTGAGCATCTCCAGCATCCTGCATCCCTTGCATCAGGACCACTTCCATGAATCCCCTGACACCAGCTCAGCATCCCTGAGCATCTCCAGCATCCTGCATCCCTCGCATCAGGACCACGCCATAGGAATCGATTGTAACACAGATAAGTGTCTGGAACTGCTTGAGGACTGCTGCTTCAGTGTAGGTAGCTGTTTCTAAAGACTTTGGTGGTCCCCCTGATTAGTTCCCTGCCAGATTTGGTTGTCCCAAGCATTTCTACCTGACCGCATTGACACTTACCGAAGATTTCCTTGAAAAAGTTTCTAAATGTCAAATTCGTTGAATTTGCCAAGAACTGTTTGTGGTTCTGTGAACATGTTTTGATTTATTATTGCTTGTAAAATCCA
Source organism: Triturus cristatus (assembly GCF_964204655.1). Classification (NCBI taxonomy): domain Eukaryota; kingdom Metazoa; phylum Chordata; class Amphibia; order Caudata; family Salamandridae; genus Triturus; species Triturus cristatus. The sequence goes on from NC_140589.1 coordinate 1,942,559,295, forward strand.
TATCTCTGGAACCCTCTAGTGAATCTTTTTCATTGTGGTATCTAAACTCTTATAAAATACAGTGTATTTCTTTAAATTGGTGTAGAATTTCTTGAGTGTCTCCTGTATTTATTCTTCAATCGTTTTGTTGCGGTTTAAACGCTTTACACGTGTTCCTTTGAGTGAGCCTTGCTGCTCAAAGCCACAGCTACCCAGGGTTGAGATTAGGGTTTAACAAACAAAACTTACTGACCCTAAAGAGGTTGGTATGTGCATTTCATGGTGAGGACGCACAACCACACCATATAATACACCCCATTTCCTCACAAGGATAATTGCCTAAGTGGTGGTGACGATGGACCGATATTCATGTATAGGTCTATGGCGTCCCGGGAGACCATGAGGAGCAGTTGCTATACAATTTATGAATAAATGTCATACCGAGGAATTCTATTTAGCAACATCCACCTACAAAGACAACATTCTTACACAATGTGTAAGAAACAAATGAGCGAGCCCGCATGTTCGGAGGTTCACTAAACAGTGGTGTAGCTAAGGGGGGGCTGCGAGAGGTGGGCCGCCCCGGGCAGCACTTTTTGGGGCGGTGACACTTCATGTGAGGTGAGCAATTTTCTGTGGCCGGGGAGCAGATCCAGCGGCCGAGGAGGAGGCCGACCTTTTGGTGTGTATGAGGGGCAGCAACAGTGGCGGCTGGTGCAGGTTTGAACGGTGAGTGTGAGGGGGGGATTCAACAGACGACGATGAGGGAAGATAAAAAAAGAGAAAGAAAACCACTTACCTTGCTCTTGCCACATTGCCAACTCAGCAATGTGGCGAGCGCAAGGTAAATAGTTTTCTTTTGTTTCCCCTCGTCGTCGCCTGTCGCCTCCTCCTGCTCTTACCTGCACCAGCCGTCAGCGGGTGGCAAAAGCTCTAGCTACGCCACTGTCACTAAATTAATTTTATTTCAAGGGATTATCTATATTTTTGGAACATTGAATAATAGACATTCATGCAAAACTAATACATCTTAAAGCACATATTTCAAACACACTTCAAGCAAAATTAATTAACAAATAATGTGACGATATTCAGTTTCCTCAGACCTTCATTTTGCACATAAATCATTAGATACAGATATAGAGAAACGCTGACCGTTCCAAAAATCTATAGCACTGGGCGGTAAAACATAAATGTGTCCATAAATGTAGGGGGATATAATATTCTAAAAATCAGTCTGAAAATACAGAGGAAAGCTTATATTTCTTGGCCTTGACATGGACATTGACAGTTCTTCCTTAAGGAGCCTTCATCTAGAAGATGTGGAAACTGAGCTAGTATTGTATTTAATACGTTTTGGAAAAGAACATAGTGGAATAATTTTTGTGTAGCACTTGACACTACTTATAAGCAGTGTCAGTGAGGTGGCAAGACAAGCAGTTTCTCCTAATAAATATTGATGTAGTGTGGGGCTCTTCCCTGCAGTATTGCTCTCAGCAGCTGCTTTTAAACTTCAAAGAAACTTGGAAAGGCTAAAAGTAACATGACCCATGTCTGCTCCTTGCTGGTGGTGGGCCCTTGTAAGACTTTGGCCAGTTTAGGCCCTGTTAAAACTAGGGGGCCCATTAGGATGTAGGGCGGATCGCCACCGCCCGCATGGCAATGGCGATCCGCCCTACAACCTTCCCCGCCCGCCACCCATTTCCCCCCACCATATAAGTATGGCGGTGGGACTCCGGGGGACGGAAAGACCGTCCGCTGTTTTTCTGCCAGTCACACAAGTGACCGGGCGGAAAAGGGGCCTGCTATGGTGGCGGTGTCTGTTAGACACCGCCAACCATATTAGGACAGCAGCGGAAAGCTGCCTTTCAGTGGCGGCAACGCCACCACGGAAAGTCATGCGGTCCTTGCCATTGGGGGCCTGTAGCGGGCCCCCAGGAATTCTGCGGGGTGGGGGATGCACATGGGGGGTACCTATGATACCCCCTGCATTTGCATGCACATGACAGGCACCGCGTGGTGCCTGCCACATTGTGAATGCAAATGCACAACATGCATTTTTGGCATTGCGGAAGGTGGTGCTGGAAGCACCGCCCACCGCAATGTTCAAAATGCAGGATGCGCCCGCCAGTGTGGCGGGTGCATCCTAATCTCCCCCACGGGACCGCCGCACCTATGGCGGGCGGTCCCTTTTTACGCCGGGTCCGCCCCCCATCCTAATGATGTCCTTAGTGTGTTGAGGCAAAGAACGTCCTGCAGGTTATGTGTGTCCGCCCCTGCATGCATGCCACAAATTCACCCTTCCATGAACTCTCTGCTGCCATGGGTGGACTAAAGTCCAATGACCATTTTGTTTCTCACTCAGAATGGATTAATGGTGGACTTTCCGTTTGGCTCTTGGGAATACCACGTAGCTGATAGACGGACACGCTAGTGTGCTCCCACAACATGGTTGCAAATGATCGGTTTGTAAATGATGCTGAGGTCGTTTCATGTGTGTTCAATAGGTGTATTATACAAATACAAACCGGTATCCTTGAGCTGATTGCTGTCCAATCTAATCTCTTGGGTCTCACAGGTGCTCCGTGTGCAAGTCCTGACCTTATCGTTGTTGTTAAGAGTGAAGACGACGTCTGCGCCGCGCGCCGCCGGAGTCTGAACGAAGGAACAGGAAGCTCCCTGGCCACAAAACGTGAGAGAGGCTTTTACTGATTTGAATCACTGTCCGAGTCAGGACTCGGATGCATTCCTGTCTGGCATTGTTTGGGGATGGAATGAAAGTGCAATTGAACTGGGCATCGAAGCAGTTTATTGTTCACAGCACGGCCCCACATCAAAGGCAATCGACAGTTTGTTTGCTGCAGAACCTTACATCCTAACTCTTAAGTTGCGACTACTAGTGCACTTGTACTTGCTTAATTCGTGAAAAGGGATTATTGATGTGATCTGACCTCTACATACTGATGCCTCCCATTACCCTAAAAGCACCTTGCTACAGAGCCCACGCCGTTGTTTTGTGGACAGGTCCCTTCTGTACGGCTCTCATTCCACACTCCCGCCTCCAGCAGATCTGTACAGTGAGATATTTCCTTGTCCTGCTACGCCAGTCTGAAATCACTGTGCAGTACGTAGGGTTTCTGTTGCTTACCGCTGGTGTTCTGGAGCCGCTCTATTGTTACACTGAAGCTGAACGACCAGTGTAAGAGATTGGGTTATTAGATGTGAATGATGTGTGTCCTTCCCAAGTAATAAGACCGCACGTTTCTCTTTACTGGGAGCCAAGTATCCCATTGTAGCACTTGACTCTCTCAGGGTAGCGAAGCAGAGCGATCCAAAGCCTACTCAGGGGAGGTGGCGTGGGCTCGTAACCCCAGCTTCCTTGCTGGCACTCAACAACAACACTTACCATCACCGCCACCTCCTCCACCGCCTCCTCCTCCTCCACCGCCTCCTCCTCCTCCACCGCCTCCTCCTCCTCCACCGCCTCCTCCACCTCCACCACCACCTCCTCCACCGCCGCCTCCTCCTCCACCTCCACCGTCTCCTCCTCCACCTCCAACGCCGCCTCCTCCTCCACCGCCACCACCTCCACCGCCGCCTCCTCCTCCACCTCCACCGTCTCCTCCTCCACCTCCACCGTCTCCTCCTCCTCCACCACTACCTCGTCCTCCTCCTCCACCACCTCATCCTCTTCTTCCTCTCCCTCTTCTTCCTCCTCTTCTTCTTCCTCTTCTTCCACCTCTTCCTCTTCTCCCACCTCTTCCTCTTCTCCATGCACTCAAGATCCCAAGAGTAAAAGCTCCAGGTCCAGAAGGGCTTTGAAAACCAAGAATGCCTCTCCTAAGGTCACAATTGCAATGCCCCACAGACTTAGGGTGACTTTGTTTTTTAAATCATTTCATGGGGCGTTCTGCACTTCAGCTGCCCCCAAAGATGTCTTCAAAAGATTTAGGGTGCTTTTGCCCCTCTTGGGATACTACACGAACAAATATGTACATTTTAAAACACTCAGGGGTTTATAGGGTGATCCCCTGCCCCGTGGAATGCATATGAAGTGAGCAGGTTTTAGAATCGCTCTGAGAGGCTTTGGCGCTTTCCTTTTGTTTTTTTTATTAGCTGTGGCCTCATGGTGTTGGACAGCCACCCCCCCCCCCCCCCCCCACTCCAGTGGTTCTTTATTTAGGTATTGTAAACTGTACAGCAATACAATTGTACATTGCTTACCTGTTGTGCTTAACACCAGAAGTGAGCATTGTCACATACAGTGAGGGGCATCCATACTCATGTGAGGCCCCAGATGATGAGGTCCTTGGGGCCAAAGTTTTACTCAGGGCAAGAGACCCCCTCACACATTGCCTCCCCATAAAAATGTAATTAATACCGCTGCGCTGACCCCTGCATGCATGTCCTTTCCTAGAGGAAGTTTCAGAAAGACAGCAAAGCTACATGTGCTTTGTTCTCCTTCAGTCCCCATGGGGGCCAGGCGGTATCTCAGGTGGGAGAGGGGCATCTTGTTCAACGCCTACTCAGCCAACTAGTAAAGCGCCCTGCCTGCGGCGCTCCACGGGCTCCAGGGCTTTGGCCGTCCTGCAAGGCTCCTGTGTGTCAGTGGAGCTGGAGGGAGCCTTCCTGATAGAGTTCACCCTGCCTGCCGCGCTCCACGGGCTCCAGGGCTTTGGCCGTCCTGCAAGGCTCCTGTGTGTCAGTGGAGCTGGAGGGAGCCTTCCTGATAGTTCACCCTGCCTGCCGCGCTCCACGGGCTCCAGGGCTTTGGCCGTCCTGCAAGGCTCCTGTGTGTCAGTGGAGCTGGAGGGAGCCTTCCTGATAGAGTTCACCCTGCCTGCCGCGCTCCACAGGCTCCAGGGCTTTGGCCGTCTTGCAAGGCACCTGTGTGTCAGTGGAGCCGGAGGGAGCCTTCCTGATAGAGTTCACCCTGCCTGCCGCGCTCCACGGGCTCCAGGGCTTTGGCCGTCCTGCAAGGCTCCGGTGTGTCAGTGGAGCTGGAGGGAGCCTTCCTGATAGAGTTCACCCTGCCTGCCGCGCTCCACGGGCTCCAGGGCTTTGGCCGTCCTGCAAGGCTCCTGTGTGTCAGTGGAGCTGGAGGGAGCCTTCCTGATAGAGTTCACCCTGCCTGCCGCGCTCCACGGGCTCCAGGGCTTTGGCCGTCCTGCAAGGCTCCTGTGTGTCAGTGGAGCTGGAGGGAGCCTTCCTGATAGAGTTCACCCTGCCTGCCGCGCTCCTCAGGCTCCAGGGCTTTGGCCGTCCTGCAAGGCTCCTGTGTGTCAGTGGAGCTGGAGGGAGCCTTCCTGATAGAGTTCACCTAGCCGCAGGAGCAGGCCACAGAAATCTTGTGGGAACCCTACAGGGTCTCGCAGCGGGGCCAATCCTGCCACTGTTCCTCGGCAGATATGGGGGGGCCTGTGCCCTAGAGAGACTCATCCCAATCCTGGGGGTCAGCGGGGCCAATCCTGCCACTGTTCCTCGGCAGATATGGGGGGGCCTGTGCCCTAGAGAGACTCATCCCAATCCTGGGGGTCAGCGGGGCCAATCCTGCCACTGTTCCTCAGGAGATATAAGGGGGCCTGTGCCCTGGAGAGACTCATCCCAATCCTGGGGGTCAGCGGGGCAAATCCTGCCACTGTTCCTCAGCAGATATGGGGGGACCCGTGCCCTGGAGAGACTCATCCCAATCCTGGGGGTCAGCGGGGCCAATCCTGCCACTGTTCCTCAGCAGATAGGGGGGGGCCTGCGCCCTGGAGAGACTCATCCCAATCCTGGGGGTCAGCGGGGCCAATCCTGCCACTGTTCCTCAGCAGATATAAGGGGGCCTGTGCCCTGGAGAGACTCATCCCAATCCTGGGGGTCAGCGGGGCCAATCCTGCCACTGTTCCTCAGCAGATATGGGGGGGCCCGTGCCCTGGAGAGACTCATCCCAATCCTGGGGGTCAGCGGTGCCAATCCTGCCACTGTTCCTCAGGAGATATAAGGTGGCCTGTGCCCTGGAGAGACTCATCCCAATCCTGGGGGTCAGCGGGGCCAATCCTGCCACTGTTCCTCAGCAGATATGGGGGGGCCCGCGCCCTGGAGAGACTTATCCCAATCCTGGGGGTCAGCGGGGCCAATCCTGCCACTGTTCCTCAGGAGATATAAGGGGGCCCGCGCCCTGGAGAGACTCATCCCAATCCTGGGGGTCAGCGGGGCCAATCCTACCACTGTTCCTCAGCAGATAGGGGGGGCCCGCGCCCTGGAGAGACTCATCCCAATCCTGGGGGTCAGCGGGGCCAGTCCTGCCACTGTTCCTCAGCAGATAGGGGGGGCCCGCGCCCTGGAGAGACTCCTCCCAATCCTGGGGGTCAGCGGGGCCAGTCCTGCCACTGTTCCTCAGCAGATAGGGGGGGGCCCGCGCCCTGGAGAGACTCATCCCAATCCTGGGGGTCAGCGGGGCCAATCCTGCCACTGTCCCTCAGCATATATAAGGGGGCCTGCGCCCTGGAGAGACTCATCCCAATCCTGGGGGTCAGCGGGGCCAATCCTGCCACTGTTCCTCAGCAGATATGGGGGGGCCCGCGCCCTGGAGAGACTCATCCCAATCCTGGGGGTCAGCGGGGCCAATCCTGCCACTGTTCCTCAGCAGATATGGGGGGGCCTGTGCCCTGGAGAGACTCATCCCAATCCTGGGGGTCAGCGGAGTCAGTCCGTTGGGCTCGGTCCATCCTTGCAGGGCCATCAGGTAGCGTCTCCTTCCAGCTGGGCATCCTTTCGCCCGGATTGCTCCCAAGTCCAGTGTCTTCTCCTCAGTCTCTCCCTTGGGGAGGGGTTTTTAAGTGGGGGTGGAAATTTCTAGAAACAAGGCACCCCTGGCCAACCCTCGAATGCCACATCACAGCTCCAGCCCTGTCTCCACCCTCCTGCTCAGCATTCCAACATGACACATTCAAGTTGTTTGTGGAAAGAGCTCCCCTGAGAGCCTTAGCGCTTCCCCAAAAACTTCAAAGACGAGGCCCCTCTTGTGTTGGCTCCAGTGGTCCGACCCTCCTCCTTTTTCTCAGTGGCTCTGAGCTGTCCTAGTCCAGGTGCAGTAAGACAATATAATTAACATATGCAGATATCTTCCACACCCCTTCCTTTTCCAAGGACTGGGCCAAGCAATGTTAATGGCTCTGTTGTGTGGGGAGGACTTTGATCCTCCAGCTGGACAGCAGGGAAGACTGAGGCCTGTGATCTATCATGAACCTGGCTTGGGAAAGTGACAATTCTTCAGGTGCCATAATGAGTATGGGCATGGTGTTGGGGACTGTGAACCTACCCTCGGAATTCATGTTTACCCCGAGAGTGATACCTGTAGGCCTAAGTAGCACAAAACTTTACTTTGCTGCAGGTTTAGCCTATATTGTATAATTCTGCCATGCACCACGGACCTGCACCCAGGGCCTTTAACGAGGGAGAGAGCCTTTAATAACCGGAATAGCCTGAGGCAGAAGGGTAGAATGTCCTAACTCAAAGAGGTAGAAACATGCAGACAAGCATTGGAATGTTGAAGCAGAAGGCGTATATCAGCCATGATAAGCCCAGAGCTACTTCATTCATGTTGAATGGAGCTCTCAACGTTTCAATGTTATAAAAACAGTTCCACCCCCAGCGGATCATCTTCCGCGAGTGGTCAGTGACTTTGTGGACCTGCTAAGGAGAACACTCCCACAAACACAAATGGGAGATGAATCTATAAGTACTTCAAGAGTACTTTTAAAGTGGGGAACACCCACTGTCGATCTTCTTGCCACTGCAATAATAAAATCAAGTGCCCAAGCTGTGCCTCCAGGTACTCAGAACCACAGTCCAGAAGTAATACTCTCTGGATGAATTAATCAGACATATTTGCCTTGACTGGCACTGATTCTGTATGTAGTATAGAACCAGTTCCCTTAGTGCATCAAGGAACAGGAGTATACTCACTGTACTTCCTAATCCCCAAAAAGGACGGCACTCTAAGACCAATACTCGACCTCACACCCCTAAATCTGTATATACACTCAGATCATTTCCATATGATCACTCTTCAACAAGGGCTCTCACTGCTGCAACAAGGCGACTTCCTTGCCACACTAGATCTCAAGGACGCCTACTTCCATATTCCCATACATCCTGCTCACAGGAAGTACCTAAGGTTTGTGGTGGACGGACAACACTACCAGTTCACAGTCCTTCCATTCGGGGTAACAACCGTGCTCAGAGTATTCACGAAATGTCTGGCGGTAGTAGCAGCACATCTCAGAAGACAACAAATTCATGTCTTCCCGTATCTAGACGACTGGCTAATAAAAGCCAAGTCATTAGACCAATGTGTTCTACACACTCACCAAACCATCCAACTATTACACAACTTGGGGTTTACAATCAACTATCCCAAGTCGCATCCCCAGCCCTCTCATATACACCAATATCTAGGAGCTACCATAAACACCTCCACAGCCCTAGCATATCCCAGTCCAGCCAGGATAGCCAGTATACAAGCTCCTTTCACAAAATTTCAAAACCAACACTCTTCCAGCCAGAGTGTTCATGCAGCTCATAGGCATGATGGCATCTTGCATCTTCATTGTGCCTTATGCAAGACTTCAAATGTATCCCTTACAGGAATGTCTAGCACATCAGTGGAACCAGGCTCACGGACAACTCACAGATCTGGTGTTGGTGGACAGCCGCACACATCGCTTTCTACAGTGGTGGAACATAACAAACTTGTCCAAAGGGCGGCTGTTCCTAGAGCCTCTTCCACAGATAGTGCTCACAACAGACGCATCACTCACAGGATGGGGAACCCATCTCCTCGGACACACCACTCAGGGCAAATGGACCACTCAACAGAAAGTGCTGCATACGAATGACCTAGAACTGCCAGCAGTATTCCTAGCACTAAAATCCTTCCAACTACATGTACAGAACAAGGCTGTCCTCCTCCGGACGGACAACATGACAGCCATGTATTACATACAAAAACAAGGAGGCCCACATTCTCTGCAGCTGTCCCAGCTCGCACAAAACATTTGGAGATGGGCAATGCCTCAGAACATATACCTACTTGCAGAACACCTTCCAGGGGTTCACAATCAGATTGCCGATCTGTTAAGTCGACAGACACAACAGATCCACGAATGGGAACTCCATCCCCAAGTTCAACTGCCGTTTTTCCAAAAATGGGTCCAACCAGACATAGATCTGTTCGCCACACACGAAAACGCAAAATGCCCAACCTTCGCCGCCAGGTTTCCCCACCCGGAGTCAAAGGGCAATGCGATATGGATGAACTGGCCAGGCAGATTTGCGTACGCTTTTCCGACTCTCCCACTCATTCCATGAGTGGTACGCAAGCTCCGACAACAGTCTCTCAAACTGATCATAGTAGCTCCCACATGGGCACGCCAGCCGTGGTTCACAACACTACTGGAACTCTCTCTAGTTCCACACCAAAAACTGCATCTCTCCCCATCCTTAATAACCCAGAACCATGGAGAGATCAGACATCCAGATCCAGGTCAACTGAATCTGGCGATCTGGCTCCTGAAGTCCTAGAGTTCGGTTACCTTAACCTGCCACCAAACTGCATGAACATTATAAAAGAAGCCAGAAGACCTACCACTCGAGCCTGCTATGCTGCAAAATGGAGAAGATGTGCCATTTACTGCACTAACAATAATATACACCCACTGGATGCCTCGATCCAGAACATCATTTGCTACTTACTACACTTGCAAAGATGTAATTTGGCGTACTCATCCATACGTCTCCACCTAGCAGCGTTAGCAGCCTACTTACAAAATCGACAGCACTTGTCACTCTTTAGAGTCCCTGCGATCAAAGCCTTCATGGAAGGACTTAAAAGAATTATTCCTCCCAGATTACCACCCTCACCAGTGTGGAATCTAAAAATTGTTCTTACTAGGCTCATGGGACCCCCATTTGAACCTCTATATAAATGCGAACTGCAGTTCCTCATATGGAAAGTGGCTTTCCTTATCGCAATCACATCCCTCAGAAGGGTAAGTGAAATCGAGGCTTTAACCATACAAGAACCGTTCTTACAATTATATCGTAAAAAAGTGTTTCTTAGGACAAATGCCAAATTCCTTCCAAAAGTCATATCGCCTTTTCATCTTAACCAATCAGTAGAGTTACCAGTGTTCTTTCCAAACCCAGACTCTGTAGCGGAAAGAGCTCTTCACACCTTAGATGTTAAAAGAGCCCTTCTTTACTACATTGACAGAACTAAATCTTTCCGCAAAACAAAACAATTGTTTGTAGCTTTCTCTCCACCACATAGGGCAACCCCATCTCCAAATCTGGGATTGCTAGGTGGATAGTTAAATGTATCCAAATATGCTACCAGAAAGCTAAACACACATTAACAGTTCCCCCTAGAGCGCAGTCCACACCAAACTAGGGGCTTCCATGGCATTCTTGGGGAACATTCCCTTAGAAGACATTTGTAAGGCAGCCACATGGTATACAACACACACCTTCACTAAACACTATTGTGTTGACGTGCAAGCCAAGCAACAAGCTTCAGTGGGCCAAGCTGTCCTTAAAACTTTATTTCAAACTACTGCAACCGATACAGGTGACCACCGCTAGGGGAGATACTGCTGTATAGTCTATGCTAGTGTGTGATCTGCAGCTCATATGCCTCGAACGAGAAATGCTACTTACCAGTATGCATCTGTTCTTGGCATGTACAGCTGCAGACCCACACGCCCACCCACCTCCCCGGGACCTGTATCTGTTCCAACTTTATCTTACTTAGATATCATACATGGACATCTCTTTCTCTTCTACTAACCTCATAATTTCCCATCATGGCGAAAAACAACGAACGATGGAGTTGATGCCCATGCGCACTATCGTCCAAGGGAGGAGTCACCTATCTCGTGACTACAAAGACTTCTTCCAAGACAACAGCAACGTGCAAGCATCCGAGCCCAACACCAGATGGCGATCTACTATGCTAGTGTGTGGATCTGCAGCTCTACATGCCAAGAACAGATGCATACTGGTAAGTAGCATATTCCTTCCAAGTGGGTTCGTGAACTATTGATAGTGAAGTGCATTCATGTGTGTTATGCTAAAGCTAAACACACACTTCTTACTGTAGCTCGCGAACATTCCATTTGAAAGAAAGGAGCCATAATGACCTTCCTTGGAAACATACCATTTACAGACATATGTGAAACTGCTGCATGGTCTGCACTACACATGGTCACTCACCATTACCATGTAGGCATTCATGGCTGCCATGAAGCAACAGTGGGTGGAGACCGACCTTAGAAGTTTATATCCGATACCTTCTTCATAATCCCGTGTACCACTGCTTTAAGAAAATGCTGCTTGTCAGTATGTGTTCTACAGTCACATTAGTTGCAAACAGAAGGTGTTTCTTACTTGTTGCCATCAGTTTGAAGACTGTTGCGCTGTAGCTTCACATTCCCATCCCTCCTCCCTGGATGTGAGCTTATATTTTAGATGTTCACCTCTTTTTACACATTAAAACAACCATAGTCTCAATGAACCGGTGTGCCTGAGCTGCTCAGTTCAATTCCACCTTTATCCCAGCTCGAAGGTACTCCATATACCTTCTGCCACCCTTTCAGGGTTGGGGGGAGGGAAACAATCAAAGGTGGAGTCTTTGTCCCGGTGCATTGTGGGTTTTGAAGGATCACATGTCACCTTTCTTCAGAAAAAAAACAACTTGTAAAATCCGTGCCCAACAGATGTTAGGAGCGTGCGAAGCCGGTGAATCTGCGGCTCTAAAGGCTGCAAACCAGCAGTGCAGGTAAGTAGCATTTTCCTTCAGTTTTCTTTGGGCCAAGTGATGGTGTAACTTTGTCAATGTTGACCAAATAAGGATGCTTTGAGAGTAATTGAAGGGAAGTAAATGCCAGAGACTGCAGACGGAAGCTGCACATGCCAGTTCAGCACTTGATCCAGGATCTGGTTTTTCACCTTTCCGGTTTTCATTCAAATGCATTTTCCCTTTAGTCTGCCATTTTTGATTCTGTGAGTTGGAGCCACCGGTCCTGAGCTTGCAGTGGCATTGGCTGCGCCTCATAGTGCACTCACCTGATAGCAAAATTTGCATCCTAGACTCTGGTGATGAAGAGCGGTAAAGGGCCTCATGTGACTTCTATCTAAGCCTGTTGTAATGTTTACGTTGTAAAACCTTAGTTCTAATTGGTCATGCGGGTACATAGTCTTTGCTACTAGCCAACTGCAAATGTTAGCTAAAAACACTGCTTTCTAGTTCGCTCTTGAGCAACCAGTAAGAATGCGGGGACAACAAGTAATTTATTTCACACATACTTCTTACCATTTAGCCTTCCCATGAACTAATATTTTCCTTTATTTCACTCCAGGTTTAAATCATTCCCAGAGTGGAAATGGATCGAAACTACTGCAACAAAGCTCTGCACCAAACTGCACTTCCACACAAGAGAAACCCAAGCAAAGAAAACGACCTTTAGCGAGTGCGTCCTCCGTGAATGAGAGGGCTCCTGGTTTCTCCCATCGAAGGATGGGATTTAAGGCAAGTTCCCCTGCCATGAAGAGACGAAGGTCGGAGCGCACCATACAACCCAAGAGAGAGGAGATGCCAACTCTTCTAGACAACCAAGAATTTCCTCAGCATGTGCAGCGACATGCTGAGATCAGAGCTGACGACATCGACATTCTGGAAATCGAGCGAAATGAAAAGAAGACGAGACAGCAAACTAACTGGGCTGTGAATGTGTTCAAGTCATGGCTGAAGGAGCAGCTTAAGCCTGAGAAGTTTGAGAACCTGAGCAAGAGTGATCTGGCAGTGGTACTAAGGGAATTCTACGCCACTGTGCGGACGGCAGACTCGCAACATTACTCGATGTCCAGCTATGTGTGTATGCGGGCAGGGATCAATCGTTACATCAATGATCCCCCGTACAGGCGCAATTTCAACATTATGAGAGACTCTGAGTTCAACTCGGCCAACAATGTCTTTCTAGCGACATTGAAGAAGCTGAAGAAAGAAGGGAAGGACGCGACAGAAAGCCATCCTGCCATTTCACCGGTCGACATGCAGAAGCTAAAAAAGTCGAAAGTTCTCAATACTAACACTCCTGATGGGCTTATCCGAACTGTGTGGTTCAATATACAGATCCACTTTGCAAGGCGAGGGCGGAAAGGTCAAAGGGAGCTGCCTGCCAACGCCTTCAAAATTTTGACTGATCCTCAGGGCTTCAAGTATGCCACAATGGCGTTTGATGAGAAAACAAAGAGCTTGGCTGACCCAAGGGAGTACAGAGGCATCATGTATGCTTCAGGCCACAAAGAACAGTGCCCTGTTGCAGCGCTTGAAAAGTACCTGAGCAAACTTCCACCAAACCCTTCCTGTTTCTACCTTAAAGCCAAAAGGATACCAGCATCTCTTCTGGAGTCCACTCCCGTGTGGTATGAAAACCGCCCTTTAGGAAAAAACACCCTCGGGGGCATGATGTCTGCCCTGAGCCGAGAGGCTAATCTTAGCCGCAACTACACTAACCACAGCATTCGAGCAACCTCCATCCAGATCCTGTCCGACGCTGGGCTAGAGACCAGAGAAATCATGACCCTGACTGGCCACAAAAAAGACTTGTCTGTCAGGGCTTACTGGGCACCCACGGAAGCGCAGCGGAAAACCTGGTCCCACCTCCTAACCTTGGCAGGGACCTCAGCTGAGAACTCTGGAAATTCTGATGCACCCTCCACCTCAGGTGGAGCCGGCAACGAGCTGCACCTGGCCAGCTTTGTACACTGCCGCATCCTGGGTGCAGTATAGCACAGTCTCCTGCAGCCACAGGTCGGGCAAGAGCTGGAGCAGGACTGTGTTTACTGTGGCGAGTCTCTAGTTTGTTCCCCATGCTGGAGCAGGACTGTGGTTACTGTGGAGAGCCTCTAGTCCACCATTCTGGAGCAGGACTGTGGGTTATGTGGAAAGCCTCTAGTTTGTTTCTCATGCTGGAGCAGGACCGTGGGTACTGTGGAGAGCCTCTAGTCAGTTCCCCATGCTGGAGTGGATCGAGACCCTTTCATTCAATGTGGAGTGACTGTGGAAGTTTTCCTTCTGCCGTTTGCTCTCTTCTCTCCTCAACTGACTTTTCCTTTGTTAATCCTTGCAGCTGTTCATCTCTAACCCCTCAACATGGAATCAATATTTGCAAAAAGAGTTCACCTGTCATTTATTTTCTGCCCATAAATGAAAACTCAGACCACTACAATAAAAACCTTCTTTTTGAGATACGTTCCACTTATCTAAAGCGATCCTAACCAGGTGTGCATTCCCTCACTCTTAGAGCCTGTTGTTGGCATATCACAACTCCTGTTGCCAGGCAAATACATTATTAATAGTTTTTAGGTCAGGCTTGACAGTACATCCATTGCCTGACCTTATGTGATCCCTTCAGAAGGAGCTTTAAGAAGTTGCGCTGAGAGAGACCCTTTAACGCCACCCGCTTGTTGAGTACAGAATTTGATTGGTTCGAAAATGATTGCTTCCGTTGAAAAATAGTTCTCGTATTTTTTGTCTTGTGGAAGCTTATGCTCACTACAGCAGGACCGAGTAGGATATGATGACAAGCTAGTAATCAAGGCTCTTGGTCTGATCTGTTTATTTTGAAATGTTATGATAAAGACAGTGTATTTATTATGAAAAGCATATGTTAAAGACATAGGCTTTTATAGCTAGAATGTCCATGTATATTGAACCTCCTAGACAGATTGTGTTTGAAAGTGTCTCACAGATTACAATGGTAGGCAGTGGTGTTTCCTACCAGAGACCTCCTCGGACCCTCTAGGTGCAGAAGATTTGCATTCGGGTCTCTTAGGTGAGGTTGTATACTGGTTTGCCATCTCTAATTTTGTTCATTTGTGCAATGTTATGCTTGTATGCCTGGTTTTTGCCTTTTGCAAAACTGAAGCTAAATACAGTTGGCCTGGGTTGGTGATGGTGACAACCTAAGAATACAGGCTATAGGTCTGATTGGTTCAATCGGAAAGGTGAAGTCAAATACCATAGGTCTGATTGGTTCAATCAGAAAGGTGAAGTCAAATACCATAGGTCTGATTGGTTCAATCAGAAAGGTGAAGTCAAATACCATAGGTCTGATTGGTTCATTGGGAAAGGTGAAGTAAAATACCATAGGTCTGATTGGTTCAATCAGAAAGGTGAAGTCAAATACCATAGGTCTGTATGGTTCATTGGGAAAGGTGAAGTCAAATACCATAGGTCTGATTGGTTTATTGGGAAAGGTGAAGTAAAATACCATAGGTCTGATTGGTTCATTCGGAAAGGTGAAGTCAAATGCCATAGGTCTGATTGGTTCATTCGGAAAGGTGAAGTCAAATACCATAGGTCTGATTGGTTCATTCGGAAAGGTGAAGTCAAATACCAAAGGTCTGATTGGTTCATTCGGAAAGGTGAAGTCAAATACCATAGGTGTGATTGGTTAATTCGGAAAGGTGAAGTTAAATACCATAGGTCTGATCTGATCATTTTGAAAAGTTACGACAAAGTCCGTGGGTCTGATGTGTTTATTGTGAAAAGAATATCTTACAACAGAAAGGCATTTACAGGTGGATTGTTTTTATATTTTGTTTTTCGGTTGAAATCTGTAAACCGGTATGTTGTTAAATGGAATCTCTTAGGGTAGAAGATTTGAGCAGTGGTAATCTCCCCTAAATGGGGTAGTATGTTGTTTGTAATTTCAAAAGGAACTGTGCTGACTGGGAAAGCTTCAGCTTAGTGCAGTGTGGCCCGTGTTAGTTATGGTGCAAGCCAGGGATACAGGCTAATCGCATCACTGCGAAAGTGTAAGTGAAGTCAGACGTCTGGTTTGTTTATTATGAAGGCTAAGACACAGACAATGGGTCTGACCTATTTAGTGCGAAATGCATGTTAAAGCCAATATGCATTTAAGGTAGATTATTATTACATGGCGGTTGTTGGAGCCAGCATCGTGGCGTGGTCCTGTTCCCCCTCGCTCAGCTGCACGAGGTCCCATGCACCTCTGGGCTCCTCCATCTTGGATTACACGTCACTCCACGTGACCACCTCCGTGACCCTGCTCTACCCGGCCTCGGTCCCAGCGAGGCCCGACATCGAGGCGCCCACCCCTGGCCCGGGGGATACCACATGAGCCCTTCCCACTCCCGGCGGAGGGCAGTATCGATGGGACCCCCAACCGTCCTTCCACACCTAGGTGCGACCGCCCCACAGCTCTCTGGGGCCTGGCGCCTCTCCTGCTGGGCGTCTGGCCGCGCCCTACCTGGCCTCTCCGCCCTCCTGGGCGCAAGGGTCCGGACATCAAAGGGCTCAAGACCTATATCTGGGGCGACCCGACAACAAGATGTCAGTTGTATCCTGGAGTCAAGAGCCCTGCTGATCGGATCGCGGCTGACCCTACGGAGAAAGACTCTTCCTGAAACTACCTGCTGTGCCCTGCTGACGACGTCGCGGCTCCATCGTGCTTACAAGACCTTCACGAACCTTTGGGGCCCTGCTGACGCCGTCGCGGCCCGACCTTGTTGCAACAGACCATCAGAGCCCAGCTGACCTCGTCGCGGCTCGACCGAAGCGGACCTACCACCGGAGCCCTGCTGACTGTGTCGCGGCTCGACCCAAGCGGAACTACCACCCGAGCCCTGCTGACGCCGTCGCGGCTCTCCACGTCCGAGCCGCTCTGAGACCAGCATCCAAGGTCAGGCGCAGAGCCCTCCCGTACCTGGTTGGTACTAAGACTGTCCCGCTACCCCATTCCTTCAAAGACATTGAGACTCTTACTGGATCTCTCGATCCCACTGTACATATTGAACGTGCTCCTTTTTTTATATAAAGAACCAAGATAAGCAACCGATAGGGAGTCCTGTGTGGTGGTGTTACTGGGCCTGGTACGATTATAGGAGAAGGACCTCTCCTAGGAGGCTTCTCAGCGGCGCTCTGCTATAACTTGGCGGTAGGAAGGTGCCGGAGTAGTCCTTCCGGCTCCCCGGTGGTCCTCCCTCCAACATTTGGTGGCCAGCGACGGGATCCGAGCCAGACGCAATCGTACAAGCAAGTAACGCACCCACTACCTAACCAGACGGAAAAAGAAAAAGGGAACCATGGACGGCCAAGAAGCAACCGTGGCCGCAACCTTCCAGCTGGAAAAGCTGGAAGAATACACCAACAAAGAACTAAAACAATTCTGCAAAGACAAAGGGATCCCAACCACAGGATTGGGCACCAAGGAAGAAATGCAGAAAGCCCTGAAAGCCTGGGCCGAAGCCGAGGCCACTCCACCCCGCACCGAAGGGACCTCGGCCCGGGACGAAAACCTGCCGACCACAACCCCGACAGATGGGGGGCAAGGCATCCCCGAAGCCCGCCTATCCCACGAAGAAATACGAGAACGGGAGAGGGTCCGGGCACACGAAATGGACCTCGCACGACTCCGGCTGGACGGTGAGCTCCAGCTAGCGGAGAAGAAAATAGCCCTGGAGCAACTACGGCTGCAAGAGGAAATCGAGGAAAAGAAACGGCATCGGGAGCTCGAAGAGAGACGGCTAACCCTCGAGCACGAGAGGAGCCTCAAAGAACTCGAACTGAAATCCAAAACGGGGGAGACCAGCACCCCCGGGGCCCGGGACGCCCTACCACTGACCGAGCCAAAGGTTCATATCCCCAAGGATGTCGTCAAAGAGTACTACAAGAACGACGACATCCAGCAGTGGTTCCGAGCCTACGAGGTAGCCATGACCTGCCATCGGGTACCCCGGAAGGATTGGGGTGCCGGCCTATGGGGGAGGTTCCTCAGCGAGGGCCGTGATACCCTGCTGCAACTCCCCGACGCAGTGATGACCTCCTACGATCACATGAAGGAAGCCCTACTCACCCGCTACGGACTATCAGCCGAGATGTACCGGCAGCGCTTCCGGGACTGCAAGAAGCTCCCCGGTACCACCTGGGTCGAGTACGTGGACTTCTTCAGCCGGGCTTTTGAAGGGTGGATAAAAGGGAGCAAGGTCACCTCGTACAATGAACTGTTCGACCTCATTGTCTGGGAGCACCTCGCCAACAACTGCTTTGTAGAACTACGGCAACACCTCCTGGACAGTAAGTTGACCGAGCCCCGGAAGCTCGCCGCCGAAGCAGACCGATGGGTCAACACAAGGGTCCCCCGGAACCCCGTGGGGGACTACCAACGGAGTACCACGGGACCCCCTCGCCAGCGGGGCGGAGGAGGGGGGTCCCACCGCAGCCGAGACTTCCCGGCCGGACCGCCCAGAAGCCCGCCACGAGGCCAAGCCGCCAACCACACGTCCCCGACCCTGGGCCGAAGGGGGACCCCCATCGCCCGACCGGGACCCCGACCACCAGTGACCTGCTTCGGCTGCCAGCAGACCGGCCACTATGCGAGCGACCCGGCCTGCCCCGTGAACCGACGAAACGGGACCGCTGGGCCCCCTCCCCGACAAATAGCCGCCGCTGCCCTGGGGGAAGGAGAAGAAGAGGAGGAAAACCGCGAGGACGGGTCCCCCGAGTGGGAACCAGCTGCCATGTCGCTCGTATGCCTGGGCTCCCGAGAAATGGTGCCCCGAGCGGCCATCCCAAGCAACACCCAGAAGTACCAGCAGTGGGTCACCATCAACGGACGACGGGCCGAAGCCCTCCGGGACACTGGGGCTAGCGTGACCGCTGTCCGCTGCCACCTAGTGACCCCCGAACAAATCCTGCCACATGTCCTATGCCCGGTCCGGACCGCGGACAACACCGAAAGCATGTGCCGGATGGCCAGGATCCCCTTCGAGTGGGGAGGAGTGTCCGGCACCCTAAAAGTGACTGTCCGCGACGACGCCCCCGTGGACTGTCTCCTGGGGAAGGACCTAGAGAGCTCCCCCTGGGCCCAGGTGGAGCGCCGAGAGCATCTGGGGATGCTAGGGCTGCCTGAGTGGGCCTGCGCCACCACCCGGTCCATGACCGCCCAACCCGCCGCTGCCGCGGCCACCGACCAGCCTACGGGCCCAGAACTATCACCCTCCTCCGGCACGGAGGAACCCGACGATGAGGCCGGGCCGTCCGAACTGTCTCCTGACGAGGCCGCCTCCCTCAGCGAGATCCCCGAGCTGGCTCAGTGGCGCCACGATGGGGGCCCCACCCGCGAACAGTTCCAGCAGGAACAGAAGGCCTGCCCGTCCCTCGAGGGGGCCCGACAGCAAGCGGCCGCCCAGGCCTCGGGGGACCCCACGGGAACCCACTGGGTCTATTGGGACAATGACTTACTATACAGCGAGCAGAAAGTCGCCGAGCTGGGAGCCGGCCGGGTGTTGGTGGTTCCCCTCCGGTTCCGGGAGTCCCTCCTGAACCTGGCACATGACGTGCCTCTCGCCGGACACCTCGGGCGGGACAAGACTTACAGCCGTCTAGTGACCCATTTCTATTGGCCCCGAATGCGGAGAGACGTGGACCACCACTGCCGGTCCTGCCAGACCTGCCAGGCTAGCGGGAAAACTGGGGGTCGAGTTAAAGCCCCCCTCCAACCATTTCCAGCCGTCCACACCCCGTTCGAACGAGTGGGGATCGACATCGTGGGGCCCCTCGACCCCCGAACCGCCCTAGGACACCGCTTCATCCTGGTACTGGTCGACCACGCCACCCGGAGGCCATCCCACTCCGCACTGTGACAGCTCCAGTGGTGGGCCGGGCCCTGATGGGCATCTTCTCCAGGGTGGGGTTCCCCCGAGAAGTGGTGAGCGACAGGGGTACGAACTTTATTTCAAAATACATGAAATCCCTCTGGCAACAATGTGGGGTCACCTACAGATTCACTACCCCTTACCACCCCCAGGGGAACGGACTGGTCGAGCGGTTCAACAGGACCCTAAAAGGGATGATCCAGGGTCTGGAAGAGCCCCTGCGGAGGAGGTGGGATGTCCTGCTGCCCTTCCTCCTGTTCGCCTATCGAGAGGTACCGCAGAAATCCCTGGGCTTCAGCCCCTTCGAACTATTGTATGGGCACCCCGTCCGAGGGCCCCTCAGCCTGGTCAAGGAGGGCTGGGAGGCAAACGTCCCAGATGCCCCCCCGACGTCTACCGGTACCTCCTGACCCTGCGGAACCAGACTCGGAAGTTCCGGGCCCTGGCAGAAGCCAACCTCGAAGCCAGCCAAGAAGACATGAAGCGCTGGTATGACGCAAACGCCTCGACCATCGAGTTCGAGCCAGGCCAGCAAGTCTGGGTCATGTCACCCGTGGACCCCTGCGCCCTGCAGGACAAGTGGACCGGGCCCTTCAAGGTGGTTGAGAGGAAGAGCCCCGTCACCTACCTAATCGACATGGAGTCCCCGAGGAACCCCCTCCGGGTCCTGCACGCCAACCGGCTCAAGCCCCACTTTGCCCGGATTGAACTAAGCCTGCTGCTGGCTACTGATGATGGGGGCGAAAGCGACTCCGAGCCCCTGCCTTACCTCCTGGGGTCCTCGGGCCAAGACGGTTCCTTAGAGGGAGTCCACCTCTCCGACACGCTGACCCCAGAACAGCGCCATGACTGCCGGAGGCTGCTGCAACCCTTCGCTGCCCTCTTCTCTCTCACGCCCGGGGTGACCCCCTGGTGCGTACACGACGTGGACACCAGGGACAGCCCCCCTGTGCGACATCGCGCCTACAGAGTACCTGACCGAGTCCGGGCCTGCATACAGACCGAGGTCGCCAAGATGCTCGCCCTCGGAGTCATTGAGCCCTCCGACAGCCCGTGGGCCAGCCCGGTGGTCTTGGTGCCGAAGGCCGCCGCCCCCGGTACTTCTCCGGAACTCCGATTTTGTGTAGACTGCCGGGGCCTGAACGCAGTCACCAAGACCGACGCCCACCCCCTGCCCCGGGCAGACGAGCTGATCGATCGCTTAGGGGCCGCCCGCTACCTAAGCACCTTTGATCTCACCGCTGGGTACTGGCAGATCAAGCTCACTCCCGGCGCCCAGGAACGATCCGCCTTTTCCACCCCCGATGGGCACTACCACTTTCGGGTGATGCCCTTCGGTATGAAGAACGCCCCAGCGACCTTTCAGAGGCTGGTAAACAAGGTCCTGGCCGGGCTAGAAACCTTCAGCGCGGCCTACCTCGACGACATTGCAGTCTTCAGCGACCATTGGGCCGCGCACCTGGGACACCTCGGCAAAGTCCTGGCCGCTCTCCAAAGGGCCGGGCTCACAATTAAGGCCAGCAAATGCCAGATCGGTCAAGGATCTGTGACCTATCTGGGCCACCAGGTGGGGAGTGGCCAGGTAGCGCCCCTCCAGTTGAAGGTCGATGCCATCCAGGCGTGGGAGCCCCCCGCAACCCAGACCGCTGTCCGGGCCTTCTTAGGCCTCACAGGCTACTACCGGCGATTCATTAAGGATTATGGCAGCATTGTGGGCCCCCTTACGGAGCTCACTTCCAAGAAACAGCCCAAGGTGGTGCACTGGACGCCCCGCTGCCAGACCGCTTTTGAAGCCCTCAAGGCGGCCATGTGTGCTGCCCCGGTGCTACAGGCCCCTGACTACAGCAAGGAATTTGTGGTGCAGACCGACGCATCCGAGTACGGGGTCGGGGCGGTCCTCTCCCAGATGGACGCCGAGGGCCTCGACCGACCTGTGGCCTTTATCAGCCGCCGACTGCTGCCACGAGAACAGAGGTGGAGCACCATCGAGCCGGAGGCCTTCGCTGTGGTATGGGCTCTCAAGAAGCTCCGGCCCTACCTTTTCTGCACCCACTTCAGGGTCCAGACTGACCACCGGCCCTTGCGGTGGCTCATGCAAATGCGGGGCGAGAACCCCAAGCTGTTGCGATGGTCCCTCTCGTTGCAAGGGATGGACTTCACCGTGGAACACCGGCCCGGCAACGACCACGCCAATGCTGACGGCCTGTCCCGATTCTTCCGCCTCGGCGAGGAGAACCCCCAAGGAGATGGGTGACTCTCCCTGCCTTCAGCTGGGGGGGACGCGTGTTGGAGCCGGCCTCGTGGCGTGGTCCTGTTCTCCCTCGCTCAGCTGTACGAGGTCCCATGCACCTCGGGGCTCCTCCATCTTGGATTACACGTCACTCCACGTGACCACCTCCGTGACCCTGCTCTACCCGGCCTCGGTCCCAGCGAGGCCCGACATCGAGACGCCCACCCCTGGCCCGGGGGATACCACGTGAGCCCTTCCCACTCCCGGCGGAGGGCAGTATCGATGGGACCCCCAACCCACCTTCGACACCTAGGTGCGACCGCCCCACAGCTCTCTGGGGCCTGGCGCCTCTCCTGCTGGGCGTCTGGCCGCGCCCTACCCGGCCTCTCCGCCCTCCTGGGCGCAAGGGTCCGAACATCAAAGGGCTCAAGACCTATATCTGGGGCGACCCGACAACAAGATGTCAGTTGTATCCTGGAGTCAAGAGCCCTGCTGATCGGATCGCGGCTGACCCTACGGAGAAAGACTCTTCCTGAAACTACCTGCTGAGCCCTGCTGACGACGTCGCGGCTCCATCATGCTTACAAGACTTTCACGAACCTTTGGGGCCCTGCTGACGCAGTCGCGGCCCGACCTTGTTGCAACAGACCATCAGAGCCCAGCTGACCTCGTCGCGGCTCGACCGAAGCGGACCTACCACCGGAGCCCTGCTGACTGTGTCGCGGCTCGACCCACGCGGAACTACCACCCGAGCCCTGCTGATGCCGTCGCGGCTCTCCACGTCCGAGCCGCTCTGAGACCAGCATCCAAGGTCAGGCACAGAGCCCTCCCGTACCTGGTTGGTACTAAGACTGTCCCGCTACCCCATTCCTTCAAAGACATTGAGACTCTTACTGGATCTCTCGATCCCACTGTACATATTGAACGTGCTCCTTTTTTTATATAAAGAACCAAGATAAGCAACCGATACGGAGTCCTGTTTGGTGGTGTTACTGGGCCTGGTACGATTATAGGAGAAGGACCTCTCCTAGGAGGCTTCTCAGCGGCGCTCGGCTATAACTTGACGGTAGGAAGGTGCCGGAGTAGTCCTTCCGGCTCCCCGGTGGTCCTCCCTCCAACAGCGGTAAAGTGTGAAGTGTGTGTATGTTACTGGACTATCACAGATTACTCTAGTAGGCAAGCCCTAAGTGGATTATGGTGACAAATCAGTGAAAAGGGCTATAGTGGCCATTGGAATTATGCAATTCTGAGGCCACTGTGTTTTCCCGCATAACAACTATGAATTTGCTGCATTTGCCATAACTTAATCCATTGTCTGCTGATAATCTGCAGGATTCACTCCAAACAAAAAGGGGCACACTTTGTTCCTCGCAGTGGCAGACCCTTTGCTAACGTTAACTGATCACCTTTCAGTGGCGGATTGCTGCATTCAAGTTATTAAACTGGTACTAATTATGGTGTTACAGGTTGGCTGGCTATCTTGCTTGAGGTCAAAGTTGAAGTTCTGCTCTTCGCTCTCTTCTTGGTCTTCCAAGGCAAGCTTAGGAAAGATACGACGAGGGGCTGGCTGGATGGTTACTCCATGCCCAGAGATCTTCTCACGGAGCTAGTGGACACGTCTCCGATTGAAGAACCACTGCAGACCCTGGTCACGATGTGAGTCCTGACACTGATGCAAGTTCTCCCGAGCGCATACCTGGAGTTCCCAACAACTTGCATTGACCAGGCAGAGTTTCTCGCCTTCACTCGTGCTATGATGGAACTATTCCGAACCGCAGCGGTTCTTTCTGGTGCACCTCCAACTGGAATAACGCTGGTGTGTATTTCTCCTGCTACAGTTGAACTACAGACCCCCCAAAGGTCAAGTCTCTGTCATCAGTGAGAGCCACAGTGGTGCACAGGACCTAATCAGTAGTCCCATCCCAAAGTTGGTGTAGGAAGGTGGAATCTGACTGCATGGTTGCCCCCACTTTTTTTCCCGGTGTTTTGATGGTTTTTGAATTAGTTTGGCTCGGAACCTGCTATTCAGGGCCCCAGCCTATCTGCATTCTCTTATAAATTGATTCCATGTACTTTCGGTACACTCCAGATTGGATTCTGGGGTACCCTTGTGAGTCCCTAGTATATGGTATACTATGTACCCAGGGCATAGGTACCACCGAGGCCTACCAGGGGCTGAAGCATGTATTATGCCTCCCCTGGGAAGCCACCCAAAATTACACCACAGGTCTGCTACTGCAGCCTGAGTAAGGTGGTGCATGCACCCCTTTCTGAGGTATAGGTTCACTAGCCACACCTATCACTGCACATAGAAACCTATCAGTCATTCCTATGGCAGGCCTTAACAATCCTGAAGGCAGAGTGCTGGGGTATATGTGAAAGGGTGCCCAGGCATGAGCTGAGCCCCTCTGCAGCCTTTGGAATCTCTTCTCCAGGGTTGTCAGTGGTGCAGCCTGACCATATACTCTTAAGTGCATTATATCTTAAACGGTTAATGCTAACTTTGGACTGGCTGCACGGAAACATGTCGTGTTTGGTGTCAAACACCTTGGAATCATACCCCCACATCAGTTCTTGATGTGAGGATGAAATGAAATGAAAAATATATTTTTTATAGCGCATGGCTACCCGGAGGCATCCCAGCGCTGCGGAAACAAATGAGTAGCAGGTGGAATTATGGGAATAGCCATGTCTTCAAGTGTCTGCGGAATGATGAGTGGTTAGCTTCCTTACGGATAGAGAGGGGAAGAGAGTTCCAGAGCCTAGAGGCGTTCTAGGAGAAAAGGCGGCCCCCTGTACGGGCCTTCCTAATTCTGGAAACCTCAGCCAAATGAAGTTCATCTGAATGGAGACTTCTGGTGGCTTTATAAGGTTTAATTAGGTTTTTAATGATGGGAGGACCTTTGCCCTGAATGTTTTTATGTGCGCTGAGAGGGCCTTGAAATGTATTCGCTCTTGTATCGGGTGCCAATGAAGTGCTCTTAGGGCAGGATTGGCCGAGCAGCGGTTGTTTGTGCCCGTAAGGAGCCTTGCTGCCGAATTCTGGACCACCTGTAGTTTGGAAATAACTGAGTTAGGTGCACCTAGATAAAGGGCATTACCGTAGTCCAGCCTGGAAAGAATAAGCGCCTGAATTAGGAGCTTTCTAGAGTTACCGGGGAGAAGAGGCAGTATTTTCCGTGCGGTTCGGAGCAAGCCATAGCAAGTGGCAGCGTTTTTTCTGGCTTGGGTTCTAAAGGAAAGGTCGTGGTCGAGCCAGATGCTCAGGCTCTTTATTTCCTTTTTTGGTGTTAGTGCGGGCCCCATGCAGGACGGCCCCAGAGTGTAAGGGTTAGAAATTATTTGGTTGCCCAACAGCATGAGCTCAGTCTTGTCACCGTTGAGTTTGAGATGGGATGAACTCATCCAGCTAGCGGCTTCTTTAAGACAGGAGCTCAGGTTCGTGAGAGTCTGCTCTGCCTGGTTCAATGACATGATAAGCTGGGTGTCGTCTGCGTAAGTGACTAGTTGGATTCCGAACGTTGCTACTATCGCAGCGAGTGGGGACATGTAGGGCTCAGGGATGAGCCCTGAGGAACTCCACATTGGAGTGGCACTGGTCGGGATCGGATGTTACCTTCAAACACCTGGAAGGATCTTCCTTCGAGGAATGATTCCAACCAGGACAAGGCCGTGCCCGTCACTCCCACTTTTTTGAGCCGGTGTATCAGGGTGCAGTGGTTCATCATATCGAAGGCTGCACTTAGGTCCAAGAGGATGATGGCTAAGGACCCTCCGGAGTCAAGAATCTTTCTAGACTCCTCCACCACCGCAATTAGTGTAGTCTCAGTGCCCTGGCCGGGACGAAAGCCAGTCTGGGAAAAATGGAGCAATTTAAAGTTTTTGAGATACGCAGAAAGTAGGCGATTGACATATTTTTATGCGACCTTGCTAATTCCAGGAGGTAAGGAGATGGAGAGATGTTTTTTTTTTATTTAGTAGCGCTTTCACCATGGCATTCTTCGAGTCCTGGGGGACTATACCCAATGCTAAAGAGGCATTGATTAGATTAGCAATGGGAGAAATGATGGTGGGTGTTGCTGACTTCAAAATATTGAAGGGGGCGGGATCAAGCGGAGAGCCACTCTTGATCGAGTCTAAGATGGAAGGGAGAAGTTCCTCAGTGGTGCGTAAGACTCGAGATAGAAGGCATTATTCTGAGGTTCTAATTTGAGCGGCTCGAGTAGGTGCTGTTGCCGATACCGCTAACCTGTGGCGTGTTTCCAAGCTCAGTCCACGGGAGCGATGAGAATTTCCCCACATTCCAACACTCTGTCTATGAAGGGGAAGAATTTTAAATACTCCCACCTCGCAGAATGACTATTGGAGGTGTGGGGATCAGAAGCCAGATCTTAACACCTCATATCCCTCAGCTGCTTCCCTTTAACTGCCCAAAGATTAGGAAACCTACAAAAACAAAAGGAAAAACTATTAGAAAACTTCTTTCTAATAAGTTCTAGATGATAAAAAGAGACTAAGAGTTGACCTTGTAACAGACACACAGTCCCTTACCAGCTGGACACCTCCGGGTCTTGGTAGGATTCAACAAGCAGCCGTGCAGATAGTGTGGATCCAAAAAGGGTAGACGACTGCCGCAATAATGAGAAAGGGCAAAAAAAATGCGGGTTACAAAAAACGCTTCTCCACAGCGCTTCTAATTAGACACTTCTTCCTCCAAGAATAAGAAGGGAGTTCACTTAAAAAGGCGGGCTAGCCTGCCACTATCACAAGGCAGAGGCTATTATCAACTTGGAGTCACTTAAAAGCAAAAAAAAACACAAGCTGGGCTACAATGTAATGTAGTGCAATGGTGTCAATCCATCGTTAAATAAAAGAAACGTGTACCGCACATAATATAGATCACCGATATAAGGACTCGGTGTAGGCTGCCAGTTTCTAAGTGGGCTTGACAACCGTGATTCTTCAATCACGGCCGCGTTTCATTCCGGGATACAATGTAGCAAAAAAACAACCCGGGAGCTTCAATCGCGGCCGCGGCAACGTTAGGCGCGGAGAAAACAAAAATGTAGTCACGGGGAAGGAAAGGAAACGCCCGCGGAACTTCAATATTGGGCGAGAGGAGCAGGAAAACAGGCAAAAGGTTATCTCGGTAATTGGAGGGCAAAAAGGCGGCAAACAGGAAGGGAACTTCAGTAAAGCACCAGGTAGCAGGAGGCAATACTTCGGGATTCCAAAGGCAAAGAGCGGGGAGCCAGGTTCACGAATCGAAAGCCAAGCAACGGCTCAGCGGTAGTTCACAATATTTAAAGGGAGGGAGTGTCATTAAACTCCACCTCCGTTTGAGCAGCAAGGGACCTGCTTAAAAGTGTACAGCAAGAGACCTGCAACAAGGGACCTGCTCAAAAGTGTACTCTGTTACAAGGCAAGCACCTAGTTCTCGTTCCAACCCCAAGGGACTTTGCAAACGGCCTGTTGTCTAACATTGTAGGCCGGTTGGAGAAGGTTAAGTATTTTTTGGTAGAAAAAAAATCTGCTAACTCCTCACAATGATGGCCTGACAAGTCAGGGGCTGAGGGGGGATCAGTAACTTTCATACGTTTTTTTACGATCTGAAATATTTCTTTAGAAGAGTTGGAAGCGGATACAAAAAATTCTCTTCATAATAGGCCGCCTGGGTTGCTTTGAGCGCTGCTTTGTAGGAGATGATGGATGCCCTGTTGTCAGATTTTTTCTCACTTGCAAAGTCTTTCCTCCATACTCTTTCTAGTCTTTTGCATTGTTGTTTTAGTTTGCAAAGTTCAAGGGTGAACCAGGGGGATCTATTGGGTCCAACTTTTTGTAGTATAGATTTCCTAGGCAATACTACATCTAGTGAATTCTCAATCCATGAGTAGAACTTTCTGCTAGCTATTGAAGGGTCAGTGTGGTATGTAGGTATAGTTGATTGCAATTCCTGGGTCCATTCCTCTACGATCAATTTGGACCATCGGCGGGCTTGAATATGGGATGCTAACACATGTGGGCGCGGGGAGGATGGATACCATGAAAAAGGGACTAGAAAGTGGTCTGACCAAGTGAAGGGGACGGGCTCCTTTCCTTTTACTTCTGCTATACTTGAAAAGATAGGGTCAAAGAGATGACCTTTCATGTGGGTGGCTTGATAAATCTTTAGATGCATCTGGTAGGCCGCGAGGTCATGAGCAAGATCGTTGGCCACTTTGTCTAAAGGGTCATCAAAAGGAAAGTCAAAATCTCCAAGAAGGTTAACATAGGCGACGTACTAGCTAAGTTTAGGACAGTTTCAAGTAGCAAGCTGCAGAATTGTCCCTGTACTCCTGGGGGACGATAAAGAAGAATGCCAACAAAAGTAAGTAAAGGGGTGAATTCAATAGAAAAATGGGCGTTTTCACTGTCTAGGAGGGTGCTGCCCAGGATGCGGCAGACTAAATGATCTTTGTAGATAATAGTGATTCCACCACCCTTGCCACATGTTCTATCTACACGCTGAATCAAGTAGCCAGGGGGAAGTGCTTGAACTACGTCTGAATCTGAGCTTGGCGATAGCCAAGTCTCAGTGAGGAATAGAACATCTAGTGCTGTATCTTGCAGTAATATTGAAATTTCCGTGGCATGTTTTGGCATGGATCTGCAATTTAGCAGAGCCATGTTGAACTGGTTCCCTGCCAACAGATGGTGACTTGCCATTAAAGGCAGTTCATATAGGCAGTGAGGACACTTGTCTTGCAGTTTCTCCATAGAGATGGAATGGTTACAGAGTGGGGTTAAAACTTCCCTAATTTGGAATAGTTTTTCCCTGGAGTATTGAAGGGGGGCTGGAGGAGGTGAGGCAGAGGTTCTGGGCCCATGGCCCGGTCTGGCGCGGACGGGCTTGCATGTGATTTTATGAGGTGGGGTGCGGGGGAGACTAGACCGCCAACCTTCAGTTTGCCGGAAATTGCCTCCCTCCACTCAATCGGGATTAGGACCCGTGGTGGACCGGGGAAGCAACCAGAGGGACTGGGAGGATATGATCCCACCCTTCTAGAGGGAGAGACATGGCAGTACTGGTATACCCGGTAGAAATCTAATAGAGCCCTGGCATCACAAAATGGATGCTACAGACACAGGTCTGGCCTCCTGCTGCTGACCAAAACTCCGGCAGGGGAGGCCTGGACAATAGGTTTCCTGTCACAGGGAGATTTAACCACCTCCCAGACAGGCTTGTGTGTATTGGGGCTGGGCGGGAGCACTCTCAGAGTGCTTTGAAGTCCTGCACTAGGGGCACATTTGGTGTCCCTGTGCGTAGTCCAGCTCAAACCGGTTCAGGGGCTTCCAGCCCCTGCTCTGGCGCAAAACTGGACAAAGGAAATGGGTGTAGCCACCCTTCTTTCCAAACCCTCCCATAGGTGGGTCCCCAGAGCTAGTCCAACCTCTTCCTCAGGTATAAGTAAGGAACCTCTGCAACCAGAACTTTAGATATCCCTGGACGAAACTCTGAAGCTGAATCCTGGACCTTCGACGCTCTACTAAATACTAAAGGACTGAAGAAATCTCCCTTGGGGTCAAGGAGTGACTCCCCTGCTTGGCAGGCACCAACAAAGAATTTTGCCGGTCTGCATCTATGAAGCTCCCGCCAGACTCCGAAGTAATTGCAGCCCAGGAAGAGGATTTCCAGACATCTCAGAGGCCGACCTGAGTCCCCAGCAAAGCTGAGACCCGCAGCCATTGTGAGTAGCGTGGAACCAGAACTCCTGGTCACCATGCACTTTTGTAAGTGCATTGACTTCTCGACGTCTCTTGAAGTCGTGCTTGGGGTTACTTGTAGCCCCCACCTCGAGCAGAAGATCCACCGAAGATTGTCGGCCTAGTAACCCTGAGTGACCCGTGGGCAGCCATTTTGTGTTTCCTCTCGAGGTCCCTACACGTTCCCTGTTCCGTTGACTGGTGGGTCCCTGAGGGGGTAACTTTGATTTTCTTTGGGCTTTCCTGGTTGCTCCAGATGTGCCCTGACTCCCAACCAAGTGGTGAGTTCCTCAAACCTTGCTGGTCTGCACCGAAGCATCTTTCTCCTTTCTGCGTGGGTTGCTGCTGCCAAGGCTTTTTGTTTTCATTCTGGGCACAGACGCTGCAGCACTCGACATCCTTCGTGGGACAGCTCGAATCCTCTTCGGTGAACGGCGTTTCTGGGATGGGCTGTGTGGTTTTCCCAGGGAGGCTCATGAGAGAGACAAGAAAAACGAGCAAGAAGGCGTCAGGGACTCTGGCCCGTCTTGCCTATCGGCAACCATAGATCCGTCACCACACCCGGTAGGTGTTTAGGGGAAGTGCAGGGCGTAAGTTTTTATATGCGGGTGCTAGGGTTCTTGAGGGAAAAAACCCACAAAGGTTTGTATAGTAGGATTACCGATACGGTTATGAAGAGGTCAGACCCGACCACCGGAGCACTCCTTTGCAACCTGGGTGTGCTCTCTCAGGAAGGTGCAAAGTTGAGGAAGGGGCAAACACCAAAGAAAGAGAACCGAAACAAAGAATGGAGTAAAGAAATCCCTGTTCCCGTAACCACCCTCCTCCCCGTTACCCTCCTCTACCACCCACCTCCCTGTCCCGTTTTTTCCCCGTATCTCAGGCACTCACCGGCCCCGCCGCAACTCTCCCGGGTTGTGGCCGCTCTCCAGCCTCCTCCTGTGGGGTCCACCAGTCCTCACACCACGTCTCGTCCTGGGCTGCTTCTTCTTCGTTACTCCGCCTCTCCTCGCTCACTCCGCGCTGTTCCTGCTCCGCTCTGCTCCTCTCCTTCTCTTCGTCCCGCTGCTCCTTCTCCTCTCCATTCCTCTCCTTCTCCTCTCCGGTACAAGTGCGTTCGTCTTATGTCTCGGTGCCCCTTTTCACCTGCGGTGGAGAAGTACATCCAGGTTTAGTCCTTCCCACTTCCGGGTTTCTCATGGCTGTGTCATGGCCCGGCCGGGTCTGAGCGCGAGGGGGTGGGGCCGGTGTCCGGAACGCTGCGGCCATGCTGCGGGAGTACGCGAGGCCGGTCTCCCCGGGTAAGGTCCGTTCCCGGGTTTGTAGGGGTGGGGTGGGCAGAGGAATTTCCGGGGCCCTCTCACACATTCCTTCAAGAGTTAGCCTGTAGGCTGCTCTTCGTAGCTACCACTAGGATAGCTTTAAATAAAGATTGTCTTTAAAATATAACCAATAAGGAGTTGTTTGGACTGGTACAGGGTGCACACTATAATCAGTGGACAGCATATGCCAGGCCAACTTCTCACAGTTGGTGTCTTGACATTGGTGCCTGTGCCACTACTGGAATCGGTACCTCAGACCAAGGCCATCCTGATGTGTTCTAGGCAGATAGTCCACCCATGTAAGCCCTTACCAAGGAATAATTACTGGCAGAGACTTGATTACCTCTTTGTGTCAGACTCCTGACCACATTCAGATGTCACACATCATTCCAAACAATGACACCCATAAGTCGGCCAGTTTGGTTCCTTGTGTAGACTCTGATACAGAAAGCTTTGTAGGCCTCCAAAACATTGATGGACTCAACACCTCCCCTGAGGTCGAGATGAAATGCCCCTTGGGGCTACCACTCCTGAGGTGGCTTCTCTCATTGTGGCGTTAAGAAAGGCTGCAGAGGTTCTTGAAATACTTCTACCGACAGTGGAGGGCGATTTATTGACCAAGATTTTACAACCCTCCTCAGCATCTTCTGAATCAATACTCCCTTTCTTTGAGGCACTTATGAAGGCTATAGAGGCAGTCAAGGACAAGCCCACGTCCGCTCCAGCAACCAACAAGTTGATCACCTGTCGCTATAGGCTGGCATCAGGTGACCTAGAGTTCCCTTCAACCCATTCATCGCCAGAAAGCATTGTTGTCCAGCTCTATTCTTGGTCCAAACAAAATTCAGGAGCGTTACCTACTGCACCTTCAGACGGAGCACAAATAGCTGGACGCAATGGTCTCTACAGGCAGTCTGGTGCTTACCTTTATGATCACCATGTTGTATTCAATAAGATGCTGATCCAAATGTATATAAAGATACATTTATTAGAAGCTTCTAAAAAAAACATTTGCAATAGCTCTTCCCTCGCAATCTATAGCTACAGACAGATACTTAAACACACGTTGTCCCTCTTTACCTAAAGCGCTCAAAAGTAATGCCTTCTTCCTGTCTACACTGGTCTCCCTTTCATCGAAAGCCTCTATATAATTTTCAAAGACTTCAACCCATTCATCCCACTCCATACATGGTTCACCAGGTTGTTGAACAAATATAGGTGGTGGAATTATTGCTGCCTCCATCATGTGAATGATCTATCCACCAAAAACCAAATATGTTTGCGAATAGATTCACTGGGTTGACTATAAGTTGTGTGCCTATCACCAATGAACTGTCCTAATAAATGAATAAATAGGCACAATTGTATGTAGTTCGGGTTGCCTATCACCGTCGAGTGTATAGAGATAAAATTACGGAAAGATTCAGGTGTGCCAATCATCGATGACGTCCCTTAAAAGCTACGTGAATAGGTATGCAGTACCTTGTATATCAGTCCGGTGTGCCTATCACCATTGAGGATTTGAGAGAACACACAAGAAATATTTTCAAAAGGTCCCAGGATTTCCTGGAAGAAGTTGAGGAGAAGATTGGAGGTGGGTGGATTGGCGCTCCCAGATTTGTTTGTATATAAGTTATGCCTTTCTTTTAAAAAATGTGCGTATGCTGGCAAATAAGATAGATAAGTCATCTATCGGCTCATTTTTTTGGGCTATGCTGGAGGATATCCCGCATGGTCAACGACATTTTCTTTTTAAATTTGGAGATTCTAAGTTTTTTTAAGAAAGTAAGATTAAAGGTTTTGAAGGCTGCCCTGAATACGTGGATGTATGTGAGGAAAATTCCATACTTCTCGAGCTATGCCCCAATATGGTAGTCAGTCAGTCAAAATACTTTATTTCGATAAATAAATATCATAAAAAGACATAGGAACAAAACAATATGATTTCACACAATCAATAATTCATAATTACTAAAATGTTTAAAAGAGGTCAGTTAGTTAAAAAATCTAAACACATCATTTGCATATTACATTTATATTCTCTTAATTTCACAGGGGGACCATTTCATATGGAAAAATAAAAATTTAGCCATTCATAAAACCATATTAGTTGGATTAATAGCCGACTTCCTCTTCTTAACCCTAGCAGCACCCACTAGAAAGCTGGCAACATGGGACATAATCCTAGGGTTCTGCAATAGCTGTAAAAACAGAAGTGCAGGTTTAACCTGATTAAACCCAGCATCCTTTAAAATCGGAATCAAGTATTTCTTTCTTAATGCCGTAAAGTGATCACAGAACATCAAAAAATGCAATGTGTTCTGGATCGAAAAATTATCACATTTACACGGCATTGCATTTTCGGGAGTGCACCAGGTTGGGAAATGACCAAGGGTTAGATGGATCAGGTTAAACCGAAAACGTGTTAAGAGAAAACGGTGAAAAGGTTTATTTACAATAGTTAAATATAATTCAGGGCCAACATGTGTGCTCAAAATAATACTAGCCCGCACCGAAGGTTTCTCCAGTTCTACTAGTTCCCTTTCAAGTCTTAACAAATCTCCCATCATACCTTTAATCAAACCAATGTCTTTAACAGTTATCGATTCCGGGGAAAAAAAGAGGTCTGGTCTCCCCAATTTAACAAGGCAATTTTTAATGTAGACTAGCCATGCTATTTTATTTACTTTATCCAACTGCAGGCAATCTTTTAGAATGATATGATTGAGGGGAATTTCTTGATTCACCCAAGTCTTTAGCCAGGCCAAAACGGGGGCCACTCTAATCAGATCTGAAATATAACCTACACCAAGTTCAGTATGGACAATGTATGTTGGCGTAGACTGTGGAACAGAGAGAACAGATCTTAAGAATTTATTCTCCGTGATCTGTATACTTTCCATGGAACGATTACCCCAGATCGCACTTCCATATGTAGCAACTGCGAGACATTTTGCTTTTTAGATTTTTAACAAAGTTACTATTGGCCTTGCTCCCAATTTTTTCATAAAACCCTGGAGTGCAGAGGATGATCTAGCAAGGGCGATATTTCTATTTTTTATCTGGGGACTCCAGGTACCTCTCTCATCATAAGTGATCCCCAGATATGGGAAAGTGGCTACTCTACACAGTTCTTGCTTCCCACAAGTGAAAGTTTGTAAGAGTTTATTTTTACTACTCTTGCCCATAATCATTATCTGAGACTTTTTAACATTGATCTTTAGGTCCAGAGAACCCATAAAGACCTCAAAAGCATCCAATAATCCTTGGAGGCCAACACCAGTACGGGAAAGCAAGACGGCATCGTCCGCGTATAGGAGAACTGGAATTCCGAGTTCTCCTATACGTGGAATGTCAAGGGTTGCATCTTTTAGTGTAGGTTCCAAGGCATTTATATAAACGGTGAATAGAAGGGGTGCCAAAATGCACCCCTGTCTAACTCCCCTTTCTGAATTAAAGTGACTCATGCAACGCCCCTCTGGGGTCACTCTGACCGAGGCTATTAGATTAGTATGTAAATCTGCTAAAAGATTGACAAGGGCCCTATCCAGTCCCATATCGAGCAAGATTTTCCATAATTTGGAACGATTTACAAGATCAAAGGCTGACGAGAGGTCCATGAACCCCAGGTAGATGGACCCCTCCTTGGCCATTGTGTATTTTTCTACTAGTAAATGCAAGTTCAAGCCTTGGTCTATTGTGCTCCTTTTTGATCTGAAGCCATACTGAACGTCTGATAGGACCCCTTTCTCTGTTAACCAGTCGTTCAGTTTTGTTAAGATAACCCGGCCCATTATTTTCATCGACGAATCAATCAGTGAAATCGGTCTGTAACAGGATGGGTCTAGCCTGTTACCCTTTTTAAAAACTGGAATAATTATGGATTTCTTCCACGAATCCGGGATTTTATCAATTAAAAGAGCATTAAAAACATTACATAGCACTTTGGACCAAAATTTCGGAGCACTTTTAAAAACGTCCCCTGGTACCCCGTCGGGGCCCGGAGCTTTATTTTTCAGGGTCAAATCTATAGCCCTTTCCACATCAGCTGCCACAAAAATAACAGTGTCCTCAGCAGTGCAGAGTTCCCCGGCTGCAACTTCTAGAGTGCCATCAAGGGTGGCAGTATTACATGTTTCCGTATATATCTGACTAAAATGTTTAATCCAACCCTCATCAGGAATATTTGCCTCTAGAGGGGTATTTGTGTCGTCCGAGAAGAGAGGCTGATTTATTATTTTCCAGAATAGGCCACTATTCTTTAGGGTTTCTGGTTCAAGTAGTTGGACCAAAGCATTGTCTTTCAATTCCCTCTTTCTTTCTAGAATAGTTTTTTTGTACGCATTCCTTGCATTAACTATATCTGCACGGTTTTTAGGAATTACTTTTAGTGCTTTTAGTAGTACTCCATGCGCTTTTGAGCATTTCTTATCGAACCATCTTTTGCCCACTAGCGCCTTCTGCCTGGATTTGTTCTGGAGACTATGATTGATTTCCATGCAGATATTATCAAATGCTACTATAACCTCTTTAGGCTCTGTACTTTCCGCTAAACATATTGAGACTTCATCCTCTGTTTTGGATAAAACCTCTTGAAGAAAGATTTCAGGGACTATTTTTGTCCATTTCAGCCTACGATTCTGGTCTTTAACCTCAAGGTTCAGGCCCCCTCTAACTTTTACTGTTTTAAGAGAAATTAATTCAGTATTCTTCAATACAAGTAAAACAGGATTATGATCACTAAAAACTGACACATCGGTATAATAATTTAACACGTTATTTAACAAAAAAGAAGACACAAAAATATAATCTATAACAGTACCCATGTCTTTTCCCTTAAACGTAGGGGACCTATTATTACCATCCCCGCAGCCTGACTCGTATAAATTCCATCTTGTGCGAAAAAACTCAAGATATTCTCCACGCCTGGTATGTTCCGGATGAACAGATGAAGAAAAGGGAGGACCTTCATCATCCCGTCTAATACATGGTAAGGTGCATGGGTGTATATTAAAGTCCCCTAGTCACCCGGAACCCCTGAATGTCTGAGAGGCCAGCTCAGCCAGCCTTTGAAATCAGGGGGTATCTACTATTGGGCTGATCTTAAGCAGGGTTTAAACATGATGAGTTGGGAAGAAATGAATATGTGTAAGGGGCAGTTAACTAGATTTAAATATTATCAACTAAGTTCCTGGTGGGCCACACAAGATTGGGTGGAGGATGATGAAACAAAATTTAGCCAGGTGACGAGAAGTGACCAGTGGAAAAAAGAGTTGTCATTCTGGTACTGGGCCTTTTTGGAAACAGACAAGGAACTAGAGACTGAAATTATAAAGCTTTGGGGTCAGGAGTTTGGAGTTGAGGACTTGACTCAAATGTTGCGTGACTCCTACGACACTCTACGAACAGTAGTTAAACCAGCATCACTCAAAAGAAATCACCTATTTACTACTTATAGAGTGTACTGGTCACCTGCGAAGTTAACTAAGATCACCAGTAACTCGTATAACTGTCCTAGATGTATGCTGTTAGCGGCAGATGATATCCACCTATTCATGACATGTCCAAATATATCCTCCTATTGGAATTCAGTTTGTGACTTTATTAGGGAAACAACTGGGATGCAGATTACAGTCTGTACTCGGTTAATCTTCTTTGGCTTAAGTTTGGAAGAAAATGTGCAGCCTTCAGCGTGTAATGTGAACTTTTTGTTTTATGTGATTCTCTTGGCCAGACAGGAGATATGCAGGTTATGGAAATACATGTCTGACCCAGTGGCTGATGCCGAAGTGAGATGTCGAGCCCTCACGTCTGGAGTCGGGCCTCTGGTATACATGGCTGACCCAGCGGCTGATGCCGTAACGAGATGTCGCTCCCTCATGTGTGGAGCCGGGCCTTTGGTGTACATATCTGACCCAGCAGCTGATGCCATAGCGAGATGTTGAGACGTCACGTGTGGAGCCATGCCTGTGGCGTACATGTCTGACCAAGTGGCTGATGCCGTAGCGAAATGTCGTGCATTCTTGTGTGGAGCTGGGCCTGTGGAGTACATGTCTGGCCCAGCGACTGATGCCGTATTGAGATGTGGTGCCCAGCAGCTGATGCTGTAGTGGGATGTCAAGCCCTCACAGGTGGAGCTGGGCCTGTGGTATACATGACTGACCCAGCGGCTGATGCCGTAGCGAGATGTCAAGCTCTCACGTGTGGAGCCGGGCCTGTGGTATACATATCTGACCCAGCGGCTGATGCCGTACTGAGATGTCGCGCCCTCACGTGTGGAGCCGGACCTTTGGTTACATGTCTGACCCAGCGGCAGATGCCATAGCGAGATGTTGCAACCTCACGTGTGGAGCCAGGCCTGTGGCGAACATGTCTGACCCAGTGGCTGATGCCGTAGCGAGATGTTGTGCCTTCACGTGTGGAGCCGGGCCTGTGGT
Source organism: Triturus cristatus (assembly GCF_964204655.1). NCBI lineage: Eukaryota > Metazoa > Chordata > Amphibia > Caudata > Salamandridae > Triturus > Triturus cristatus. Next base: position 1,942,596,734 of record NC_140589.1, read on the forward strand.
GTACATGTCTGACCCAGCAGCTGATGCTGTAGCGAGATGTCGTGCCTTCACGTGTGAAGCCGAGCCTATGGTGTACGTGTCTGACCCAGCGGCTGATGCCGTGGCAAGATGTTGTGCCTTCTCGTGTGGAGCCGGGCCTGTTGTATACATGTCTGACCCAGAGCCTGATGCCGTAGCGAGATGTTGTGCCTTCACGTGTGGAGCCGTGCCTGTGGTATACGTCTGACCCAGCGGCTGATGCCGTAGCGAGATGTCGTGCCTTCACGTGTAAAGCCAGCCTGTGGTATACATGTCTGACCCAGAGGCTGATGCCGTAGTGAGATGTTGTGCATTCACGTGTGGAGCCGGGCCTGTGGTATACATGTCGGACCCAGCAGCTGATGCCTTAGCGAGATGTCGTGCCTTCACGTATGGGGCCGGGCCTGTGGTATACATGTCTGACCCAGCGGCTGATGCCGTAGCGAGATGTGCCTTCACGCGTGGAGTGGGGCCTGTGGTATACATGTCAGTAGCGAGACATCATTCCTTCACGTGTGGAGTTGCGCCTGTGGTATACATGTCTGACCCAGCGGCCGATGCTATAGCGAGACGTAGTTCCTTCACGCGTGGAGCCAGGTCTGTGGTATACATGTTTGACCAAGCGGCCGATGCTATTGCAGTCCGTCGTTACTTCATACGTAGAGCTGGATAAATGGTATACATTTCTGTCCCATCGGCCGATGTTGAGGCGAGACATCGTTCCTTCATGTCTGGAGCCGGGTCCGTGGTATACATGTCTGACCCAGCAGCTCATGCCATAGCGAGATGTCATTCATTCACATGCGGAGTCGGGTCTTTGCTGTACATGTCTGACACAGCGGCTGGTGCATGGCGAGATGTCTGACCCAGCGGCTAATGCCATAGCGAGATGCCTTTCATTCACATGTGGAGCCGGGTCTCTGGTATACGTGTCTGACCCAGGTGGCTAATGCCATAGAAAGATGTCCTTTGTTCACATGTCGAGCCGGGTCTCTGCTATGTATGTCTGACCCAGCGGCTAATGCAATAGCAAGATGTCGTTTATTCACATGTGGACCATTCACATGTGGAGCCGGGTCTCTGGTATTGATGTCTAACCCAGCGGCTGAAGCCATGGCGAGGTGTCGTTCCTTCACGTGTGGAGCGGGCCTGTGGTATACATGTCTGACCCAGCGGCTGATGCCGTAACAAACACCCTTCATGTGTGGAGCCGGGTCTCTGGTATGCATGTCTGACCCAGCGGCTAATGCAATAGCGAGATGTTGTTTATTCACATGTGGACCCTTCACATGTGGAGCCGGGTTTCTGGTATGTCTGTCTGACCCAGCGGCTGATGCCACAGAGAGATGTCGTGCCTTCACGTGTGGAGCCGGACCTGTGGTATACATGTCTGACCCAGCGGCTGATGCCGTAGCGAGATGTCGTTCCCTCACATGTGGAACCAGGCATGTGGTATACATGTCTGACCCAGTGGCTGATGCCGCAGTGAGATGTCGAGCCCTCACGTGTGGAGCCGGGCCTCTGGTATACATTTCTGACCCAGCGGCTGATGCCGTAACGAGATGTCTCTCCCTCACGTGTGGAGCCGGGCCTTTGGTGTACATATCTGACCCAGCAGCTGATGCCATAGCGAGATGTTGGGACGTCACATGTGGAGCCAGGCCTGTGGCGTACATGTCTGACCTAGTGGCTGATGCCGTAGCGAAATGTCGTGCATTCACGTGTGGAGCTGGGCCTGTGGTGTACATGTCTGGCCCAGCAGCTGATGACGTAGAAAGATGTCGTGCCTTCACGTATGGAGCCGGGCCTGTGTTGTACATGTCTGACCTAGAGGCTGATGCCGTAGTGAGATGTCGTGCCTTCATGTTTGGAGCTGGGCCTGTGGTATACATGTCTGACCCAGCAGCTGATGCCGTAGCGAGATGTCAATCTCTCACGTGTGGAGCCGGACCTGTGGTATACATATCTGACCCAGCGACTAATGCCGTACTGAGATGTCGCACCTTCACGTGTGGAGCTCTTCCTTTGGTGTACATGTCTGGCCCAGCAGCTGATGCCGTAGTGAGATGCCGTGCCTTCATGTGTAGAGCCGGGCCTGTGGTGTACATGTCTGACCCAGAGGCTGATGCCGCAGTGAGATGTCATGCCTTCATGTGTGGAGCTGGGCCTGTGGTGTACATGTCTGACCCAGCAGCTGATGCCGTAGCGAGATGTTGTGCCTTCACGTGTGGAGCCGGGCCTGTGGTATACTTGTCTGACCCAGCGGCTGATGCCTTAGTGAGATGTCGTGCCTTCACGTTTGGAGCTCGGCCTTTGGTATACATGTTTGACCCAGCGGCTGATGCCGTAGCGAGTTGTCCTACCTTCACATGTGGAGCCGGCCTGTGGTATATATGTCTGAGCTAGCGGCTGATGCCTTAGCAAGATGTTGTGTCTTCACGTATGGATCCGGGCCTGTTGTATACATGTCTGACCCAGCAGCGGATATTGTAGCGAGACGTCGTGTCTTCACATGTGGAGCCGGGCCTGTGGTATTGTGGTATACATGTCTGACTCATCAGCTGATGCAGTAGCAAGATGCTGTGTCTTCTCGTGTGGAGTCCGGCCTGTGGTATACATGTCTGACCCAGCGGCTCATGCCGTAGAGAGAAGTTGTGCGTTCACTCGTGGAGCGGGGCCTGTGGTATACATGTCTGACCCAGCGGCTGATGCCGTAGCGAGACGTCGTGCCTTAACGTGTGGAGCCGGGCCTGTGGTATACATGTCTGACCAAGCGGCCGATGCCATAACGAGCCATAGTTCCTTAACGCGTGGAGCCGGGTCTGTTGTATACATGTCTGACCTAGCGGCCCATGCCGTTGCAGGCCTTCGTTCCTTCACACGTAGAGCCAGGTCAGTGGTATACATGTCTGTCCCAGCGGCCGATGTTGAAGCGAGACATCGTTCCTTCATCTCTGGAGCCGGGTCCGTGGTATACATGTCTGACCTAGAAGCTAATGCCATAGCGAGATGTCATTCATTCACATGTGAAACCGGGTCTTTGCTGTATGTGTCTGACCCAGCGGCTAGTGCATGGCGAGATGTCTGACCCAGCGGCTAATGCCATAGCTGATGTCATTCATTCACATGTGGAGCCGGTGTGAGAAGGTGGCCTGATATATGCTGTCCACTAGTTCTAGTGGGCACCTAGTATCAGTCCAAACAACCCCTTATGGTGCTAGGTTAAAGACAACCTTTATTGAAAGCTATTCTAGTGGTAGCTATGGAGAGCAGCCTTCAGGCTAAGTCTTGAAGGAATGTAAAGCAGCTTGTTTTACCAGTCTATAATCTCTTGAATGATCAAATGAAAAGACAACCGCACCAGGTATATATTCAAAATATATGTATTTACGATAAAACAAACCCCTCTAGTCTCTTTATGAGACTGGAGTTCGAAGTACTTAGTTTACAAGATAGCATTCATCAGTAATAGAACAAATACACGTTTGGGCACTAGGGGCGTGCCAAACCATATACCAAAAAAGTGGTATAAGAACCACGACTGGAATAGACACTAGGCCTATAGCCTGTAGAATCGCTGGGACCTCAAGGAACCACCCAAGGTAGTGACACATGGGCGTGTGACCTAGTGGCATACATCATTGAGGGATGTCAGTATTGGGTTACTTATGGAGTCCGTTCTATGTAATACATGTGTGACCCAGCGGCTAACACAATTGAGCAATGTCAATTATTTGTCTACACTTATTTATTTATTTATTTTATTGAACTTATATTGCGCGCAGCTACCCGCAATGGGTTTCCCGGCGCCAGGGATAGACTGGAGGAGAAATCGGAAAACAAGTAATTGCAAGAGGGAGACACTAGACCGGAGCAATCTGGAACTAGAACAGGAGGGTCTTCAGTTTTTTGCGGAAAGCCAGAAGACTGGTTTCTGTTTTAAGCGCCAATGGGAGAGCATTCCACATCTTGGGGCCCAGATATGCGAATGAACGGCCTCCCATTTTTGTCAGTCGGATTCTGGGAATCACAAGATTGCCACTGTTGGATGACCTCAAAAGGCGGCCAGGCTGATATGGCTGCGCAAGATTGTGCAAGTAGGCCGGAGCGGAGCCTTGGCGAATTTTGAAGAGGATGCACAAAGTTTTGAAGGCCACTCGATCCGAGATTTTTAACCAATGGAGGTCACGTAGAGCCTGCATTGCGGACATTCTCCTTGGGACATTACGCAGCAGGCGGGCGGCTGAGTTCTGTACAACCTGGAGTTTATTGATTGTAGCTTTATCTGCTCCTAGATAAAGCACATTGCCATAGTCAATATGGGACATCACAAGGGCCTGTACGACAGTTCTACGAGTGGACTCAGGCAGCATCCATATGATCTTTTGCAACCAGCGAAGAGTGTTAAAGCAGATCGCAGCAACCTTAGTTGCCTGCTGCCTCATCGAGAGTTTGTCGTCGATTAGGACACCGAGGTTGCGAGCAACAGGCACGGGGGTAGGCAGAGGACCCATGTCACTGGGCCAATGTCGTGGACCCCAGAGATCTTTTTGTTTGCCTAGTATGATCACCTCGGTCTTGTCTCCGTTGAGCTTTAACAGATGCATTTGCATCCAAGCTGCAACGCGGGAGAGGCCGATTTTGAGGGCAGAGGTGTCTTGAGCCCTGCTGCTAGACAAAGAGAACACAATCTGCGTGTCGTCTGCGTATGAGTATATAGACAGACCGGCGTCCTCTACGATGGAAGCAAGTGGTCTGATGTAAATATTAAACAACAGAGGGCTCAATATAGACCCTTGGGGGACGCCGTAGGCAGAGGAATGAATCGCAGATTCAGCTTTGTTTGAGAAAACTTGAAAGGTGCGCTCATTAAGAAATGAGGACACCCAGGCGAGCGCAGATCCAGCAACACCGAGGGAACCGAGAGACTCCAATAGGATGGAGACAATTATATATAATACATGTTTGAAATAATGGCTAATGCCAAAGTGCAATGTCATCATTTAGCCACATGTGGAGGCCGTTCTATATAATCCATGAGGGACTCTGTAGATAGCCCCATGTTTAAGAAATTGGGGTACTAGTTGAGTAGGGTAGGTACCCACCTAAAGGAATCACCACAATCCTTGTCAGGCTGAACCACTAAAGTCACTTAATAAATCAGCCCTCGGGTAGCTGTGACACATAGCAGGCAGGTTTATCTTACAGGCAATGTGTAAAGTATTTATGAAGTACCAAAACAGTAATGAAGTCAAAACAGAACACACCAGAAATCCTAAAACAATTTAGAAAAATAGAGAACATTTTAATAAATCAAATGACACCAAAATAACAAAAATCGAATCGGAATTTTTTAATTTTAAATATAAAAGTGCAAAAAACATTTAGCTCCAACACTAATGTTAATGTTAATTTTGACTTGTAGAGCACTTAATACCGGCAGGTCTCTGTGCGCTCCAAGAAGATCAGCGTCAGCTCCAAGGAGAGTTGTATCACAGCGGGAGTGTTAGGCCCAGGCTTCAGTGAATAGAAGGGTCTTATGTTTTTTCCTGAATGGAAGGGAATGTCTTTCAGCACGAAGCTGGCCAGGCAGCCTGTTCCAGAGTAGCGGTATTAGGACAGAAAAGGCTCGGCCACCTTTAGTGGTGAAATTGAATCGTGGGCATTTTAGAAGGCCCTCTGTGGAGGACCTTAGTGAACGGCCGGGGACATATTTCTACAGGCGTTCCTTGATGTAGTTGGGTGCCTGACCGAATAGGGCCTTATGTGTGATGCAGAGGCCTTTGAATTTGGCCCTCTGCTTGATGGGTAGCCAGTGAAGTTGTTGCAGTAGGGGTGATGCCCGCGTGCGCCTAGGTAGCTTGAAGATTAGCCTGGCGGCATCGTTCATCACCACCTGGAGTTTGCCCACCAGTGAGTCTGGTAGTCCGATGTAGAGCTAATTCCCATAGTCCAGCCGGGCCAGGTTCAAGGCGGCCACAACTGTCCTCATGGTTGAGAAGGAGAGGATAGGGGACAGTCTCTTCAGCTGCCTGAGTAGGCCGACACAAGTTCCAAACACAGTGGAAACTTGATTGGCCAATGAAAGTTTGGCATCAATTTTGATTCCCAGACTTTTTACCACCGGGGCTGCAACTGCATTGTCACCCAGTTCGTGCGGCCAGTAGAGGGAGTTTCAAGGGTTGCTCTCATTCGTGACGGTCAGAACGTCCGTCTTGTACGGATTGATCTTGAGTGAATTGGCCTTCATCCACTTAACCACAAATCGAAGTATGTCTTTCGCCAGGGAGTGGGTCTGTGGGGTGTTTCCTATTTGAAGTATGATTTGCGTGCCGTCCGCATGGTTGAATACCAGGCAGTCCATCAAGGCAAGGGCCTTTATCAAAGGTCTGAGGTATATGTTAAACAAGAGGGGGGAGAGCGCCAACCCTTGTGGGATTCCGCAGGGGATGGATCACCTCACTGAGACCCAGTCGCCCATCTGAATTTTTTGGGTGCGGTCGGTCAGGAATGAAGTAATCCACTGGAGGATTGGCCCGCCAATCGAAATGTCTTGTATTCTTTCCAGGAGTTGGAAGTGTTTGACCGTGTCAAACGCTGCCGACAGGTCTAGGAGGACTAGGACACATGGCTTCTTCTTGTCTGCTGTGATCCTGATATCATCAAGTACTGACAACATCACCAATTCAGTGCTATGGTGAGCTCGGAAGCCAGCCTGCCTATCTCCCAAGAGGTGGTGGTTCTCCATGAATCTGGATAGAATTTGCAAGACATATTGTTCTATAATTTTGGCCAGAAATGGTAGTTGGGATATGGGTCTGTAATTTTTCATATTGGAAGTGTCCACTCCTGTCTTCTTGAGTAACGGGATTACTCTAGCTTCTTTAAAGTAACAGGGAACCTTCCCGGTTTCCAGCGAGAGGTTCAGCAAAGCGAGGATATCTCCCTCAATCTCTGGAAGAGCTAGTTTAAAGATCCTAGGAGGGCAGGGATCTGGGGGTGAGCAAGATTTGATTTTGGATGCAATACGTCGTAGGGTCTCAATGTCAAGAGTTTTAAAGGAAGAGATCAACTCTACCCTCTTTCCCGGGGTCTTCGCCTCTTCATTGAGGGATTGGTTGAAGGGGGAATTGTTGATATCAGCCAGGATGTCTTGTATTTTGTCGGAGAAGTAGGATAAGAATTTATTGCATTGTTCCTAGTTGGACGGCATCTCCAGTGACTGTTTTTGACTCAGTTCCTTGAGGATTTTAAATGTTTCTTTTTGTTTGTTAGTTGCCACCGAGATCCTATTTTCATGGTATTCAGCTTTCCTGCTGAGAAGCGCCTTTTTGTAAGTGGAGACTCTTGCCCTGTACTCTACGTGGGCCTGTGGCTCATAAGCTTTACGCCACCGTCGTTCGTGGTGGTGAAGCATACGTGTCAGAGCCCTGAGCTCCTCCGTGAACCACGGTGCTCCCTTACCTTTGTTTCCAATTTTTATTTTCTTGACTAGGGCTAATTTATTAATGGCAGATAATAGCTGGCTAGAGATGGATTCAGTCCACTCTTCAATATCTGCTGTCTCCGGCCTCCTGAGGGGGTTTTCTGTAAGTGTATTTTCTAGTTTGGGGCCCTGGATTTTTGTCCAGCTTCGAACTAGTTTCCAGTCGGTGGGCGGTCGTCCATTGCACCTGGCTAGGGGGAGTAGAAGGTTGATAAAGTAGTGGTCTGAGCATGCACAGGGGGTGGTCTCCACTAGGTTCACAAATGGGAGAGTAGTCCAGACCAGATCTAGGGTGTCTCCTTTCTCATGTGTAGGGGGTCGTTACCAGCTGTTTAAGCCCCTGATTAGTGAGCGTCTCCTCTAGCTGTTGGGCCTGTGCTCCTCTAGGTTGTTGGTCCCAGTGGTAATTGAAGTCTCCCACCACCAGAAGTTGTTGGAAACGTGATCGGAGATTAGTGACACATTTGGTGAGGAGATCCATGACACATGGGGGTCATTTAGGTGGGCGGTAAACTACCATGATTACTATACTAGAGGAGCTAAGACAGATCTTACTTATTAAATATCCGCTCCTTCCAGATTTTCTCCTTACAACATCTCAATTTTCAGGTGATTTTTATACAGAAGCGCCACCCCACCTCCTCTTTTACCCACTGACTGTTATGCCAGATGGCGTCGTACCCGTCAGAAAGTGATGCTGTTATGGTGGGACCGGAGTCCTCATCAAGCCATGTTTCAGTCAGGGCAAGAATGTCAGGGGCACCATTTTGGAGGAAGGTAAGGGTCTCAAGGGCATGTTTCTGTAGGGAGCGTGTGTTCAGGACAGAGAGTTTCAAATTATTACTAATACTGTCGCCAGGATTGTGATAGCCTGGGGTGTGTACAGGAATAGAGCTAGGTGTCCTTCTCCCCTGTGAGATGAGGAGTCCTTCTCTCTGGAGTATATTTACTGTCTCTCGTTTTAGGGGGCTGGGCCTGAGATCGAGGGATCTGAGTTTATCACCCGAGTATGCCTGTAATTGGCCAGGGGCCCTGGCCCCTGGACCCGTTAGGGCGCGGACAGGCGCAGACGGGCTTGCCTTAGGCGTGACTTCGGCGCGCCAGTGGCGCGCCAGCTGCGCCCGTTGCGCCCATCTGCTGCACGTCTGCTCCAGCGTGCAGTTTTATGCCTCTCATGACCCCTGGCCACTCCCTGCCAATCAGCCATGCTGTTCAGCAGCTGACACCCCCAAGGTCGGTAGACCGCGTTAGAGCGTGCGGAAAATGGAGGGCAGGACCAGCCAAGAGGAAGCTCCGGTGTGCCTGGTGAGCAGCGGGGCAATAACAAAATGATTATTACACTTAAAGCGGTTAAAAAAGTTAAAACAAATAGGGTAATGTTAACACAGGTTTTAAAATCAATACATGCACTACCCGGGCTAGCGTGTCTTCTTTAGCTGCACGTCTGCTCCAGCGTGCAGTTTTATGCCTCTCATGACCCCTGGCCCCTCCTTGCCAATCAGCCCTGCTGTGCAGCAACTGACACCCCCATGGTCGCTACACCGCGTTAGAGCGTGCGGAAAATGGAGGGCAGGACCGGCCAAGAGGAAGCTCCGGTGTGCCTGGTGAGTAGCGTGGCAATAACGAAATGATTATTACACTGTCATCTGGTTGTGCTTGGCCAGTACCTAGGCGCATGTTAAGGCGGACCATGATGGAGCACTGGTAGAATACAGACATCAGTTCATCCCGGTCAGAAGCTCAACCTTCAAACATAGGGCCTGATTTAGTGTTTGGCGGACGGGCTAGTCTGTAAAAAATGTGATTGATATCCTGTTTGCCATATTACAAGTTCCATAAGATATAATGGAATTGTAATACAGCCGGTGGGATATCAGTCTCATTTGTGATTGAGTAACCCCGCATGCACAACTCTAAGTCATGCCCTTAGTCTCTGAAATGGAAGCCAGAGATCCCAACTCAGTAAGGCAGCCGGCTGTGGCCAAAGAGGGCACCACATCTTTGGATAGTCACTGGACGAGATCTCGGTGGAGCTGTTGACTTTTGGTGGGAAAGCTGCAAGCAAGAGAAGTTTGAGTATCGGGCAAAAGGAAGGCCTACGCCGACAAGTTCATTTTGGCGCCTTCGCCCAATGGAGATTTCTATTTCAGAGTTAGTCACTTTTTGTAGCTCAGATTTCTTCTGTGGACCATCAGTGCCGGTTGAAAGCTCACAGTGCCCCTCAATAAAACCAAGATAGTAAAACCTTTCTTTCCCTGTCCATAGCTTCTGTACCCACCCCAGAGATGTGGCCATGGAAATGAGAAGCCTTTTCCCTGCGGTCGCTATAAACCAAAATCTGGAGAGAGCTCTCCTCCCTCTGGGATTGGTGCCTGCCTGAGGGCTGGGGGGTAAAAGGAAGGAGAGAGGCCTGCTATAAACTAACATGTATTTATGACAGTGGAGGGCTATTTGAAGTTAATCAAGTTTCTTGGCACAGCCCACATCCCATCCTGTCAAGAGGACACAAAACCTCCACACACCCAAGGACTGTTGTCCCACCTGAGGTAATAAGTTAACACTTCATCATGGGGCTATTCAACTCTCGGGTGACAGTTGGAGCTCATGCAAATGGGCCTCGAAAAGGCTTTTGTCAGAGAAAAGGTTACTTGCTATTAGTACCTTTTCCAAAATATTTAATGCAAATCCAACTTCACCAGTGAATTGGGTTTGTGATAAGTATTTCAAAAAAGTCCAAGAATGAAGTTTTTAGATGTTTCCTAGCCCTGGAAAATAATATTAAAATATTGTATCCCAATGCTTTCTAAGGAAACAACCAATCCTTCTACTGCGAAAATAGCTTTTGGGGCCTTTTTACTGTAAGGACATGCTTAACATCAATCTTTTACATGACCTCCTTTTAGCCACCAAGTGACCTCCTCATTGAACCATATAAAGCTTGCTTCATGTAATACGTGACCTAGTAATGTCTTCATTTGGCCACATGTGGAGCCATTTCTTTGTCATACATGTCTGAGGCCATGGGAGCACACCATGATGCTCTATGAAAAGCGAACGTCTTTGTTTCAATGCCTGTTGAGTGCCAGTGGATGACTCCTAAGTCCAGAGTCAACACACCTGGAATAATAGAGTGAAGGCTTGCTCAAGGGCATGTGCTTTGTCAAACCTGTGGCTCCTTGGAATGATGATAATGCATTGGCCCCTGTTTGTAGTTTCTTGACAGGTTACACCATAGAGTGACCCTAGTTGTGCACCAACTACTTCTCCTCGCCGTACTATCTACATCTAATGTCAAAGTGTTCTCATTGTTCCTGTCTTGAATTAACTTTCATAATGAAAACATACTTAATAAATGTCTGTGATATGTCTTTATGCGTATATTATCATTCACCTTCTTTGCAACGCTGTAGTTTATCTGTAAATCTGTAAATGTAATGAGACATTTCATAAAGGTGCCCTGAGACTCTGAAGTTATTCTGCATGGAACTCCCTTGTGTGCAGGCTGCTGATCTCAAGGCTCCAACAATTTTTTCTAACTTTTAATGAACTTAATTCCTGCTGTAGCTGTGAGTTCTGCAGCAATACATCTGAGAACTTCATATTCAGGGACCACAATTATTATGTGTTTATAATCAAGAGCAGTTTAACAGTTTCAAGGGATGCTTATAGAAGCAGAAGATCATTAATGTCTTCACAAAAACAACTTGGCCTCTGTGGAGCACTCTGTGAGGAGACGAGCACTAGATTTTCTAATGATGGTTTCTACCAGTGACGCGTCCTCTGTGGCTTCTAATGAGGCAGTGAAGGATGGCTAGCAGGAGACATTCTGTGGCCGCGCTCCTAGTCCATGTGTCTAGAATGATTAACTCTATCTCACCTAGTGGGTAACGCAATAGACTGATGTCATTAGTTGGCCAGAGTTGGAGCTCATTCTAACTAATGCATATGTAGTCCATGGACTCACGTCCCTGAGTAATGTCATTATTCACCTACACATAAAACCTTTTCCATGTAACACTCGTGACCCAGTGGCTCACACAACAGTGATGTATATGTAATACATTTTTGACAAAGCAGCTAATAACTGTTTGAAATTGGGGGCTTATTCCTGTTCTTTCAGCCGGTGCACAATGTGCAGCCATGCACCAATGCAGGCACTGTTGCACCATGGTGCAAATGTGTCTGTGTTGTAGGCACAATTGTTTTTGTTACTGACACAGCACCTTGCTGCACAAAATCAATCACAAGAAGCATTTTCCTCTTTCTGTTGCTGCAGAATGCTATAGGGAGGTGAAAGATTTTGGCGCTGCCCCAGGTTTCATCTTATGTAGTAAATCTGAGGCAGCATCGAATCCTTGGGTGTTGAGTGGGAACACCCACAGCAACACCCATGGAATACTTCTCTCACCCAGAGTAAGGCAAGGCAGCAACTTGCACGGCTTTCCCTTACTCCATATCTACAAAGCCATAAAAAGCCAGGTAGGGTAGCTTTACGTGGCCTTGTAAATACAAAAGTGATGTTCTGGCGGTACACAGGACTTGTAATCAGCTCCTGGGTCTCTAGTTGAAGGGGTTTGCATCCTGTCTAAGTAGGGGGCACAATCTTAGGGTAAGTCAGTTACACACCATAAACATTCATGTGCTCACCCTCTGGTAGCTTGGCACTGAGCATGCTGGCCTAACTTAGGAGGCAGCATGCAACACAACACACTGTAACACAATGAAAACACCACAAAAAGACTCCACAGCAGGTTAGAAAAATAGATATGATTTTTATAAATAAACCAAGGCCAAAATGACAAAAATCCAATAAGAGGAAGTAGAAATATGTATTTCTAAAGAATAAAAATGTCTGCAGCGCTTTAAAGCAATAAGCAGCAATGTGGGTTATCTGGTTGCGCTGGTCCGGGTCAAACCCAAGAGTTCAGGCCGACCGTGATGAAGCACAAGCCAGATACACAAACTACACAGGATCACTGAACACAGTATTTTAATCCTCGTTGCAACAGTGAGATGCGGGGTGAAACCGAGTGATGCATTGATGTCGATCCCACAGTGAAGGTGATGCGTCAATTTTCTTCATGCAGTGGCGGTGATGTGTCAGTTCCGAAGATAATGCTCTGAGCTGAGAAGCGTTGCTTCCAAAGACGATGCTCCGTATTCTCCACACAGTCAAAGGGATGAGTCGATCTTCCCACACTGCAGTGAAGGCGATGTGTTGGTTCCGATGCATTGGTTCTATATGTGATGCGCTGGTTCCAACTGCGATGTACCGATTCTGCTCCCTCAACAGGGTTGATGCGCCGGTTCTGCTACACGCAGACCGGAGATGTATCAATTTCACTGGAGCAAGCACATGGGTCCACTTACAATGGACCAGTCATAGGAGCAAGTGATTAGGCTTTGTTATCTACGAGTCTGAAGCAACAGGCAGCAAGCCAACAACCCTTTGGAGATCACTTTGTCTTCAAAGCAGAGTCCACCTCTTCCTCAGCAGGGTCAGAGAGTTGCAGGCAACAGGACAGCAATGCAGAAAAGCAGTTCTCCTAGAGCAGCAGTCCATCAGAGTGACAATCCTTGTAGCAGCACAGGAGTCATTTTGACTGAGGCTCTTTACAGGTCCAGACGTGTCTAATTTGGGGGGATCAGAGGCCCAGTACTTATGCCCAGTGTGCCTTTAAATATGTCAGTGACTTCAAAGAAGGTTCTTTGAAATTTACAGAGGTCATTTCTTTCCAGCCCTGCCTCCAGACGCACTACAGGGGGTACTCAACCCTTTGTGTTGGGGTAGGACACTGCCTATTCAGGTGTGTCAGCTCCTCTCTCCCATCCTGCCCAGAATGAGCCATCAGGATTCAGATGGGCACTCAGACATACCTAACCTTCCTTTGTGTGTGGCTGATCAGAGGGAAGGTACAAAGGCAAGCTGTTACTCACCCAAGACGTGTATTGAAGACAAGCTGCAGGCACACAGAGCTGTAAGAGGAGAGCAATGTCTGCTTTCTAAAAGTGGCATTTCTGAAACCGTAATATTAAATTTAACTTTACCAGTAAAGAGGATTTATCATTTCCATTCCAAAGATGTAAAACATGACACAGCTACTCCTTTCCAATCAGGAATTATAGCTTAATAGTATAGTCAGGCATTTCTAATGTTCACCTATGAGATGAGTAGGTGTCAGAGGCGTCTTTAAATTGCGAACCACACAGGAGTAGAATGACGCAAGCTCCCAATGCCCTACTCGGAACCTTCCCCACTCGTTTCTTTCATTCCACCGAGTAAGTAAGTACCGAGGGGGGAAAGGGGATGGGACAGAGAAGAGACAGCTCCAAAACACTGCGGTTCAGCACAAACCTCCTTCCTCACTGGTAGTGTCAGCTGCAAACATAACATGGATTAAATGGCGAAACATTCATAACCTTCTTGCATTTAGATTCTAAGATCACTTATCTTACCAGGAAATGTTTTTGGATTTGCCCCTCTTCTACTTCTCTATTGTGTTGTAAGTGTCTGCAGAGAAGTCTTAACTCTATGTTTGTTCTATCCTCACAGGAACACAACGTATTCACTGCTCTGTGGGAAGTGAGAAGACAAGTAAGTATACATCATATTTTCGATATTCTGTAAATTGCGTTTTCCCTTCTCTATGGATACTCACTGGATTGTTATAGAGTTGTTTTTATAACTGGAGTCTAAAAAGGTTTAACAGTTCCACAGTATTGCCTTTGCTATCTATTTGGAACTATTCTTTATTTTGCTTATTTTACAGATGGTAGGATGAGACTCCCAACGTTATTAGGATTTTAACCAACTGAGAAGGTAATTTTGGATTTTAAACGGACTTGCAAGTGTCCGCTGTCTTTTATTGTATTTTTTGAGGTTTACTGAAGCGAAACGAGAATGATTGTTCGCCTTCGCTAGTCTTTGCCTCAAGACGTGTTTTCCAACTAATAGACGCGTTTAAATAGCTGCCAGCTGGGGCTTCAGTCAGTGCGTGTAGCGCGTCTTAATTAAATGCTCGCTCGTCTCTTTTTAAGCTAACAAGAATTCCTGTCAAAACGCGAGGCGCACATGAATTAAATTCACTCTCGCGTTTCAATTAACTTCATCAGAACAATGGCACAAAGACTCTGTGCCTAAGTGCTCTAAGATTTTAACTGCCTTAACACCAATGTGGATATTATTGTAAATGCGGCGAAATGAAAGAAGTCGCCCGCGTTTTCTCAAAGGCTTTTACCACAGTTATCTTTTATGTATACCGTTTTTACTTCTGATGAAGAATTACATTAATTTTTAATTGTTCCACACACATTATTACTGCAGATGAATGGTTATCTAAATTCAGACTTTTCTCCTTACTAGATTTGAATTTCTATGCCTTTTTTAGAAATGCTTAATTATGTTTTGACATTTCACACCAACCTTAGATTATTTTACCGACGGAACTAACCCCGAGAATGACGCCACTACCCTGACTAGCTTTCTCGACACAAGAAACAGGTGCTGCTCCTGAAGAATCTTCGGTGAAGTGCACCATGGAATGTTAGAGCACACCTCACCAACTGTCATTCACTGCAAGACTAGACTGCTAAAAAGCAATATGCTGTAGCAGCAAGTTGGCAGCCATGTTGGAATTTCTACGATGCCAACAAGCACTCCAACTCAAAGGATTGACTGCTTTCTCAGGTTGTAATGAGAGCATAGAGGCCACGGAAGCTGAAGGAGGAGGAAACCTTCCGTGATTCCTGACAGTACCCCCTCCCAACGGGGTTTCCTCCAGTCTGGGTTTAGTAGGAAATTGAGCATGGAAGGCTTTAATTAATCGTGAAGCATGAACATCAGTACTTTTTTCCCAGGAACGTTCATCAGGTCCAAATCCCTTCCAGTCAATGAGATAAAAAAAGTTTATCACGGATACATTTTGAGTCTACAATCCGTTTAACTTCATATTCAGTCTCTCCATGCAGAATTAAGGGATCAGGAGGGGAAGACCTACGTAACCTGGGATGAATTGGTTTTAAGAGGGAGACATGAAAGACCGGGGAAATCTTAGTGGAACCAGAAAGAGATAATCGATAGGTAACAGGATTTATCACCTTCTCAATTGGATAAGGACCCATAAAACGAGGCTGGAATTTACGTGGACCCTTAAGTCTAAGATTCTTTGTACACAACCAGACTAAATCTCCTACATGAAGTTCAGGTGCCTTCTTACGTTTCAGGTCAGTGAAATGTTTGTAACAAGCTTTTGCAGTAGTCAAATTGTGAGTTACTGAGTGATGGATGTTAGTTAGCTGTTGTGCGATGTCTTGAATAGCAGGAACATGCAGAGTGTCAAAATTAGCATGGGAATTGGGATGTCTGCCCGAGTTTATAAAGAAAGGCGAGCAACCAGTAGAGACATTAAGGGCATTATTATGGCCATACTCTGCAGTCCATAAATGGTCAGGCCAATCACCCTCCTCATCTAACAAGTATAACCTAAGATGTTGTTCTAGTTCTTGATTAATGCGTTCAGTCTGACCATCAGTTTCAGGGTGGAAACTAGTGGAGTAACGATGGTCGATGTTAAGGCCTTTGATGTAGGCCTTCCAAAATCGTGATAAGAACTGGGAGCCCCTGTCTGAAATGAGTATCTTAGGTATCCCATGAAGGCGAATTATGTGTTGATTGAAAAGTTGTGCTAGTTGTTTTAGAAGTGGGTACACCCTTAAAGGGTACAAAGTGTGCCATTTTACTAAAGGTGTCAACAACAACCAGGATAGTGTCATACCCATGGGAAGAAGGGAGATCAACAATCAAGTCTAACAAGACCATGTGCCAAGGGTATGGGGGAGTTGGCATAGGTTGCAAGAGTCCTTTTGGGGCCTGCCTGTCTGGTTTTCCCCGTGCACATAGATCACATCTCAAAACATATTGACGAATATCACGGCACATACATGGCCACCAAAAATTTTGTCTAAGTAAGTTGTCAAGATACCAGACTGAACCGCAGGAGTCGAGGATGGTCCCAACGCCCCTCCGCTGCTACACCCTCCAGAGCAAGTAAATTCTGGAATGGCGCAACCGCAGGGGGGAAAGGGGAAGTGGACAGAAAGAGAGACTGCCTTAACATGAAGACTCGGAATGCTTCTTCTGGTCTCCACTACTCTGCTTGGGTCTGGATACTCAGCACCTGTGTAATGACAATGCATTTAACATTCTACTCTAACATCTCTTAAATACATATATATATATATATTAGAATACAATTATGAAATTACCCATTTAGTCGAGGCTTTTGCTTCTCTCTATTTTAAGTTTTCTGAGGATGTAGGAGGATGAGTATACTGTTTTAATGTTCTTGTAGCTTGGATGCCAAGAAACTCTCCTCTGAATATTACAAAAATAAAGTCTTGTATCACAGCAATGAAACAATGAAGGAAATTGCTGTACCTTATCTTCTTGCTGAAATATTAGCCTCTTGAACTGCTTACCAAAATGTTCCACTATACTTCTTCCGAAGGAACGAAGAAAAGAAGGTAATTAGTTATGCAAAATATTTCAGTTAGGAGAAAAACCCTACTAGCGCGCTAGCATAAAAAATGTTCTTCATAAACTTCTGAACTTGGTTAATGTGCAGTGAAACCTTCTCTTGCTGTTTAGTGGAAAAGTGACTACTAGAAAATAATTCTTTTAAGGGTTGCAGTGTTCACACATTAACACTGAATGAATTCCTGGCGAAGTCCAGTTTGACAGGAACCTCCTAAAAATGATGAATGCCAGATGCTTGCCTGAATGTCTTTTTCAAGTTTAACTGAATGCGCTTTAAACTGTGAAATTATTATTTCCTAACTTCTCTTGACAGGAACCAATTAGGCATGAAGAATGCCAGACACCGGTTTAAATGTCTTTTTCCAGTTTTACTAAATACGTGTAGAAAATATCCGGAATGATTACTTAGCTTTTCAGAGCCAAAGCAGTGACAGGAAATAGTCGAAAATACAGCTGAAATCTTCTTCCAGGAATTTCTGTCAGAAGCCAGACTGCAGAGAGACGTTATCGCGTCTCAAACGTCAGTTGAAGTGCATTGAGAGTTCGCAGCACGAGAGCTTTTCTTCCAGCTAGAGGGCGCAAGGGTCAAAACACTAGACTGCTGACCTAGCCTTATCGGTCTTGACCTGATTCTTTCTCCATTTTGCTTCTCAAGACAAATGACCCTTGTCTTCAAGGTTTGACTGGTTGACGATCGTAATCTCCTCCATCTTGGGTATTTGCTTGCCTTTTTGAGCTCATTACTGATTTTCCTTACCTGACCTCCTGACGTAATTACGACTGCAGAGGTCTTGACATAAGTCTTCAGTTTTTAAGATGCCCTTATGACCAGCCAGTGGATTGTCATGACTTTCCTGCATTGCTTTTAACTGGAGGTCCTTGGTGGGTAGATACAGAGCAGAGCCATGATAGGGTAGGCCATTGTGAATGGAACGTAGTGGATCTTCCGAGACCCAAGTCTGCATATCCGGATCGGACAACAAATTGCGGACATGATGTTCAAAGGGTTCCAAAGATATTGCTCCAATAAATTTGTCATCCGGTATGATTGGTTGATTTGCAATGACAGAGGTTTGATTTTCTGTATCCAATCGTGAGAGGACATCGGCCTTTCCATTCTTGGAGCCGGGACGGAAGGTGATAACAAAGTCAAAATCCGCGAAGTACAGGGACCACCGCAACTGACGTGGTGTGAGTGTACGGGCGGAGCGCAAAAATTTCAGATTGCGATGATCTGTAAACACCGTTACAGTATGCTTAGCCGCCATTAGGTAATGCCTCCAGTCCTTGAAGGCATCCTTAATGGCCAGAAGTTCTTTCTCCGTAATAGTATAATTACACTCTGCAGGATTGAGTTTGCGTGAACGATAGGCTGCACGATGCAACTGCCCGGTGTCTTTGTGTCGTTGAGAAAGTATTCCTCCAATAGCTAGATCTGAAGCATCCGTCTCCAAATAGAAGGGTTCAGAGGGGTCTGCATGAAGTAGAACAGGTGCAGTAGTGAAACTGGTTTTCATCAATCGAAATGCCTCTTCCGCCTCATCTGACCAATGAAAAGAAACACCTTTCTTCAGAAGATGAGTCAAAGGGAGTATCTTGGAAGAGAATCCGTGAATGAATCGTCTATAAAAATTGGAGAATCCAATAAAACTCTGGAGTTCTTTGACACTAGCAGGAGACTTCCAATCTTTTATTGCTTTCACCTTCTGTTCATCCATTTGAACTCCATTAGGCGACAATACAAAACCAAGAAACTCCACCGTATCTGTATTAAAAAGACACTTCTCCAATTTGACATATAGGGAGTTTTCTCGTAAGCGTTGTAAAACAGCTCTGACCTGGTCATATTGTTCTTCCGTTGTGTTTGAATAAATTAGAATATCATCGATGTAGACTATAGCGCAGCGATCAATGAAATCGCTTAGAACATCGTTGATAAAGTATTGAAATGCCGCAGGCGCATTGCACAGACCATACGGCAATACCAGGTACTCATAGAGTCCGAATTTGGTTCTGAACGCAGTTTTACACTCGTCACCTTCTCGAAGCCTGATTAGATGATACGCTCCATGTAAGTCTAGGCGAGTGTAAATCTTTGCTTCCTTTACCTGATCGATCAATACTGAGATAAGGGGTAAAGGGTATCGATTTTTTATGGTAATTCTGTTGATTGCCCTAAAGTCTATGCAAGTCCTGAGATCCCCCCCCTTCTTTGGTACAAAGAAAAGGGAGGAAGAGACAGGTGACTGGGATGATCGAATAAAACCATTTGCCAAATTCTTGGTTAGATATTCCTTCAAGTGGAGATTTTCCTTTTCGGTCAAAGCGTAAACCCTACTACATGGTAAGTTGGCTCCAGGTTCGAGGTCAATCTTGCAGTCATAAGACCTATGAGGAGGTAAAGTTTCGGCTTTGATCTCATCAAAGACATCCACGAACTCCTGGTAAGGTTCTGGTATTTCAGGTGTTTGAATAACACAAATTGTTCCTCCGTTGGTGCATAGCTGGGTGACCGCACTAGCCTCAGTAGTATTGTCAATTCTCCAAAACAATGTTTTGTGCAATATTCTGAATTTAATTGAATAGTTCGGGCTCCCCAATCTATCAGTGGGTTGTGTTCTGTCAGCCATGGTAGGCCTAAAATTAACTGAAATTGAGGGGCGTCTATTAAGTTAAACTGTAAGGTCTCTTGATGTCCCTCCATGGTAGTCATGTGTACCATTTCCGTGTGACTTGTTATGGGTCCAGAAGTCAGTTCTGTACCATCAACGGCTCGGACTTTCTCACTTTTTTCTTTGTTGATTGCTAATAATCCTTTCCGAACAGCGAATTTGTGGTCACAGAAATTACCCGTTGCTCCAGAATCAACCGTGACATTAACTCCAGTCAAGATTGTATTTCGAAATTTCAATGTCACAGTCAGTACTAGATGAGGTGAAGAGACTTGTAAAGTGTTAGCCACTTGGTGACTTGTTGGAGTTATTGCTACTTTCGCAACCACGGGTCCAACTCCGCCTACCCGTGGTGCCTCTAGTTTTCCTTCTCCTTGATTGGTAGTTTTGGTCTTTTAGACAATTCTTAACGAAATGTCCACTTCCTCCGCAATACAAACACAATTTATTTAATCTCCTCTTTTCCTTTTCTTCCTTGGAGAGAGGGCCTCGGATGAATCCAATCTGCATGGGTTCCACTCCCGTAGAACTCTCAGTTCGGGTTGACTCAATCTTGACTCGATCTAAACGTGGAACACTGGATCGAAACTCCCGTCTCCGTTCTCCCTTCCGCTCATTTTGCCGATAGTCAATCTCAAGAGTCAAATCCCCAAGGGCAGATATATCAGTAGGGCGATTTGGAATTTGGGATAGAGCATCCTTCAGTTCTTCTCGCAGTCCCCTGTAAAAAATTGCTGCTCTTTTATCTTCAGGCCAATTAGTTTCTACTATTAATTTAAATTGGGTTAGATAGGCCACGAGTTCTCGATTCCCTTGTTTTAATTCCAAAAGTTCATTGTCCTATGCCTGCGATGCTGTTCTTCGATCAAAAATGCGGAGAAATTCTGTTTTTGAAATCGTCTAAACTGTATAATATTGGGTCATCTTTAGACACGAGTGGCATTGACCAAGCAGCGGCGTCCCCACTCAAGTAAGACAGGATGAACGCCACACGGGATTGGGCATCTGGAAAAATTGTTGGTCGGCACATAAAGTGCAGTGAACACTGGGTCAAAAAAAATTGTGCCTTTTGTGGGTCTCCATTGAATCTTTCTGGTGGGGCTAGAGGAATTACTGGGGATAAGGAGTGGATGACTTGAGTAGGAGCAAAGGATGGAGCACTAGAGCCTGGGTTCTGTGTAGTGAATAATGTAGAAGTCTGACTGGCTCCCTGAACTGGTGTCCCCGTTTTAGATGTTATAATCTCTTGCCTTAAAATCTTATTTTCCTCCCTGACTGCCTCTAAATCCCTTTGTATTGTACTTAAAATCTCGCCTAATTTTTTAAAGTCTAACCCTTCCGCCATTCTACTCAGGTGCTTATACCAACGTGGGCACTTCACTCTGTCAGAGGCGTCTTTAAATTGCGAACCACACAGGAGTAGAATGACGCAAGTTCCCAATGCCCTACTCGGAACCTTCCCCACTCGGTTTCTTTAATTCCACCGGGTAAGTAAGTACCGAGGGGGGAAAGGGGATGAGACAGAGAAGAGACAGCTCCAAACACTGCAGTTCAGCACAAACCTCCTTCCTCACTGGTAGTGTCAGCTGCAAACATAACATGGATTAAATGGCGAAACATTCATAACCTTCTTGCATTTAGATTCTAAGATCACTTATCTTACCAGGAAATGTTTTTGGATTTGCCCCTCTTCTACTTCTCTATTGTGTTGTAAGTGTCTGCAGAGAAGTCTTAACTCTATGTTTGTTCTATCCTCACAGGAACGCAACGTATTCACTGCTCTGTGGGAAGTGAGAAGACAAGTAAGTATACATCATATTTTCGATATTATGTAAATTGCGTTTTCCCTTCTCTATGGATACTCACTGGATTGTTATAGAGTTGTTTTTATAACTGGAGTCTAAAAAGGTTTAATAGTTCCAGAGTATTGCCTTTACTATCTATTTGGAACTATTCTTTATTTTGCTTATCTTACAGATGGTAGGATGAGACTCCCAACGTTATTAGGATTTTAACCAACTGAGAAGGTAATTTTGGATTTTAAACGGACTTGCAAGCGTCCGCTGTCTTTTATTGTATTTTTTGAGGTTTACTGAAGCGAAACGAGAATGACTGTTCGCCTTCGCTAGTCTTTGCCTCAAGACGTGTTTTCCAACTAATAGACGCGTTTCAATAGCTGCCAGCTGGTGCTTCAGTCAGTGCGCGTAGCGCGTCTTAATTAAATGCTCGCTCGTCTCTTTTTAAGCTAACAAGAATTCCTGTCAACACGCGAGGCGCACATGAATTAAATTCACTCTCGCGTATCAATTAAC
The DNA here is from genome assembly GCF_964204655.1 of Triturus cristatus. Lineage (NCBI taxonomy): Eukaryota > Metazoa > Chordata > Amphibia > Caudata > Salamandridae > Triturus > Triturus cristatus. The sequence continues at coordinate 1,942,618,757 of NC_140589.1, forward strand.
TTCATCAGAACAATGGCACGAAGACTCTGTGCCTAAGTGCTCTAAGATTGTAACTGCCTTAACACCAATGTGGATATTATTGTAAACGCGGCGAAATGAAAGAAGTCGCCCGCATTTTCTCAAAGGCTTTTACCACAGTTATCTTTTATGTATACCGTTTTCACTTCTGCTGAATAATTACATTAATTTTTAATTGTTCCACACATATTATTACTGCAGATGAATGGTTATCTAAATTCAGACTTTTCTCCTTACTAGATTTGAATTTCTATGCCTTTTTCAGAAATGCTTAATTATGTTTTGACATTTCACACTAACCTTAGATTATTTTACCGACGGAACTAACCCCGAGAATGACGCCACTACCCTGACTAGCTTTCTCGACGCAGAAACAGGTGCTGCTCCTGAAGAATCTTCGGTGAAGGGCACCATGGAATGTAAGAGCACACCTCACCAACTGTCATTCACTGCAAGACTAGACTGCTAAACAGCAATATGCTGTAGCAGCAAGTTGGCAGCCATGTTGGAATTTCTACGATGCCAACAAGCACTCCAACTCAAAGGATTGACTGCTTTCTCAGGTTGTAATGAGAGCATAGAGGCCACGGAAGCAGAAGGAGGAGGAAACCTTCCGTGATTCCTGACAGTACCCCCTCCCAACGGGGTTTCCTCCAGTCTGCGTTTAGTAGGAAATTGAGCATGGAAGGCTTTAATTAATCGTGAAGCATGAACATCAGTACTTTTTTCCCAGGAACGTTCATCAGGTCCAAATCCCTTCCAGTCAATGAGATAAAAAAAGTTTATCACGGATACATTTTGAGTCTACAATCCGTTTAACTTCATATTCAGTCTCTCCATGCAGAATTAAGGGATCAGGAGGGGAAGACCTACGTAACCTGGGATGAATTGGTTTTAAGAGGGAGACATGAAAGACCGGGGAAATCTTAGTGGAACCAGAAAGAGATAATCGATAGGTAACAGGATTTATCACCTTCTCAATTGGATAAGGACCCATAAAACGAGGCTGGAATTTACGTGGACCCTTAAGTCTAAGATTCTTTGTACACAACCAGACTAAATCTCCTACATGAAGTTCAGGTGCCTTCTTACGTTTCGGTCAGTGAAATGTTTGTAACAAGCTTTTGCAGTAGTCAAATTGTGAGTTACTGAGTGATGGATGTTAGTTAGCTGTTGTGCGATGTCTTGAATAGCAGGAACATGCAGAGTGTCAAAATTAGCATGGGAATTGGGATGTCTGCCCGAGTTTATAAAGAAAGGCGAGCAACCAGTAGAGACATTAAGGGCATTATTATGGCCATACTCTGCAGTCCATAAATGGTCAGGCCAATCACCCTCCTCATCTAACAAGTATAACCTAAGATGTTGTTCTAGTTCTTGATTAATGCGTTCAGTCTGACCATCAGTTTCAGGGTGGAAACTAGTGGAGTAACGATGGTCGATGTTAACCTGTGAGATGAGTAGGCCTCACAGTGGTGAAAAACAAATTTGTTCACTACTAGGACACACAAAACTTAAAAGTACATGTCCTACCTTTTACTAACACAGCACCCTGCCCTTAGGGATGGCTTGTTTGTAATAAAAGGGGAGTTTAAGGCTTGGCAAAGGGGTTTTAAATACCAAGTCAAAGTGTCAGTAAAACTGCACACACAGGCTGTGCAGTGGCAGGTCTGAGACATTTTTAAAGGAATACTGGTGTGGGTGGCATAATCAGTGTTGCAGGCCCACTAGCGGCATTTAATTTATGGGTCCTGGGCATAGGCAATGCACTCTACTAGGGACTTACGGATAAATTAAATATCCCAGTTGCTGATTTACCAACTGTAACTATGTTTAGGGGAGAAGTACATGCATTTTAGCACTGGTCAGCAGTGTTAAAGTGCTCAGAGTCTTAAGGCCAACAAATAGAATCTGCAAAAAGAGAAGGTTAGCAGGCAAATTGTTTGGGGGAAGACCACGCTAAGGTTGACAGGTCTGAAAATAACATAGAGTGATTTCATGACTCAGACACATGTGGAGCCTACTGTATGTAATACATGTGTAAACCAGCGGATAGCGCAATAAAGTGATGTCATTATTCATCCACACATGTAGCCCAATCTTTGTAATCGTTGTGTGACCTAGCGGCTAACTCTATAGGCTGATATATTCTTTCGGATACATAGGAAGCCCATTCTGTATAATGCTTGTGTTACGCATTGGCTAACACCATAGACTGATATAATCATTTGGGTACACATGTACTACTTGTGCCACTGTTATATTTTATATTAAATATGGTTGGTTCTTACCTTATTGTAGAATGTTATTGATGTCATGGTTTGGAATATTGTTGGGGTTTACAGTGGGACAGTTGAGCTGCGAGAGGAGATACTGCTGTGTGCTCCCTTTGACAGCTCTGTTTCAATATTATCATGGTAAATAAACCAATATTTGATGATTTGGCTACGCGTCATCCTGGAGACCATCACGGAAAACAGAACCCACCGAGATGTTGTATCTACTATTGTATTGCAAGTCTTTTGCTCTTCTTTGGGATTGATTTGTTGTGATAAATTGTAGTTTAGCAAGGTGTGTGCTTCATCCATCCTCGGAGTTAGTGTGGATTTGCAGTTGTGTGCAAGGCTTCTCATTTTGAGGTTGTGGTGTAAGGGATGAGAAGCTTGTCAACCTCATAATTTGGTGTCTTTCTGTGACATTACGTAATTACTTGGGTCACACACAGATCCATCATTTTGAATAGTGAGCACAATGTCTCTCCTTGTCAAAATACATATCCACGAATGGATGTTATAGAGTTTCCAGTACGGTGCACAGTTAGTGATGTTGGAAGACTGCTACATCCGAGCTGCTGAGGAGTTCCATTTGTTATCGGATATGGCCAGATATGCCCAGTTCTAATATTCAATATCGATACTGTAAGGTGCATCATTTCATATTGGTGAAAAGTAATCTGAAGACATTCATTGTCAGTAATACAAACATTGTTCCATCAGGCGTATCATGGACTAATTTGTTTCAAACCTCATCCACAAACGTGATACACACACTTCAGTTTTTGGGATTCAGCTTTGAAACACTTATCATAACTAACACTAGTCTTGCCTTGAAATAAAGACTATGATGCAGTGCTAATTACGTTTTATGTTCCCTTTTACAATTAGCGTATCACTGATCTTATACTTCTCCATCAGTGATACACACACTATTAGTCTGAAGAGTCTGTTTGGGGGGGACTATTGCATAGTGATAAACACTTATTAAAACATTATTGCAGTGTTAGTGTTTTTCTGACAACCTACTGAGTATTACAATTTGTGATTCTTGGCTGCCAAGGTTTAAAATAACTTCTTGGTCATTACTAAATATTATTATCTCACTATGCAGTTGGTCAATCCACCTCCACTTTTCTTGGAATCTCCAGGGGAACATCCAATAAAATAGAAAAGTTGGTCTGATGCATTTCATACTTATCCAGGAGCATTTGAAGTCCTCAGATTCAGGACTGAAAGAAAAGCAGTATTATTACTATACTCTCGCTTTTTGATTGACGGTTGATATATAAGCACTTACTTGATCCTGAAGTTGTAGAAGGAGAGGAACTGGATCAATACATGGAAGCAGTAAAGACGCTTGAATAGAGGTTGGATGTTCAACCCAGATTGGTGGTGATATGTCAGACTTTTCTTTAGGAGAAGACTACTTAAAGGTAGAAATGTAGTTACTAATGTGTCGGCACTGAGAAGGCTTGTTGCTTGGTTCCAGTTTAAGAATTTCACAGATCAACTAGTACGTAACAAATTTATTGGTAATTGTACTTCAAGACTATTCAACAAAAGCTATTGTCTTTAGGGAACCATACATTAGAGGAGACACTTCTTATGGTACAAGTATTGAAACACCACAAATTTTGATTAAAGTCATAGAGGACAAGCATTGTGATGTAGTTAATGTAGTGTGGGCAAAAGAAGTTAGAAATATAAAGGCTAGCAGAAATACTAAAAACACCTACAATTTATGAAAACATTTCTTTAATCAAACCTATTTTTGTGTTTGCAGCCAAAGCCATGACATGTAAAAATAATAAGGTTGGTCACTTTACCAAGGTATGTTAGGGACATAAGAAAAAAGATGAAAGGGTGATCAATGGGGTTACGGATAATTTAGATGAGTTATCTGACCACAGTTTTTATATTATTTAGGAGGATCTCAAGGACAAGGTTTTAGTTATCAGAGAGGGTCCTGTGTCAACAGGTGACCCTGCTGATTGTATTGATACTTACATTGAGGTGTTTGTTGAAGATGAAACAATGAAACTCAAAGTTGATTCAAGTGCACAGATAATGATAAACACCCAAGAGATATTTGATAAATGTTGGCCTGGAGGAGCACTAAAAACACCTAATGGGGTTCCAGTGTCATATGAAGAAAGGAGAATTGAACTGTCTGTTTTTTTTAAGCTACCCTGGCATTTAAAGGTATTAAAAGTTTTAGCAAGTTAAATGTGGCAGTCAAAGGATTGTGTATGTTACGTTGGTTCTATCAGGCCCTATTCCGTATGGAGTTGAAACCTACAATCAAAGACCAGGTATTGGCAGTTAGTGATGGTCTGGTGGAAGAAGTAAACTATTTTCCTTCTCTTTTTTGTGAAGTTCTTAGTACCATTAAGGGGTTCCAACACAAACTGAAGGTTAATAAAGAAACTATTGTCATTAAACATAAATTACACTTTGTACCATTCTCTATTTGGAAAGATTTGGGGAAAGAGCTAATTGGTTTGTATGACCGGGGTATTATTGAGCCTACAGAATCTTCAATGTGGTTGTCACCTCTTGTTGTGACACATAAGCTAAATGGTGATGAGAGGATCTGTGTCAACCTTAGGAGTCTTAAAAACATCATTAGAATACATTCACATGCCTTTCCAAAAATTTCACACTTATTGGCCTTAATCATTGTAGCCAAATAATAAAAAAAATAGATCTGGCTTCCACATATCTTCAAGGGGAATTAAGGCCAGAGTCTAGACACTATCCAGCATTTGTTTCACCGATTGGTACATTTCAATTCTTTAGAATGCTGTTTGGTTTAGCCTCTGCTGCATCTGTGTTTTTAAGGAAAATTGTTAGAAATTGGGTTTCTGGTAGGCAGAGGTATGCACCCTGTCCATGCAGGAACCACAATTCTAGTCAGGGTAAGTAAGATGCACATTAAAAGTTAACCTGTGCTCACCCTCTGGTAGCTTGGTACAGAGCAGCAAGGTTAAACTTAAGAGGCAATGTGTGGAGTATTTGTGCACATCACATACAGTAACACAGTGAAAACACCACAAAAGGATTCCACACCAGGTTAGAAAAATAGCCAACATTTATATGAGTAAAACAAGAAAAAAAAATCCAATAAGTAGAAGTCAGGATATGATTTTGTAATGACTGTTCTGCAGTGCTTAGAAGCAGATAGTGCGCACTGGGGCTCTATGGTCGCACTTAACCGGGTCAAATCCAAAAGTTCAGGCTGACTGCAATGAAGCACGGACCAGATACAGGATCCAAGCAGGCCTGCTTAACAGTACCTTGGATGCATTGAGGACGATGCGTCACTGTCTATCTTAGAGATGTAGGCGATGCGTCGGTTCCAAGCTGTGCAGAGTCACGGATACGTTGAGTATCAAGATCCGATGGAAATTGAAGTGATATGTCCTTGAACCGTGGGCTGTAGGTGTTGCGAGCAGCAGGAAGAGATCATTAGCACCGAGCCATAAATGCGTCGGAACGAGGGGACCATACATCGCGTGCAGTAGTAATACACCCATTTTCAAAGAAAATGCACTGGTTCCAATCAAGCCAATGCCGTCAATGTGTGGGTTTTCTTAGATTGCAGCAAAGATGCTCACTTCCAAGGGCCCAGGACTGAATTGGCACCACTTGTCAGAGCAGGACTCACAACAGACAGAGTCCCGGTGCTGGTTGCAAGTTGCAGGCTAAAGTCTTTGATATTCCTGAGACTTCAGAAACAGGAGGCAGGCCAACAAGCCCTTGGAGATACTTAGGTTCTGGGATGTAGAGAATCAGGTCTAGTCCATCTCACTCCTACGCAATAAGCAGCAGGCCAACACAGCAAAGTAGTTCAGCAAAGTGGCGGTCCCTACTGGTAGCACAGCAGTCCTTCTTCTTGGTAGAGTGTCCTCAGTTCTTGAAGTGTTCTGAGATCATGGTGTTCGAGGTTCAGTATTTATACCCAGTTGGGCCTTTGAAGTAGTGAGACTTCAAAGATATGTTTTGAAGTTCACAAGACCCTCCCTTTCCTGCCCTGGCTCCAGACTCACCACAGGGGAGTATGCAACCCTTTGTGTGGGAACAGGACACAGCACTTTCAGGTGTCTGTATGAAGTGTCAATTCGTTCCTCCCATCTTTCTCAGGATGACCGATCAACATGCAGATGGCTACTCCGTCACACCTACTCTTCCTTGGTGTGTGGCTGTCTAGAGGGAATACAGAAATCCAGCTGTCACCCACCGAGATGTATATTCCAGAGACAGACAGAAGGCACCAAATGATTTAAGTAAGAAAAGGCCAATTTTCAAAAAATGCCATTTTTAGAACAGCAATTCAAAAACTAACTTCACTATAAGTTGTGTTTTTAAATTGTGAGTCCAGGGATACCAAATGTAGTTTTCCTATCATTTTCCATTAGGAAACAACACTTACAAAATGTACTAAGGTAGTCACAATGTTATCCTATGGTAAAGATGGGCCTTGCAGTAGTGAAAAATGAATTTAAGAGTATTTCACTACCAGGCCATGTACAACTTGATAGTACATGTCCCATGTCCTACTTTTTAAAATACACTGCATTCTTCCCATGGGCTGTCCAGAGGCTACCTTCGGGGAGACCTAAATGTAATTAAAAGGAAGGTTTTGGCCTGGCAAGTAGGTTAACTTGCCACATCAAAATGGCAGTTTATAACTGCACACACAGGCTCTCCAGTGACAGGCCTAAGATGTTAAAAATGTTCTGTAAGTGGGTGGCACAATCAGTGCTGCAGGCCCACCAGTAGCAATTATTTAAAGACCCCAGGCACATGTAGTGAACGTTACTAGAGACTTATCAGTAAATTAAATATGCCAATTAGGGATATGCCAATGTTACCACATTGTATGCAAAGAGCACACGCACTTTAATACTGGTTTTCAGTCAAAAAGAGCAGATTCCTAAAGCCAGCAAAAATTAATTCAGCAAGGCAGTCAGAAACATGAAGTCAGGAGGCAAAAAGTCAGGGGAAACAACGCCAATGATGCCAGGTCTAACAAATATGTATCAATTGTTTAAAGGTATCAAAGGTGTAGTGGCTTTTCAACACAATGTATTCATTTTTGCAGCGTCAAAGGAAGAGCACAGTGTTATTCTCAACCAAATGTTCAATGTCATGCAGGTGAAGGGTGTGGTACTCATAACGAAAAAATATGAATTGCTGAAATCCAAAGTAGAGTACTAGGGTTACTTGGTCGGGTCGGGATGGGACTGAACTCAGACCTGGGGATCTTGGCGGACGGGTCACTCGGGTCACTCAGTCACAACGGTGACGGAGATGCCATCCGCCGAAATATCAATCCCATGAGATTTAATGGGATTTAAATTTTGGCGGACGAGATATCTGTTACCATTGTGATGGAGGAACCCGTGAACCAAGATCTAAATCAGGCCCCTGGTTTGGTGGGGGTCTCTACTGATCCTACTGCACCAGGAGACACAGTGATTTTCTCGAATATGAATTCACCTTTAAAAGACCTAGACAAGAGGCGTTCGGCAAAACAGGAATAGTTGGTTAATTAAAAACTTCAGCCAGGAGCACAGTTACAGAAGTGGGTCTGAGGACTGCCTCAAAGTACAAACAATCTGCTAGTGTTTTATAAATTCCTTTGGGTATCATAAATTATTTGTTTACAGTGAGGGTCCAGTGGGTAACGTGTCCAGATGTCCAGCATGAGGGACGTGTGAGCACTATGTGGACTGTGTGCTGTGTCCTGATTGGCTGTGTGTTCCTAACTTCATGTGACATCTGACTTTATGGTGTTTTCGGAATGCGCGCACCTCTCTGTCCATTTGTGCTTTATTTTGGCTAATCTCCCTTGAGCATTATGATGTTGCTTTCGTTATCTAAGGGATGGGCGTGAGTTTCCTGTTCACATGTGTAGGAAGGTGGATATCTGACTATGGTTACCCCCAAATTTTTGCCTAGTGTCTAGCTGGTTTTTCGACTTAGTTGGCCTGAGATCCTGCCATTCAGGCTCTCAGGCTATCTGCTCTCTCTGTAAAATGGACTCCATGTACCCTAGGTACATACCCAATTGGTTGGATCACCCTGTCAGCCCCTGTACCAGTGTACACTAGGTACCCAGGGCATTGGTGTATCCAAGGCCTGCCAGGGGCTGAAGCATGTATTATGCCACCCCAGGCTTGGCCTAACAATCTGACACAACTGGCTGATCACTCAGCTGGGGTAAGTTGGTGTAATCACCTCTTACTTAGGTGTAGTATACCTATACCTAAACTTAAATGGGACACCTGGTAACCTATAAGTCACTCCTATGGCAGGCCTTAACAATCCTGAAGGCAGAGTGCTTGGTTCCATGTGAGATGGTGCTCTGGCATGAGCTGAGCCTGTCTGCAGTGGTCGGAACAACTTCCTTCTACTGTTTCCAGATATCGTCATACCATATACTCTTAAGTGCATTATGAACCTCGCGGTTAAATGCTATCTTTGGTTTGGCTTTATCAAAACATGTCGAGTAAGGTGTCATACGAATTGGAATACTAACCCCTCGCCAATTCTGGCGACGGGGTTAGCATTCCACCCTTCTAGAGGGACACGACATGTACAGTGCCTGAAACCCGGGTAAAATCAGACATAGCCTCAGCTCCACAAAATGGATGCTGCCACCACAGACACAAGTCTGCCCTCCTGCTGCTGGGAGTCCTTCCAGCTTGGGAGGTGTGGACAAAGGGTTTCCTGCCAGGGGAGGTGCGTGCACCACCCCAGACAGGATTTTGTGTATTGGTCAGGTAGGGCTTGAAAGAAACCAGACATGCCTGTGGCTCACAAGGAGCCTCGGTGCATATACCAGTTCAAACCGGTCCTGGGGCACACCAGTCCCGGGCCTGGGGCGAGCTGGACAAAGGATTGGGGGTGTAACCACCCCCCTTCCTGGTCCCACCCATAGGGAGGGACCTAGCAGGTAGTCCGGCCCCTAGAATCCGAATAAAGGTAGGAGCTGTGTCCTAAGACTTCAGACATCCTGGAATCAACTTGAAACTAAGAAGAAGACGGGAACTTCGACGCTCTGCCGCACAGAGGACTGAAGCCAATCTCCCCTGTGGTCAGGGAGTGACCACCTTGCTAACGCAAGCACCATCCAGCGAATCAACGTCTGCTTTGCCGCCGCCTCCCGCCGGAGCCCGAGCCCAGAGACTGACAAGACCTGGACCTCCAGACCTCTCACCGCCCGATCCACAGTCCCTGCAAAGAGGAGACCCGTGGAGGCACCGAGACACGTGGAGCCAGCCATCTTGAAACGACCACGACAAGCTGACCAGTGCAACAACCGAGGCTCCCTCCAAGTTGTGCTTTGGGTCCTGAGAAGCCCAACCCTCGAGCAGCATCTGCACCAAAGGTGAGCCCTCCAGCATCTCCACGATCTGCGTGGGGCCCTTCTGCATTTTGCCACTCGACGCGCCTAACCGGTTGCTGGCCCGCTGGCTAGTGGCCATCTTGGCGACGAAATCTACGACAAACACCGCTGGTCTGGTTGCTCCAGACTGGCCCTTGCTCCCCTCCAAAGGAGCAGTTCCTCTGACCTTGCTGGTCAGAACCATCAGCTTAAACTCCTTGCCTACAACAATTGCTTTTGCCAAGGCTTGTTTGCTTCGATCAAGTCGCCGACACCGCCGACAGCGAGAGCCTGCGTGGGACAGCTCGTGACTCGACTCCTGGACGTCGTCGACCTTCAGGGACCACGTGGCTGCAGAGTCAAGCTACACCTTCCTTCCTGTTTGCACCCGACATCGCCTGGCACCCACCTGGTGCCACGCTGGTCACTGGCTAGTGACTGTGAACACTGTCCCCTCTGCTTACAGGTCTTCAACATCTCCGATCCACTCTTGGATCCACTGCATCTCTCCCGGACCGACCGCCTGCAGCATCTTTGTCTTCAAGCCCCACGGAACAGATAGAAGAAACCCGACGCACTTCGAGGCCTATGCACCCGCTTCCTGTGGGTGAGGTAAAGCTGGCACTCCTGTGCCCAAGTGTAGTATTACATCTCTAGTGCCTGTGTTCCAAATCTTAAGTTCCTAGGTCATCCGGAAGATTCCTTTTGCAGTAACTTTGTACTTTTTACGCACCCATTGAAACCTATGGGAGCACGCGTGTGACTATTTGCTCTGCACACGCCACCCGTGGACCTCCTGGTCACTAACTGAAGTTAGCTCCTTGTAGGCCCAGCGATTCTAGAGGCCCTAGGCCTTTTCCCTTTTCTGTTCGTGGTACTTATACCACTATTTTAGTATATGGTTTGAGTGGCCACCAGGGCCTATCCATATAACGTGCAACTTCTGTGTATTCTGTGATAATCTTGTTTGACGATTTGTGCTCCTGTGCTCATAAAGAGACTAGGGGTTACTTTGATAAATAAATACATATATATTTTGAATATATATCTGTGTGGTGTCCTTTCATTGGTATAAAAGGGGGTTACTATTGGTAAAACAGCTTGCTTAACACGCTTCACGAGTTTAGCCTCAAAGACTGCTTAGCCTACGCTACCACTAGGGCAGCTAGTCCGAAAAGGTTGACTTACAACCACACCATAAGGGTTGCTTGGCATGGTACAAGGTGATCACTTTAACTAGTGAGCATCATATACCAGGCCAACTTCTCACATTGGTGAGCAGCGGTTGGATTTGAGCTTGCTGTGTTTTACCATTGTAATCTCTTGGTTACCAATTGAAAGATCACATAGGTACCTGTAGGTACATATAAAACAAGATTAGTTATATACTTAAGTTCTACTGAACTTAGTTGTTGTAGAGCAAAGGGAGTAGCACACCCTGACTACAACTACTAGATAGGTTTAGTAGGTAAACCCAAGTGTAGGTAGATTGCAACACATCCACCCACACTTAAGAGCAATGGCCGGGGCAGAGGGGTCCACTGTACCCATCTCTGTCGAGAGTGACCCCCAGAGGGCACCAACCAGCTTTGCTACCCTTAATCAGAATGAGCTCAGGCATTTGGCAACTCTTAGAGGCCTTAAACAGCCCAAGAACCCAAACTCTGCTGAGCTCAGAGAGCTCTTACAGAATGATGAGAATCAGAGAGCACTCAAGAAAGCTTCCCAGTTAGCCCCCTTAGGGACAGGAACAGGAGGCCCCCCTTCTGAAGATGCCACTGAAGTACCCCTTCCCAATAGTCACCCCTTAGATGGGATGCCTACCACAGAGGAAGAAAGTGATGGGGATACAGATGTGAGTGGGGATGAAGGGAGAACTAGCCCAGTGCCAAGTGTTATACTTGGCCCAGCTAAACTAAGGCTATTGGGGACTGACAGTGGGTTCACCCCATTGGATCTCCCCAGTGGACTTAACACAGGGCTTGGAAGGCAAAGGAATCGCTCAGGTGACTCCAATGCTTCCCATGGCTCTAGAGGCTCTCAAGGTCACTCCAGAAGGAGACTGACCACCCCTCAGAGGAGGGAACATGAGGCCAGAATGCAGGAAGCCCAGCTGAGGATCAGGAAGCAGGAGCTAGAAGTAGCCCTGATGGAAGAAAAACTGAGCAAGGCTAGGCAGCATAGAGAGAGTGGGTCTATACCCACTGGTGGCAGCAATGTCCCTAGGGACAAAGATAGGGTCTTTGACAATAGGAACCTGTCCAAGATTGTGCCCCCCTACAAAAGTGGGGATGACATCCACAAATGGATGACTGCTCTTGAGAGAGCCTGCAAAGTGCAGCAGGTTCCTGAAGACCAGTGGGCAGCAATCTTATGGCTCTCCTTTGAGGGGAGAGGCAGAGATAGACTCCTCACTGTTAGAGAAGAGGATGTCAGAAATTACAGAGTCCTGAAGAGTGTCCTAGTTGATGGGTTAGGCTTAACCACTGAACAGTACAGGTTAATGTTCAGAGACACCCAGAAGACACAGACTCAGGACTGGTCTGAATATGTGGAATGTGCCACTAAGGCTTTGGAGGGTTGGTTGCTGGGAAGTAAGGTGTCTGATTATACAGGATTGTACAATTTGATGATGAGAGAGCAGATTTTAAGTAATTGTCAAAACCAGCTTCTCCATCAACACCTGGTAGACTCAGATTTGACCTCTCCCCAAGAATTGGGAAAGAGGGCAGATAAATGGGTCAGGACCAGGATCAGGCCTAAAAACCAGGGTGGTGACCAAAAGAAAGATACCACCAAGCCTCAAGAGAAGGGTGGGGATAAAGAAAAAGAGAAACCTTCCTCAGGGCCCCAAAACTCCACACAGGGTGGTGGGTCCCAAGCTCCCTCCTCTACCACAGCTAAAAAGCCCTACTGCCATGAGTGTAAAACTCCTGGGCATTGGAAAACTGACAGCGGTTGCCCAAGGGCTAAAAACAAAACTGTTCCTCCAATTACTCCTGTCACACCACCTATTACTGTCAGCAGTAATCCCCCAGGTGGTGGGAGTGCCCCCAGAAATCTGGGTGGGTTTACTTGGGGAACACAGGGGGACCCTGGCTTAGCCAATTCCCCTACAGCAACCACTCTTGTCTGTGATGGTGGCATGGGGTTTGCCAACTTCACTGCCTGTCCCAACACTTTGGGTAGGTACAGACAGGAGCCCTACATCAATGGTACAAAAGCTGAGGCCTACAGAGACACTGGAGCTAGCATCACAATGGTGGCCCATTGGCTAGTCCCCTCTGAGCAGCTTTTGCCTGGTTTCTCCTACCAGGTGACTAACATTGATGGCAAACAAAACAGTCATCCCATGGCAGAGGTATGTCTCAGCTGGGGAGGGGTCACTGGCCCTAAAAGGGTAGCAGTGTCCCCAACCTTGCCTGTAGACTGCTTACTGGGGAATGACTTAGAACTCTCAGCCTGGGCTGGAGTTGAACAAGACACCCATTCTAAAATGGTAGGCCTGTCACAAAAGGGTAGGGGGGTTGTGCCATTCACAACCCCTGTCCAAATAGATTTCCTCCCTGAAAAGGTTGGAAGGGCAGTGGTAGCCACCGCCCAGGCACAGACAGACTTCCCTGTAGAGACTGGCAGAGCTGTGACAGTCACAGCTCAAACACAAACTGAGTGCCCCCCTGAAAAGGTTGGCAAGGCTGTAATGGTCTCAGCCTATACTCAGACTGACATAGGTGTAGTGAAGCCTGAAACTATGGATCACTCCACACAAACAGAGAGTAGTGGGGAGGAAGAAAAGTCTCCCTCTCCCCAGACATTAGGAAAAAGTCAGCCTCCTCAGGGAGCTGACCTCACCCCTTGTGAAGGAACTGCCCCAGAGGTAGCCAGGCCTGGCCTGGCAGAGCCTCTGATGTCAGTGGCCCCTTCCAAGGTGGGATCCAGTCTGGTGCAGGTAGCCTGCCTCTCTCTACCCTGCCTCAGTCAGCCCAGGGCTGCAGAGGTCAGGGAGGCCAGTGGACCCCCAGAGGGCCCCTGTCCACAAGAACCCCCCCATCAAAAGAATGAGGATTGCCTGGCTAGTAGCCCTAGTCAGGTGATGGGTAAAAACATTCCTGAGGGATCTCCTTTACAGGTAGTTAGGGACCTCCCCCAGGGGGATTCTGTTGGGCACAGGCAAACATGGGACCTTAGGGCCCCAAACCTGACCTGTCCCTCCAGTAAGCCCACAAAAGGGACCCAGCCTCCAGCTTTAGGTAGCCAGAGGCTGACCCTGAGAGCACAGTGCAACTCAGTTAAAGAAAGAAAGGCATCCATGGTGGAGGATGATTGGAGGAAGCTGAGGCCTCACTTTGAGGACACTCACTTCAGTACTCCATCTCAACACCAGCCTTTTACTTTGCCAAGACACACCACAGGTAGAGATTCCCTATGGTGGAGACCCTCTGATACCCTTAGGGTGAGGGATTGCTTAGTGGACCATGAGACAGGGGGTAACCATGCCAGTGCTGGTTCCTCCTTATATGGCCACTTGGGCAATATAGGCTTACCTGGTCAAGGTCAGCCTTATCTCCCTTCGTTTGGGGGGGGGTTGTGTAGGAAGGTGGATATCTGACTATGGTTACCCCCAAATTTTTGCCTAGTGTCTAGCTGGTTTTTCGACTTAGTTGGCCTGAGATCCTGCCATTCAGGCTCTCAGGCTATCTGCTCTCTCTGTAAAATGGACTCCATGTACCCTAGGTACATACCCAATTGGTTGGATCACCCTGTCAGCCCCTGTACCAGTGTACACTAGGTACCCAGGGCATTGGTGTATCCAAGGCCTGCCAGGGGCTGAAGCATGTATTATGCCACCCCAGGCTTGGCCTAACAATCTGACACAACTGGCTGATCACTCAGCTGGGGTAAGTTGGTGTAATCACCTCTTACTTAGGTGTAGTATACCTATACCTAAACTTAAATGGGACACCTGGTAACCTATAAGTCACTCCTATGGCAGGCCTTAACAATCCTGAAGGCAGAGTGCTTGGTTCCATGTGAGATGGTGCTCTGGCATGAGCTGAGCCTGTCTGCAGTGGTCGGAACAACTTCCTTCTACTGTTTCCAGATATCGTCATACCATATACTCTTAAGTGCATTATGAACCTCGCGGTTAAATGCTATCTTTGGTTTGGCTTTATCAAAACATGTCGAGTAAGGTGTCATACGAATTGGAATACTAACCCCTCGCCAATTCTGGCGACGGGGTTAGCATTCCACCCTTCTAGAGGGACACGACATGTACAGTGCCTGAAACCCGGGTAAAATCAGACATAGCCTCAGCTCCACAAAATGGATGCTGCCACCACAGACACAAGTCTGCCCTCCTGCTGCTGGGAGTCCTTCCAGCTTGGGAGGTGTGGACAAAGGGTTTCCTGCCAGGGGAGGTGCGTGCACCACCCCAGACAGGATTTTGTGTATTGGTCAGGTAGGGCTTGAAAGAAACCAGACATGCCTGTGGCTCACAAGGAGCCTCGGTGCATATACCAGTTCAAACCGGTCCTGGGGCACACCAGTCCCGGGCCTGGGGCGAGCTGGACAAAGGATTGGGGGTGTAACCACCCCCCTTCCTGGTCCCACCCATAGGGAGGGACCTAGCAGGTAGTCCGGCCCCTAGAATCCGAATAAAGGTAGGAGCTGTGTCCTAAGACTTCAGACATCCTGGAATCAACTTGAAACTAAGAAGAAGACGGGAACTTCGACGCTCTGCCGCACAGAGGACTGAAGCCAATCTCCCCTGTGGTCAGGGAGTGACCACCTTGCTAACGCAAGCACCATCCAGCGAATCAACGTCTGCTTTGCCGCCGCCTCCCGCCGGAGCCCGAGCCCAGAGACTGACAAGACCTGGACCTCCAGACCTCTCACCGCCCGATCCACAGTCCCTGCAAAGAGGAGACCCGTGGAGGCACCGAGACACGTGGAGCCAGCCATCTTGAAACGACCACGACAAGCTGACCAGTGCAACAACCGAGGCTCCCTCCAAGTTGTGCTTTGGGTCCTGAGAAGCCCAACCCTCGAGCAGCATCTGCACCAAAGGTGAGCCCTCCAGCATCTCCACGATCTGCGTGGGGCCCTTCTGCATTTTGCCACTCGACGCGCCTAACCGGTTGCTGGCCCGCTGGCTAGTGGCCATCTTGGCGACGAAATCTACGACAAACACCGCTGGTCTGGTTGCTCCAGACTGGCCCTTGCTCCCCTCCAAAGGAGCAGTTCCTCTGACCTTGCTGGTCAGAACCATCAGCTTAAACTCCTTGCCTACAACAATTGCTTTTGCCAAGGCTTGTTTGCTTCGATCAAGTCGCCGACACCGCCGACAGCGAGAGCCTGCGTGGGACAGCTCGTGACTCGACTCCTGGACGTCGTCGACCTTCAGGGACCACGTGGCTGCAGAGTCAAGCTACACCTTCCTTCCTGTTTGCACCCGACATCGCCTGGCACCCACCTGGTGCCACGCTGGTCACTGGCTAGTGACTGTGAACACTGTCCCCTCTGCTTACAGGTCTTCAACATCTCCGATCCACTCTTGGATCCACTGCATCTCTCCCGGACCGACCGCCTGCAGCATCTTTGTCTTCAAGCCCCACGGAACAGATAGAAGAAACCCGACGCACTTCGAGGCCTATGCACCCGCTTCCTGTGGGTGAGGTAAAGCTGGCACTCCTGTGCCCAAGTGTAGTATTACATCTCTAGTGCCTGTGTTCCAAATCTTAAGTTCCTAGGTCATCCGGAAGATTCCTTTTGCAGTAACTTTGTACTTTTTACGCACCCATTGAAACCTATGGGAGCACGCGTGTGACTATTTGCTCTGCACACGCCACCCGTGGACCTCCTGGTCACTAACTGAAGTTAGCTCCTTGTAGGCCCAGCGATTCTAGAGGCCCTAGGCCTTTTCCCTTTTCTGTTCGTGGTACTTATACCACTATTTTAGTATATGGTTTGAGTGGCCACCAGGGCCTATCCATATAACGTGCAACTTCTGTGTATTCTGTGATAATCTTGTTTGACGATTTGTGCTCCTGTGCTCATAAAGAGACTAGGGGTTACTTTGATAAATAAATACATATATATTTTGAATATATATCTGTGTGGTGTCCTTTCATTGGTATAAAAGGGGGTTACTATTGGTAAAACAGCTTGCTTAACACGCTTCACGAGTTTAGCCTCAAAGACTGCTTAGCCTACGCTACCACTAGGGCAGCTAGTCCGAAAAGGTTGACTTACAACCACACCATAAGGGTTGCTTGGCATGGTACAAGGTGATCACTTTAACTAGTGAGCATCATATACCAGGCCAACTTCTCACAACATGCTAGTCTGCTGGCTATGTGCCACCTAACCCGTGACCTGTCTGTCAGTAACCTCAGACCTAGCAGAGCCTGCCTGACCACATAATTCTGAGTCGGGTTGATGGAGAGTTCATGACGGGTGAATCTGATAATAGTGATGCGATTTCGTCCTTATTTTCAAATGTTTCATTATAAAAATTGGCCTTGATTCTATCAATATTAGCAGTGGGTCTCAAATCATTCATAGGTTTATGAGAATTTTATGCGCCCTTTAGTCCTGCCACATAATAAGCCACTTACCCTTTTGAAACATTTCGGTTCCAAATGGTTGTGTTGCGTTGCTGTGGATGTGTGCAAGGATGGTCTCGCGGTTGTATTTACACAGTGGGATGGGGGCACTGAGAGTCCTATGGGCTGTGCTTCTAGAGTGCTGAGCGATGCAGAAGGTCACTCCTGTACTATTGAAAAGGAAGTGCTAGCTTGTTGGTGGGCCATAGAAAAATGTAAAGGGTATGTTTGGGGTGCAGAATTCACAGTTATCATGAACCACAAGCCTATGGTGACCATTTTATGTGGCAGAAAAATGAAAGATCCGATTCCACACATAGCCATGTCTTCAACAAAATTGCTTCAGGATACTTTTGTTATGCTCCACGTGCAAGGTACCAAAAGTGTTGGGTCTGATTTCATGTCTAGATGTCCGTCTAAAGATGAACCTATTGATGATGAAATGTATGGACTAATGTGTTTGATGGCCTCGGTTGGTATGGAGGCTGTATGTGCTGTGTCTGAGACTGAGTGGAGAACATACGTTATTACAATGAGAATATCAAGGGGGTAATGGCGTAGCTTACAAGAGGGTGCCAATCGGAAAAATATATTGATTTAACGTCAACCATTTTCGAAAATTAATGATGAATTATCAGTAGAAGACGGTTTACTTGTGTGTGGTGAGCCATAATTCCCACCAGCTAGTTTAAAGCACAGGATGGAAAAGGAAGCACATGATGGCCGTTTGGATGAGCTTTCGCTAAATGTCACATTAGACAATCATTCTAATGCCATCTATGATAAGTAAGTTGATTGTTGTGTCAGTGAATATATATGTGCCGATGCTGAAAAGAACCTTAGCCTTAGGAGGCCTCACTCGCGGGATATTGAATGTCTCTCTGAGGCGTGGGAGAACGCTGGCTTGGATTTAGTTGGACCATTCAATGTATGTGGTAAGTCACATGTTGCCATAGTTCTGGTTGATGTACATTTCAAATGGCCTGAAGTTAGATTTTATTTTGAGCCTAATTCCAAAATGGTAATTTACTTTCCAAAGGATATCTTTCTTGCTTCCTCAGTTCTTAGTCTTAGAGTAGAGGTAGATTTGCCTTTTCTTCTTTTCTTCTTCTCTGATGCGGAGTTTAAGACTCGGCTGCGTTTCCGTTTCCCCCGTGTTTAAATACTTTCCCCCGCTGCAGATCTCTAAGAGCCCAGTGAGATCTCTTGTGAGGATTTTGGTTCATATTTTGGGTGCACCTATTAAGAGGATTGGTACTAATGCATCCATCTCTCCTTTTTTGAAGTAGAGGGGGGGTTTTGCCATTTTTTCAGCCTTTTGCCCTGTTCTTACAATTCTTACACCAAGAAGGTGTTCGTTTTGGGACTCTCATTCCTCCTATGGACTTTGAAACCATAGATACCCCTGGATCTTTGCATAGTGTGGCTCAAGTTATCGTGGTGAGGACACAAGAATGGGACATTACTTACACCTCCATAACTAACTGTTGGAACCCAAAATAGGGGTAAGAGTGTTTTTCCTATCTCCCAAGTGCTTAGCCTAATCATGTGCGTGACTTTATGTTCGTGGTGTTCACCTGCACTCTGTTGGCTTTTGTAGGTTGCCCTGGGTTCCCGGTCTAGTAGAGAAGAAGGGGAAATCTCGCCACCAGTGCTGATCTTATATCTGGTCTTCTTGTTTTGTTTTTTCTCCCCACCTTCTCCTGTGGTTCTTGTATGTCATCTGTGGTAAATAATTTAATTACCGGGACTTAATTTGATACAGAAACATAATAAAATAGCTCAGTAAATAAGAGGCAGAATCCGTGGTATTAGAGGTTCGGAATGGGCTTTATTCCAATGGTCGATTATAATCGGTTGCTCCAAGTTCCATCACCACGAAGGTTCAGGAAGTGAAGTACATACGTTATTGACAATCAATCACTTTTATACAATAGGCATTACAGTGAGGCAAATACAAGAGGCGTAACAATTGATAGTGTGGATAATATATTCGTGCGTAGCAAAAGTAGGCGTAACTGGGTGTGATGAAAGAACGTCATCAGATGTGATGTCATAATAGGGTGGTTCTTATGAAAGAATTTCGCAATGTCAGCAGAAATACTTGGCAGAAATGCGCGCGCAGCAGCATGACGTGTGATTGACGTGCAACTAGGGGGTGAAGGGGACTTGACATTTAGCTCTACATGTGGCGACAGAAGTCTGGAGGGTCAAGTCAACCTAATCCCAAATCATATCTAACATCCTATGTTTAAAGAACTATGTTATCCAAAAGAGAGGTCTCTTAGAGTAGAATCTTATTCTATACTGACTATACTGACTGTTAGTGCGTGTACAAGCGTCTAAGTGTCTACACTAGATGCGTGGGTGGAAATCTTCCATAGTAATAGGGCTATGAATTACTTGCATAAAGACAGAGAAGCCGGGCCTTTGCTCGGTAGCTGGAAGAATGTTTACTTAAACTACTAGACAGGAATGCATCGGGCAGGGAACGGAGCAGATAATTTCGAAGGTGAAATACAGTTTTTGGCAGGCAATAGGCTGATGTCAGGCTTCGTGAGCCGCGCAGGGAATGAGACAAAGTTCATGGTCACAGATGCAGGCTCAGACTGGAGCTTTCAGAGGCAGAAGGCAAGAAGAGTTCGATGACAGAATCAGGGCCTAATTGCCTGGACTGTAAAATGGCATAAGTGAACCATATAAAGCCGGTGGCCTTTCATACTTAGGAATGGAATATCCGGCCTATTCATGGCGGATCTAAAAGAGGACATGTTGACGGTGGACGCACATGTGTTTGCGTCTTCATAACTGGAACTGGAGGGAACATACATGTACTTATGATTCATACATGAAACCGTTGGGGTCCAAGATAGGGGACATAACTGATCAGAAAAATCCATATTTCCACATTCCCTCCTTGTCCCCTACTTGCCCGTTAAGAGATATCAATCTTCATCAATCCGTTGATCTGTTCATATAACATCATTTGTTCTTCTTTCTTCTTCCGGGATGAATGAAATCTTGGTGGTGGAATACACGATGTGGCACACAGACCACAGATCGCTGGTCCACATTGTAGACATAGACAGCAACTGAATAGTATGAGAAGGCCAATACCTAGGAAAGATAGGACCTTCCATCCAAAGGTAGATAATACACTCCAAAACCAACCGGACCAAGTCCAGGTGCCTGGATTCTGGTGTATCTGGCTTACAATCTTATGAAGGCGAGTTATGGCTTTATATACAGATGGCGAATTTTCTGGTATGAAAATGCAACAGCTTGATCCGATGACCCTACAAGCTCCACCCCTATCGGCCAGGATGACGTCAAGGACAAGACGATTTTGAAGCACAACAATCCGCATAGCAGACTGCTCTTCTGTTAAATTGCCTAAGGCGGAAATAGTTTCGTTCACTACTGCTTCAAGGGTTCTAGTTAATCTACGTATCAGTTTACTATTAGTAACGGTACCTATATAGGGAAAGAGACCTTTATTGAAATCTGTGTATTTTTCCCATGCTGTTTCAGTGTAATCGACTATTGGGAGATCTCTCCTTACTCTATTATATACTAAATGAGTATTTCTGTGATAATCAGGAGGAGCTAGGAAAACAGGTGGCAAAAGGAATCCAATGTAGCAAGTACCATCCCAATCTAGAGGCAAACGTACATAGGCCGTCTGACCACATATGAAATAGGAATGGCGGGAAGCTCTAAATGTAGACTTGCCTTGATCACTAAATTCTACTACAGTGGTGCATCTACTATGGCCCATATGTATGGAACCATTCTTTCTTACACACAATTCACCTTTTACTGGAAATATTGACATAGCGGGCAAAATTGGAGTAGCTTCGGATTCGACATTTAGGATCATAAGATTAAGCGTAAAATTACCTAATCCATACACTTCATTTTCTAGATCAGTTCCTGTTCTCTGGGGAAGTCCCTCCTTGTTAGGATAGCAGACCTTAAGTAAAACTAAGTTCAAATTTCCCCATACCCAGTTATCTCGATAAACTGCAGAATTCGAATCTAGAGAATTAATTAAACTAAACCATGCTCCACAGGAGCCGTTGTGTGTGAACGGGTATGGAAAGAGAGGTAGAATTCCTTTATAATTCTGATAGGGAGGGAGTCGGCCACATATCCAACAATTTGTAGCATTGCTAACCTGATGGGAATGATGTAACATACTAATAAACGTGTTATTGCGCAGCGCAAATCTATAAGACAACTCAAGCGGAGGTAATTCACTAAAAGAATGTTCAGCAGTAATATTGTAAACATGTCTAGAAATAGGATAATATATGTGCAACAATATACTTGTAGTAATTATTAAAAGACTTAAGGAAAACAAAATTAATAACGTCACTATGCAATGACTACGCAGTGATTTACAGTACGCCTGTCGTTTCAACATTTTTCGGGTGTGTTTTCTATTCAGGTCCAAGGGATACATGTCAGAGACAATTCAACCGCTTCACCTTGGAGAGGACTTAAACAATCAAATTGCTTGACTGATTGGACCTGAGTTTTAGTTTATAAAGTTCGGAATTACTCTTTTCAACAAAAGGAAGTTTTGAGTCAATGGGTGAAGACACACGAGGTGTGGTATTCACATCCGACTGTAGTCCATGAAATTTCTTGATATGACTTGAATGAATCCAGCCTTTCCTGCCCTCGATCTTCACGGCTGTCCTTGTGGTGAGCAAAACCAGCTGAGGCGACTTCCACCTAGGATCCAGCTGAGTCTTTCGATCAAAGTTCCTCACTAGGACCAGGTCGCCTGGAATTACGTCATGGGGCTTCACCTCAGTGTTGTCAGGAAAAGCTGCAGCTACCTGTGAACGACAAGATTGTAGTGCAGACATCAAGGAAGCCAAGTAATCTGTCAGCATATTACAGTCAATATCAGTTATTTTGCGTGGTATAGGCGTCCCCCACATATTTGGTGGTCTGCCGAAGATCACCTCATACGGGGATAGCCCTGTTCGAGAGTGTGCTACCATTCTTATGTAAAAGAGTGCAACGGGTAATGCTACTACCCAGTCGACACCTTTCTCTCTGCATATTTTGGACAATCTGATTTTCAGGATTTGATTATGTCTTTCTACGAGACCTGCTGCCTCGGGGTGTCGGACACAGTGGAATTTCCACTGATAGCCTAACAAAAGTGAAACATGTTTCATTAATTCGGATGAGAACGGCTGACCGTTATCTGAATAGACAACACGTGGTAAACCGTACCGTGGGAAGAATTCTCGAACCAACTGTTTGGCAGTAGTCGGGGCAGTGTAATCTGAAACCGGGTATGCCTCTGTCCAACGGGAAAGAGCACAGACAACTACGAGAACATATTTGAATCCTCGACATCGTTCCATCTGGATATAATCCATCTGGAGGGCTTCAAAAGGGTGATCAGGAGGCTGAAATCCACCCTGTTCTACGGGAACGCTTTTTCCTGGGTTGAACTGACAACAGATCATACAGGTACGAACTTTTTGTTTGGCTGCTGCTCGTAAATGTTTGTTGAACCAAATGTGTTGAATGCTGTCTAGCATAGCTTTTTCTCCTAGATGCGCTGGACTATGTACAGTGTTAATTATAACCTGGACCATTGAATCAGGAAGGAACCACACAGACTTTTCCTTCATCATCCATCCTTGATCCGTTTGGATCCCTCCTAATTCAGTCCATTTCTTTATTTCGTCTGGTGTAGCATGTGTCTGTATATCAATTACGTCAAGAGTAGGATCTTTAACCGTCATACAATGTGTTGGCGTCGGGACTATTGTCTTTGTCATCTCGGATGTTTGAGTTTGAGCAGTCTGTTTAGCTGTTCTGTCAGCTAGATCATTGCCTTGAGAAATGATATCAGTAACTTTCGTATGAGCTTTACATTTCATAATTGATATTGCAGTGGGTAGATGTATTGCATCTAATAAAGCATGAATGAGGGGTCCGTGCTGAATGTGGGCACCGTGGGAAGTTAAATAACCTCTCTCTCGCCACAGCACGCCGAAGTCATGTACGACTCCGAATGCATAACGTGAATCAGTGTATATGTTGACTTTTTTATTTGTGGCTTGAATACAGGCTTGTGTCAGAGCGATAAGCTCTGCGGCTTGAGCTGACAAGGTATTTATGCAATTTGTTTCAATGATTTCAGTGTCTGTTGTGACTGCGTAAGCGGCCACTAACTCTCCTGTACTTGTTCTCATACATGAACCATCTACATACAACGTCAGGTCTGGGTCTGACAATGGGACATCGGTTAAGTCTTGTCTGGGTTTCGTCGTGATTGTAATAACTTCAATACAGTCATGGGCCAGTGGGTCTGTTCCGATCACAGGTAAAAGTGTGGCAGGATTCAATGTGTTACAACGTCTGATTTCTATATGTGGCTGAAACAATGTTAATTCGTATCCTGTAAGTCGCGCTATAGTCAAGTGTTGTGTTTGCGTTCTATTCACAAGAACCTCTACTGCATGTGGTACTTGAACTGTCAATGGATGTCCCAACACTATAGCATCGCTTTGTCTGATTGCTAAAGCTGTTGCTGCCACTGATTTCAGACACGCAGGCAAAGCCTGAGCTACGGGATCTAATGTACTAGAAAAATAAGCACATGGTTTGTGTGCTCCTGCTTGTTCCTGTGTGAGTACTGACAAGGCAGTACCTTCGCGTTCTGTAACAAAAAGTGTAAACTGTTTACTGTAACATGGCGTTGCTAAAACAGGTGCTTGACATAAAGCTTTCTTTAAGCTTTCAAAAGCTTGTGTATGTTCCTGAGTCCAAGGGAGAACAGTCGATATGGCTGCCTCCTGTGTTGTCAACTGAATGAGTGGTTTTGCTAGAAATGCATACTGAGGGATCCACTGCCTACAATATGAAGTGAGGCCTATGAAAGCCCGCACCTCCTTTTGTGTCTTGGGTATTGGCATGTTAGCTATTAACTGAATGCGGTCGGGTGTAAGCTGCCTTCCCTCCTTGGACAGCGAGTGTCCAAGATAAACAACTCGCTGGACACAGAATTGCAGTTTAGAAGGGGACACCTTGTGTCCCTTTTCGGCTAGAAATTGTAAAATTGTCAGTGATGCTTTCTCACATTCGGGTTCGCTTCTCGCGGTGATCAGCAGATCATCGACATATTGAAGCAAGGCAGTGTTAACTGGCATGTGGATACTGTTGAGTTCTCGTTTCAGTGCTTGGCTATAGATGCTGGGGCTTTCCGTAAATCCTTGAGGTGCGCGTGAGAATTTAAAGCTACGTCCATTTAAACTAAATCCGAACAAATATTGGCTTTCCGGATCTATTGGGACGCTGAAAAAGGCATTCTTGAGATCAATTACAGTAAAGAATGTTGCTTCGGAATCAATAGCTGTCAGTAATGACGAGATATCTGGGACCACAGGGAATTGTGGCACAATGCATTTGTTTAATTCGCGCAGATCAATAACCAATCGATATACTGGCGGGGCCTTCGGATCTGTTCGTTTAAGAATCGGAATTATCGGTGAATTACATATATTGGAGTCTGTTTCCACAACCACTCCTTGGGCAATAAGCTCGTCAATGATTTGCAGTAAAGCCACTACAGCATCTGGTGGTAACTTGTATTGTCTCATTCGTGGTAGTACCACTCCTGCCTTTAGTGTGACTCGATATGGTGTAATATTCATGCAACCAACATCAGTAGGGCCTTGTGCCCATAGATGTGTAGGTAAAGTCTGCAGTCGGGGATCCATGTCTCTAGACACATAGTGACCTTTAAAATCTCGTAAAAACAATCTTACTCCTTCCGGAGAACAACATATTATAGCTCCTAGAGCTTTCAGTGTTTTTATACCTAACAAGTTTTCTGGACATGATTTAGTAAGCAATAAATCTGTAGTTCGGGTCAAAGGTCCTATCGTAAGTGGAAGAGGCTGTGACACTTCATTAACAATAGGTTTTCCTGAAAAACCAAGGGAAATATTCTGTGAGCCTGAGAGGGGTACCCCTGGAACTTCACTACGTTTTATAGTTGTTCGACTTGCCCCTGTATCGAGTAAAAATTTTCTGTCTTGGCCTAACAATTCACTATGTACGTAAGGTCCTTCTTGGTCTACAGGGACCTCGATAAGGGGTAAGTCAACTTCCCTCTCTAGGCTTGTTCATGCGTATCGTTGATAATCAGGATAGTCGTACTGTGCGGTCTGGTACAGTTGTCGTGTCGTGGTTTGTGTGGCAGCAACAGGCAGCGCTGGTGCAGCTGGCACAAACTGTATAGACTGTGGTGGAGCTGGCATGGACTGTGCATGCTGCGGGGCTCCTTGTTCATTCTGATCCTGTCTGGGTGGCCGTGGTCTTTCTTTTGTATTACCTATGGCGATATTATGTTTCAAAACTGGACAATCGTGTACGTAATGACCTGGCTTTTTACAATAGTTGCATGTCCCCTTTACAGGTCCTGTTGAATCACCGGAATGTGTCGTACCCTTTTTATGTCCTTCGGCTGGAACTGTCTGGGAGACTAGCATTTTCATTTTCGTGTCTTTCATGCGTCTTTGTTCATGTTCTTGTTCCTCTCTAATTCTATTGTGATGGTACTGTAGCATTTGTAACATTTGTGATGGAGTGATACCTTGCCAGGTACTTTCGAATTTTAATACTCTATTCTTCACTTGAGGCAAGGAATTTTCTACTAATTTTGTCACAAACAGATGTGGGTATGATTCGCTACTTGCTTTTATGCCACTATTTATACCAAAACATTTTTCAAATCGGGCATAGAAATCACTAGTGTCTTCATCTTGCTTCTGTTTACAGGCTGAAATTGTACCCCAATCTTCCTTTTTCGTAGTTAATAAACGTGGCAGTACCTGTACTAGTAAACCTGGTAGTGCTTTAGTTTTATCCCCAAGTCCTGCTCCTGCAGTTCGGGCCTTTTCTTCTGCTTCTAATGCTGACCATTCTATCTTTTGGTCGCCTACCTCCCACTCTTTTTCCCTGAGTTTTTCATAAATGCCAGCAGGCATTAATACCTTTAATATTGTCATAATGTCGGGATAGGTATACTCTCCCATGAGTAACATGTCTTTAATTTCTCGGTGGAAACCCGCTGGGTCTTTGTCATGACTGGGTACCACTTTCTTCATTTCTAACAATTCTATTTTCGATATGGGCGTATATACAAATACGCGTTTAAACTCATTGTCCTCGCCTTTTATTGGGTGCACTTCTCGTAAGGGATTCTGTCTGTCCATGTAATACGTGGTTCTTTCCTTGATGGGCAATGAGACATGTTCTGGGCATACAAAAAGAATGTACTGTTTTCTTGATTCTAGTATTTCTTTAATTAATTTAGTACCTGAACCTCTCCATCTATTCATGAGTAATTCAGTCAATATATCAGGCAAGGGACCAGGATCCGAATGCTGACTCTGATATAGTATAAGGAGTTGTTGAATCATATAAATCCCAGCTAAACGCTGTTCATCTGGGGTGAGATTCAAAAATGTGTGTGCTACTGTATCATCACCATACTTTCCGGGACTGTCAACCCAATGGACGGCTGACCTGGCTAATTCTTGTTCATCCATAGAATCGAGAAAATGATAACCCCTTCGTTCTCGGAGTAATTTGTCAGCGGCTTGGAATGAATGCTCGTTAGACCTTATATTAATTATAGGTGTTAGGGAATTCCTGTTATTATCTGGACATATCGAACGTATCGGGTCAATAAGACATCTAGTACTATTACAAGATCTTCCTCTACCTACATATGCTATGGTTTCGGACTGTCCTGTGGGCGGTCCTGATCCTTCCTCCTCGCTTTGTTCGAACTGGTCTACCGCTAATCTTTCTTCGTGTAGGCGTTCTATTTCTTTACGGATCTTTCGGCACATGGCTATTATACAATTTTGCTTATCATGACTCCCTTCTGATATATTCTGGCTCCATCTGGTAAGAATTTGCATTGCTTCCGGGTCTACCCCCGGTCGGTCTTGATTTCTGATCACACAATTTATAAGGAAACGTAACAGTTCCCCCTGTATCTCCACTTTCTGGTATTCCATAGCTCTGTTAATACATTCAGAATCTCTCCCTGTTTGGACAAAATGGTATATATTATCTAGATGCGCAGTCATTCCTGGTAACTTCCCTAAATACACTGCGGCTCGTCTGATACGTAATGATGCCATGATCATTTCGTCCTCTTTGCCGGGCACAGGGTCATATCTACAATCTATAAGAAGTTCCTTAAGCGTGCGGGCATTGATAAGTTTGGGGGTACGTGAATGTGCTGACTCTTGGAAAGTAAGTTTATTTACTCTGGGTGGCGTAGAAAAAATGTTGGTAGCACCTCCCGTAGCCCCATCTGGGGTATCGGGCGTGAAAGGATTCGTTGAACGTGATACAGCAACTATAGGTGTGGACACAGCTATAGAAGTAGCTGTAGGAACAGATGTAGAAACAGATGTGCTTGCCGGAACTTGTGTCAGGATTTGTTGCTGTAGAGATACGGGTACTGGATCTTGGCGTTGAACCTCCCTGGCAGGCGGTCTATGTGGGGCGGGATTAGCATACTCGGGAGCTGCGTCATCTAAATATGAGGAAAGAAAAACATCTTCTGCGGTTCTAGGATGCCCCTTAGGATGTACCTTTATTGGAAACAACGGGGGTGGCAAGTCTTTTTGTATTTCCGGAGTAGCCTTAGGTAATCCCTCGGCCAGGAGGGGATACATACCATTCATAAGGGCATTTCTTTGTCTGTCTATTTGTTCTGATTTCACTCGTGTACCTTCTTCAATTAATAGATTTTCTCGGACTTTATTTGGATTCTCTCTATTTTTCTCTTCCTGTCGGAGTGCTTTTTCTGTACGTCTATGAGATTCTTTATGCCATAACTCAACGGCGTCTTTCTGTGACTGTCTGACTTTCCTTTTCCATAACTCTTCCTCTACTTTCATGATGCACTCTGCATCCCAGGTCCCAGCTGCGGGCCACCTCTGACTTTCTGGTAATTCCTTGGTGTAGTCTACCCATAAATCAAGAAATAATATAGCGTCTAAGCCATGTTTATGATACATGAAGTACCCTGGAGTGTCCCTAGGAGGAATAGGAACAGCTTCTTCGAGTACCCCTTTTCTTGTTGTGATCTGTCTTAATTTCGAAAAGAGCGGCATATTGAAAACTGATCTGATACTTGATTTTGAACAAACTTAATACAGTAAACACAATAATGAACAGTCATTCATACCACAATATGCAGAACGTATTTAAAACATTTAAACATTTAACATTTAACCGAGCAACAATGATGATGACGATCTAAGGAAAACTTAATCACTAAACATAATACTCGACTTTAACTGAATTATTCTGAATTTATATACTTGATATACTAGATATACTGCTAAACAGTACAGATACACTGCTGAAACAGTGCAGACCGGATTTGTGTACCCAAACCCGTCTTGACCGGCACAACCTATGTGCACGTCAGAACGCCTCCCCAGTAATGGTACTCACCGGGTAGCTCGGAAACGGAAGGCCTCGGAAACTGAACTGAACTTGAACCGGACTGAACTCGACTCGAACACTTCGGAAACTGGACTCGACTCGGGACTTCGGAAACTGGACTCGACTCGGGACTTCGGAAACTGGACTCGACTCGGGACTTCGGAAACTGGTGGGCCTCTGTATACCTCGGATCTTGCTCTCTCAGCTAGGCTCTGGTCGGG
This sequence comes from Triturus cristatus, assembly GCF_964204655.1. Taxonomy (NCBI): domain Eukaryota; kingdom Metazoa; phylum Chordata; class Amphibia; order Caudata; family Salamandridae; genus Triturus; species Triturus cristatus. The sequence goes on from NC_140589.1 coordinate 1,942,647,786, forward strand.
ATACTTCGCACTTCTCACCGCCTCGTCTGGGTGTTGATCGCAGCCTCAGTCGCCCCCGCTTGACCGGAGGGAGATACAGGAAATCCTGCTGGTACGCGTTGTTGTCCGTCCAGCTGTGGCAGGAGACCGGGCCTGCAACGCACCGCCGGCGCGTGAGATGAGAAAGTGTCCCTGTTCGGGCGCCATTCTTGTGGTAAATAATTTAATTACCGGGACTTAATTTGATACAGAAACATAATAAAATAGCTCAGTAAATAAGAGGCAGAATCCGTGGTATTAGAGGTTCGGAATGGGCTTTATTCCAATGGTCGATTATAATCGGTTGCTCCAAGTTCCATCACCACGAAGGTTCAGGAAGTGAAGTACATACGTTATTGACAATCAATCACTTTTATACAATAGGCATTACAGTGAGGCAAATACAAGAGGCGTAACAATTGATAGTGTGGATAATATATTCGTGCGTAGCAAAAGTAGGCGTAACTGGGTGTGATGAAAGAACGTCATCAGATGTGATGTCATAATAGGGTGGTTCTTATGAAAGAATTTCGCAATGTCAGCAGAAATACTTGGCAGAAATGCACGCGCAGCAGCATGACGTGTGATTGACGTGCAACTAGGGGGTGAAGGGGACTTGACATTTAGCTCTACATGTGGCGACAGAAGTCTGGAGGGTCAAGTCAACCTAATCCCAAATCATATCTAACATCCTATGTTTAAAGAACTATGTTATCCAAAAGAGAGGTCTCTTAGAGTAGAATCTTATTCTATACTGACTATACTGACTGTTAGTGCGTGTACAAGCGTCTAAGTGTCTACACTAGATGCGTGGGTGGAAATCTTCCATAGTAATAGGGCTATGAATTACTTGCATAAAGACAGAGAAGCCGGGCCTTTGCTCGGTAGCTGGAAGAATGTTTACTTAAACTACTAGACAGGAATGCATCGGGCAGGGAACGGAGCAGATAATTTCGAAGGTGAAATACAGTTTTTGGCAGGCAATAGGCTGATGTCAGGCTTCGTGAGCCGCGCAGGGAATGAGACAAAGTTCATGGTCACAGATGCAGGCTCAGACTGGAGCTTTCAGAGGCAGAAGGCAAGAAGAGTTCGATGACAGAATCAGGGCCTACTTGCCTGGACTGTAAAATGGCATAAGTGAACCATATAAAGCCGGTGGCCTTTCATACTTAGGAATGGAATATCCGGCCTATTCATGGCGGATCTAAAAGAGGACATGTTGACGGTGGACGCACATGTGTTTGCGTCTTCATAACTGGAACTGGAGGGAACATACATGTACTTATGATTCATACATGAAACCGTTGGGGTCCAAGATAGGGGACATAACTGATCAGAAAAATCCATATTTCCACACATCGCCTATATATATAAAAAGGGCGGTGGCGGCAGGTGCTGAAGAGGAGGAGTGGGATTATTCTTCGCTCCCGCACTATTGGGTGTTTTCACAGCGGTGACAGGACACAAAACCAAGCCCACGAATTGAAATACTGCCTAAGCAAAGATGGACCAGGGTGAGGGGATGCCTAGGATAGGGGAAGAAGGGATTGGCTCAATGCAGGAATTGATGACTGCTGTTACGTCCCTTCTGTGAGAAGTTGGCCTGGTATATGCTGTCCACTAGTTATAGTGGGCACACTGTACCAGTCCAAACAACCCCTTATGGTGATAGGTTAAAGAAAACTTTTATTGAAAGCTATCCTAGTAGTAGCTATGGAGAGCAGCCTTCACGCTAAGTCTTGAAGGAATGTAAAGCAGCTTGTTTTACCAGTCTATAATCTCTTGAATGACCAAATGAAAGCAGACCACACAAGGTATATATATAAAATATATGTATTTATTTCTAAACACACCCTCCTAGTCTCTTTATGAGGCTAGAGGTCAAAACACATAAGTTACACTACATATATGACAGTAATAAGCACAAATACACTTCAGGCCTTAGGGGCGAACCAAACCATATGCTAAAATAGTGGTATAAGAACCACAACTTAACTAGACACAAGGCCTAGAGCCTGTAGAATCGCTGGGACCCCAAGGAACCTCCCAAGGAAGTGACACAGGTGACCCACGGGGGCCGTGTGCAGTGTGAGAAGAACACAGCCGCAAGCTCCCGTTAGTTTCTATGGGGAAAGTCGCGGTTAGATTTTTAAAGATTCGAGACACTTAGAAGTGAGTCAGGACCAAACCCTTTGGGACTTAGGAAGTTCTAGGGTTAACACCCATGGGAGCACCAGAGTACTCATGTTACCTCACCCAGGGAAGCCGGGAGCATAGGTGTCAAATGTTGTCGGGTCGCGAAGTCATTTTCAATGGGAGCTGTCAAAGAAGTGCTGCTGCCGGGAAGATGCGAAGTGTCTGAAGAGATCCAAGCCGGGAACAAAGTCGTGAAGAACCTGAGAGCAGAGGGGACAGAGTCTGGGTCACTTGCCAGTGACCAGGAGGACGATAGGCGAATGCCCACCGATGTCAGGTGATTTCAGGTGAAGAAGGTGAAGCTTGACTCTTCAGCCACGAGGACCAGGAGGTGTCGAGGATAACCAGGAGCTGGATTCGAGCTGTCCCACAAAGGATGTCGAGTGCTGCAGCATTGGTGCCCAGATTGGACACAACAAGCCTTGGCAACAGCAACCCACGCAGAAATGAGAAAGATGCTTTGGTGCAGACCAGCAAGGGCTGTGGGACTCACCACTTGGTAGGGAGTCAGGGCACATCTGGAGCAACCAGGGAAGCCCAAGGAAAATCAAAGTAACCCCCTCAGGAACCCACCAGTCGATGGACCAGGAATCGCGAAGGGACCTTGAGACGAAACACAAAATGGCGGACCATGGCTCACTCGGGGAGACTAGGCCAACAATCTTCAGTGGATTCTGTGCTGAGGTGGGGGCTACAAGTAAGCCCAAGCACGACTTTGAGAGACGTCGAGAAGTCAATGCACTTGCAAAAGTGCACGGTGACCAGGAGTTCTGGTGCCATGCTTCTCACGAGGGTTGCGGGTCTCAGCTTTGCTGGGGACTCGGGTCGGCCTGTGAGATGTCTGGAAATCCTCTTCCTGGGCTGCAACTACTTCAGAGTCCGGCAGGAGCTTCGGAAATGCAGACCTGCAAATTGCTTCCTTAACCCTAAGTGAGATTTCTTCAGTCCTCTAGTCTTGAGTAGAGCGTCGAAGTTCCATGATTCAGCTTCAGAGTTTTGTCCAGGGATATCTAAAGTTCTGGTTACCGAGGTTCCTTACTGATACCTAAGGAAGGGGTTGGAATGGCTCTGGGGACCCACCTATGGGAGGGTTCGGAAAGAGGGGTGGCTACACCCATATCCTTTGTCCAGTTTCGCACCAGAGCAGGGACTGGAAGCCCCTGAACCGGTTTGAGCTATACTATGCACAGGCACACCAAATGTGCCCCCATTGCAGGACCTCAAAGCACTCAGAGTGCTCCCACCCAGCCCCAATACACATAAGCCTATCTGGAAGGTGGTTACACTTCCCTGTGACAGGAAACCTATTGTCCAGGCCTCCCCTGCCAGAGTTTCGGTCAGCAGCAGGAGGCCAGACCCGTGTCTGTGGTTGCAGGATCCATTTTGTGATGCCAAGGCTCTGTTAAGTCTCTAACGGTACTGCCATGCCTCTCCCTCTAGAAGGGTGGGATCATATTCCCACACCAGTGACTGGTGTGGGGGTACGATTCCAAGGTGTTTGACACCAAACACAACATGTTTCCGTGCAGCCAGTCCAAAGTTAGCATTTACCGTTTGGTTATAATGCACTTAAGAGTATATGGTCAGGCTGCACCACTGACAACCCCGGAGAAGAGATTCTGAAAGCTGCAGAGGGTCTCAGCTCATGCCTGTGCACCCTCTCACATATAACCAAGCACTCTGCCTTCAGGATTGATAAGGCCTGCCATAGGGGTGACTGATAGGTTTGTATGTGCAGTGTTAGGTGAGGTATAGTGAACCTATACCTCAGTAAGGGGTGCATGCACCACCTTACCCAGGCTGCAGAAGCAGACCTGTGGTGTCATTTTGGGTGGCTTTCCAGGGGTGGCATAATACATGCTTCAGCCCCTGGTAAGCCTCTTGGGTACCTATGCCCTGGGTACATAGTATACCACATACTAGGGACTCACATGGGTACCTCAGGATCCACTCTGGAGTGTACCTAAAGTACATGCCATCAATTTAGAGAGGAAACAGCTAGGCTGGGGACCTGAATAGCAGGCTCCCAGCCAAACTAAGTCAAAAACCATCAAAACACCAGGAAAAAAGTGGGGGCAACCATGCAGTCAGATTCCACCTTCCTACACCTTCAGTCTGAGATACAGGGATTGAGACAGAAGAATGTGGGATTACATCAGGAATTAAATGCCCTCAGAGTTAGGGAACACACGTGGGGTGCAGGAGCATACCCATCTTCTAAGGCTCAGGGGCCTGTAGTGCTGCCTGCTACATTTCACTTCGATCGCACATCTAGTCAGGGTGCTAGCGGTGGTACCCCTTCCCTTTGGCTGTCCCTGAGAGAGTCACAGGGGACTGTAATAAGCATGCAGTGTTCATGAATCAATGGCATCTACATTTCACGTGTCGTCCCTCTTCTTTTACTGATGATGCGGCAAGGGTGTCTTTTGTTATATCTTACCTGGCAGGTTCTGCGGCTACCTGGGCTGTTCCATTAGTAGAGGGGGATGACCCTGTGTAATATAATTATCCATCTTTCAGGGAACTTATACTTTGTTTGTTCGCTAAACATGCTTTTATGCAAGCAAGCGACGCAGAGTTGTTAAAGTTACGACAGGGGAAACAGGATTTGTTGACTTATATTACTTCATTTAATCTTCTTGTGTCTGAAACCAATTGGCCCATGGCAAAGAGAACCTCTTTATTCTATCAGGTGAAATGTGAGGGGCTTAAGGATGTGGTGTCACAGGTGGTGGATCCCCCTGAGGCTTGTACAGAATTAATCGATCTGGTGGTTAAGTTAAACCATCGACTCCTTAAAAGACGTGGGGAAAAGAACCGTTTCATGGGGTCTCATGTGGTGATGGTGAGGGGAGATACCAAGGAACACGTGGAGGCCAAACAAACATCTGACCCCATGCAGATAGGTGGGGTGAGAGGGCCATTGACTAGTGACGAAAAGAGTAGAAGGCGCCTACACAATCTGTGCCTATACTGTGGGAAGGGTGCCCATTTTGCTCGTGAATGTCCCATAAAACTCATCCTCTTTCCCTCACCCTAAGGCAGTGGCATATGTAGGAAGAGACGATGGTGGGTTAGTCTTTGAAGAGGTAGCTTGTAGTAACCCCGGCACTTCACTGTAACTATTTGTGTGGTGCTGTCCAGTAGCAGTAGATTATGCTTGACGGTATTACTTGGCTCCGGAGCTACTGGAAATTTTATGGATAATCACTTGGCTGAGACCCTGAAGGTTCCCTATGTGTATAAGGAACAACCGGAACCTGTTTGGGCAATAGATGGAAACGAATTGTCATCCGGGTTAAGAACACGCCAGACCGAACCCCTTTTGCTGATTTGTGATAATGGGCACTCAGAGACTTCTGGGGTAATATTGGGAGTACCTTGATTGCAACTGCATAACCCGAAAATAGACTGGGTGCGGAGGACGGTGACTTTGGATTCCATACATTGTCTACAGCATTGCTATCAGGAAGCAACAGACTGGGTTGTACCTTTTACTTGTGCAGCTAGTATGCAGGGTGAGCTTCCTGGTGTTCCTTCTCTTTACAAAGACTTTAGTGAGGTGTTTGATGAGGTGCAGGCAGGGGTGCTGCCACCTCATAGAACATTTGATTGTCGCATTGATTTGCAGCCAGGTGCTACTTTGCCTTGCAGTCGGGTATTTGCCTTGTCTGAGCCGAAGGAGAGGCATTTACGGGATTACTTAGACAATATGTTGAATTCTGGGTGTATACGTCCTTCCGTGTCTCCTGTCTCTTCTTCTATCTTTTTTATTCCGAAGAAGGAGGGTGATCTCCACGCTTGTGTGGATTACAGGGCGCTTAATAAAGTGACAATAAAAAATAAGTATCCCCTTCCACTCATACCGGTGTTGTTGGACCAACTACAGTATGCCACAGTATTCACCAAATTGGACTTACGCGGTGCTTACCATCTCATTTGTGTCCGTGAAGGGGACAAATGGAAGACCGCCTTCCATACAAAGTTCGGTTTGTTTGAGTACTGTGTCATGCTATTTGGGTTATGTAACGCCCCTGCTGCGTTCCAGTTTTTCATTAACGAGGTCTTGCGTGAGTTTCTGGACATAAGTGTTATCGTTCACCTGGATGACATTTTGATTTTCTCCAAAACCATTGAGGACCACATTGGTCATGTCACACAGGTATTACAGAAGTTGCGCCAGAATCGGTTATATGTTAAGCTGGAGGAGGGCAAGTTCCATGCTGCTTGTGTTGAATTCTCAGGATTTCTTGTGTCCGCTAATGGTATCAAGATGGATCCTCGTAAGATAGTGGCAATAATTTCATGGCCTCCATCTATGTGTGTGAAGGATATTCAGGTTCTGTTGGGGTTCGCCAACTTTTATAGGCGGTTTATATCCTGTTTTTCGGATATTGTGTCTCCTATGACTGCCCTGTTGATGAAAGGTGTTCCCTTTATTTGGTCCCCGTCGGCTCAGGCAGCCCTGACATTGCTGATAGAGAGGTTCACATCTGCTCCTGTTTTGGTGCATCCAAACCCAGCATTGCCATTTTATGTGGAAGCGGATGCCTCCATGTATGCAGTAGGTGGTGTGTATCCCAAAGGGATGTGGAAACTGGTTTTATGCATCCCATAGCATTTTTCTCGAAGACATTGTTACCTGTGGAACGCAACTATACGATAGCAGAAAGGGAGCTTCTAGCAATTAAGTTATCTTTCGAGGAATGGCGACATTATCTGTGGGGAGCTAGACACCCCGTTACGATCTATACGGATCATAAAAACTTGGAGTTTTTCCGTTCAGCGCGGGCTTTAACCCCAAGACAGATGCGGTGGTTGTTGTTTTTCAACGAGTATGACTTTGTCAGTACATACAGACCTGCAGCCCAACAGGTGAAGTCTGATGCTTTGTCTTGGATCCATGGTGGATCCAGGGAGGAACTGGGTGGAGCAGAAGAGAGGCCAATTATTCCTGCAGAGAAGATCGTGGGTGGAACCTCTGAGGGAGAGTTTATGGAGTCTGTACAGAAAGAGATTGGGAAGACGGATTTGACACCATGGTTGACAGATCCGTTGTTTGAAATACGGGCTGGGTGGTTGTATCATGATGGATGTCTGTTTATAACGCCTGGATTGAGGCAACAGGTTCTTACGTGGTTCCATTCTTCCTCTTTAGTTGGCCATCCAGAAATTCGTAAGACCAAGCAGATATGTTTGCGCTGGTTTTGGTGGGAAACGATAGGCCACGATGTGCAGGTGTTTGTGGGGTCGTGTCCTGTCTGCGCAGTTAGTAAATCAATGCATACTCGCCCCGCTGGTTTGTTGAACCCTTTGCCGGTGCCCCCTTCCCCTTGGCACACTATTAGTATGGATTTTGTCACCGATCTTCCTGAGGTAGGGGGATACACTGCAGTTTTCGTGGTGGTAGATTTATTCACCAAGACGGCACACTTTATTCCATTGTTGAAGGTACCTAGTGCTCGTGTATTAGCGGAGGTGTTTATCTCGCATATCGTGAGGTTACATGGTTTGCCATCAGCTATTGTGTCTGACAGGGATCCACAATTTGTGTCGCATTTCTGGACTGAGTTATGCTCCTCATTGAGGATGGAATTGAGTTTGTCTTCCGCTTATCATCCTCAATCGGATGGACAAACAGAACGAACCAATCAAACGATGGAGCAGTATATTCGTTGTCTATCGTCCTCATTGTCTTGTGATTGGCTGTTGGCTCTACCCTTAGCCGAATTTGCGTATAAGAACAACCTGCATTCAGCTTTGGGCATGACCCCTTTCTTTTGCTCATCAGGTTTTAATCCAAAGTCCATACCTATCCAACCTTCTGGGCGGATACCTGCACTGGATACCTTGAGTCGATCTTTGGTGGCTATTTGGGAACAGGTGTAAGAAAGTGGCTCTGTATATCCTGCACCAAAGTAAGGTTCAGTGTGCACAGAGTCCACAGTCCCCAGAGGTTTGGCAGAGGCTAACGTTCGATATAACCTTACTCTCTAAAGTGGTAGCTTGGTCGAGCAGTAAGGCAGTATCAGAGGACAGTGTAAAGCATTTGTTGTACACACTCAGTCAGCAAATGGTCTCACACATTCAAGAACTGAACTCTAGGCCAATTTTTTTGTATATAAAAATATATAGATGTTTTATTTTAGAACCACAAGTAGGTATCAAAATACTTTCTCAGAATGAAATGCTTTAGTTGTATACTTTCAATAAGCAATAGACTTTTAAATGCAATAGTTACAGTTTTTGCAATAGGCAACACAATTCAAACACAATTATAACATTGAGCTCAATGGGGATTTTAAAGTAAACACAATATTAGTTACTTTGCATAGGTTTTTCTTACTCAGGGGTGGATCCTGGATTCAGCCCTAGTGCATCTCCTATAAACAGTTGAAAGAAATCGTTTTTGTTACACAGACGATTTTTAAGGAATATTTGCATGTTTCAAACATCGACACAGAAGAATTTCTGGCAAAAACCAGGCAATGTTATCCTATGGAGGAAAATTTGGTTATCGGTAAATCACAGTTGTAATTGCTTTGCAGGTCAGTGCTTGGCACAAATATCCAGCACTGGGATCTCTCCTGATAGCAGGTGAGTAATTTTGTTTTCATTGATCGGCTGATTTTTAGTGAATATTTTAAAGTTTCAAAACTCGACACAAGTGAAACCAGTGAAAGTTACCCTATGGAGAAAATGTAGGTTATCGGCTTTCAGGTAAGTACTCGACTGGCAGAGTTAAGGTTCTGGGCATAGAGTCAGGGGTCTCCCAGGGTCGGGTAGGTACAGTTGTTACACCCTCAACGGCACAGTGGCAGCTGGGTGCAGAGAGAGTTAGGCCCAATGTTAGCCTGTGGCGGGCAGGGGGTCTTTGGTTGGTGGCTGCTAGCAGGCAGGCCACGCCTCTCTGAGAGCTGGGCTCCTGGTCACTCACACAGGGCAAGTGGGAAAGTAAGATAGGATAGATGTTGCACTTCCAGGGGCACTCGGGCGGCTGGGTGCAAGGTGCTTTTGAGCCGTCGGGCGCTCAATGTATTTTAATGGAGAAGCTACCAGACGAACAAAGGCTGCAAATTCTTCAGGTGCGACCACCACTTCAGGAGGTAAGTTGGGAAGCTGTAGGTTAGTTAGGCACCCAGAAGTTGGGCACAGGGGGCCGCAGGGCCCAAGGGTTCCTCTTGACATCGGGAAATCTTACCCTCTGATGGTCGCGGTTGGAGGGGTCCCTGGTTTTGAGGCTGCAGGCAGCGTCAGGAGCATCGAGGAGGGTCCTTGGGTGCTCTATTCTTGATCACAGTCGCCGGGGGGACGTCCTCGTGGTCTTTGTCCACTCAGGCACAGGCCGGGCTCGGCGGGTGCAGAGTGTGCAGGAGTCGCGGTTCCTGGCTGGCACCAGGGGTTTGTTGTTTGCTTTCAGCAGAACCACTGCTCGTGGGAGTCCCAGTCTTTTAGAGTCACAAGGCAGTCAGGTCCTCTGGGGTTTTTGAGGTTGCTGACCACTGGAGATGCCGGGTTTTAGCAGGAGCAGGTTCGAGGGTTGACAGGCCTGTAGGGCTGGGGCCAAGTCAGTTGGTGTCCTCTTGTTAGCAGCTGCACGGCAGGTCTTCTTGTTATTCTTGCTTGTTTCGGATTCGGGATCTGAGGAAGGAAGGTTCAGGGTGCCCCTAAATACTAAATTTAGGGGCATTACAGGTAGGTCGAGGTCGGGGACCAATGGGTCCCTTCCCTGGTGTGGGTACACCCCCTATCCTGCCACTCTCCAGTGGTAGGGGGGCAGAAGCCTAATCCTGATTCGGCAGAGCTCCCCATCCTCAAGATGGTGAGAGCCCGGAGTTGTGCTTCACCTCGCCTCCCCCACCTGAGGGGTGGGGTTGGCAGAGACAGGCACACCCCCTTTCCTCACTTAGGCTTTACCACCAGTCTTCCCACCAGAGTGGGGGTTAGAACCGGTGGGGCCAGTTGCTGAGTACAGCAAGTGGCCTGGGAAGCTCACAAAGGCGGCATGCCTTTGAAGCTTCCCCTGCCCATCCTGGGGGAGGAGACCTAGCACCTCGCCCAGGATGTGCATTGTTGCAGGCCCAGGAGAGCGGATGGCTCTCTACCCAGGGGTCCAGCAACATGTCTGCTGGGTGGCAGCCTAGGCAACCTCTCAGGCAAGACGTGTATTGTGGTCTAGGTTCAGGGGGCCTCTGTCGTGCATTTTACATTAAATTCCACACTGGCATCAGTGTGGGTTTAATGTGCTGAGAAGTTTGATACCAAACTTCTAAGTCTTCAGTGTAGCCAGCATGGTGCTGAGGAGTTTGTGATGGCGACCTCCCAGCACCATATCCTCTTAATGGCAGCACTGCACTTATAGTGCCCAGGAATGGACCTGGGTACTGTAGGGGTACAGGGCTCATGCACCTGTACCCACACCACTGGCATAGGCCACCCAGCTAGAGGGGTGACTGAGGTATGCCAGGGCAGTGTGGTTGTAGGCATGGCACACAGGGATGTGTGCTATGTCAACTCTCTGTTTTGTTCTGCACCAAGACACTCAGCCTGCAAAGGCAGTGTGTTTGTGTCAGGGTACAGGGCCTCTAAGGGTGGCACAATTAGTGTTGCAGCACTTAGGGCCTTCTCTGGTCACAGTGCCCTGGGTACCTAGGGTACCATTTACCATTTAACTCTCCTGTGTAGTTAAATTGAAAATATTGTGCAATCGGATTTCATGGACCACTTCTTGATCTCTCATTAGGGAGTCATTCAACCTCCACAATTAGGGTGTTTGTTTATCAGCAGTCTTAGGCCAGTCTAGTTCAAGCAGGACTGGACCATGGTCTGAAACAGTCTGACTAAGCTATTTCACCTTGTGAATGCAAGGGTTCAACTTTTTATCTAATGGAAAATAACAGGTCCTTGTGTATGTCTGATGTGCTGCTGCGAAATGGGAATACTCTACCAGAAGAGGATATCTGTGGCATCAGGTATCCACTAAGCAGAGGTGATGAGTAGAGACTGGAATGCAGCAGTGAGAGTGAGTGTGCCACCTGCTCTTTGGTGCAATTTGTCTAATGTTGGATGCATTACACAACAAAAATTCCTCCCCACCCAAGATAAAAGGAATCTTCAAGAAATCTGCTATTTCTTGGATAGTAGGGGCAATACATTTCTCTTGGGCCACGTTTGGAGCATAGATAATTGCTTGAATGATTGAGCTGTGTTCCTAACTACCTGTTACCACTAATCATCTGCCCTGTTCATCAGTTTTTATTTTAAGCCCAGTAACCAAAGTTTCTCACTCATCAAGTTGGCCACTCCAGCTGTTTTAGTTGGGACAGCAGCATTGTATTATACTGGAAAAAATCTAGAGCTCAATCATCTTTGATCTTGTATTAATAAATGTGTCTCTTGCAGTCAGTAATTACCTGCTATGGGGCGCTTATGCTCTCCCAGTACGCTGAGACTTTTGGTGGGTTTGTACAGCCCCTTGACATTTAGGAACCATAGCACAGCTTATTGGGGGAAGCTCAATATGACCCCAAGATACACTAATATACTGTGGTTTGAATGCATTGTGTAAGAGTTTGGTCTGTTACCCCCACTTGTACCCCAAATACCAATAATATTCCCCAAAGATCTAGAATCAAATAAACTTCTGGTCAAACATAGCTCTACTACATGGTGGGGAAGGTGGGGCCATCACATTTTGGCACTGATCCCCCAAATCCCCTTCCAAAATGGTTATAAACCAATATGGAAACAACACTGTTTACCTGCAAGAGGGCTCTCACTCCCCCCCCCCCCCCCCCCAGAGCCAGCACCAGTCAGTGATCAAGGAAAAGACAGTGTTGTTGGACTTGGATGTTCAAGTGCTGTCAATTTGTGGTCACCAGTTTAGTGTCGGTGTGCTGAGAGTTGTTGGGAGTCTCTATGTATTCTGTTGAGCCTAAATGGGGGGATGTCCCAGTTTACTGTAGCACAGTTTCCAAGAAGTGTTGTATGTACACTGGGAGATCGATTTGTGTTATCTCTGCTGGGATTTCTCTGATAGAGATATTATTTCTGCAAGATCTATTCTTTAGGTCTTCGCATTTCTCCTTTAAAATTTTATACTACTCCTCTAGTGTCAGTTTACGTTGTTGCAGTTTATCACAGTCATTAATGTAGGCTTGTCTCCATATCATTGACCCTGGGATGTAGGGCTGATACACCTCATTTCACCACCTGCAGGTTGTTTCAGAGGGGAGATTTTAATGCTTGAATCTCTTCCTTAATCTATTTGAAGGCCTAGAGAAAAAAAGTCCTTATTCACTCGCAGAGTATGTGGTAAATCATCTTTCATCCCTCAGATATCGTGATACCGGAGTTCTGGGACCGGACTGTGTTCTTTGATTGACTGTTCTTTCTTTTGTCTTCCTCCCTGCATGCCCATATCCGGGGTATCACTGCTGGGTATTGTGCTTTGCTGAGGATTAAGTGGTCATGAAGTGGCTAGCAGAATAGTCATATTTTTATGACGTGAGCCATTATATGGGTGGCCGTTCAGTAGCTTGGGAGTTATGTGGCAATAATGGTACACTACTAACCCCTATGTTGAGGTCTTCTTGGTCCCAAGGTACTTCAAGGCTAATTTGGTGTCCTTTAGGGACGCATCAAGAGGCTCACCATTTTCATCTCTCCTTCTTGGGTCTAAGATGACTTTTTACTAGGGGAAACTGCTTCCTGAAGCTTAAAGCCCGTCACTGCGGTATGTCTGGGGTGGGTAGCATACCACTGCTAGCCATCCACTAGGAGGAAATACAGTCAGTGTAGATTGTTTTATTGCAGTATTACTGCCTGTAGGGGCCCCACTTGCTGCCTGTGGCTTGAATCACAGTCCTGGTGTAGCTGCCACCCACTGCTTGAACCCCTTGTAGTGGATGGCCCCACAAAGGCCATCTATCCCCATGTCATCAGCTCCTGGCATAGCCACTGGGAATCTTTTGTAGGCGAAGGTTCGAGAGCGCTCTGCTCTGACTTGGTCCCATCGCTCTGTGGCCCACAACTCTTGGTTGAGTCCACTCCAGATATCTAGGGTCTGATGCCTCTTCTCAGTGCTGTTGGGCCAATCAGGTCTCACATGCACCTCTGTGTCAGTCAGGGGTAATGCTGCGCCAGTTCCTCTGGTACTCGTCTCATGGCTTCCAGCTTGTACGTGGTCTGCCTCTCTAATGGGCGGGCCTCAGCTGCACTTCGCAGCCCTGCACAGTATTTCCAAGGCCCCCTAGTGTACTTGTCTTAGGCATGGGGATGCATTTTAGGTTGTCCTAGGTGAGCCGCAGTCTCACCACACCGCCTATGTGCAGGGCTACACGGTCTGTCCCAGTGGGATTTCTCTCTTAATTGCGGGGGTCTCTGACACACCTATCTGCATCATATCCCCCATAGGCCGCTCGGAGCTCGATCAGGCTCTGGCAATAATTTAGGCCAGGGGTCCGTCCATGGGTCACAGCTCAAAAATTTCAGGCCATATCTTTCTTGGCTCTGGGTGACTCCTTCTCCTGCACTAGTGCACCTCAAGCGCTGGGAGTTCTGTTCTCCGTCACCATCTTTGGATATGGAGTAGGCCACATTTCATCCAGCTCTTGCTTTGTTACCTTCCGAGGGGAAAGGATCACTGCCAGATCTTCCTGCTCTTCCTTGGTTTAGGCAGTCATGCCTGTTGAATCTTTTCCTGTAATTTCATGGCTATGATGGCTGGGGATGCAGGACCCTGAAGCATAGCACCTCAGTAATCACCCGCCATCTTTGGCGTTTCGCCACGGTACTCCACCTTTGGAATTTAGATATATAACACACAAAGATGTTACTAATGCTATCTCATTTAGCATCATCCACGATTATAGGACTAGGACTACCAGATGTAAATGTTTATTAATAGTAAGAGTGAAATTAGGAGATACACTTTCCCTGGTCCAGTAACAACTGTTTTAGAATGAAGACACTTTCCCTGTAGCCCGATCTACAAATCTCAAGCTATACAAAGAAGTAAGAAAAAACTCAAATGTGCAGCATCTGTTTATGATGATAGTAGAAGTGGTCAGACTCTTGTGCATGATGAAGCACACCTTTGAAACCCTTAAAAGAAATCATATTAGTCATATGAGAGAATAAAGATTGGACCAATGAGCAGCAGTTCCATTCATCCCATAAAAACTACTAGTTGATCAAAAGGAGAAGAATCATGGAACATCGTCATATCACACAAATATGTCATTTAATAAAGAAAGGGGACAGACCAGAAGAATAGTCCAAGCCACTTGAAAGTTTTGAGGAGGGGAACAAAGATTCATAGCCTGTAAACTGTTCCCTAGGAAAGAGGACTGAATCCCCGCCTCAAACCACTGCTCCCGTGCCTCACTTCTGTGCAGGTTCAGTATGGTCTAGGATCCTCTATCAATTAAAACACAATCCTCTGGCACCGACCATCAGCAGCACACAGCAGGTGTACATTGATGGGAAAAAAATCCATATGATTCATTTGATGTTTATTTTCATGGCCAATTGTTAACTGAGCAGAACCCCTACAACAGAGGTCACCAAATCTTTGAAAACAAAGTGTAGCAACCGACTGCAGTTTCTGGAGTGGAACATTTTCTTCGAAGAACAGCACCAGCAGCGTCTACCAAACCTTATCTTATTGTTATAAACTGTAATTTGTCAGTGGATCTGGTCATGTGGGAAGATGATACTGTGAACTTACCATAGTACCTTAGAGACTAACCAAGGAGAATAAACATAGTGACTAACCATGAGACTTACCATAGAGACTTACCATGGAGATTAACCATAGAGACAAACCATAGAGACTAACTATAGAGTCTAACTATAGAGTCTAACTATAGAGCCTAACTATAGAGACTAACCATGGTGGCTAAACATGGTGACTAACGGTAGAGACTAACCATAAAGACTAACCGTAGGGACTAACCATAGAGACTAACCATGGTGACTAACGGTAGAGACTAATAATGGAGACTAACCATAAAGACTAACCATGGAGACTAACCTTAGAGACTAACCATGGTGTCTAACGGTAGAGACTAACCATGGTGAGTAACTATAGAGACTAACCATAAAGCCTAACCGTAGGGACTAACCATAGAGACTAACCATGGTGACTAACGTTAGAGACTAACCATGGTGACTAACCGTAGAAACTAACCATAGAGACTAACTTTAGGGACTAACCATAGAGACTAACCATGGTGACTAACCATAGAGACTACCATAAAGACTAACCGTAGTGACTAACCATAGAGACTAACCATGGTGACTAACCGCTGAGACTAACAATGGAGCCTAACCGTGGAGACTAACCATAAAGACTAACCGTAGATGCTCCAAACACTGAAACATCGAGGTGGAGGCCCTGGCAGGTCTTTGCTTTAATAGCGTCCTTGGCAAAACCACATTTGGCGCCTCGCCCTTCATCCCCCATCATCACCTGTGCACTCCTGCTTTTTCTAAATGCAATATATAATAGCCATTGTCAAAACACAACTCAACAGTGCTGCTTCTGGGCTATGGTTTCTGTCTGAATGAGAAAAGCTTGCTGCTGCCTGACACTGTGGTATACCCCACACTTTGTTTGTCTAGCGACAGGACGCCCTCCAGAGGGGAGCTGTGTGCTTTATATTATTAATTCATGGGTATAATAATCATTGTGGCAGCTCGAGCTGGAGCCACTAACTTTATCCGCAGATCTCTAGCCACGGATGTTGTGGAGGGAGCCTGGAGGAGAAAAGGGGGGCTGTTGTTGGTTATTGGGTAGAGTGCTACTGACCTCTTCCTCCATGCTGCTGCTGATCTTAGTGGGGGGATTTGGGGCGAGGGCACTCTTGTGTTTACAGGTGAGTTCCTGGCTGAGTCCCTCAGCAGTGACTGGCCTTTGAACACAAATGTACATCCCCCTCTTCACCTGAACCACCTCTTCATATGCTAAAGTGGAAGTAAAAGTGGACGTGGGTGAAAAGCAAATCGGAAGAGGACAAAGGAAAATCTAGGGACACTGACAAAGAGAATCAAGATTTTTACAGAAAATGAACAGGTATGGGGGCCTGAAATAAAAAAAAGTAAAGCAGCTACCTAGGCCAGCTCATTGGACGCCCTCTGTATCTAGACGCTCTGGGCCTGGGCCTAGTTTGTACATTTCCAAGGCCAGCCCTAGTGGCGGCCATCTTGATGCACACACTATATTGGATTTACAATGACACAAACAAGATGGTGTTAAAAGGCACTTATTTAGCTGCAATTTTAATGAAAAAGTTTGAAAATCAGTTGTTATGAAATTTTTATTTCTACATTTATTGATCTACTGAAGAGAGTGTTCATGTGTACATGGGCCTGAAGAAGTGATTATTTTACAAAACACGTGTTGGTCTGATGTTCCAATAAAAAATGTTGGACTTAAGTTTAAATGCTCACAGCTTTATTTATGGGGAATTGGCGTAGGGCAGTGCCGCAACTCATCTTGCTGTGCTGTCCTATGCCAATATAAAGGGGCAGGAATTCACTGTATTTACAAAATATGATGCATTCCTGCCCAGTGCCAACATAGGAACCTTTGCGCAGTGGTGCACGGGTGCCTCCATTGCAGGCACAATTATTTTTGTGCAGGTAGGGGCACCTTCCTGCACAAAAAAAACAAGTAGAAATAAACATCTACTTCCTCGTTATGCCTCACCTCAGGAGGCGCACAGATTCAGCACTTTCCCAGGTTGACATCACTTTGTAAGTCAGGAGCAGTGTCTAAATCCCACTGCAAGGCTCATGGAACGCCTCCCGGGCAGAGAGTAAGGGGACACAGTGATTTGCGCTGCATCGGCTTACTCATGATTTATGAGGCCCCTCACAGTCACACAGGGTGGCTTTGCGTGACTCCATAAATCTTTATGAGAGACCTTCGTCATGCAAGTACCAATTTAAGAGGTGCAAAAGTGATGCAGGGCTCTCATAAATAAGCCCCTGTGTCCTCAAATCATTGTTTGAACATTGACCCAAGCCGAACTCTCTGGCACTGCAACTCTACTCGCAGTACTGTGTATGCACACCTATGGGCAATGTGTTCTCACTGTGCCTGTCCTGAATTAACCTTCAAAGATAAAATATAACTAATGTCTATAATATGTGTACATTATTGTGCAATTCCTTTGCGATGTTGCAGTTTATCTGTAAATGTAATGAGACATTTCATAAAGGTGCCCGGAGAGTTCTTCTGCATGGAGCTCCCTTGTGTGCGAGATGCTGATCTCAAGGCTCCAACAATTTTTTCAAACTTTTAATGAACTTAATTTCTGCTGTAGCTGTTAGTTATGTACCAATACACCAGAGATCTTCATAGTCAGGGACTGCAATTATTATGTTTTTATAATCAAGAGTAGTTTAATAGTTTCACGGGATGCCCATAGAAGCACAAGATAATTAATGTCTTAACGAAAACAACTTGGCCTCTATGGAGCAACCTGTGAGGAGACGAGCACTAGCTCTTTCTAATGATGGTTTCTATCAGTGACGCGTCCACTGTGGCTTCTGTTGAGGCGGTGAAGTATGTGGCAAATAGGTGACCGCTCACTAGGTCCCTGTGTCTGGAATGATTAACTCTGATCTCACAATTTTGAAATTGTCAAAGTTTGTCAGATTCTCTGTAATCCACACCCCACAGGCATGGTGCACCAGGAGCCACTCCTTGACCTTCCCCTGGCTGTGGGGATCTAACCTGAAACAACACGCATCAGAGAGGCCAGACACTCTGGGTGCGGGGGTCTCACTCGAGGAAATGTGCTGGCAGGGGATTCCTTGACCATACTCAAGGCCTAGCCAATGTACTGTGAAGACCAGAGGAGGGCGCAGCATTGGGACCATATGCTTTGTCTTCTCCATCCTGGTGTCATAGTGTTTCTACACCGGCTGAGTGTGGATACCAAAGGAGTGTGTGGTGATGGCAGCATGATCAAATATTCTTATCATGAGGGGCATATTTATCATATTACCTAGCAGCGCAGAGAAGCAAGTCACCTCGCTGCAGGATAGGGAAAGCGCAGGAATGGGCCACGCTTAACATTGTATAACTCATTCCTACCATTTCCCAGCACTGGTGCACAATCTGCTGCCTAGTGCAAATGCAGGCACTTTTGCACCATGATGCATGAGTGCCTGCGTTGTAATAGGATAGTTTTTGTGCAGAAAGGGGCACCTTTCTGCACAAAAACAATCCTCAGAGGCATTTTTCTCTTCCTATGTGTACTGATGCAGCACACTTACAAAGGAGACCAACTGAGGAGACAAAGATATTTATCCCCATTGAGCCTCTGGTAGGAAGGCATACAATTCTGATGCACTGACAGGTCTACCAATCTTGGGGATTCTGGTAATTTGTCAGAACACTTGGGTGGTTGAGTGGGAACACTCACGCTCTACCCATGGAACACCATCACCACGCAGTTTAACACAAGGCAGTGACTGCCTTGCATTACACTAGATTTACCAAGCCATGAAGGGCCACGCAGGGGGGCCTTCAGTGGCTTTATAAATTCCATTGTAGGTTTTGCACCTCCCTGCATTCCCTAGCGTAGCACAGGGCAATGCACAGCCTATGATAAATATGCCCCTTAGTCATCTTTGCAATATTTTGAAAAATCTTTCTTAACCAATACCAAGCAGAATAAAACTTCCATGGTGTGAGCGAAAGAACACTGTGTCCTACTTCTTACCCCTTTACCTGATTTGTAAATTTCTACTCCTCACTTTAACCCCATTGTACACTCCAACTCATCTCTTTACATAATTTGCTCCAAAGACTGGTGTGCCCGCTCAGTCTGCCCATTGGCTTGTGGGTGGTAGGCAGATGACAAACCTAAATCTATGCCCAGAGATGTACTGAGAGTATGCTAAAAATGTTATGTAAAGATCAGAGATTATTTTGCACAGAAAGCCATGTAATTGCAGTACTTCTGGGAGAAGAATATTACTGAATTACTTTGCAGTGGGGATTTTGGAAAAGAAATCTATCACCACAAAAATGGCAGTTTCCTGATTAAACATTGGTAAGTCAATAATGAAATTAAGACTAATGGTATGCCAAGGTTTAAGTGGCAGCAGGAGAGGGCTTAATAAACCAAATGGTGATGTTCTTGGAACCTTATTGCGGACACACTTTGGGCATAGCTGAACATAGTCTTGTTCATCCTTAGGCATTGTTTCCCACAAAAAATGTCCTTTATATAGTTCTGGGGTATTGAGGGTACAAGGATACCTTGATAAGGAAGAGTCATGGGACCAAAACAATACCCTGTGAATCAAGCAGAATTTGGAATAACGATCTTTCCTTCATGAAGAAAAAGACCATTGTGACAAGTTCTGCAAAATTTCTGAAACCAGCTACTAGGATTGAAACTCTTGGAAGCTTGTCTTGCAAGCTCTAGAAAGTCTTCCATGTCACCTAGCAAGACAATCCTCTCATCAGCAATTATAGACTATGCCTTATCTTCATATTCATATTCATTAAAGAAGTACAACCACCTCTTTTGTCTTGGAGACAGGGCTTTGAGAGAGCTCAATCGCTGTAAGTTCTTGCAATTGGAATAAATGGTAAAGGAATACTTTGCCCCAAGTAAATAATGTCTCCATTCCATAAATTCTAACTTTTTGGTCAGTAATTTCCTTTCTGCTACCATATAGTTTTGTTCTGGGGGAAGGAAGTTTTTACTGGAAAAGGCAATTGGGTGTAGGTGACCTGTGTTAGCATTTCTCTTCCAAAGCACTCCCCCAACTGCTACCTGGGAAGCATCTGCCTCAACAAAGAATGGTTGATCCAAATCAGGATGTCTCAAGAAAGGAGCAGAGGTGAACCTTTCTTTTAAAGTCTCAAACAAGTTGGCATCTTGCGTCCACTTGAAGACTGTACTTTTCTTCTTTAGCAAGTGAGAAAAGGGGGCCACTATGTTAAAGAAGGTCTTAATTAATATTCGATAGAAGTTTGCAGATCACAAAACTCATTGAATCTCCTTTATCGATATGGGCGGAGGACATTTCACAATAGCTTCCATTTTCTTGGGATCCATGATGATGTCAGTTGGTGAAAGGAAATCACCTAAAAATTCCACTGAGGTGACATGAAAGGTGCACTTCTCGAGCTTGGAAAATAGCTTAATTTCTCGCAGTCATTGGAGGATTGCTTTGACATGTTTAATGTGTTTTTCTAGGCTTCATGAATACATCAAAATATTGTCTACATATACAATTACTCATATATACAAACATTCTCATAACACTTCGCTTATGAAATATTGAAACACTGTTGAGGCATTACAGAGATCGAAAGACAATCTAGTTTTATATAAATAGAAGAATTCAAAACCTGGTCTAAAAGTACTGGACTTAATGATGAAAGGTACTGTTTTTTTATGGTGGCATGGTTAACTGCCCGTTAGTCGATAAATGCCCTAAGCTCCCCATTTTTCTTGGGCAAAAAGAAAAAGGAGATGAGACTGGTGACTTGGAATGCAGTATATACCCCAGATTGAGTAATTCTTCTAAATATTGTGTTAAGTGTTTTGTTTCTGGCTGAGTAAGGGCGTAAACTCTGCTGTAAATTAAAGGAACCCCAGGAATTAAATAGATTGTACAATCAAAATCCTTATATGGGGGAAGTTGAGATGCTTCGTGAACATCGAACAAGTCCTTAAACTCGAGATATTGCTCTGGTAGGTTTTCCCTTTTTTTTTGCTTTAAGGGTGTACTGCTGTATTTTGTTTGCTCATTTAAAGGTTCTTTGCTCATTGTTATAGGGAGATATGTGTGGGGTGTCTATGTATTGATGTGGGATTCTATTGTGGTAAGTAAGTTGTAGCCCGAGGATGCCAGGGCTGGCAGTTTGTTGCCTGTATGGAGAGTTCATGGTGAAAACAAACTTCTGCTCTGAGCCTACCTTGAATCCTTCTTAATAATAGCCTTGAGAAATTGGGTTTTTGGTTGACTGGGTTGTGAGCCCTGGATAAGCAACAGATATACTCCCTTGCAGGGTAAACCACAAAAAGCCACTAAATTGATCTGTGCTTAACCCTGGGTAGATTTGCACAACAAGCAGTCAGGATTAACTTAGAGGCAATGTGTAAAGTTAGTTATATATGCAGCACACAAACAGTAATAAAGTGAAAACACAACACAAGTTGAACTGGAGCTACAATGTTTTAAGGTTTGAGTGAAAACTAGTGCCCAAAAGATCAAAGCAACAATCTAGTAGTGTGAGTCGGGTCAAAGTCGAAAAATATGACTGGTCACAGTGGAGCACGGTTCAAATACAGAAAATAGATTGGGCATGGTCTGCGCTTTGATTCGGACTTAGAAGAAATTCAGAGAAAACGTGCCTGAGAAGGTAAAGTTTAACAGGACAAGGCTGCAGGAGGTATCCGAGAAAGGAGCGTTTTCGTCAGATGACCTTGGGTAGAAGGTGAGGTGAAGATTTCTATATTCAGACTTAGTCGTTGAAATGAAAGTCAAAAATCTCCAACAGGACGAGGCAGAGGGCTGTAGCCTAAGGCAGTTCCAAAAGGTTGGATACCCCTTTGATGAAGGACCGCTGAAATGGATTTGAAGCTGTGTAGCAGAACAGAACGGGAAAAGCCACAAAGTCAATCTGAACTGCAATGCTCCTTAGGCAGATAGGTGAGCAGGTTGGTCTCAGTATCCTCCTGGTGCAGTTTTAGCCAAAATCTGTCCAAGATCTGTTTTTTAGGAATTGGACATCTGGGCACCATTAGAACCACAATCAATGGTCCAGGACTGGTGGGACACCTCTTGGGGGTTCAGGAATCACTAAGGTTGGGTTCTGGTGCTGGTTCAAGATGGTGGGGACCTTTATGTCCCTATGGCTCTGAGCAGAAGACAAGCAAACCATCCCTTGGAGTCACTTCTAGCAGTCTGGGGTGCTGATGAAGTTGTAGGGCTTGACAGCAGGTCTGGCCTCCGAGGGTTCAAGGCAGGCTCTAGGCAGAAAAACAGTCCTTCCAGGTACAACAGCAGTCTGGCAGAGTGTTCAGCGGGTTACAGCATCAGGCAGTTCTCTGAGAGTCCTTCCACAGGTCCAGTGGTGGACTAAAGAGTAGGTCTGAAAGTCCAAATTTTATAGCCTGGTACCCTTCTTCTGGAAGGTAGGAGAAGCCTCTGGAAAGGTTCTTTGTAGTGCACTGAATTTCCTGACTCCTGCGCCCTGGTTCCAAGCTGGCTGCAGTGACAATACAGGGTTGTTAGGCTCTTTGTGAGTAGGCAGAGGACAGGTTTTTCAGGTACAAGTAGGGCTGTGCTCACCTTTGCCCCCCATCCTGCCAGCAGATGGCCTATTGAGGCAGATCTAATCCATCTATTGTGTGATTGTTTGGGAGGAATTCACAAAGTCTGTCAGCTGCACCCAGTCATGTGCCCCAAGACAGGTTGCAGCCACAAATGGCTAAGGGCAGGAAAATGCCAACTTTCTAAAAGTTGGAACACGTTTACTCAGACCATTTACTAATTTCCTTGGTCTGCAGTATTTATTTACTTGATTGTTCCAACGTTAAACATACGAAATTCAGCCGCATTGATGAAATACACGAGCAACTATGAGGAAAGAACTCTTGAAAAATATAAACAGAACTGATTCTTGACGTGAGGAGAATTACAACACTGTAACCGAGTAAAGCAAACAAAAGAACTTCGACAAATCGAACTGTGATTTGAATTACGGAAAAATGTCGGCATCAAAAATAACCACTGTTTCAAGCAAAGACACAGGCAGCAGTAGAAAAGAGACAGAATAACAGATTGTACCCAGTCACAGCCCTGAAGAGAACCCCAAGAAACGCATCGGGGCTCGAAACGTGTCGGCTTTATTTAACAAGGTAGACATATTTAATAGATATAAATCCACTCATAGGGAATAGTTCTTTGTTTAAATATTACTATCCTGAGGAGTATACATGGTGTTCCCGCTGGTTAGCAGCTTCAAAATCACCAAATTGTCAAATGAATCAGGATAATGGTTTCTGCTTTTTGAAAATGATGACCGGCTTAAGAATATAATTCATTCTTTTCATGTAAATCATTTCACACAAATGTATTGTGCGTTTTGCAATAGTTGCAATGTTTTGTTGTAAGATTAGGATTTAAAAGTATGTTTAATGTGGTAATACTCAAGTTTTTCCCTTGCTTTAATATAAAGATAAATACTAAAGACCAAGGAAATGGTCTGAGTCAATTTAAGTAAAGACCAGCGGTGAATGTGACGGCTCGATAAAATGTTGTTCTAATTTTGATAGGCCCCATCTAGCTATCTGTTGCAGTGCAAACCTCTTTATTAAGGAACTTTCTTAAAGTGGCATTTTCAAAATTGTAATAAAAAATCCGATATTACCCTTAAAGGGTGTTTATCATTGCAATTTAGTAGGTATCAAATATCTACCTCCTCTCAATTACGAAATACAGCATATTTGTTTTTGTTCAAATATCTTTTAAAAGAGAAATACATTAGTAATACAATAACAATACAACAGATCAGAATCAAATATATAATATATGTAAAAAAGATTTCATAACAAGAGTTAATGAACTGGGATAAAAAGAAATGCAAACATATCGTTATTTAAAAAGGTGAGCAAATAAATATATGACACATACTATATGTTATAAATTTCATCAAATAATAATATAAATCCCAGACATATGAACCAGGCAAAGCAGCTACATATATCATGACAAATACATATACCAGTTGTATTGCTTAATAGATAAGATCGATCAGCAAAAGGAAACCGGGAAGGGTAAGAAAAAAGAATACTGGGGAAAAAGACAGAAAAAAGAAAAGAAAGGAGTGAAAGAGATGGGAGGGGAAATCTGCTCCAATGAAGGAAATAAATTGAGAAATGGAATCAAAGGGATACTGAGCTACCAACCCCTGAGAGGACAAATTAATATAGTTGTCCAGAGACCACCAAACATTAGTAGAAATGGAAGGTGAGTAATGTTTCTCCTCAACAAAACTATGTGCTCCATGAAGGTATGAGACCCATGCCCACCAGGTATGATAAGATAGAAGATGAAAAGATTTCCATTCTGTTACTATATTTATAAAAGCAATAGATAAAAGTATATCTAATAGCTCCTGATGCGTATTGTCAAGGGGTAAGAGCATAACTGTAGCCCAAGGACCCAATAGAATGATAGGTAAAGAAAGTTCTATAGATATGATCAAGATTAATGATAAATGTTTCTGTATCAGGCTCCAGAAAGAGTGCTATAATGTACAGTCAAAAACATATGTTGATGGGTGCCTCGTACTAAGTTACAGTTCCAACAAAGATCACTATCCCGTAGTTTCAACTTGTGTACACGAGCAGGGGTCCAATGAAGGAGATTTAATGTAAAGAATTTGGATTGAATAAGTGAAGGAGCAATCTTATTACGTAGGGATAACTTCCCAATCAATTGCCTGGTATCTTGTGAAATATGTTTAAAAATATCATCTTTAAAATGATAAGACCATTTATCATGAGTAATTGTAGGCTGTGAAGGGAGTGGATAGAAATTAATAGATTTTAAACGCAGTATGGCTGCGTGTAACCACATGGAAAGAAGTGAAACAGTAACCGAATCTGTAGAAAGGGATATTTTAGAAAGTTTAACCATTAGTTCAAAGAAAAGGGAAAGTCCATGTTACCAAGATTATATTTCCTAGCTAAGAAAGAAAAGGGAAGCAGGTCATAAATAGAATCATAACGGTCTTTCACCAATATGATACCTTTGGCAGCTCACGAAGAGGCCGTGCTAGGATCGATGTCAGTAAAAGTTTAGGATTGTACCATAAAGAGGACAATCTTGATTTATGAATAGGTTTGGAAACTTTTTTATCAATACATTTTAATGCATTAATCGTGTTTAATATAATATGATGAGCTTGATTAAAGACAAGCTTAGAAGCTATGAGAAAAGATGAAGTGGAAAAAGGAGTGCAAAGCTCACGTTCAAAATAAATCCAAGGGGGTATATGTTGGGAATCTGGTAAGAACCAAAGTGCACCTTGAGAGGATAGAAAGGAGATTTGGCACAGGTTCCAATCCAGAAGAATACAGCCACCCAGGTCAGAAGGCTTTCTAATGTGTTTATGGGCAATTCTAGCTCTCTTATCATTCCATAAAATTTTGAAGAGATTGAATCAATCTCATGGAAAAAGGTAGACGAAAGCTTTATAGGTAACATGGAGAATAAAAAATTAATAATCTGGGTTATCATCATTTTAAGAGTTTGTAATCTTCCGCACCAAGAAATATATCTAGGAGACTCGGAAGATAAAAGATCTTCAAATTTAGCTATGATAGCTTTGTCCGGGGATCTTTTTAAAATGGTTATCTATTTATATGGATATATTAGTTTCTGATGTCATTGACCACCACCGACCTGGTATTTGTACAGTCAACTTATGTTATAGTTATGGTGTCCCAATTGTAAATATCAGCTTATGAAAATAATTTTATTTAGTTTTCTATAATAATTGTTCTAGTCAGATAGTATGGTTCATAATATCTTTATTTCACAGCTTTACAGTAGTAATTTACGCTAGATATAATACGTACATCTGTTGATAATAGTACTATGCAATTCTGTGTTTTGTATTTTCCCTCTTGGGGATTACTTCTTTGTAAGTGGTACGATTGTTTGTTTCTCTTTATTCTTTGACTTATCATTACATTTTTCTCTCATCATTCTCTTGATAAGGTTAGTATTCTGTTTTCTATTTTCTATATTCTATTCTCCTTTCTTCTTTTTACTCTACTCTTCATTTGTTTTTCTGTTTGACTTGCTTATTCTACCGTTTACTCTATCTTTTATCTGTTCTTGGTTACTAATTTGGTGGTAATTCATTTATATGTATATATTATTTATTAATATTATTGTTCATTGAAAGATCAGATTATATTGATGATTTGTGTCATTCTATGCTCCAACTTAGTATCTATTTATTCATTTCTTGCTTTATTCTTTTTAATATATATCTAACCGGAAGTTCTATACTATTATAGGCATGATGATTTGCTTATGAATTACATTTCATGTTAGATACCCTACTTATATTTAATGTTTATATAATATGTGCTTTAATTGTATGAGATTGTTCCTGACTTTTCTTATTTCACCATTTGGATGTTGATTATTTATTCCATATACTGTATTTATTCCCTTTAGATTTTACTCATATAACTTTATGGGCCAGTTTATTGCACCTTATTTGGATATATATCTGCTATTATAGGCTACGTTATTTATCTATTTATTTATGAAATGTTATCTGTTTGCTCCTTTTTCTCAATTGTTCGAGTATATTATATTTATTGAATTTACATTATTTATTCTTAGTAGCAAGATGTAGCAATATAGCAATCTGCCTGAGAATGTTATGTTTGTGTCGTCGCCTTGCAACCTGTTTATTCTTGAGCTGTCCACACCTAGGTTGATAGCCTCTGCTGTTGCTCCTCCACGTTGTTCCCCCCATGCAATTTGTCTCTTACAGACATCCCCTGGTGGGTTGCATTTGGTTGATACTCCGTTTTACTCTGGAATACTTCTGTTCTTTCTTTTCTATCTTCTATTCCTCATTCCTTTGTCTCCTTTAGTTTTTTATTTATCCTCATTGCCCCTTTCTCTTTTAATCATATGCATTAACTTATGTTTGTTCATACAAATCTATGTTTGGTCTAAGTGTAGTTTCACTTAATGGTCGGGGGTTGAATCACCCTGTTAAGAGGGCAAACATTCTACATTATTGTAAAAGTTTATCTAATGATGTGGTTCTGCTTCAAGAGACTAAGATAGCCTTTAAAGAAGCTCTTCTTTTGCGATAGGATCTTTATGTTACTTGTTCCGAGACCTGTGGTAATTACAATAAGGTTGTTAATCTTCTTTCCAAAAGCTCTGGCTTGTCTTCTGTTACAGCCGGACATTGATACCAGTGGCAGATGGCTACTAACTCGTTTGACTGATGGTTTGGACAATCTAAATATTATAAATGTATATGCTCCAAAAATTGATGACCCACTTTTCTTTTTGACGTACCATAAATAAAAAACTTTCTGATATTCCACAGAATTCAAGAACAATTGTTGGCAGGGATTTTAATCTTCCCTTTGATCCTATTTTGGATAGACATTCTGCTTTTAAATTTTGACCCCCCCTAGGGCACATGCTCAATATGTGCTCGTCTCATCATCTTGTTGATGCATGAAGATTGCATAATCCTACGGGTAGTGATTTCACGTTTTTCTTCTCTCCACATTCTAGCTTCTCTCGTATTGATTGTCTTTTAGTAGATGCTTCTCTTTTAAAACATGCTATAAATGTTATGATTCACCCAATAGTTGTTTCTGATCACGCAGCAGTTTCTTTAACTATCCTAAATCTCACAGATACGAGAGGCCCTCGTAATTGGCATCTAAATACAGAAATGTTAGAAGATAATGATGAAGTTAAAGAACTTAATGAGGAGATTGACAATTTCTTTAAAGATAATGAGTCTGTGGGACGCATTTAAATGTACTACACGGGGTCACATTATTAAAAAAAATCAAAAAGAAACAGCGATAATAGAAAAAAAATTCAGGCTATATAGACACTCTAACGACAAATCACTCCTACAGGATATTAAGCATTTGAAATACTCTTTTAACTCTATAGTCACTAAAAGAACCTATATTGGAGTACACCATCAAAATTCCTGCCACTTATTACTACAGAATAGAGCTGGTAAGTTACTGGCCGCCACAATATATTCATGCTACACATATTTCCCATATTATTCATAAAAATCAAAGAAGTTCCGTACTCAAGAAATACTTGGAGTCTTTCGAGACTTCTAGGAAACTTTATACACACCTAGGGATCAATGCTCCAAGATTTCTTGTCAACAATTTCTTAATTCGATCCCTACTAATACTATTTTGCATTCTGACATGACTGAACTGGGGAAACCAATTGATACTGACAAGATCATTCAGGCTATTAAGTCTACTCGTTCGGGAAAGTGTCCGGGACCAGATGGGTTTCCCATTGCCTTCTCTAAAACATTTACTTCCTCATTAGTCAAATATCTTAAGAGGATTTTTTATAATTATGTTCTTTCTGGCAAGGTTTCTGACTCAGCTGCTGAAGCTACTATTGTAGTGATTCCGAAGGATGGTAGAAATCATTCTGATCCTAAAGGTTTTCTCCCAATTTCATTATTAAATATGGAAGCTAAATCTTTGCGAGATCTTGACTAGGTGCATAGAGGGCCATATTCCCAATCTTATCCATGATTCCAAAAAGGGTTTCGTTAAGGCGAGACTTGCTAGAGGCAATATTCGGACCTTCTGTCATATTTTGGAAAAAGCTAAACTTTCTGTATTACCATTGGCGGTGAGTGCCTTTGACGCCGAAAAGGCTTTTGACAAAGTCTCTTGGCCTTTTTTACACGCAGTATTAGAATCCCATAACCTTGGCGATTCCTTTCTTACTATGGTAATGTCACTCTATGTGCAACCAAAAGCTAATATCAGAATTAATGGCGCCACGTCTTCCTTTTTTTAATCTTGGTCAGGGCACTAGACAAGGGTGCCCTCTCTCACCCCTTCTTTTTCTCTTGTCTATAGACCCACTCCTTCGTCCACTAAATTTGAACCAGAGTATTAAAGGTTTTCAATTTGGATCGTATACCCTTAAAACAGCCACTTATGCTGATGACGTACTTATATTTTCAGAGGATATTACAACTGCGATTCCATTGTTTCTTTCACTTCCAACAAAAGACATTAACTGACATCTCTAATCATACCTCTGTGGTGTCCTGCCAGTGAGGGGTAGTGGTGGGCACCTGTGTGATCTCAAATATTTGCACTCTGACCCTATTAGAGGAAGAACATATGTCGGATGACAGTGACTTTTACCAATGATCCACATTACTGCAGTCAGCAAGAAAAATTGTGTTTCTGACCCCATGCACATCTACTGCTGACCTAAGGTTACTCAGCTGCTAAAGAAAATAGTTTATGGATGATTCCACGGACAGTGTTTTGATTGGATGAGATGTACTACTCTCCCGCTGAAAGGGAATTGTTTCTTTTTGCACATTATTGTCACATATAAGTGCATGTAGATGTTTCCTAATTCTCTGTGATCCGCTCCCTCTATTCTCTATTCCCCACTAGCCTGCATCTACATACAACTGTCTTTTATTGGCTAAAATATTAGCGTGAGCAATTGCAGCCTGTTGATTGCAAGAGCATCCGTCTGATTCTAGGGACCTCTAGTAACAGCGTAAGGTACTGGACCCTGCTTCAGAATACCTGTATTTCTGACTCCTCTGACCTCTAGCAATGACCTAAGGTACTGCAGCTTGCTACAGACAAGGATGTGTGTGCCACTCCAGTAAAACAGCTCCAGAAAGGATGTGTTTCTAAGTCAAGGGGGCTCTATTAATTACCTAAGGTAGTGCTGCAAGAGGGACTTATGTCTGATCTGAGGGATCTCTAGTAATGAGCATCAGCACAGCTGACAGGCCTGGCTTGCATTTTGCATTACAAGCCAGACCCTTTGGCTTTGGTAATGCTTGTTTTACAAAGTTACAATACTTGTAAATAAATAGAATTTGAATGGTATTTTAGGATGTCCACGCAGCATACTATCAAGGTGATGCTCCATCCACTTAATGTGCTGGAACTTTCTGCCTAGCATCTGCTATTGGAAAACCTTCATGAAATAACACGAAAAAGAAGAAAATGTGGCATTTTGCAGACATACTTGTTAAGAAAATATGGTCAGGAAACATCTTTGGTAAACTGTTGGCTAGCTGACTCTAGGACGCTGCAATGGGAATGAAGATGGGCACGCAGGTAGCAGTCCAGAGACAGACATTGTAATGGAATGGGGTTGGGCATGTAGGCAGCAGTCCATGGATGTAGAAGGGACATTATATTACAATGGGGTTGGGTACACAGATAGCAGTCCATTGATGTAGAAGGGTACATTGCAATGGAATGGGGTTTAGCATGCAGGTAGCAATCCTTGGGTGTTGAGGGAGACATTCTAATGGGATGGGGTTTAGCATGCAGGTAGCAGGCCATGGAATTCTATTCTTGAGAAACAGAAATGCTGCATCACCTGCAGTCAGGAGTGCAAGAAGTGTTGGCGTGACTCTAAACTTTATACCAAAGTCAAATGAGCTCAGAATAAACCTGCTCCCATGGCTCCTGGAGGTGGATCTGATGGCAGCACACAGCTGACACCCATGGAGGAACAAGTAGCAGCTTCCATAGGACCAGCGTTGGTCTATGACATTGCACGGCTAGACACCACTGCATTAAAATAACTTGACTCTGAGTATATATATTTCATTGATCATAAATGTAAGATGATGGTCTACCAAGAATAATGTGTGATTTGTAATGGGTGGTAATATATCATTTCTGCAAATATGTGGACTTTCCTAGCTAATATTTGTCACATATATCATACATACTTGTATATGTCATGGCATGTCTGTGCTTTGTGCATAGTAGTGGACTGATTTGCATATGGCTGGGTCTGAACTGGGGTGGAATGGTGAGCTAAAGAACAATGTTGGATTCAACCCAGATGTGTCACTGGGAGTGAGTGTCTCCATCCATCATCTCATTGTGTTTGCTTTGCTTACCGTAATTTGGTAGGGTATGCCCATATGTCCCTAGCTCACTTTGCCACTGGAATCAAGCTAGCCTGGCTGATGAGGGTTTATCTTGAAACCTGCCACAGGATGCTTGTTTCCAGTCCAGGGAAGACCTGGCTTGGCAGTTCGGGCTAGATTAGTCCCATGAGAAATAGGCTCAAGACTGATTTGCATATGGCTGGGTCTGAACTGGAGTAGAAAAGTGAGCTAAAGAACAATGATGGATTCAACCCAGATCTGTGACTGGTCTGAAAAGTTTCAGTGCTCCATCTATTACCTCCTTGTGTTCACTTTACATAGTAGTATCCTCATGCTACAAACACATCACACCATTTTTAAATCCCTACGCTGTCTCCCTCTTGAAGCAAGAATTCAAATAACAATTGCATGCATGACACACAAAGTACTACACTCCAACACCGTCCAGTACCTTGTCCACAAACTGGAGCTATCTGATGGAGCTAGATCCTCAAGAAGTATTACTTCTTTACATCTGAAACCACAGAAATTTAAGAGGAAGAAAACCTACAACCAGGCCTTCTCTGGTGTGGCACCAAGAATTTGGAAGTCCTTTTCTTCTGAACTCCGAGCGAATCCATCAATAGTGTCTTTCAAAGCACAAGTAAAACTGGTATTGATGAACAAATACCTACTCTAGCTCACAGGTCCTTGGCGCATCAACCTTGACTATTATATACTTGCCCAAAGTTGTGCAGCACCTTATTTTATTATGTATCTTTATGTTTTGTTATTTTGGGTCCTGAGATAGTCCCTTACCCCATATCCTCGTAACACCACTACATGCACTTCAAATTCTAGCTGTTGTTATTGCATCTCAATGTTTGTTTTGCTGACCTGCTGTATCCTGCTCATGTGTAAAGCGCTCTGATACCCTTGTGGGTCATGTTCACGCTACATAAAACGCTGAATATATGCATGTGTCATCAAAATGCATGTTTTTACCTACGGCATGAATGCTATTGGGGTAGTCGCAAATTGAGACCCACTAAGAATCATGCCATCCACAGGCATGGTGGCCTGCTGAGGTCAGCAGAACACCAGGTCTGCTATTGAATTTAAATAAAGCACTTATTTTTAAATGCAGATCAATTTCCTTACAAACAGGATGAATTTGATTAAAAATTGTAAGTTTCATTTTACCAAAATTCGG
Organism: Triturus cristatus; assembly: GCF_964204655.1. Taxonomy (NCBI): domain Eukaryota; kingdom Metazoa; phylum Chordata; class Amphibia; order Caudata; family Salamandridae; genus Triturus; species Triturus cristatus. Next base: position 1,942,679,900 of record NC_140589.1, read on the forward strand.
TTGCAGGACATTAATACATATCAATCCGATTTGGTATTTAGAATAGATGCCCTGGACACGCCCCTTCCAAATACTGAATAAATATTTGGCTAAAAAACCTAAAGTGGGATTCAGTAATGTGTTTGAAGTTTAGTTTTGTACAGACACAAACTCCGCAGCCAGAGAACTCCACACTTGGATCTCCAACTGTGCAGACGAACTCGCCCCGCTACACAACCCGGCGAAAAATGCCCCAGGAAAGCCGCCTGGTTCACCACAGATCTCTAAGAAGCAAGACGCATCTGCAGACACCTGGAGAAGACCTGGAGGAACACCAAGACAACTGACAACTACTCCACCTACAAGGACGCCCTGACGAACTACCACAACCAAATCAGAACAACCAAAAGGAACTTCATCCACAGCAAAAACCTCACTAACACCACCAACTCCAAGGAACTCTTCACCATCATTCAGGAATTCACCAACCCACACAGCAAAGCCACAGACATCACCCCATCCCAAGACCTCTGCGACAAGCTTGGGAGCTACTGCCACCTCAAGATTAGGAAACTTTATGACAACTTCGGCGACCACGTGCAAGATGCCACTGCCAGTCCCCCGCCCCCCAGAGACACCACCCAGCCCACCATCACTGACTGGACTCTAATCACAACAGAGGACACCGCCGCGACCATGAAAAGCATACACTCGGAGCCCCAATCGACCCCTGCCCCCACACATCTCCCACAGAGCCGCTGACACCATTGTGCCTGGACTACAACGGACCATCAACACCACCTTCACAACAGGCACCTTCCCAGTCAGCTGGAAGCATGCAGAAGTCAAGCCTCTGCTCAAGAAGCCCGTGACTGACCCCACCGACCTCAAGAACTACCAGCCCATCTCGCTCCTCCCCTTCGCAGCCAAAAGTAGCAGAGAAAGCTGTCAACAGGGAACTAAAATGGTTCATCAAAGAAATCGCCGTCCTCCACCCATCCCAATCCGGATTCTGGAGCAACCACAGCACCAAAACCACCCTACTCGCCGCCACAGACGACATCTGCACCCTCCTGGACAAAGGCTACTCCACAGCCCTCATCCTCCTTGACCTGTGTGCAGCTTTCGACACCGTCTCTCACCGCACTTTAGTCGCCAGACTACACAAAGCCGGCTTACAAGGGACCGCCCTGGACTGGATCCGATCGTTCTTTCGCTGAAGAAGCTAAAGGATCAGTCTACCACCCTTCCTCTCCACCCCCACGGAGATCACCTGAGTCCCCCAGGGGTCATCACTGAGCCCGACCCTCTTCAAAGTCTACATGGCCCCCCTCGCAGCCATCATCCAACAACACAGCCTCAACATCGTATCCTACGCAGACGACACCCAGCTCATCCTCTCCCTCACCAGAGACCCCACCACCGCAAAACTAAACTTCCAGAAAGGAATGCAAGAGGTCGCAATCTGGATGACCAACAGCTGCTTAAAACTCAAAGCTGTGAAGACAGAAGTCCTCGTCCTCGGAACCACCCCTTTAGCATGTGACGACACCTGGTGGCCTACTGCCCTCGGGAGCCCACCTACCCCCTCAGACCACGCCAAAAACCTCGGCATCATACTGGACTCATCGCTCACCGTGAACAGACAAGTCAACGCCATCACCTCCAGCTGCTTCAACTCCCTCCAAATCCTTCGAAAGACCTTCAAATGGATCCCCCAGCTGTCAAGGAAGACCGTCACCCACTTGCTCATCACCAACAGACTGGACTATGGAAACGCGCTCTACGCCGGCATCAACAAGTCCCTTTTCCGCAAACTTCAGACAATACAGAACACCACAGCCAGACTCGTCCTCGTCATCCCCCTTAACGAACACATCAGCCAACACCTGCGAAGACTCCACTGGCTCCCCTTAGAGAAGAGCATCACCTTCAAAATCCTCACCCACGACTACAAATACCTACACAACAACGGACCCAAATACCTCAACGACAGAATAAACTTCCACGTATCCAAAAGAAATCTCTGGACCTGGCTCTTCGGCTGAATGGATCTGCACGCCCCCTCCCCCCTCAGCGCCTTGAGACCCTCACGGGTGAGTAGGGCGCTTACAATGCTCTGATTGCTTGATTGTACATAAGCAAAGGCCTTTTTACGATCCAAAAGGCCTGAGTCTGTAACCAAAAAAAGGCTTCATACATTCTGCCCTCTGTTATGTAAATGTTTTGTCCTTGTTACCACCATTCAATATCAATAAACTATATTTTTTCAGTTACTTTATAACATATTGTCTATATATTGTCTATATATGTGGTATGTTTTTACATGGCATGCACAGTACACATTAATTTCTATGATTTCTAGCTACACAACTAACATACTTTATTTTTTATGTGTTGCAACTGTTGTAAACCTATATGTATACACGTTTGTTGCAAATGCATGTGCCTAGGGAATCAGTTACTAATGTACCCATGCCCTAGACATAACTTTTTAAAGTCAATGTACTTATAAGGTGGTTGTTTTCTTTTTATTTATATATCTTGGTTACGGTTTTAGCATTTTCAATGTTGGGTTATTCATCCTCTTATCATAGAATTGTCCTGCCTTCAACAACCTATTGTATATTAAGGTAGTTATATGTTACTTTTATGTTTCACATTACCTTTCTTGTGGCAAGATAATCAACTCAGCTTATAAAATACATACTCTTACTTGGTGGCTCTCTCTAACCCTCCCTCTTATTTCAAAACTTAGCATTTATATTCTTATAGTATATTTGATGAAATATGCAATATTATGTAGACTTTTCAGCAATCATATTGTCTCCCACTCACTCTCAGTCTTATAGCAACATAATCACATTCACTGCGTCTCACACACATTGACTCTCTGACAGAATTACTCACACTATCCTGAAACAGGTGGTAAGCTTTGCAATGTATGATTCAGACAGCTTTCAGGTCTCACAATATAATGGGACTACACCTGCTGTTCCACTGATAGCTGTAATAGAGAATTAGTGCAGTTTACAATGTGAATGTATTCATTCCTTTTAGGCTGCTAATTCTACCACACTTATGCTGTAACACTCACTCATCAATGTCACATCTTCATATGTGAGTATTACCACTCTTGCTTAACTCACATCACTATCTTTGCTTTGCTATCACATTACACACACACACCCTCACACATTCACATTCACTTCAAATCACTCACAATTACAGTCACAAACACACAGGCACACGTGTACAGAAACACCACATTTCTCAACAAATCCTATGTTATTTTTTCATTTATACTTGTCTCAACTTCACCTTCTATTATGAAACACTTACATTGTAACATATAATAAAACATTCTGAAATGCAGAGCTGCACCGTATTTTCAAAGACACGGTGCATCTGTGCCTTTCCTCCTGTGCTGGCGTCAATTTAGCCACCTAGCGCCAACGCAGACACCATTGACCATAGTGCAAGGGCTCCTGCATTGCAGGGGAAGTTGTTTATGTGCACGAAGTTGTACCTTCCTGCACATAAACAATCTGAAATGGCTTAACCCCTTCGCCGCGGCGCAAATTCCGCCGCGGCGCAAATTCCACCGTGGCGCTGGGGGGGTGCGGGGTGAGCGCGGCGCCGCCATGCTCATGACGGAACCACTCCGTCATGAGTCATGGGCGAGCTGTGCTCATGACGGAGTGTTTCCGTCACAACTCCGCCCACTCGTTAATTCGCCCGCACAGGCGGGGAATCAGCGACGCGTGGGCGGAGCGGCCGCAGCATGACGGAACCACTCCGTCATGAGCACACGCCGCCCGTGGCTCATGACGGAGTGGTTCCGTCATCAGCACGCAAGGGGTTAATGCAGCACACATAGAAATTGCAAAACGTCATTTGTTTAATGATTATTCATGTGCAGGAAGGGACACCTTCCTGCACATTAACATTCAATGGCCTGCTGCTGTTTCTATGGGTGCTGCAAAAGGCAGCACACATGGAAACAGCAAAAACAAAGGGAAATTAAATGTATCCCCTTGTTGTGCCAGGGCAAGACCAGGTTTTCCCTAGTCTTAATTTTGGCGCTGCCCTATATTTGCACCACCCTTCTAAATATGGGGCAGCATCACAATCAATGGGCGTTGCGGTGAAACGCCCACCACAACACGCATTGCCCGCCCCTTTCACGCTAAGGATAGCTTGAAAGGGTGCCTTATTTACAATGCAGCATTAAGTCATATTAAATGGCTTAACGCTACCTTGTAAATAAGGCGAAGCCCCTATCGCCACCACAACGTCAGAAAAAGTGACATTGTGGTGGCGATAGGGGCTTGTAAATATGCCCCTAAACATTGACATAGTGAAAGAATGACTTATAACACTACACGCAGATACGAAGGAGGCAAACAAGCGTGTGAAGCCTAGCATACGACTGCCAGACAGAATGGATGGCTTGTATCCCTTTATACATTATATGGCTATCTCACTCACGGATATTCATGAGGTCATGTTGAAGTCAGCAAAATATGAAAAGGGACACATTAAACTTCCTGTTACCACTTTGAATGGCGCATCCAAATATATAAAAGTCGCCAAATGTTGAAGTCTGTTTGTAGAAAAAATGCTTCCTTTATTTGATTCCACTTTAATACATAATGTCCGGCAACCAAGCATCCAGCCAACGCGTTTCATTCAAAAACAACTGAACGTTGTCAGTGCTAGAGATAATATACATAAAACATATATAAATACACATACACAAACAATGCACAATAACTAACATGTATAATGTCATCAAATATTGCACATGACAAATGTATTTTAAAATAACAATACTTAACTTACTTTTAATACGTGCATAAAAACAAACTCATTATACACATGTGGCTACAATTATGCGGGAGAACCTTACTAGAGAATGGACCTGTTTGGTTGCTGGATTTTATGTATTAAAGTAGAATCAAATAATGGAAGAATTGTTTCTACAAACAAAATTGAAGATTTATCATCTTTTGCATTTTTGGATGCACCATTTGGGAGAAAGTGCCTCCTTTCTGCATGGTAGCCCCCACTTTTTGCTGAATTGCTGATGTGCTTTGACTGAGTGTGCCCTGGGCTCCTGCCAATCTGGTACCCAGGGCCTATGTTCTTTCCCTAAAACTGCATTGAAAACAAAATCCAGTTGGCATCTCTGGCCACAGGTCAGTCCCTGGTAAATAGTACCACAGGTACCGAGGGCACTGTGACCAGAGAAGGCTCCTAAGGGCTGCAGCACCAATTGTGCCACCCTCAGAGGCCCTGTACCTTTACACTCACACACTGCCTTTGGAGGCTGCGTGTTTTGGTGCAGAACAAAGGGAAGAGTCGACATGGCACACATCCCTGTGTGCCATTCCTACAACCCACTGCCCTGGCATAGATCAGTCACCCCTCTAGCTTTGTGAACTATAACAGTGGTGAGGGTACAGGTGCATGAGCCCTGTACCCCTACAGTGTCTAAGCCAATTCTTAGACATTGTAAGTGCAGTGCTGCCATTAAGAGTATATGGTGCTGGGAGTTTGCCATTACGAACTCCACAGCCTCATAATGGTTGCACTGAAAACGGAGAAGTTTGATATCAAAATTCTCAGCACATTAAACCACACTCATGCCAGTGTGGGATTTAATGAAAAATGCACCCAGAGGGCACCTTAGAGATGCCCCCGAAAACCAACCTACCACTAATGTCCAGACTAAATGGCTGCTTTCAGCTGCCACCCTCAGACATGTCTCAAGACCCCTGGGTCGAGAGCCTGCTGCGTTTGGAGGCCTGAAACAATGCACATCCTGGGGCGAGGTGCCAAGCTTCCTCCACCAGGATAGGCAGCGTCTACGAAGGGGAAGCTTCAAAGGCTTGCTGCCTTTGTGAGCTTCCCCAGGCCTTTTGCTGCCTTCAGCAACTGGTCCCCACCGGTTCTGACCCCCAATTTGGGCGGGGAACCGGCTGGAAAACCAATTGGGGAAGGTAATTGTGCCCACCTCTGCCAACTCCACCCCTCAGGTGGGGGAGGCGAGGTGAAGCACAAATCTCAGTCCCTGCCATCTTGCAGATTTGGGGACCCAGCCAACCAGGGTGAGGCTTATGTCCCCCTCCCACTGGAGGGTGGCATAATAGGGGGTGTACCCACCCCAGGGAAGGGACCCATTGGTCTCAACCATTTACCCACCTGTAACACCCCTAAATCTAGTATTTAGGGGCAGCCCTGAACCTTGCTTTCTCGGGCAAGAAACCAGAAGAAGAAAAGAAGAAAAAGGACCCAACAGCTGTGTCAAACCTAACAAGAGGAGGAAGCTCACTGACTTGGCCCCAGCCCTACCGGCCTGTCCCCATCTCGAACCTGCAGAAGCAAAACTTCAGTCTGGCCTGCAGCCAGCAGACTCAAGAACCCCAAGGACCTGCCATTCCTTCAAAAGAAAGACTCTGTCTACCGTGAACACTGGATTTGTTCAGCAGACTCCAGTTCTGTAAAAGTTCTCGAGTCTGCACCACTCTACACCCATACCCGTGGCCTGAGTTCGAGGGTCCAACACCAAGAGGAGGTCTCCCCGGTTATCCTGACCCAAGATCCGGTGACCCCTGACCAGCCTCAAGTCTCCAGTGATGCCTGCAGCCTCAAATTGGAAGGTCCCCTGAACCACGACCAGGAGCTAGAAAGAAGATCCAACCCTAAAAGGCACCACTGCACCTGATGCCCCAGGCCTTGGGTGGCCCAAACGACAGTACCTAACCAACCCCCAGCATCCCAACTTACCTCTCCAAGTGGTGGTTGCACCCAGAAGATCTTCTTCCCAGAGCCTGCAGTGTGTTTGTATACCAGAGACTCCCCATTGAAAGCTACAGGGCACCCACTGCCAAAACAGCACTCTGCACTCGGCCGCCCCATTGCCTCTCAGGGTGCACCTTTTGAGCTGGCTTGAACCCCATTTTGCCCACAGCTTAAGTCCAGGAGCTTTTCTCCCACAACACAGAGGTCTGCTAGTCAGCAGCCACCAACTAGAAGCCCCCTATCCCCTTATTGGATAACATTGGGCCTCAGCACTCTGCACCCGGCCGCCCTAGTGCCGCTGAGGATATAACAAGAGTGCATCCCTGACCCTGGGGGACCTCGGAGTCTACCCTCAGAATTCCACCTCTCACAACCGAATACTTACCGTTGAACCGATAACCCTATTTTCCTCCATAGGATAACAGCAACTGTTTTTCTGTCAAATATTTTTAAGTGTGGAGTTGGAAAATCTAAGAAACCCTTTAAAGCTGTAACTGAATAACAAAAACGCTTTTACTTACCTGGTTACGGGAAATGTCCCGCTGCAGTATCCAGGTATACTGCCCTGTGTAAGAAAAGTAATCTGTAAAGTAATTTACTTGACATTCTGCTAAAAAGCCAATACAAAGTATATGTACAATATTTCAAAAGCATTGCATTAGAAGTAGCTCTACTGTAATCATATCAAAGTGCAAATACAATTGCAAATCAAACTGTTTACAAACTGCATTACTACAGTAAAGTACTTATTACTTACCTCTGCCTGGCTTGCTTGGTTCTAGAAAATAATATAACTAAAAAAATATTTTTATACAAAACCAATTGGTCTGAAGTTCAGTCTTTGAGAGTGTGATATCATTTACAGATTGAGTGTGTACAACAAATGCTTAACACTACCCTCTGATACAGCCTTACTGCTCGACCACACTACCACAAATAGAGAGTAAGGTGCTATCTACTTTTACCTCTGCCTACCTTTGGGGTTCCACTGCACTCTGTGCACACTATGCCTCACTTTGGTATAGTATATACCGAGCCAGCTTCCTACAATGGTGGCTCAGCAGTGGGATAAACAACTTTGCATTTGTTGGACTAACTTGCTTACCCCTTGATCACAAGACGGAACTCTTAAATTGTCTTTAGAATTCAGATTTTTTTAAATTGACAATCTTTCTGCAAAATTACTAAAAGTCTTGTTCGGGCCTTGGTTAAGTCCCTTTAGATTTTTGGAAAAATAAAAAGTCACTTTAGCTAAGGATAAGAGGGGTTGAAAGTTATTTTTAACTATGTCTCTTCACTAGCTGTTAGTGAAGATAATCACAATGACTTCGAGGACCAGGTTGAAGAGCTTGACCTCACCCCTTACCTTCACCTGTCTTTAAAGGATGTATGGTCCCTATGTAACATTAAAAACATAACGATGGGGTCCCATCCCACCAAACAAAAGATCCAGGAGTTGTTGGCTGGGTATGCTAAGGACCACCCCTCAGAAAATGGTGAAGAAGATGGAGGGGATGAGGATGCTTATTTATCTCCTCACTTCATAGGGAGAGAAGGGCCCCAGTGGCCCTGAATACAAAAATAAACCTCTTAGTACCTAGAGCCCACACAGGTGGGCCCGAGTGGCACTGAATCCAAAAATAAACCTCTTAGTACCTAGAGCCCACACAGGTGGATCAGGCACTACTGAGGACATTGAGGAGAGCCTCAATGTGGAGGACAAACTGGTAGCAAGGTTGACCAGAAAATTGGACCGAGAGACCAGACTCCTAGCTCTCGAAAGAGAGAGCAGAGATGGGCCTAGCACCCATCAATGGTGGCAGCAATTTACTTAATAAGGATAAAGAGCAATCTTATGATCCTAAAATCCCCAAAGGGATTGTCCCTAAATACGAAGAGAGTGATGATATCACAAAATGATTTACACCCTTTGAAAGGGACTGTGAAATGAGAAAAGTGAAGAAGTCACATTGGGGAGCACTCCTTTGGGAACTGTTCTCTGGTAACTGCAGATACAGACTCCTGACCCTTTCAGGGGCAGATGCTGGGTCTAATGACCTCATAAAAAGAACTCTGATTGAGGGATTTGGACTCACAACTGAGGAATATAGAATTAGATTCAGGGGGCTCCCAAAAACAATCCTGGATCGACTTCGTAGACAACTCAGTTAAAACGCTAGATGGTTGGTTAACTGGACACAATGTGCATGATTTCAATGGACTTTACAATTTGTTTATGAAAGACCATTCTTTAAGATATTGCAAAAATGAAAAGTTACATCAGCATTTGGTAGACCTAGGTATAATTTCTACCTAAGAATTGGGAAAGAAGGCAGAACATTGGGTCAAGACAAGGGTGACAAAACAACCACTGGGGGTGACCAAAAGAAAGGGTTTACAAAATCTCCCCAGGGGAAAAATGATGAGAATACCCAAGAAAAAAAAATAGTCTTCAAAAGGGCCCTAAAAACCTGCACAGGGGAGTGGGTCCCAAAACTCTTCCCAATTTACTAATAAGTACCGGGGAAAGAACTTTGATCCTGCAAAGGCCTGGTGTATTGTGAGAAAGTGGCTCTGTATATACTGTTCCCAAATAGGTACGGGTGTACAGAGTCCACAGTACCCAGAGGTTTGGCAGAGGCTAAAGTTAGATAGAACCTTACTCTCTAAAGTGGTAGCTTGGTCGAGTGGTAAGGCAGTATCAGAGGACAGTGTAAAGCATTTGTTGTACACACTCAGTCAGCAAATGGTCTCACACACTCAATAACTGAACTCTAGGCCAATGGTTTATATATAAAAAAATATATGCTTGTTTCATTTTAGAACCAACAATAGGTATTAAAATATACTTTCTCAGAATGAGATGCTTTATAAATACTTTTGCAATATGCAATTGACTTTTGTAGAAAGCTACAAGTGGTTGCAATAGGCAACACAATTTTAAACACAACAATGCATTGAGTTCAGTGGAAGTTTTAAGTTATTTGCAACAGATTACTTTTAGGATTACTTTTGGAATTCCATAACTGGATCCTAGATTCAGTCCTGGGTCAGTACTTGGAATCAAGTGATAAAAGTCGACTTAATTACTGTGATGATTTTTAGACAATATTTTGCTATTTTAAAAGTTGACACAGAAAATATTTCATAGAAAACAGTCAATGATTCCCTATGGCAGAAAATTCAAGTTGCAGGTATAGTAGGTTCTCGTTACTTTTGTAATCCAGTACTGGGTGCCTAGACTCAGTACTGGGACCTTTATCCAAAACAGCTAAGTAATTACGTTTTCAAAAATTATACGATTTTTAAAGAATATTTAAAGTTTGCGGAAATTGAAACAGAAGAAATTTCACAGAAAAAACAGTCAATGATTTCCTATGGAAGAAAATTGGGTTACTGGTAAGTACAGTTGTAAGTATTTTTCAGAGTCAGTGCTGGGCACCAGGATCCAGCACTGGGAGCTCACCTAATAGCAGGTGAGTATTTTCGTTTTCGTTACTCGGCTGATTTTTGGTGAATATTTAAGTTTTGAAAAGTCCACACTTAGAAGAAATTTCAGTAAAAGCCAGTTAATGTTACCCTATGGAGAAAATGTAGTTATCGGTTTAAAGGTAAGTACTCTACTGGCAGAGTTAAGGTTCTGGGCATAGACTCAGGGGTCTCCCAGGGTCAGGTAGGTACAGTTGGTTCACCCTCAGCGGCACAAGGGCGGCCGGGTGCAGAGAGAGTTTGGCCCAATGTTATCCTATGAGAGGTAGGGGGGCCTTGGTTGGTGGCTGCTGACTAGCAGGCCACGCGGCTGTGGGAGCTGGGCTCCTGGTCACTTACTAAGGGCAAGTGGGGAAGTAGATAGGTGTAGAGGTTGCACTGCCAGGGCCACTCGGGCGGCTGTGTGCAGGGTGCTTTTGGGCCTTCGGGCGCTCAGTTGGTTTCAATGGACAAGCTCCAGTTTAGAAAAAGACTGCAAGCTCGGGGACGAAGATTCTTCAGGTGCCACCACCACTTTGAGTGGTAAGTTGGAGGATAGGTAGGTACCCCGGGATTGGGCACAGGGGGCCGCGGGCGCCAGGTGCAGGGGTGCCTTTTGGTGTCGGGAAATCTTACCCTCTGTTGATCCCGGTTGGGGAGGCACCTGGTTCTGAGGCTGCAGGCTTCTTCAGGAGTGTCGAGGGAGGTCCTTGGGTGCCGGACACGGGGTCACAGTCGCCGTGGAGTCATCCTCGTGGTCTTTGCTCACTCCGGCACAGGCCAGGCTTGGTGGGTGCAGAGTGTGAAGGGTTCGCGGTTCCGGGCTGATGCTAGGGATTAGAATAGGTTTTGAGTAGAGACTCTACTCATGGGAGTCCCAGGGGCTTAGAGTCAAAAGGTAGCCAGGTCCTCCGGGGTTTGTGAGGTTGCTGGCCACAAGAGATGCCGGGTTGGAGCAGGAGCAGGTTCGAGGGTCGACAGGCCGGTAGGCCTGGGGCCAAAGCAGTTGGTGTCTTCCTCCTCTTAGCAGCTGCAGGGCAGGTCTTCTTTCTTCTAGCTCTTCTTCGGATTTTGGAATCTGGAATCTGGGGAAGGAAGGTTCAGGGTGCCCTTAAATACTAGATTTAGCGGCGTTACAGGTAGGTGAAGGGCAGGGACCAATGGGTCCCTGTCCTGGGGTGGGTACACCCCCTATCCTGCCTCTCTCCTGTGGGAGGGGGGCAGTAGCCTAATCCTGATTGGGCAGGGCTTCCCATCTTCAAGATGGCAAGAGCCCGGAGATGTGCTTCACCTCGCCTCCCCCACCTGAGGGGTGGGGTTGGCAGGCTGGCACATCCCCTGTCCTTATTTGGGGTTTCCGGCCAAGCTTCCCGCCAGAGTGGGGGGTTGCAGTGGCCTGGGGAAGCTCACAGAGATGGCATGCCTTTGAAGCTTCCCCCTGCCCATCCTGGGGGAGGAGATTTAGCACCTCGCCCAGGATGTGCATTGTTGCAGACCCAGGAGAGCAGGGGCTCTCCTACCCAGGGGTCCAGCAACATGTCCGCTGTGTGGCAGTTTAGGAAGCCTCAGAACAGACGTGGATTGTAGGTTAGGTTTCAGTGGGCCTCTCTAAGATACCCTCTGTGGTGCTTGGTACATTAAATCCCACACTGGCATCAGTGTGGGTTTAATGTGCTGAGCAGTTTGATACCAAACTTCTCAGTCTTCAGTGCTGCCATTATGGTGCTGTGGAGTTTGTGTTTGACAAGCTCCCAGCACCATGTACTCTTAAATGGCAGCACTGCACTTACAGGGCCCAGGAATGGACCTGGGTACTGTAGGGGCACAGGGCTCCTGCCTCTGTCCCCACACCACTGGTATAGGGCACCCAGCTAGAGGGGTGGCTGATGTATGCCAGGGCAGTGTAGGTTGTGGGCATGGCATACAGGGATGTGTGCCATGTCGACTCTCTGTTTTGTCTTGTACCCAGACACTCAGCCTGCCAGGGAAGTGTGTGTGTGTTAGGGTACAGGGCCTCTAAGGGTGGCACAATGAGTGCTGCAGCCCTTAGAGGCCTTCCCTGGTCACAAGGCCCTGGGTACCTAGGGTACCACTTACCAGAGGCTGACATGTGGCCAGGGTTTGCCAATTTGTTTTTGAGGTTTTTGTTTAGGGAAGGAACATAGGCCCTGGGCACCTGATTGGCAGGAGTCCAGGGCACACTCAGTCAAAGTACATTCAGCAATTCAGCAAAAGTGGGGGCATACCATGCAAGAAAGATGGCACTTTCTCACATGTATCAACTGTAGGAAGTTAGGACACTTAACTGTTAACTGGAGATGCTACTTGTCCTAACAAAAAGCCCCCTAGTCCTACTACAGCTACTCCTGGTGTATCAAGTCTCCAGATGGGGTCAACAGTGTGCCAAGAGCAAATCAGCTTACACACTGAAGCAGTTCTAGTTTCAGATGGGGAAGTTGAGTTAGCCATTTTAGCTGTGGGGCCACCCAACTTAAATAAATATTTGTAATACCCTTGGATTAATGGAACTAGGATAGAAGCTCTGAGGGGTACAGGTGCCAGTGTCACTATGGTGGGAGATACATTGGTTTCCCCTGAGCAATACTTTTATTTTTTTGTTCAGCCCCACACCCGAGCATTGTCAAAATTCCACGTTGGGTGGGTAAGCCACAAAGAGGAATATTAGGGGCATATGGAGTAGGCACCTTGACACCTTTTAATGCTTGTTTCCAATAGTGTAGTGCAATATGCAAGAGAAAGGGAGGCTTTCGCCTCCTGTCGGCTCCAGGGCACAGCAATGCCTGTAGTGTTCCACGCTGTAATCGTGCAGGGGAATAACCAATTTCAAACAAATTATGGCCAGCTAACCAGTATGCCAGCCACTGCAACTGTCCAACAATGCAATATGTCTTGAAATCAGGAGCCCCCATACTGCCCGCGGAGCTTGGAAGTTGCATTTTGGGCAGGGCTCATCTGTATCTCCCCTTGCCCCATGATGAGGATGTCAACAGGGTGTCCAATGTTTCAAAAATCCATGTTAGTATGACAACAGGAAGGTTCACAAAGTGATATAGGAGTCTGGGCAACATGACCATTTTTGACATAGCTAATCGGCCTGCCAATGATAAGGTAGTCCAAAATGCCACTCGGACCAAAGAGAATTAATAGCCCTTTCCACATTCCCGTGTATAGTGTCTGCAGTGGACCTATACTTTTGTATCCCAAGGTACTTGAAGGTCGTGGGTTCTACCTTGAACTGCAATTGGCCAAATTGCATATGGGGTCCATCGTAGGTGTCATAAAAGGATTACGCCACTGACTTTGAGGCATTGAGATAGAGACCAGAGATGTCCCCGAATTGCGAGGAACACGGCTGCTATGGCCTGCATGTCCATGTTCAGGTCCTTAAAATATAATAGCATGTTGTCAGCGTAGAGTGAGACTGAGTGGATTGCTGTATTTATTGGGATACCATATGGGGCAACGTAATTGTTGTGCTACGGGTTCTAACACCAACACAAATAATAGGGGTGATAAGGGGCATTCCTGACGAGTTCCACGATAGATATGATATGCAGGTGAGATAGTTGCACCCGTCTTAGCACGGGCTGTGGGATTGGTATAAAGCAATTTAATCCAATTGCGATATTCGTGGGGTAGTCCAAACTTTGCCAGTACACCAAGCATATATGGCCAACTCAATGTATCCAACGCCTGTTGTACATCTATTGACAAGCATCCCGCTAGTGGCACTGTCCCAGCCACTGCATGTATCAGGGCATGTAAACGGCGAATATTGAGTTAAGTGCTGCGTTTGGGTATGAATCCACACTGGTCCGGGTATGTCAATTCGGGAAGTAGAGGAAGTAATCTTGATGCTAAGATTTTACTAAGTATTTTGTATTCGCTGTTGAGTATTGATAAAGGTCTGTATGATGCAAGAGCAGTAGGGGCCTTATTTGGTTTCAATAGGGACGTGACTATCGCTTCTCTAGTAGTGGGGGGCAGTGTGCCTTCTGCGAGTGAGGTGGTGTAAAGTTGCAACAGTTTTGGAGTCAACAACTCTGCAAAGGTTGAAAAAAATTCAACAGGTAGACCGTCTGAACCCAGAGTCTTATTACATGCCAAAGCCTTTATTGCAGCGTGGATCTCTGCTGAGGTCAACAGGGTTGCCAATTCCTTAGCGGTCAAATCCATTATTGAGGGGAGGTCAATTCCCCCAACAAAATGCGTGGTTGTGTCTGTCATATCTAGGGGAGGAGCAGTATAGAGGTTTATATAATGTTGCTGAAATGTCTTGTTTATGTCGGTTTGTGAAGTAACCAGTGTGTGCTGTGAATTGTATATCACTAGAGTGGGAGTCATTTGGGGTGCTATCAGTTGCGCTAGTAACATGCTAGCCCTGTCCGCTTCAGCATGTGTGTATAGCATATAAGCATTTAAGTCAATCATCCTCAGCCGCTCCAACAATTCAGCGTATCTTATTCTAGCATCTTGCAGTCTTTCTGCTCCCGTCCCGTCTGCTTGGGCTGCCACTTCTAGTGCTTGCAACATATCTGATAATGTTGTGAGATCTCTAACCACCTCCCTTCTAGCTCCCACTAAGGTTCCCGTAGAAACCCCCCATATTGTTACGTTAAAAGCCTCCCAGTCTACCGACTTAGTCGTGGCTGTACCTTCATTTTCCGCAAAATACGTGGTAATGGCCTCAGCTAATGTGGTGCGAAACACTTGATCCTCTAAGTACAATGGCTGCAGCCACCACGTTGGTATAGGCGTGGGGACTCTACTCTGGTTAGAAATGGTTGTGCCCAAATAAGTACTCTGGTAAATGGCTGGGGATAAATCCGGGGTACAAAGAAAGTGGTCCAATCGGGTACGCAAATGATGTGGATGGGAGTAGAAGGAATATTCCCACATATTCACGTGTTGTGACCTCCAAACATCAAAAAGGTTCCATCCCTGTGCCCATCTGTTCAGGGCAGTAGCGTGCGTCATAGCATTAGGGTTAGATAATGGGGGATGGGATCGGTCCAAATGTACGTCAAACACCGCATTGAAGTCCCCACCCAGGATCCATGGGTACTGAGTCCAGTCTGAGAGTCCCTGAGTTAGCCGTGATAGGAATGTGTCTTGGTCCACATTTGGACCATAAATGGAGCCTAATACTACTTGCTTACCATCTAGGGTCCCCCGAATTAAAACATACCTGCCTTGGTCATCTATTCTACTGTCACTGTGGAAAAAGGGAACTCCCACCCGTATCCATATTGCAGACCCTCTAAAAAAGGCAGAATACTCTTTTGTAAACAGTTGGCCTCTCTATCTTTTCTGCAATTTGCTAGTTTCTGATGGTATTAAATGTGTCTCTTGGATATATACTATTTGAGCCCTGCGACTGTAGAGTTGAGCAGCTATTCTATGCTGCTTCTGGACCAAACCCATCCCTGAACATTCCAGGATATGAGAGTATATTATTTGGTAACCAACATCATCAGCTATTATGTGAAAAGGCACCCCAAAACCGCCCCCCCCCCCCCTCCAGTCCTCCATCAGAATGTACGGTAACAATAAAAACAATATAAGTAAATCCCAATACTGGGTCTAACGATTTAACTTTGCCCGACCAAACTGTGCAAAAAGAAAGTCAACATAATACACTTTTAACTCTTGCTTTCGCCTGTGAGGTAAGCGCGTGCTCAATTCACAAGAATACTAATATACAATAAGTGTACGTGCCCAAGACAGGCCAGGTGTAGGAGAGTAGGGTCTGCTATCCTATGGTCACCCCAAATTTTTGCTTTTTGCTTCACTGGTTTTTGACATATTGAGGCTGTGGGCCTGCCAATCAGACCCCCAGCCTGCTGTTCTCTCTACTAAGTTAAAACTATGCACCCTAGGTGCATAACCAATTGGAAGTGGATCACCCTGTCAGCCCCTGTACCAGTGTACACTAGGTACCCAGGGCATTGGTGTACCCAAGGCCTACCAGGGGCTGAAGCATGTATTATGCCACCCCAGGCTTGGCCTAACAATCTGACACAACTGGCTGATCACTCAGCTGGGGTAAGTTGGTGTAATCACCTCTTACTTAGGTGTAGTATACCTATACCTAACCTTAAATGGGACACCTGGTAACCTATAAGTCACTCCTATGGCAGGCCTTAACAATCCTGAAGGCAGAGTGCTTGGTTCCATGTGAGATGGTGCTCTGGCATGAGCTGAGCCTGTCTGCAGTGGTCGGAACAACTTCCTTCTACTGTTTCCAGATATCGTCATACCATATACTCTTAAGTGCATTATGAACCTCGCGGTTAAATGCTATCTTTGGTTTGGCTTTATCAAAACATGTCGAGTAAGGTGTCATACGAATTGGAATACTAACCCCTCGCCAATTCTGGCGACGGGGTTAGCATTCCACCCTTCTAGAGGGACACGACATGTACAGTACCTGAAACCCGGGTAAAATCAGACATAGCCTCAGCTCCACAAAATGGATGCTGCCACCACAGACACAAGTCTGCCCTCCTGCTGCTGGGAGTCCTTCCAGCTTGGGAGGTGTGGACAAAGGGTTTCCTGCCAGGGGAGGTGCATGCACCACCCCAGACAGGGTTTTGTGTATTGGTCAGGTAGGGCTTGAAAGAAACCAGACATGCCTGTGGCTCACAAGGAGCCTCGATGCATATGCCAGTTCAAACCGGTCCTGGGGCACACCAGTCCCGGGCCTGGGGCGAGCTGGACAAAGGATTGGGGGTGTAACCACCCCCCTTCCTGGTCCCACCCATAGGGAGGGACCTAGCAGGTAGTCCGGCCCCTAGAATCCGCTTAAAGGTAGGAGCTGTGTCCTAAGACTTCAGACATCCTGGAATCAACTTGAAACTAAGAAGAAGACGGGAACTTCGACATTCTGCTGCACAGAAGACTGAAGGAAATCTCCCCTGTGGTCAGGGAGTGACCACCTTGCTAACGCAAGCACCATCCAGCGAATCAACGTCTGCTTTGCCGCCGCCTCCCGCCGGAGCCCGAGCCCAGAGACTGACAAGACCTGGACCTCCAGACCTCTCACCGCCCGATCCACAGTCCCTGAGAAGAGGAGACCCGTGGAGGCACCGAGACACGTGGAGCCAGCCATCTTGAAACGACCACGACAAGCTGACAAGTGCAACAACCGAGGCTCCCTCCAAGTTGTGCTTTGGGATCTGAGAAGCCCAACCCTCGAGCAGCATCTGCACCAAAGGTGAGCCCTCCAGCAACTCCACGATCTGCGTGGGGCCCTTCTGCATTTTGCCACTCGACGCGCCTAACCGGTTGCTGGCCGCTGGCTAGTAGCCATCTTGGCGATGAACTTCACGAAATACACCACTGGTCTGGTTGCTCCAGACTGGCCCTTGCTCCCCTCCAAAGGAGCAGTCCTTCTGACCTTGCTGGTCAGAACCATCAGCTTATTTCATCTCCTACAACAATTGCTTTTGCCAAGGCTTGTTTGCTTCGATCAAGTCGCCGACACCGCCGACAGCGAGAGCCTGCGTGGGACAGCTCGTGAACCGACTCCTGGACGTCGTCGACCTTCAGGGACCACGTGGCTGCAGAGACAAGCTACACCTTTCTTCCTGTTTGCACCCGACATTGCCTGGTACCCACCTGGTGCCACGCTGGTCACTGGCTAGTGACTGTGAACACTGTCCCCTCTGCTTACAGGTCTTCAACATCTCCGATCCACTCTTGGATCCACTGCATCTCTCCCGGACCGACCGCCTGCAGCATCTTTGTCTTCAGGCTCCACGGAACAGATAGAAGAAACCCGACGCACTTCGAGGCCTATGCACCCGCTTCCTGTGGGTGAGGTAAAGCTGGCACACCTGTGCCCAAGTGTAGTATTACATCTCTAGTGCCTGTGTTCCAAATCTTGAGTTCCTAGTCCATCCGGAAGATCCTCTTTGCAGTAACTTTGTACTTTTTACGCACCCATTGAAACCTATGGGAGCACGCGTGTGACTATTTGCTCTGCACACGCCACCCGTGGACCTCCTGGTCACTAACTGACGTTAGCTCCTTGTAGGCCCAGCGATTCTAGAGGCCCTAGGCCTTTTCCCTTTTCTGTTCGTGGTACTTATACCACTATTTTAGTATATGGTTCGAGCGGCCACCAGGGCCTATCCATATAAAGTGCAACTTCTGTGTATTCTACTGTAATCTTGTTTGACGATTTGTGCTCCTGTGCTCATAAAGAGACTAGGGGTTACTTTGATAAATAAATACATATATATTTTGAATATATATCTGTGTGGTGTCCTTTCATTGGTATAAAAGGGGGTTGCATTTGGTAAAACAGCTGGCTTAACACGCTTCACGAGTTTAGCCTCAAAGACTGCTTAGCCTACGCTACCACTAGGGCAGCTAGTCCGAAAAGGTTGACTTACAACCACACCATAAGGGTTGCTTGGCATGGTACAAGGTGATCACTTTAACTAGTGAGCATCATATACCAGGCCAACTTCTCACATTGGTGAGCAGCGGTTGGATTTGAGCTTGCTGTGTTTTACCATTGTAATCTCTTGGTTACCAATTGAAAGATCACATAGGTACCTGTAGGTACATATAAAACAAGATTAGATATACATAAGTTCTACTGAACTTAGTTGTTGTAGAGCAAAGGGAGTAGCACACCCTGACTACAACTACTAGATAGGTTTAGTAGGTAAACCCAAGTGTAGGTAGATTGCAACACATCCACCCACACTTAAGAGCAATGGCCGGGGCAGAGGGGTCCACTGTACCCATCTCTGTTGAGAGTGACCCCCAGAGGGCACCATCCAGCTTTGCTACCCTTAACCAGAATGAGCTCAGGCATTTGGCAACTCTTAGAGGCCTTAAACAGCCCAAGAACCCTACCTCTGCTGAGCTCAGAGAACTCTTGCAAAATGATGAAAATCAGAGAGAGCTCAGGAAAGCTTCCCAGTTAGCCCCCTTAGGGTCAGGAACAGGAGGCACCCCTTCTGAAGATGCTACAGAGGTACCCAGTTCCAATAGTCACCCCTTAGATGGCAATAATACCACAGAGGATGAGAGTGATAAAGGTGCTGATACAGAAAGTAGTGATGATGAAGGGAGAACTAGCCCAGTGCCAAGTGTTATACTTGGCCCAGCTAAACTAAGGCTATTGGGGACTAACAATGGGTTTACCCCATTGGATCTCCCCAGTGGACTTAACACAGGGCTTGGGAGGCAAAGGAATCGCTCAGGTGACTCCAATGCTTCTCATGGCTCTAGAGGCTCTCAAGGTCACTCCAGAAAAAGGATGACCACCCCTCAGAGGAGGGAACATGAGGCCAGAATGCAGGAAGCCCAGCTGAGGATCAGGAAGCAGGAGCTAGAAGTAGGCCTGATGGAAGAAAAACTGAACAAGGCTAGGCAACCTAGAGAGAGTGGGTCTATACCCACTGGTGGCAGCATTGTCCCTAAGGACAAAGATAGGGTCTTTGATAATAGGAACCTGTCTAAGGTTGTGCCCCCCTACAAAAGTGGGGATGACATCCACAAATGGATAACTGCTCTTGAGAGAGCCTGCAAAGTACAGCAGGTTCCTGAAGACCAGTGGGCAGCAATCCTCTGGCTCTCCTTTGAAGGAAGAGGCAGAGACAGACTCCTCACTGTTAGAGAAGAGGATGTCAGAAATTACAGAGTCCTGAAGAGTGTTCTGGTAGATGGGTTAGGCTTAACCACTGAACAGTACAGGTTAATGTTCAGAGACACCCAAAAGACACAGACTCAGGACTGGTCTGAA
Organism: Triturus cristatus; assembly: GCF_964204655.1. Lineage (NCBI taxonomy): Eukaryota > Metazoa > Chordata > Amphibia > Caudata > Salamandridae > Triturus > Triturus cristatus. Next base: position 1,942,699,938 of record NC_140589.1, read on the forward strand.
TATGTTGAATGTGCCACTAAGGCTTTGGAGGGTTGGTTGCTGGGAAGTAAGGTATCTGATTTTACAGGATTGTATAATTTGATGATGAGAGAACAGATTTTAAATAACTGTCAAAACCAGCAACTGCATCAACACTTGGTTGACTCTGATCTGACCTCTCCCCAAGAATTGGGAAAGAAGGCAGACAAATGGGTCAGAACCAGGGTTAAGCAAAAGAACCAGAACCAGGGCCAAGGGGGTGATCAGAAGAAAACAGACCAAAAGGGTGGAGATCAGAAACCTAAAGACCAGAAGTCTTCAACAGGGCCCCAAACTACTGCTAAGGAGGGTGGGTCCCAACAACAGTCCAAAAAGAAGAAAGAAGGTCAAAAGAAACCCTGGTGCAATCATTGCAAAAATACAACTCACTGGACTAGTGATTGCAAAAAGGGTGGAGCCCCCAACACTGTTGCCCCTAAGGCACCTGCTCCCAGTACTACTGTTAGCAGTGTTGGTCCCCAGACAAAGGGTGTAGTGGGAATCACTATGGGAACTGAAGGAGATTCTGACTTAGACAGAACCCTGACACAGGCAGTCTTGATCTGTGATGGGGACATTGATTTGTCCCTGACTGTGAGCCCCAGTAACCTGGGCAAGTACAGACAGACTCCTTTAATACATGAAAAAGTGGCTCAAGCCTACAGGGACACATGTGCCAGTGTCACTATGGTGACACCAGGCTTTGTGGACCCTGGACAGTACATACCAGGTGAGAACTACCTGGTGACCAATGCCAGCAATGCCACTACTTCCCATAGTGTGGCAGTTGTTAACTTCTCATGGGGAGGGGTAACTGGCCTCAAAAGGGTTGTGGTTAGTGCAGACCTCCCAGTAGAATGTTTGTTGGGCAATGACCTAGAGAGTTCTCTATGGTCAGAAGTGGAGTACAGGACTCATGCAGAGATGTTGGGTATATCATCACATGTCCTTGCTGTGACCAGGTCACAGGCCAAAAAGTGCCTCACTGAACCTCAGGTCTTGGATCCTGGAACAATGGACCAAGCACCTACCAAGAAGAAGAACAGGAGGGTCAAGGCTGTGCCTTCCCCCCTGCCTCAGAGTGATGATCAGCCTTCCCAGGAAGCTGATCTAGAGGACCCTGAAGGAACTGTCCCTGAAGAGCTTGAACCTGATCAGGTTGAGTTTCTGGGGACAGGGGGACCTTCAAGGGCTGACTTGAGGCAGGCTCAGTTATCCTGTCCCTCTCTTGAACCCCTCAGACAGCTGGCTGCTGCTGAGGCTGCTGGGAATGCTCAAGGTACCCATAAAGTGTATTGGGATGAAGGGCTCCTTTATTCAGAGGCTAGAGACCCCAAGCCTGGTGCTACCAGGAGGTTGGTTATACCTCTGCAATTTAGGGGCTTCCTTCTTACCTTGGCCCATGATATTCCTTTAGCAGGACACTTAGGCCAGGATAAGACTTGGGACAGGCTTGTCCCTCACTTTCACTGGCCTCATATGAATGAAGATACAAAGGAGTTTTGTCGCTCCTGTGTGACCTGCCAAGCCAGTGGCAAATCAGGTGGCACAACAAAGGCTCCCCTAATACCACTACCTGTGGTGGGGGTCCCCTTTGAAAGAGTGGGAATAGACATAGTGGGTCCCATGGATCCTCCCACTGCATCTGGGCACAGATTTATACTGGTGGTAGTGGATCATGCCACCAGGTATCCAGAGGCAATTCCCCTTAGGACCACTACAGCTCCTGTTGTGGCCAGGGCCCTGCTGGGAGTATTCTCCAGAGTGGGGTTTCCTAAGGAGGTAGTATCTGACAGAGGTACCAACTTTATGTCAGGATACTTGACAGCTATGTGGAAGGAATGTGGTGTCAACTACAAGTTCACCACCCCTTATCACCCACAATGCAATGGGCTTGTTGAGAGATTCAACAAGACCCTAAAGGGTATGATCAAAGGATTACCTGAAAAGCTCAGGCGAAGATAGGACATCCTTCTACCCTGCCTTCTGTTTGCTTACAGAGAGGTCCCACAAAAAGGAGTTGGCTACAGCCCCTTTGAATTGTTGTTTGGGCACCCTGTAAGAGGCCCACTGTGTTTAGTGAAGGAAGGATGGGAGTTACCTCTCAAAAAGCCTAAGCAAGACATAGTGGACTATGTACTTGGTCTCCGCTCCAGGATGGCTGAGTATATGGAGAAGGCATCCAAAAACCTTGAGGCAAGCCAGGCCTTACAGAAAGCTTGGCATGACCAAAAGGCTGTCTTGGTTGAGTTTCAGCCAGGACAGAAGGTATGGGTGTTGGAGCCAGTGGCCCCAGCAGCACTCCAAGACAAATGGTCTGGACCCCATACAATCCTAGAAAAGAAGGGAGAGGTCACCTACTTGGTCGACCTAGGAACTCCCAGGAGTCCCCACAGGGTACTCCATGTTAACAGGCTTAAAGCATATGTTGACAGGGCAGACATGGGCTTGCTCATGGCTACAGATGAGGGACAGGAAGAAGAGAGTGACCCTCTCCCAGACCTGTTGTCTCAGAACCCTGAAGATGGCTCAGTTGAAGGAGTGACCCTTGGAGGCAACCTCACTGCCCATCAGCAGATTGAATGTAGACAGGTTCTACAATCATTTTCACATATGTTTCCTTGATACCTAGTCAAACTGACTGGTGTACCCATGTGGTGGACACTGGTGACAGTCTGCCTGTAAAGAACAAGCTTTACAGACAACCTGACCACGTCAGGGACTGTATAAAGGCTGAGGTACATAAAATGATGGAATTAGGTGTCATTGAACCCTCAGAGAGCCCCTGGCCTAGCCCAGTGGTTCTGGTCCCCAAACCTCACACCAAAGATGGCAAGAGAGAAATGAGGTTCTGTGTGGACTACAGGGGTCTCAATGCTGTCACCAGGACAGATGCACACCCTATTCCAAGGGCAGATGAGCTCATAGACAAACTAGCTTCTGCAAAGTTTTTGAGCACATTTGACTTAACAGCTGGCTATTGGCAAATCAGATTAGCTGAGGAGTATAAGGCCAAAACAGCATTCTCAACCCCAGGTGGGCACTACCAGTTTGTGGTGATGCCCTTTGGTCTGAAGAATGCACCTGCCACCTTCCAAAGGCTGGTGAACCAAGTCCTTACTGGGTTGGATGACTTTTGCGCAGCATATCTTGATGACATTGCTGTCTTTAGCTCCACCTGGGAGGATCACCTGATCCACCTGAAGAAGGCTCTTGAGGCTCTGCAAAGGGCAGGCCTCACTATCAAGGCTACTAAGTGCCAGATAGGGCAGAGTAAGGTTGTATATTTGGGCCACCTTGTAGGTGGAGGCCAAGTTCAACCACTGGAGAGTAAGATACAATCCATCAAGGACTGGTCCCCTCCAACCACCCAGACTCAAGTTCGAGCTTTCTTGGGCTTGACTGGGTACTACAGGAAGTTTGTTAAGAACTATGGGTCCATTGTGACTCCTCTTAATGATCTGACATCCAAGAAGATGCCCAAAAAGGTTCAGTGGACAGTAAGCTGTCAAAAGGCATTTGATGACCTGAAGGAGGCCATGTGCTCTGCACCTATCCTGAAAAGTCCTGACTACTCCAAAGAGTTTATTGTCCAAACAGATGCTTCTGAGTTGGGTGTGGGAGCTGTGCTGTCACAACTTAATGTAGATGGTCAAGACCAACCCATTGCTTTTATTAGCAGAAGGTTGACCCCCAGAGAGAAGAATTGGTCAGCTATTGAGAGGGAGGCCTTTGCTGTGGTGTGGGCCCTGAAGAAGCTGAGGCCATACTTGTTTGGCACTCACTTCAAGATTCAGACCGACCATAAGCCCCTCTTGTGGCTAAATCAGATGAAGGGTGAAAACCCCAAACTGCTTAGGTGGTCCATTTCCCTACAGGGGATGGACTTTACAGTGGAGCACCGGCCAGGTACTGACCATGGGAATGCAGATGGTCTCTCCAGGTACTTCCACTTAGGACATGAAGACGAGACTGGTCAAGGCTAGTTTAATGTCCCAGCGTTTGGGGGGGGGTTGTGTAGGAGAGTAGGGTCTGCTATCCTATGGTCACCCCAAATTTTTGCTTTTTGCTTCACTGGTTTTTGACATATTGAGGCTGTGGGCCTGCCAATCAGACCCCCAGCCTGCTGTTCTCTCTACTAAATTAAAACTATGCACCTTAGGTGCATAACCAATTGGAAGTGGATCACCCTGTCAGCCCCTGTACCAGTGTACACTAGGTACCCAGGGCATTGGTGTACCCAAGGCCTGCCAGGGGCTGAAGCATGTATTATGCCACCCCAGGCTTGGCCTAACAATCTGACACAACTGGCTGATCACTCAGCTGGGGTAAGTTGGTGTAATCACCTCTTACTTAGGTGTAGTATACCTATACCTAACCTTAAATGGGACACCTGGTAACCTATAAGTCACTCCTATGGCAGGCCTTAACAATCCTGAAGGCAGAGTGCTTGGTTCCATGTGAGATGGTGCTCTGGCATGAGCTGAGCCTGTCTGCAGTGGTCGGAACAACTTCCTTCTACTGTTTCCAGATATCGTCATACCATATACTCTTAAGTACATTATGAACCTCGCGGTTAAATGCTATCTTTGGTTTGGCTTTATCAAAACATGTCGAGTAAGGTGTCATACGAATTGGAATACTAACCCCTCGCCAATTCTGGCGACGGGGTTAGCATTCCACCCTTCTAGAGGGACACGACATGTACAGTACCTGAAACCCGGGTAAAATCAGACATAGCCTCAGCTCCACAAAATGGATGCTGCCACCACAGACACAAGTCTGCCCTCCTGCTGCTGGGAGTCCTTCCAGCTTGGGAGGTGTGGACAAAGGGTTTCCTGCCAGGGGAGGTGCATGCACCACCCCAGACAGGGTTTTGTGTATTGGTCAGGTAGGGCTTGAAAGAAACCAGACATGCCTGTGGCTCACAAGGAGCCTCGGTGCATATGCCAGTTCAAACCGGTCCTGGGGCACACCAGTCCCGGGCCTGGGGCGAGCTGGACAAAGGATTGGGGGTGTAACCACCCCCCTTCCTGGTCCCACCCATAGGGAGGGACCTAGCAGGTAGTCCGGCCCCTAGAATCCGCTTAAAGGTAGGAGCTGTGTCCTAAGACTTCAGACATCCTGGAATCAACTTGAAACTAAGAAGAAGACGGGAACTTCGACATTCTGCTGCACAGAAGACTGAAGGAAATCTCCCCTGTGGTCAGGAAGTGACCACCTTGCTAACGCAAGCACCATCCAGCGAATCAACGTCTGCTTTGCCGCCAGAACCCAAGCCCAGAGACTGACAAGACCTGGACCTCCAGACCTCTCACCGCCCGATCCACAGTCCCTGAGAAGAGGAGACCCGTGGAGGCACCGAGACACGTGGAGCCAGCCATCTTGAAACGACCACGACAAGCTGACAAGTGCAACAACCGAGGCTCCCTCCAAGTTGTGCTTTGGGATCTGAGAAGCCCAACCCTCGAGCAGCATCTGCACCAAAGGTGAGCCCTCCAGCATCTCCACGACCTGCGTGGGGCCCTTCTGCATTTTGCCACTCGACGCGCCTAACCGGTTGCTGGCCGCTGGCTAGTAGCCATCTTGGCGACGAACTTCACGAAATACACCGCTGGTCTGGTTGCTCCAGACTGGCCCTTGCTCCCCTCCAAAGGAGCAGTCCTTCTGACCTTGCTGGTCAGAACCATCAGCTTATTTCATCTCCTACAACAATTGCTTTTGCCAAGGCTTGTTTGCTTCGATCAAGTCGCCGACACCGCCGACAGCGAGAGCCTGCGTGGGACAGCTCGTGAACCGACTCCTGGACGTCGTCGACCTTCAGGGACCACGTGGCTGCAGAGACAAGCTACACCTTTCTTCCTGTTTGCACCCGACATTGCCTGGTACCCACCTGGTGCCACGCTGGTCACTGGCTAGTGACTGTGAACACTGTCCCCTCTGCTTACAGATCTTCAACATCTCCGATCCACTCTTGGATCCACTGCATCTCTCCCGGACCGACCGCCTGCAGCATCTTTGTCTTCAGGCTCCACGGAACAGATAGAAGAAACCCGACGCACTTCGAGGCCTATGCACCCGCTTCCTGTGGGTGAGGTAAAGCTGGCACACCTGTGCCCAAGTGTAGTATTACATCTCTAGTGCCTGTGTTCCAAATCTTGAGTTCCTAGTCCATCCGGAAGATCCTCTTTGCAGTAACTTTGTACTTTTTACGCACCCATTGAAACCTATGGGAGCACGCGTGTGACTATTTGCTCTGCACACGCCACCCGTGGACCTCCTGGTCACTAACTGACGTTAGCTCCTTGTAGGCCCAGCGATTCTAGAGGCCCTAGGCCTTTTCCCTTTTCTGTTCGTGGTACTTATACCACTATTTTAGTATATGGTTCGAGCGGCCACCAGGGCCTATCCATATAAAGTGCAACTTCTGTGTATTCTACTGTAATCTTGTTTGACGATTTGTGCTCCTGTGCTCATAAAGAGACTAGGGGTTACTTTGAGAAATAATATTTTGAATATATATCTGTGTGGTGTCCTTTCATTGGTATAAAAGAGGGTTGCATTTGGTAAAACAGCTGGCTTAACACGCTTCACGAGTTTAGCCTCAAAGACTGCTTAGCCTACGCTACCACTAGGGCAGCTAGTCCGAAAAGGTTGACTTACAACCACACCATAAGGGTTGCTTGGCATGGTACAAGGTGATCACTTTAACTAGTGAGCATCATATACCAGGCCAACTTCTCACACCAGGCCTAAGAAATTACGTACTACTCCCTTTGTGTGTGTGAGACATTGCATCTTAAACACTGTACAATATACGCTGGCTAAAAAGACACCTTGGCTACTTATGGCCTAACTGTATGGCTGCTTGAGTGTGTTCCAGTTATATAGAGACACTGTTCCTCCTTTTACATTACTGGTTCAGCCCAATGAGTCATGACTGTGTTGAGTAGTTCCTGACGGGAATAATGTTATGTTATGTTAATTGGCTTGTATAGCGCATGACCCAGGGGGGTCCCTCGGCGCTTGCGGAATTGCAAAGAAGGTGCAGTGACGTGTTATGCCAAAAAGAGAGCGGTTTTCAGTGCCTTTCTGAATTTCAGGTAATCTGGGCATTGTCTTAGGGGCAGGGGGAGTTGGTTCCATATTAGGGGCGCCTGATAGGAGAAGGCTTTACCTCCTGTTCGTGTTTTTTTTATCCTAGGGATTTTGAGCAGGGATTTAGGTTGCGATCTCAGGTCCCTTATAGGGATATATTGGTGGAGCCTCTCCGCCAAGTAAGGGGGGCCTTTACCCCACAGTGCCTTATGCGTCAGGCAACAAAGCTTGAACTTCACTCGTTTCCGTACAGGTAGTCTGTGTAGTTGTTGTAACAGTGGGAGCGAGACTGACCTGTAGGGTGCGCTAGCAACTAAGCGAGCTGCGGTGTTTTGTACAACTTGCAAGCGGTTTAGGGCGGCTTCATCGGCTGCAACCAGTAGGGCGTTGCAATAGTCTAGTTTGCTCAATATCAGGGCTTGTACGAGAGTCTTACGAAAGGAGTCCGGGAGATAGGGGAGGGCTCTTCTCAGGAGGCCCAGCACCTGGAAACATGCATTAACTGTGTGGGAAACATGATCTTTCATTGTAAGAGCCTGGTCGAGACACACCCCTAAGTTTTTTGCTGTGGTTTTTGGGGCGGGAGAAGTACCCAATTCATTAGGCCACCAAGTGGGTGCCCACAGAAGGGGAGCTTCTCCGAAGAGGAAAATTTCCGTTTTGATGGCATTCAGTTGCAGAAAGTTACTGCTCATCCACTGTGAGATGGCCAGCATGCCAGAGGAAAAGGAGGCTTGGGCTGTCTGAGATGACTTATCGAAGGAAAAGATGAGTTGGGTGTCATCCGCATAGGATATTGGGACGAACCCGTGGTATCTCAGTAGCATGGCCAAGGGGGCCACGTAGATGTTGAAGAAGGTTGGGCTCAAACATGAGCCCTGTGGCACACCCTTGGTCAGTTTTTCAGTGGTGGACTGAAATTGACCCAGATTAATAGTTTAAGTGCGGTTGGAGAGGAAGCTGGGTATCCATTTCAGTGCCAATCCCTCAACCCTGCTTCCCTCATTCTACCGAGCAAGGTCCGGTGGTCGACCGTATCGAATGCGGCGGAAAGGTCTAAAAGCACCAGGAGGGTGGGTTGGCCCTGATCTAGCGCAAGCCTGATGTTATCTGTGATGGCCACCAGAGCAGTTTCTGTACTATGATTCGCGCGGAAGCCTGATTGAGACGGATCCAGGTAGCCAGCCGATTCGATATGATCAGAGAGGTGTTTATTGACATGTTTTTCAAGGACCTTGCTCAGGTAGGGTAGGAGGGAGATGGGGCGTAGATTGGGGAGATCTTCCATGGGGGCTTTGGTGTTTTTCCGCAGCAGGATGATCTGGGCCGCTTTCCAGGTAGGAGGTATGAGGCCTTCCTTCAAAGATGAGTTTAATAGGGAGCAGACAGGGTCGGATAGCAGGGTGGCAAGGGAGGCCGAGATTTTAGCAGGCAGGACATCTAGGGGTGAGCCAGATTTAACCTTGCGCATGAGTGCTATAGTCTCCTCTCGCGAAAGGGGAGGAAAGGCCAGCATTGCTTTAGGCCCAGTACTGAGGGTTTCAGAAGTATCGTCTGGCGTCAAGGTGCAGCCTGTCTTGGTGAATTTATTGTAGATGGCGTCGATTTTCTGTATGAAGAAGGTGCTAATTTTATTGCAGAGAGACTGGGAGAGATTTTCTTCTAGTTCACATGCTTTGGGGCAGGTGAAGTTTTTCAGAATCTGATATAAGATTTTAGGGGTGTTGCCAGCCTGGCTTAGCTGCTGAGCTATATGGGTTCTGCGGGCCTGCTTAATGTTTTTATGATAGAGGGATAGGGCAAATCTATAGTTCTCTTTGTCTACTTCAAGGTGGGTTCGTGGCCACCTCCTTTCCAAGTTTTTCCAGTGGCTTTTATTCTTGCGGAGTTCAGGGTGAACCATATGGCCTGAGATCGTCTAGGAGCTTTCGTGCAGGTTTTCAGGGGGGCAATCGCGTCAATGGCAGCTAGGGCCGTTTTATTGAAGGGGTAAGATTTTCTTCAAGGTTGCTAAACGGGGAGTACCTGGGGGGTACAAAGGCTAATGGGAAAGACTCGGGGTTGATTTTATACCACTGTCTGTATGAAAATTGGGTACAGGGGGCCAATATATGGGATTCATGGGGTCCCTGCACTTGAAAGTTAATGAGTGCATGGTCCGACCAGCACACAGGTTGTGGGGCTTCACAAGTGAGCCGGGATGAATTTGAGAAGACAATATCAATGGTATGGCCTGCTGAGTGGGAGGGGCCATCATTGATTTTGGTGAGATTCAGTGTGGCTAGATCAGTGAGAAAAGATTATGTTTCTAATATGTCAGGGCATTCACTGTGTATGTTGAAGTCTCCTAGCAATAAGACGTTACTGGAGGAGATCACGTGGGGGACTATCAGTTCCATGAACTGCATGTAGAAATCCGCAATGGGGCCCGGTGGCCGATATACCAGGGCTCCTCTCCATGAGTCATGAGGTGTAATTTCCATCCTAAAGATCATAATTTTGATCTGCGCGTTGCTGCGTTGTTCTAAGTTAGTGATTTTTACTCGCTCGTTGTGGATTATAGCGACCCCTCCCCCGGTTTTTGTCTGCCTGTCGAGTCTCTGAATCCTGTACCTTTCTGGGATAGCAATGGCGATTGCGGGGCCACTAGATGGTTTCAGTCAGAAAACCCACGTCGGGTGAGTCGGAATTTAGTATGTTCCAGATCTCTGTGGCATGTTTAGGGAGTGACCTAATGCCACACTACCTCCCAAATCAGTCTGTGTTTGCCTCATTGGAAGGGCTAGTGCTGATAGGTGGATGTGGAACTCGGAGAGCCTCAGCAGACCGGAGGGCCTCCTGCCTGCCTTCCATTACCTGTTGGTGAGGTGGGGGACTGGATCCAGAGCTTTGTGTGATGAGGCCCATCCTGCACCTCCGGGGGACCCATTGAGATTTTGGTTGTGTTGTTTCCGGACGTCTCTCAGACAATACATCAGGGAAGTGCCAATCTAACCAATCCCACGCACTGTCAGGGGTATCAAAAAATAATGAACGCTGGGTGTAGTTAATTTTTAGTTTGGCTGGGAAAAGCAGTGCAAATTTTAGGCCCGCCACCCGGACTCTTGCTTTGACTTTCATAAATGAAAGGTGTTTCCGCTGAACTGTCAGTGTGTAGTCTGGGAATATGGATTATCCACTTGTATTGGACAACTGTCCCTTGCCGCCTGCAACCCCTGAGCAATACTTGATTGGGAGAACTTACCAAGTCACCAATGCTGACAGTGTTATCACTAACCATGCAATGGCTGCGGTGACATTAGACTGGTGGGGGGGTTTACTGGCCTAATACAGGTAGTGGTCTCTCCAAAGCTTCCAGCTGCATGTCTGTTTGGCAATGACCTGGAAACCTCAGCATGGGATGAGGTAGAATTGAAAACCCATGCAGCAATGCTGGATATCCCTGAGATGGTGTGTGTTACAACAAGAGCACAGAGCAGAAAACAGAGTGAAAAAGAAATGTTGGAGCCTGAGAGTATGGGCCAACCTTCCAAGAGGAAAGGTGAGGAGACTGGGAAACCATCTTCTGTACAGCAAAAGGATCAGTACGCCTCTCCTCAGGGAGACGACTTGGATACCCCATAGGTGAAACTGAGCCCATGGAGCTTGACCCTTACCAGGTTGAACTCTTACGGCTAGGGGGACAATCTAGGGAAGAGCTATGCCTTGGACAACAAGACTGTCCAACTCTTGAAAGCCTGAGGCAGCAAGCTGCTGCACAGGAAAGGGAAATGTCAGTAGTACCCACAAAGTTTATTGGGAGGAGGGATTACTGTACACTGAGGCCAGAGACCCCAACCCTGGAGCCACTAGGAGAGTGGTAGTACCTCAGAAGTACAGGGAGTTCCTCCTAACTTTAGCTCATGTCATACACCTAGCTAGATATCTAGGCCAAACCAAAACTTGGGAAAGGCTAGTCAGCCACTTTTACTGGCCCCAGATTTCTTAGAAAGTAAAGGAGTTTGTCAGCTCCTGTGTCACCTGTCAAGCCAGTAGCAAAACAGGTGGACACCCAAAGCCCCCTTTGATACCACTACCAGTGGTTGGGGTTCCCTTCAAAAAGGTAGGTGTGGACATAGTGAGTCCACTTGAACCTCCCACAACATCAGGAAATACATTTATACTAGTAGTAGTGGATCATGCCAATGCGTATTCTGAGGCAATTCCCCTTAGGACTACTACAACTCCTGCAGCAGCCAAGGCCCTCATTTGTGTCTTCACCAGGGTAGGGTTTCCTAAGGAGGCGGTTTCAGACAGAGGTTACAACTTCATGTTTGCTTACCTCAAACACATGTGGAAAGAGTGTGGAGTGCAGTACAAGTTTACTACAACCTTTCACCCGCAAACCAATGGCCTTGTTGAGAGATTCAACAAGACATTGAAAAGCATGATTATAGGGCACCCTGAAAATCTCAAAAGGAGGTGGGATGTCCTCTTATCATGCTTGCTTTTAGCTTACAGAGAGGTGCCTCAGAAAGGAATAGGGTTTTCCCCCTTTGAGCTTCTATTTGGCCATCTTGTTACGGGACTACTCTGTCTTGTAAAAGAGGATTGGGAGAAGCCTCTCCAAAAACCCAAACAATATATTGTGGACTATGTGCTAGGCCTAAGGTCCAGAAGGGCTGAGTACATGGCAAAGGGATCCAAGGATCTTGAGGCCAGCCAGGACCTTCAAAAGCAATGGTATGACCAAAAGGCTGCACTGGTAGAATTTCAACAAGCATTGGCATAGCCAATAGGTCTCGCCTTTGGGACCTTATACGTTTTTAGTCATGCAACAGTTGATGTTATTGCACCAAGGATATTATGCTGTATAACTAAATACTTATAAGGTCCCAAAAGCAAGACCTATTGGCTATGCCAATGCTTGTTGGAATTGTAATTACACTTGAATTATACGGCTGCTGGCGAATAAAAGTGGAGAAAATTCATGCATAATCCTTACCTCAGTATACTTAATAGAACTGGAACGTTCCTATAAGATATCCATGAAATTTTACATTATAGTGCACTCTGGGCAATAAAGTAACGTGTATCAGGTTAGAGAGAGTTAAGCAACAACAGAGCTGTCACTGAAGAAAAGATATTACATCCCAGGAATGGGAATGAGACTACAGCCCGGACAGGATGGGAGAAACAGCCAATACATCTTTAAAGCATGTGACTTTTGACGACGTCAAGGTGCTCTTGCTTTTCTAACTTCTGGGGTGAAACATTATTTGCTTCTAGTTCTGATATGGTTTGTTGAGCAGGAGAATCTTAAGGGGTGATTTGTACATTCACTGGTACTTAAACTAGCCTGGGAAAGAGACATTTAATAGCAACTGTACAAATCGAATGCACATAGAATTTAATTTATCTTCCATGGTGCAATGGATTTGAAACAACATGGGCCACCCGGTGAGGAGCCACTATGAGAAAGCCTTATTATGTGGGGTGAAACGCATCAGTGACCTGGCTTGTACTGATATTTGTTAATATTGTACTGGATGAAAAAAAGAATGAAGAGCCCTGTCTACAATTTGATGAACCAATGTTAGATGGGCTTCCATGTTCAGTCGGAGCAGTCACCTTTCCTGGACCACAACAATCTTGATAGCAATACACCCAGGGATATTCTGAGTCTATGTATTAAAGTTCTATGAACGACAGACTTCCAATTTGGACTGACGTTATTTTAAGGGAAGCAGTACTTTGTGTTGTGAGTTGATTATGCATCCAACCCCAAAGAAAACCATTCTCCCTCACCTGCATGCATGCTTCATTTTGTATCACTGGTATCCAGCTGGAAAAACCCACTTTGCATTGCGGAGGGGTCGTCTTCCAATGTGATTTGATTTCGACACAAGACCTCAGCATTAACCAGCGTGAGATGCAAAAGTCCAGTTTGAAAAGCTAAGCCCAGCTGGAAGAAAGATTTTAAAATTATATATCTGATTTGCTTAGTCCAATAACTACAAGCATTAGTACTTTCCACTCTGAGTCTGATGGAATCCCCTGCTCTCTTCCTGGCTGCCAGTATGGTCAACTTTCTAAAAAGACAATGAATCCTTGGTTGAATGCAGAGTTCCTGGCTCTAACAGAGAATTACTGTTCAATGAGTTCTTTTCTTTCAAGCAGCTTTCTGTGATCTAACCCTGTATGTCACACTGTGGGGTGGAAAAAGTGACAGTTGTTTTCCTGGTGGAGACTCATTCTTAGGCAGGGTCATGTAAATGAAATTGCCACTACCTCCGCCTACGCTGGACGCGATATGTGATCAAGAACTCCGCTTCATGTGGATATTGTGGATGGCATTAAGACAAAGACACAGATGACCACAAACACAAATTCAGGCAGTTTGGGCTGGACTGTTCCCATGCGGCACAGGGTCAAGACTGATTTGCATATGGCCATGTCTGAACTGGGGTGGCGTGGTGAGCAAAATAACGATTGATTAAACCCAGATCTGTGACTGGGGGTGAAGGTTTTGCCAATGTGCAACATTCCGTCCATCATCTTGTGTGTTTGCCACAAACACAAATATCCGTGACGTAGCAGAGTTTCTTTCCTGTATGCATGAATACTCCCATCTTTTCCATGTAAAGAAGCATGCTGTGGCACCTTGGAACTTGCAAGGAATTAAACTGTTACATACTCTGCTGCTCTCCCCAGCTGCAATAACTCCAGGTGCCTGTGTGGGAAAGAAACGGCAGCAAAGAACAAGAGGGAGAAGAAAGCTTTACTGGAGGAACAAGTATACCATGACGCTGTACCATTAATAAAGAAAGAAAATTAGCCCTTTCTGTATGTGCTCGAAGTCACTCAAAACACTCGGCTACCATGACTTGGTATTTACAAACTTGCTTGTGCCCTTATCCGGTCCAATAACTTGTATGCTAAGGAATCACCAATACCTTTTCTTTAATAACGGTAAATGCTTTTAAATAAACTGCAAAATATTTGTTTACAGGTTCCATGAGGGGAATAAAAATTAACTTAGAGGCAAGAAAATAAATGCCACTGAAAGCCTCTTTTGTGAGGTAGCTCCCCTTATGTGTGTCCACTGGTTGGAATAATCATGCGGTGACTGAAGTATACACAGGTAAGATGTGGTAAAGTACCTCGGGGATCATCACAATGTGTGGCTAGCTGCTTGCCTCACAAGGCTCAGTGGCCATTCCACCATGAGATCAAAGTCGGTGAGGCTGAGAAGGGGTCACCTGATCACACATCTTTCGAAGCAGCGTGTCCTCCTCTGATCGCTGTCGCAACGGCAACGAGTACAGGAGGAGTCGAGTAGGACATGGCTCCGATGTAAACATGGAACGTGAGAGTTATCTCCCAGCAAGGCAGCTATTTTACTGAAGCTGGCCATAAACCGTACAACTATTTTATAATATAGAACGCATTAAAGAGAGGAGGTTACCAAAAATATTTTCAAAGGCACAAAAAAATTCAGCTTTCAACCAACAAGAAGAAGCAAGGTCCTGGGGAACAAAAGAAGGGAGCGATCCGCGGCAGAATGAAGAGCCGCAAGGCCACATTAAATATAAACGGACCGCGGGGCCAATGCTTTTAAGCAGGCGGCGGGAGCAGATTTTAATAATAATTAAAACAAGCAATGGCCGCGTGGTTGTGAAAGTGACACGGCCGCGCGGCGCGAAAGTGAAAGCAAACAAGCATTGTCCGAAAGTGAAAGTAATCGCTTCAAGAGGCAGAACGAGGCGCGCGCTTGTGCGCGTAATAGCAAGCTGGTGGCCTTTGGTAGCACTTGAAAAACCCGCTTACTAAATGTCTCGCTAGACCAGTGCATGCGCTGGTTCTAGCGAGACCTAAAAAGGGCAAAAGGTGTGGGTTTTGGAGCTAGTGGCACCGTGGGCTCTCCAGGACAGATGGAGTGGCCCTTACCCCATCTTAGAAAAGAAAAGTGAGGTCACCTACTTGGTTGACCTGGGCACAAGCGGGACACCCAAAAGGGTGAGTCATGTGAACCGCCTTAAGCTTTTCCATGATAGGGCTGACATCACCATTCTGATGGTGACTGATGAGGATCAGGAGACAGAGAGTGAACCTCTCCCTGACCTCCTCTCATACAGCTCCAAAGATGGGTCAGTGGATGGCGTTGTCTTTTCAGACACCCTCACTTCCCAATAGCAGACTGATTGCAAGCAAGTCTTGCAGCATTATGCAAAGCTCCTCTTTTCCTAGACCCCTGGTCAGACATACTGGTGTACCCATGATACTGGTGACAGTTCACCTGCCAAAAATAAAATATATCGACAGTCTGATCAAGGCGAGGAGAGCATTAGAACTGAAATCAGCAAGTGCTGGAGTTAGGGGTTTTTGAACCCTCTGAGAGCCCCTGGGCCAGACCAGTGGTTCTGGTCCCGAAACCTCTTCAAACAGGGTAGAAAGAGAGAAATTATGTTCTGTGTGGACTATAGAGGGCTCAACTCTGTCACCAAGACAGATGCTCACCCTGTCCTAAGAGCAGATGAATTGATAGATAAATTGGGTGCAGCCAAATTTCTAAGTACCTTTGACTTAAATGCAGGGTACTGGCAGATTGACATGGCCCCAGGAGCAAAAGAAAAGACAGCATTCTCCACACTTAATGGGCATTATCAGTTCACTGTTATGCCCTTTGATTTAAAGAATGCCCCTGCTACTTCCCACAGGTTGGTGAACCAAGTCCTTGCTGGATTGGAGTCCTTTAGAGCAGCTTGTCTAGATGGTGTTGCTGTCTTAAGTTCCACCTGTCAGGATCACCTGCTCCACCTTGGGAAGGTTTTAAAATCCCTGCAAAATGCAGGCCTTACTATCAAGGCATCCAAATGCCAGATAGGGCAGGGCACTGTGGTGTACTTGGGCCACCTTGTTGGTGGAGGCAAAGTGCAATCCTTAAAGCCCAAAATCCAGGCCATCCTGAATTGGGCAGCTCCAACAACCCAGACCCAGGTCAGGGCAATCCTTGGCTTGACTGGGTACTACAGGAGGTTTGTGAAGAGGTATGGGTCCATTGTGACTCCCCTCACAGAACTCACCTCCAAGAAGATGCCCAAAAAGGTAAACTGGACAGTTAGTTGTCAAAAGCTTTTGATACCCTGAAAGAGACAATGTGCTCAGCACCAATTCTCAAAGCTCCATGCTATACCAAGCACTTTATTGTGCAGAATGATGCCTCTGATCTAGGGATAGGAACAGTTCTATATCAGACCAATGATGAAGGCCAGGACCAACCTGTTGCTTTTATAAGCAGAAGACTTCTCCCCAGGGAGCAGCATTGAAGTGCCATTGAGAGGGAGGCCTTTGCTGTGGTTTGGTCCCTAAAGAAGCTGAGACTATACTTGTTTGGTACTCACTTCCTAGGTCAAACTGATCACAGACCTCTCAAGTGGCTAATGCAGATGAAAGGTGAAAATCTTAAACTGTTGAGGTGGTCCATCTCCCTACAGGGAATGGACTTTGTAGTGGAACACAGACATGGGACTGCCCATACTGATGCAGATGGACTTTCCAGGTTCTTCCACTTATAAAATGAAGACTCTCTAGAGAAAAGTTAGTTTCATCATCTTTCGGTTGGGGTGTGTGTGAGAAAGTGCCCTCTTTCTGCATGGTTGCCCCCACTTTTGCTGAACTGCTGGTGTACTGTGACTGAGTGTGCCCTGGGCTCCTGCCAATCAGGTACAAACTCAATTGGCACTCTCTAGCCACAGGTCACCCCCTGGTAAATGGTACCACAGGTACCCAGGGCACTGTGACCAGAGAAGGCCTTTAAGGGCTGCAGCACTTATTGTGCCACCCTTATAGGCAATGTACCTTTACACTCACACACTGCCTTTGCAGGCTTCATTTGTTGGTGCAGAACAAAGTGAAGAGTTGACGTGGCACACATTCCTGTGTGCCATGCCTGAACCCACTGCCCTGGCATAGTTCTGCCACCCCTCTAGCTGGGAGCTCAATGCCAGTGGTGAAGGTATAGGTGCATGAGGCCTGTACCCCTACAGCATCTAAGACAATTCTTCGACATTGTAAGTGCAGTAATGCCATTAACAGTATATGGTGCTGGGAGTTTGTCATTACGAACTCCACAGTACCATAATGGTATCAAACTTCTCAGCACATTAAACCCACACTGATGCTAGTGTGGGACTTAATGAAAAATGCACACAGAGGGTATCTTAGAAATGCACCCTGATATTGACCTAACACTAGTGTTCAGGCTGAGTGGCTTCTCTCCAGCTGCCACCACCAGACATGTTTCTGGACCCCTGGGCCTGCTGCACTCGAGGGTCTGAAACAATGAACATCCTGGGAAGAGGTTCCAAGCCCCCTCCCCTAGGACTGGCAGGGTCCATGAAGGGGAAGCTTCAAAGGCTTGCCACCTTTGTGAGCTTCCCCAGGCGTTTTGCTGCTTTAAGCAACTGGTCACCACCGGTCCTGACCCCCAAATTGGGCAGGAGAACTGGCGGGAAAATCAAGTGAGGTAGAGAGGTGTGCCCGCCTCTGCCAACCCCACCCCTCAGTTGGGGGAGGCGAGGTGAAGCACAACTCTAAGTCCCCACCATCTTGCAGATGGGGGGACCCAGCCAACTAGAGTGAAGCATATGCCCCCACCCACTGGAGGGTGGCATAATAGGGGATTTACCCACCCCGGGGAAGGGACCCATTGGTCCCAACCTTTTACCTACCTGCAACACCCTTAAATCTAGTATTTAGAGGCACCCCTGAACCTTTCCTCCTCAGACAAGCAATGACCAAGAAGAAAAGAAGAAGAAGGACTGAACAGCTGTTCCGAAGCTAAGAAGAGGAGGACATCCACTGACTTGGCCCCAGCATTCCATTACCAGTGATTCTACTGTAATCAAACCAAAGTATATATACAACTGCAATTCAAACTGTATTATTACTGCAAAGTATAAATCACCTACCTCTGCCAGGCTTGCTTGGTTCTAAAAAATAAAATAACTGAAAGAATATTTGCATACAAACAAAATTGGTCTGAGTTCAGTCTTTAAGCGTGTGACAATCATTTGCTGACTAAGTTTGTACAACAAATGCTTACTATCCTCTGATAAAGCCTTACTGCTCACCCACAGTACCGCAAATAGAGAGTAAGGTGCTATCTACTTTGACCTCTGCCTACCTTTGTGGTTCCACTGGACTCTGTGCACACTATACCTCACTTTGGTGTAGTATATACAGAGCCAGCTCCTACACTCTTTTGCCAATTTCAGCATCCCACTTGCTTCTTTCTGTACTCTTCTTGCCTCTTTCTGTACCTCTCTTGCCTCTTTTTGCACCCCATTTGTTTCTTACCTCAAGTCTCTTGCTTCTTTCCTCACTTCTCTTGCTTGTTTCCTCACCTCTCTTACTTCTTTCTGTACCCTTCTTCCCTCTTTCTGCACATCTGTTGCTCCTTTCTGCACTTCCCTTGCCTCTTACTGAACCCCTCTTCCCTCTTTCTTCACCTCTCTTGCCTCTTTCTGCGGTTCTCTTGTCTCTCTCTGCACCTCTTCGGTCTGTTGCTGAACCTCTCTTGCCATATTCTGCACATCTCTTGCTTCTTTCTGCACCTCTCTTGCTTCTTTCTGCACCTCTCTTTCCTCTTTCTGTACCCCTCTTCCCTCTTTTGGCACCTCTCTTGCCTCTTTCTGCACCTTCTTTGCTTCTTTCTGCAGTTCTCTTGCCTCCTTCTGTACCTCTCTTGCTTCTTTCTGCACTTCTCTTGCCTCTTTCTGCTCCCCTCTGTTGGTTCTTACTGCACTACTCTTGCTTCTTTCTTCACCTCTCTTACACATTTCTGCAACCCTCTTGCCTCTTTCTACATCCCTCTTCCCTCTTACTGAAGTTCTCTTGCTTCATTATGTACCTTTCTTGCTTCTTTCTGCACCCCTCTTCCCTCTTTCTGCACCCCTCTTCCCACTTTCTGTACCTATCTTGCCTCTTTCTGCACCTCTCTTACCTCATTCTTAACTTTTTCCCTCTTTCTGAACCTCAGTTGTTTCTTTCTGCACTTCTCTTGTATCTTTCTGTGCCTCTCATGCTACTTTCTGCACTCTTGTACCCTCTTTCTGCACCTCTCCTTTCTGTTGCTGTACCTCTCTTACCTATTTCTGCCCCTCTATTGCTTCTTTCTGCACTTCTCTTGCTTTTTTCGCACACCTCATACCTCTGTGTGCACCCCTTCCCTCTTTCTGCATCTCTTTTGCCTCTTTCTGTACCTCTTTTGCTTCTTTCTGCTCTACTCTTGAGTCTTTCTGCACCCCTCCTGCCTCTTTCTGCACCTCTGCTAGTTCTTTCTGCACTGCTCTTGCTTTTTTCTGCACCTCTCAGAAAAATTCCTGCACCCCTTTTGCCTCTTTCTGCACCCCTCGTCCCTCTTTCTGACCTCTCTTGCCTAAGCCTGCACCCCTGTTACCTCTTTCTGCACATCTCTTCCCTCTTTCTGCAGTTGTCTCGCCTCCTTCCCTCCTCTCTTCCCTCTTTCTGCACATCTGTTGCTCCTTTCTGCACTTCCCTTGCCTCTTACTGAACCCCTCTTCCCTCTTTCTTCACCTCTCTTGCATCTTTCTGCACTTCTCTTGACTCTTTCTCCACCCGCATTGCTTCTTTCTGGAATTCCCTTGCTTCATTCTGTACCTCTCTTGCTTTTATCTGCACCCCCTCACCTCTTTCTGCACCCCTCTTCCATCTTTCTGCACCTATCTTGCCTCTTTCTGTACCTCTATTACCTCTTTCTTAACTTATTTCCCTCTTTCTGAACCTCTGTTGTTTCTTTCTGTACTTCTCTTGCATCTTCCCGTGCCTCTCTTGCAAATTTCTGCACTCTTGTTCCCTCTTTTGGCAGATCTGTTGCTTCTTTCTGTACCCCACTTGACTCATGCCGTCCCTCTGTTGCTTTTTTGTGCACTTCTCTTGCTTCTTTCTGCACCTCTCTTGCCTCTGTGTGCACCCCTCTTCCCTATTCATGCACCTCTCATGCCTCTGTCTGCACTCCTGTTCCCTCTTTCTGCACATCTTTTGCCTCTTTCTGCAGTTCTCTTGTCTCTTTCTGAACCTCTGTTGGTTCTTTCTGCACTGCTCTTGTATCTTTCTGTGCCTCTCATGCTACTTTCTGCACTCTTGTACCCTCTTTCTGCACCTCTCCTTTCTGTTGCTGTACCTCTCTTGCCTATTTCTGCCCCTCTATTGCTTCTTTCTGCACTTCTCTTGCTTTTTTCTGCACAACTCATACCTCTGTGTGCACCCCTTCCCTCTTTCTGCATCTCTTTTGCCTCTTTCTGTACCTCCTTTGTTTCTTTCTGCTCTACTCTTGAGTCTTTCTGCACCCCTCCTGCCTCTTTCTGCACCTCTGCTGGTTCTTTCTGCACTGCTCTTGCTTTTTTCTGCACCTCTCTGAAAAATTCCTGCACCCCTTTTGCCTCTTTCCGCACCCCTCGTCCCTCTTTCTGACCTCTCTTGCCTAAGCCTGCACCCCAGTTACCTCTTTCTGCACATCTCTTCCCTCTTTCTGCAGTTGTCTCGCCTCCTTCTGTACCTCTCTTGCATCTTTCAGTACCTCTCTTGCATCTTTCTGCACTTCTCTTGACTCTTTCTCCACCCGCATTGCTTCTTTCTGGAATTCTCTTGCTTCATTCTGTACCTCTCTTGCTTTTATCTGCACCCCCTCACCTCTTTCTGCACCCCTCTTCCTTCTTTCTGCACCTATCTTGCCTCTTTCTGCACCTCTATTACCTCTTTCTTAACTTATTTCCCTCTTTCTGAACCTCTGTTGTTTCTTTCTGTACTTCTCTTGCATCTTCCCGTGACTCTCTTGCAAATTTCTGCACTCTTGTTCCCGCTTTTGGCACATCTGTTGCTTCTTTCTGTACCTCACTTGACTCATGCCGCCCCTCTGTTGCTTTTTTCTGCACTTCTCTTGCTTCTTTCTGCACCTCTCTTGCCTCTGTGTGCACCCCTCTTCCCTATTCCTGCACCTCTCATGCCTCTGTCTGCACTCCTGTTCCCTCTTTCTGCACATCTCTTGCCTCTTTCTGCAGTTCTCTTGTCTCTTTCTGAACCTCTGTTGGTTCTTTCTGCACTGCTCTTGTATCTTTCTGTGCCTCTCATGCTACTTTCTGCACTCTTGTACCCTCTTTCTGCACCTCTCCTTTCTGTTGCTGTTCCTCTCTTGCCTATTTCTGCCCCTCTATTGCTTCTTTCTGCACTTCTCTTGCTTTTTTCTGCACACCTCATACCTCTGTGTGCACCCCTTCCCTCTTTCTGCATCTCTTTTGCCTCTTTCTGTACTTCTTTAGTTTCTTTCTGCTCTAATCTTGAGTCTTTCTTCACCCCTCCTGCCTCTTTCTGCACCTCTGCTGGTTCTTTCTGCACTGCTCTTGCTTTTTTCTGCACCTCTCTGAAAAATTCCTGCACCCATTTTACCTCTTTATGCACCCGTCGTCCTTCTTTCTGACCTCTCTTGCCTAAGCCTGCACCCCTGTTACCTCTTTTTGCACATCTCTTCCCTCTTTCTGCAGTTGTCTCGCCTCCTTCTGTACCTCTCTTGCATCTTTCAGTACCTCTCTTGCATCTTTCTGCACTTCTCTTGACTCTTTCTCCACCCGCATTGCTTCTTTCTGGAATTCTCTTGCTTCATTCTGTACCTCTCTTGCTTTTATCTGCACCCCCTCACCTCTTTCTGCACCCCTCTTCCTTCTTTCTGCACCTATCTTGCCTCTTTCTGCACCTCTATTACCTCTTTCTAAACTTATTTCCCTCTTTCTGAACCTCTGTTGTTTCTTTCTGTACTTCTCTTGCATCTTCCCGTGCCTCTCTTGCAAATTTCTGCACTCTTGTTCCCTCTTTTGGCACATATGTTGCTTCTTTCTGTACCCCACTTGACTCATGCCGCCCCTCTGTTGCTTTTTTCTGCACTTCTCTTGCTTCTTTCTGCACCTCTTGAGGAACTTCGATTTTCGATCACGATCGAATAGACCCGCCATTTTGTAACCCGCTGCCATTTTGTGTTGCCATCACTCAGGCAGCACGGCGAACGAAGTCTATTCTGCTTTTCCCGTAGCTTGGTGTCGAAATTCGTCCTCGGCCTTTATTTGTAAAGCTGGTGTTTGGACTAGCCGAGTACACTAATCCTTGTCTGACTTTCCTAATCCCTGTTTCAACTATCTGCAGGCTCACACTATTCTTTCCCGATCATATCTTATCGACTGGCCTTCACTGTCTCCTGCTAGCATTCTCTTGTGTCATGACTGTCCTCCAATACACACAAACGTATCTCGCCACCTGCAAGTTAGTTTTAATCTGTTAATGAATTAGTTCGGGGGTGGGATGACAAACACAGTTGGAGGAGAGGTCTCTTCAAGTTATCTGATATTCCTATTTTTGAACCTTTTCTACTGGCTCCGCTTTGTTTTCCACTTACCCTATTGGCTCTTTTCTTCTATGCTTGGGGCGTATGTCTTGTTAATAATCATGTCTTGTATGCTATTTAATCTGATGCGCCACAGAGTGAAGTGGCAGTCTCCTGAGAACCTACTTTGTGTACTTCTAGGATAACTGTACTAGCTGCAGCTAAATAAATCCAATCTTCTAACGCCGACAAAGTGTCCTGTGTCTCTGTGTAACAAAGCAGGTGAACCCCGGAGACAGAGGGCGTACCCTGCGCCGCAAGGTCCAAAAGGTTCTGGTTCTTCAATTGGCGCCCACTGTGGGGCGGCTTCAGTGGTACCGGTTCTGCTCGAAGGTCGTGAGGAACCCCGCAAGAAAATTCCGGAGGGTTCGCGAGCCACACTAAGCGACCCCTGCATGTGGAAAGTGGTCCGAAGGTCTTTTGCAGCGCGGTTACTCCTTCCTGACGACTACTGGCGACCGCTGCCCTGACTGCCGGCCCGGCTTTGGCCCATTCCTTTGGTGATGTATGGTAAAGCGAGACGATAGACGGGCCTCTGTTGGTGGAAGAAGACGTCCTTAGTTAAGTTAAGTATTTTCGTGGGTCGCGCCCACAATTTTGGTTCTTTGTTTGATGTCCTTAGGTTACTTAGATTTAGTCATTGCAAAGACTAAAGCCGAGGGTAAGTGCATTTGTACTGCTTAAACTGAGTTTTACTCCCTTGAAGTTTGTGAACAGTCCAGAGACATTGCGAAATGCCTGGTCTGACTAAGTTTGGAAGAATTTGTTGTCTTGGTTGTAATAGGGACTCCCGACTTGAGGACTCTTGTCCGATTCCTTCGGTTGGAACTCCCACATATGAGCTCTATTTGAAACATGGTATCGGCCCCATTGCTTTTAACGAGACATGGACTCGATACACGAAGAAAGATGGTGTTCTCAAATGGCCAGAAAACAGTAGTTTTGACCCTGATGTGCTAGATAATTTGGAAGCAGTATTATTCAAAAGAAAAGCCCGGCCGGCAATGTTTGACTCTTTCCGCCTTTGGCGTAAGGAAGCCAAACAAAAATAAATTAAACAAGCAAAACGAGATAGGAAAGCACAGGGTATGACGATTATACAGGCTGCCCAACAGTTCAAAAATGATGAAATTAACAATGCGACTGAAATTTCAGAAAGACAACATCGTATGGCGATAGATAAATGCTATCCGGTGTTGCCTGTTTCTCCCTCTGATAATAAGAAAGATATAGAAGAAGATCCCCTAATGTCTCATTTATTGAGGTTGCCTCCGCCCTATGCGCAAAATGCCAATGTACCTCAGCCGTTACAGCCTGCCCAGCTGCTGGTAGTACCTCCGCCGGTTCCGGCTCTTCAGCATTTGCCTCCTCCATTATTACCGCCCTTGCCGGTTTTACCATTATTCTCAACTTCTTTGCCTTCATCTCCTGATCTTAGCTCTCCTTTGCCTTCTGCTCCTCCTGTAATTTCTAGTTCTTCTCCTGTTAGTTCTCCTAATACTCTGTCTCCAGTTCTGATGTCCAATTCACCGTCTATGCGTAAGCGTCTCACAGATTCTGTCACTAGTATTCTATCTCCTTTCTTTGGTGCTTTTAATGTGTCTCCGGCTTTTGCTCGAAGACAATCTCGCAGTCAGTTTCCAGATTTTGAGGAACGAGAGAAGCTAGATTCTCTTGCACGAAGATGGATCAAGAAGGGTCCACAATATAGTGTGTCTGATATTTTGCCTACCTTTTTGCAATGGAATGCGCCTACGCAGAGGTATGTTTTTAATGTAATGTGCGACATTCTCATTAAAGAATGGGAAGATGTGAGTTCGAGTCCGATCTCACAAGATTTGTTAGATGCTCAAGCCGATTTTGAAAAAGGACTTATTGTAGGTTCTAAAGTCGAGGAAGCTGTAAGAACACTCATCTCTTATAGAACCTTATTGTTCTCTCAGATTTTTCTTGATTCTGATCCGTCGGTTAAACTGACGTAGAAAAATTATCCTTTGATAGAGGTTCCTCCAGTATGGAAGGAGGAAGTTGCGGCAGCAGGTGCTAATCCAGCTATTCCTGCTCACTTTCAACGCATATGGGTACGTGTGCCATGGAAGAGATCTGAAGTTTTGGCCCTCAAGCAGACTCTACCAGATCCTCGTAGGAACCCTGCAGGTTATTACAAAGAATTATCGTAGACAATCGATGCTTGTATTATGAATCTAGCAGATATTGAGATGCTAATGGGTAATGTCGTCCCACAGACAATATAGGCTAAAATTCGTAGAGAGGATCACGCACAGGAACTGGGTGCTACTTGGAATGTTATCGCTGATACAGATAGAGATCAAGTGGGTGGCGCAAAGCCTGACGCATTTATCTCAGAGCTTCCTGGTAGAATCATTACGTTGATGAAAACTATGATGCCTGCATTGAGAGTGAATTGGGATAAGCTAGCAGCATGCAAACAAAAGAAAGATGAAAGTGTCTCTGATTTCTTTACTCGTTTCGACATGGCTACCGAGGGTGGACAGCGATTATTCGTGGACAAATTTGTATTCAATTTGCTTCCCGATCTGTCACACAAATTAAAGGATTCAGAAAGTTCTTGGGCTGTTTCTTCTTCTGCCCAGATATTGGCTACCGCACAATATTACGAGAATAGGGATAAAGAAGAAAAAGAAAAGCAAGAGAAAAAGACAAAAGATCTTGCAGCAAGCTTATACTCCACATTATGTTCAGCCCCAGACTCAGCAACCACCGCAGTTTCAAAGGTTGTATCAGAAACCTGAGTCATACATTCCGCGACCTTTGTTAGGTCCTAATCAATGTGCCTATTGTAAAGAGGAAGGTCATTTTAAGAGCAGTTGTCCGGTTTTATTACAGCGCAATGGAGCGTTATCTGCTCCACGAGGTCGTGCTGGCCTTCAGTCAGCAAACAGAGGTAGAGGTCGAGGTATGTTAACTCAAGAACAGCGTGCTCTTCCTTCTTCCAATTCTATGAACTACTTTGATCAGCAGAATGTGAGATCTACTCAGTATTATAATGAAGACCATTATGTTGAAGGCGAGAATGAGAGTCTTCATGCTAACTAGGACAGCCATGGACAAAGTAGAGGAGCTGTGCCAATCCCAGTAGATCAAAATGGTCCTTATGTCAACGTCACTACAATGGGTGTATCAGAGCCATTTCTTTTGGACACTGGAGCAATGAGAAGTTCTATCATTCATTCTAAACTCCCTGGGGCACCTTTGTCTGGCTTAACGAATGTTTCTATAGGATTTTCTGGCGCCCCTGTTCGCAATCCGGTTTCTTGTCCTTTGCCTATTTCAGTTGGTCCTTATGATTTGAAAGCTCCACTTCTGTTGACGAATGGTTGTGGCGAGAATCTGTTGGGTCTAGACCTATTGAAAAGAATGCATGGTACAATATATTGTTCTCCTTCAGGCGTACATCTTACTCTAGGTCAGAAGTTGATCTCCCCAATGTATCTGTCTTGAGATCAGTTTCCTTCTGAGTTGCTTTCTCTTCTAACAGCACTTTGGGCCATGGGTCCGAACGATGTAGGTTGTCTTGAGATACCACCTTATGTTGTTACTCTCAAGCCCAATGTTGAACTACCACGTATCCCACAATATAGAATTTCTGCTGAAGGTGAAAAAGCGCTTTTGGAAATCATTCATGACTTAATTCGGAAGGGTGTGGTTGAAGAAACGAGAGGTAACACATGCAATAGTCCTATTCTTCCTGTTCTTAAACGTACTGATCCTTCTCAGCCACCTGTGTACCGGTTTGTGATTGATCTGCGAGAAGTAAACAAAATTGTGATTCCACAATTTCCTGTTGTTCCAGATATCACTGCCTTGTTGACTATGATACCTTCCACAGCGACTTGGTTTTCTGTTATTGATCTAAAGAATGCCTTCTTCAGTATTCCCATTGCAGAAGAGAGTAGGGACATTTTTGGTTTCTCCCTTGGAGGCCGAAGCTTCCGATTTAAGCGCGCACCCCAAGGATACTGTGAAAGTCCCTCCATTTATAGTCAAGCTTTGAAATGTCATTTGGATACTTTTCACTTGCCGTCTGGTGCTGCCCTTATCCAATACATGGACGACTTGTTAGTCGCCGCTGACTCAGAAGATATCTGCAAAGATGTCACTGTTGCACTGCTACATCACTTATTTAAGCTGAATCACAAGGTTTCACCTTCCAAACTACAGTATGTTTGTCGAGAGGTTACCTACTTGGGTCATCTCCTATCAAAGGAGGGACGACGATTGACACCAGAATGAATTCAAGCGATTGCACGAATGTCTGTACGTGCTTTTCTGGGTATCACTTCTTATTGTAGACAGTGGATCCCTAACTTCTCTTTGATCGCCAAACCTATGTTAGCACTCACTTTAAAAGATACGCCTCAGCCCCTTCCTTGGACTGATGAGTGCCAAAAGAGTTTCACTGATTTACGCACTGCTCTCTGTTCTGCTCCTGTACTAGGTACCCCAGATTACACTAAGCCTTTTACGCTGTATGTTCACGAAAGAGAAGGTTGTGCATTATCAGTCTTGACACAGCAATTTGGAGATAGACAGCGGCCATGTGCCTATTTTTTGGCTACATTAGATCCCGTAGCTAAAGCATTGCCCAGTTGTCTCAAAGCCACAGCAGCCGCAGCAATTTCTATCCGACAGTCTGCTGGAATGGTGTTAGATAACACTCTCATTGTCATGGGGCCACATGCAGTGGATACCTTACTAAACAGAACGAAAACACAGCATCTTACGAGTGCACGTTTAACTGGTTACGAGCTGACGCTTTTGGCTAGTCACGTACACATCAAACGATGTAATACCCTGAATCCAGCTACTTTGTTGCCCCTTCCAAATGAGGAGAGTGCTGAGGAGAATGTTGAGGATCAGCATGATTGTTTCTTCCGTACTGAGGAAGAGACAAAAGGGAGAATTGACCTGAGAGACACACCGCTAGAGAATCCGGATGGGACCCTATAGGTAGATGGTTCTTGTTTCAAGATGCCTAATGGAGATACGGTTTCAGCCTATGCTGTAACTACCTTACATACGATTGTGGAAACTGCACGCATTAGACACAATTCAGCACAAGCAGCAGAGTTGATAGCACTGACAAGAGCTTGTTGTCAGGAACTATGTGAACGCCATGACTCTAAGTAATCACTCTCTGAAAAGACATCGAGTCATCGTTAAGCCATCTCTTTGCAACTGTTGGTCTGCTGTTCCTTGTAGGTCGACCGTTACAAGATGGCCGCCTAGTTTACCCCAGTATTGAAGGGAGTTGGAAGTCTCGCGGGAAGTGAGATTTCGCGCGCCGTGGAAGAACGTTCCACTGCGCACTTCAATTCGCCTAAGTCTGAGAGAGGTTGTGTTTGCGGAAGGCTCTCAGTTATTCCAGTCAGAGCGTCTGTCTTGTACCTTCGTGTGTCACCACGCGGAAGGAACTCTTGTCCCAGACCTACACTCACGAAGTGGGAGGTCGTGAATGAGCACGTCAAAAGAAGAGCGTTTCCAGTCAGAGAAATCTGTTAGCCCTTCTCGAGTCAGAAAGGGTAGCAGAATCCAGATACACAGATTATCATCGAGCTACTGAGAACAAGATATCTCGTGTCTCCTTTACTCCGGTAGGCTTACCGTCGAGAGAAGGAGACCGAAGTTTGTCAGCCAACCAGTTGTCACAAGAAGCAAGTAAGCACTAGACTGTTGTTGCAGCGCATGCCTCGTTCTTGACTGAAAGTACTTACGCCTGCAGCACGGAATTCCTTGCCTCCCTTGCGTTTTCCCTATTCTTTCCTTACTGTTTTCCTTCCCTGTCCCTTTTTGCGCGATTTCAAGCCGTGAAGCAGAGCTACAGTGGAGCAGGGATAATCTTTCAAAAGCTAAAGCTCTCCTGAACTAAACTTTCATCTTTTGGACTACACCAAGCATTATCAGAAAGAGGTAACGATAGGAAGATCAGAGAATAGGTAAGAGAGAGGGAAGAGAAGGAAGTATACTGTAAGCAGAGAGCATAGAGATTTAGAATAGGATCACTTAACCTGTATTTATCCCTCTGTGCATTAGGTCATCCACTTAATCTAATCAGAAGTGGACCTCTGATCATAAGAAGAGAAGCAAAACTCCTGCAGACACCTGGTAGGCAAAGGGGGGGGAAGGAAATAAACTGGAACCGTAGTGATTAGGGGGTAAGTTGAGGCATTAAGTTGAAATGATGTTCCCATCTGTGCATTAGGAATCCTCCAGAAATCGTCACCTGACTGAGGAGGGAGTCCAGGCCAGCACGAGTGTCTCTTCTCTGTCCCAATCCCCTTTCCCCCCATCTGGAGCAGCTGCTCATACGCAGTGTGTTCCGGAGAAGGGGCAAGGGGAGCTAGCATCATTCTGCCTCCGTGAAGATATTGGTGCCGCAGTCTTGACACTTGTGTATTATCAAAATGGAAAAGAGTGAACGTGTACACTGACAGTCAATAAGCCTTTGGTGTCGCGTTCAATTTTGGGCGTCTCTGGAGAGAGAGGGGGTTCTTAACTTCACATGGCACTAAGATACAGCATGGTCAGTTAGTGACTGATCTCCTCGAGTCACTTGCTTTACTCGTCCAAATAGCGATAGTGAAGTGTAGTGCACACAAGAAGATTACGGATGATGTTGGACGAGGAAATGCATTTGCTGATGAAACAGCAAAGAAAACAGCAAGGGATTCAACGAGTCGAATGTATATGGCAGGTCCTGCGAATTGGGTCAGGGAGAGAGGAATGTGTGAGAATACAGTGGAAAGCATGAAAACGATACAGAAAGAGGCTTCAGAAAGAGAGTTGAGCAAGTGGAGAGAAAGTACGGGAATGTTAGATGAGATGGGTTGTTGGGTAGAATTATCCGAACATCAACGTTGGTTGTTACCAGATGCTTATGTACTTCCAGTGGTTACTATGGCTCATGGTCCAGCTCACCTTAGTGCAAAAGGCATTTGTAAACTTTTAGCCCCAGTTTGGCAAAATGAGTATTTCCCAAAATGTGCAGACAACGTAGTAAAGCATTGTATTGTTTGTCTGATGTATAATCCAGGAAAGGGAACCCCCACTCCAGCAGGTCACTTTGCTCCTCCGACATACCCATTTGAAGTGTTGCAAATCGATTACATTCACATGGATCGATGCAACAACCTCAAATATGTTTTGGTGGTAGTATGTGCCTTTTCGAGGTGGATAGAAGCATACCCTTTGAAAGATAATACAGCTTTATCCACAGCTAAAATCCTTCTAAAAGAGTTCTTTCCCAGGTTTGGATTGCCGCGCATTGTCTGGAGTGACAATGGGAGCGAATTTGTTGGCCAAGTCATGCAGAAAGTTTGTGCAGGTCTTGGAATCAAGCAAAAGTTCCACGCGGCAAATCATCCTCAGTCAGCGGGTTTAGTAGAATGTTACAATGGTACCTTGAAGTTGAAATTAGCGAAGATTCAAGCAAGTACGGGACTTAATTGGCCTGATGCTTTACCGTTAGCTCTGCTATCCACCAGCACTGCAGTGCACTTTCGTCTGGGACTTAGCCCTTACGAAGTGGTGGTTGGCCGTCCTGCCAACGTATGGGGAATACCTCGTCCCAAAAAGTTTTCCGACTTGCCCTATCCAATGTTGATTGACTATCTGCATGACCTTACAACTAAATTGCATGTCCTTCATCGACAGGTTCAGAGTGCTTTGCCGGAGGCTTCCACAGATCCAGGTCATTCCATCCGACCAGGTGACTGGGTCTGTACCCGAAACTTTCAGAAGAAGAAGAATTTGGAACCCAGATGGCGGGAGCCCCGAATGGTCCTACTAACGACAAGGACAGCAGTTAAAGTTGAAGGAAAGAAAAATTGGATTCACGGTGTGCATTGCAAGAAAGTACCCTTGCCTTTGCCTTTTGGTCAGTGGGTTTGTAGAGGGGTTGGTGACTGTGAAGGCGAAACAGTTCCACGATTTATACCCTTTAGCGATGCACACCTGAATGGGACACTGTCTGAGAAAGAGGACGACGACATTTTACAGGAAGCAATTCCATCGCATCGTCGCTTGAATACGACTGAACCAAGAACATTGTTTTGAGACCAGAGTGTTCTAGGGAAGGAACGTTATCACCTCAGGCCCAGACAAAAGAACAATTAAAACTTTCTTCTCCCTTGTGTAGTGTTCTGTTTAGGTTGCAGGGTCACGGTAGGAGTCTAGGTCACGACCTGAGTAGTAACAATAGGTCTGCAGGATTTTTAGTGTCATAGGACGGTAGAGCATCGTGACTTCAGTGATCGAGGAAGATTGCCGTGAGCATCCACTAGTGAAAATGGAAACTACACCAAGTAATAAAGAGCGAAGAAATGAAATGAAGAAAGCATCTTGTAAAATAATGTACAGTCGTTACAGTGTAACTCTATGTGTTTTAATATCATTATGTATTGCTTTGGCGACTATTGGTTGGATAGTTTATGTTTTGCAGCCAAGAAATACCTCCCCTTCTTCCTCTTTGCCTTCTTCTACTATCTCTCCACACCTCTTTCATACTTTCCCTTCACATGAACTTGTCAGAAGAACTGAGTATTACAACAATTCTTTTGTCCAACTATTACACCAGCATCAATTAGTGGTTAACACAACTGATTGTTGGGTATGTGGTCTTATGCCACATACTACTGAGAAAGGAATACCATATCTAGTTCTTCCTTTCTCTTATGAGGGTTCTGCTTGGTCATTCTTTGTCATTTTTTCAAATGCTTATCAAAGCAAATTTAGACGGTCCGTTGCTTCACAAATTGATTATCCGGATTTTAGTCATAGTTCCTTGATTAAGGGTATGGTAGTTATGGCTAAAATCATGGAGAACAGCAAGATTTCCATTGACGAAAGGAAAGCATACACCAATTGGAACGTCACCCAATATATGTCGAGTCTTAATAATAAAGTAGGAAAGGGAAAATCCTCACCAATCTGGACTATACCACATCAAGGTAATTTCTGTTTAAAAATAAACGATCGCTCTTCTGACACTGCACTAAAGAGTAATTGCTCCTACACGTACATTTCTTCCTCTCAAAACTCGCCTCCTCTAGTACCGTCTCAAGGCACCTATTTCATTTGCTATGATAGAGCTTATACCTGGTTACCAAAAGGTTTCTCTGGTACCTGCTACATAGCTTTCCTTCTTCCTCCTACTTACACTGCTTCTGCCAATTATCACCGAACCCGTCTCAGCCGAGGAATCATTGACTCAAAAGACACCGCGGGACAAGAGGGAGGAGATTTCCTTAAAGGTTTTCTTCCCTTCTGGGGTCCAATGGCCAACAGCAGAAATATAAGGCAACTGGTCCATGTCGTAGAGACTACAATAGACATCACTGTAGGAGCCTTGAGTAATATCACGGCAGAACTACAGGCGGATCGTCTTATGACCTTGCAAAATTGAGTTGCCTTAGACTTTATTCTTGCCGATCGTGGTGGAGTATGTAAATTGATCGGGTCAAGCTGTTGTATTTTCATTCCAAATGACGCTCCAACAGTATACCAAGCTATCTCCAAGTTGCACATAATCTCCGAGTCTATTCATCAGGATGAAGGAGATTGGTCTTTAACGGAATGGTTTTGGGGACTACTGTCCAAATGGGGTTGGAAAGCATTGACATTCCTTGGAATACTCTTGTATTTTCTTGTTGCCTTTGTATGCACTGTGGCCCCGCTATCTGTGATCTTTGTGCTACTATGTGCATCCCAAAACCCAAACCTCAAGTAACAGAAAACATAAGGATGATGTTACAGCAACAGCTTGATGATCTCATGGCTATTGATGTGGACTCAGATTAACGTGAGTCTATCTTGCCTGAGTTCTGGCAAAAGGAGGGTCTGAGGAACTTCGATTTTCGATCACGATCGAATAGACCCGCCGTTTTGTAACCCACCGCCATTTTGTGTTGCCATCACTCAGGCAGCACGGCGAACGAAGTATATTCTGCTTTTCCCGTAGCTTGGTGTCGAAATTCGTCTTCGGCCTTTATTTGTAAAGCTGGTGTTTGGACTAGCCGAGTACACTAATCCTTGTCTGACTTTCCTAATCCCTGTTTCAACTATCTGTAGGCTCTCGCTATTCTTTCCCGATCATATCTTATCGACTGGCCTTCACTGTCTCCTGCTAGCATTCTCTTGTGTCATGACTGTCCTCCAATACACACAAACGTATCTCGCCACCTGCAAGTTAGTTGTAATCTGTTAATGAATTAGTTCGGGGGTGGGATGACAAACACAGTTGGAGGAGAGGTCTCTTCAAGTTATCTGATATTCCTATTTTCAAACCTTTTCTACTGGCTCCGCTTTGTTTTCCACTTACCCTATTGGCTCTTTTCTTCTATGCTTGGGGCGTATGTCTTGTTAATAATCATGTCTTGTATGCTATTTAATCTGATGTGCCACAGAGTGAAGTAGCAGTCTCCTGAGAATCTACTTTGTGTACTTCTAGGATAACTGTACTAACTGCAGCTAAATAAATCCAATCTTCTAACGCCGACAGAGTGTCCCGTGTCTTTGTGTAACGAAGCAGGTGAACCCCGGAGACAGAGGGCGTACCCTGCGCCGCCAGGTCCAAAAGGTTCTGGTTCTTCACTCTCTTGCCTCTGTGTGCACCCCTCTTCCCTCTTCCTGCACCTCTCATGCTTCTTTCTGTACCCCACTTGACTCATGCCGCCCCTCTGTTGCTTTTTTCTGCACTTCTCTTGCTTCTTTCTGCACCTCTCTTGCCTCTGTGTGCACCCCTCTTCCTTCTTCCTGCACCTCTCATGCCTCTGTCTGCACTCCTGTTACCTCTTTCTGCACATCTCTTCCCTCTTTCTGCAGTTGTCTCGCCTCCTTCTGTACCTCTCTTGCATCTTTCAGTACCTCTCTTGCATCTTTCTGCACTTCTCTTGACTCTTTCTCCACCCGCATTGCTTCTTTCTGGAATTCTCTTGCTTCATTCTGTACCTCTCTTGCTTTTATCTGCACCCCCTCACCTCTTTCTGCACCCCTCTTCCTTCTTTCTGCACCTATCTTGCCTCTTTCTGCACCTCTATTACCTCTTTATTAACTTATTTCCCTCTTTCTGAACCTCTGTTGTTTCTTTCTGTACTTCTCTTGCATCTTCCCGTGCCTCTCTTGCAAATGTCTGCACTCTTGTTCCCTCTTTTGGCACATCTGTTGCTTCTTTCTATACCCCACTTGACTCATGCCGCCCCTCTGTTGCTTTTTTCTGCACTTCTCTTGCTTCTTTCTGTACCTCTCTTGCCTCTGTGCGCACCCCTCTTCCCTCTTCCTGCACCTCTCTTGCCTCTGTCTGCACTCCTGTTCCCTCTTTCTACACATCTCTTGCCTCTTTCTGCTGTTCTCTTGTCTCTTTCTGAACCTCTGTTGGTTCTTTCTGCACTGCTCTTGTATCTTTCTGTGCCTCTCATGCTACTTTCTGCACTCTTGTACCTTCTTTCTGCACCTCTTCTTTCTGTTGCTGTACCTCTCTTGCCTATGTATGCCCCTCTATTGCTTCTTTCTGCACTTCTCTTGCTTTTTTCTGCACACCTCATACCTCTGTGTGCACCCCTTCCCTCTTTCTGCATCTCTTTTGCGTCTTTCTGTAACTCTTTTGTTTCTTTCTGCTCTACTCGAGTCTTTCTGCACCCCTCCTGCCTCTTTCTGCACCTCTGTTGGTTCTTTCTGCACTGCTCTTGCTTTTTTCTGCACCTCTCTGAAAAATTCCTGCACCCCTTTTGCCTCTTTATGCACCCATCGTCCTTCTTTCCGACCTCTCTTGCCTAAGCCTGCACCCCTGTTACCTCTTTCTGCACATCTCTTCCCTCTTTCTGCAGTTGGCTCGCCTCCTTCTGTACCTCTCTTGCATCTTTCAGTACCTCTCTTGCATCTTTCTGCACTTCTCTTGACTCTTTCTCCACCCGCATTGCTTCTTTTTAGAATTCTCTTGCTTCATTCTGTATCTCTCTTGCTTTTATCTGCACCCCCTTACCTCTTTCTGCACCCCTCTTCCTTCTTTCTGCACCTATCTTGACTCTTTCTGCACCTCTATTACCTCTTTCTTAACTTATTTCCCTCTTTCTGAACCTCTGTTGTTTCTTTCTGTACTTCTCTTGCATCTTCCCGTGCCTCTCTTGCAAATTTCTGCACTCTTGTTCCCTCTTTTGGCACATCTGTTGCTTCTTTCTGTATCCCACTTGACTCATGCCCCCCCCCCTCTGTTGCTTTTTTCTGCACTTCTCTTGCTTCTTTCTGCACCTCTCTTGCCTCTGTGTGCACCCCTCTTCCCTCTTCCTGCACCTCTCATGCCTCTGTCTGCACTCCTGTTCCCTCTTTCTGCACATCTCTTGCCTCTTTCTGCAGTTCTCTTGTCTCTTTCTGAACCTCTGTTGGTTCTTTCTGCACTGCTCTTGTATCTTTCTGCCCCTCTATTGCTTCTTTCTGCACTTCTCTTGCTTTTTTCTGCACACCTCATATCTCTGTGTGCACCCCTTCCCTCTTTCTGCATCTCTTTTGCCTCTTTCTGTACCTCTTTTGTTTCTTTCTGCTCTACTCTTGAGTCTTTCTGCACCCTCCTGCCTCTTTCTGCACCTCTGCTGGTTCTTTCTGCACTGCTCTTGCTTCTTTCTGCACCTCTCTTAAAAATTCCTGCACCCCTTTTGCCTCTTTCTGCATAGCATGTTGTCAGCATAGCGGGAGACTGCGTGGATTGCTTTATTTATTGGGATACCATATGGGGCTATATTTACAACATAATTGTTGTGCTAGGGGTTCTAACGCCAACCCAAACAACAGGGGTCATAAGGGGCATCACTGACGAGTTCCACGATAGATATGATATGAAGGAGAGATAGTTGCACCCGTCTTAGAACGGGCTGTGGGATTGGTATAAAACAATTTAATCCAATTGCCGTGTTTGGGTATGAATCCACACTGGTCCGGGTGTATCAATTTGGAAAGTAGAAGAAGTCATCTTGATGCTAAGTGTGAGAAGTTGGCCTGATATATGCTGTCCACTAGTTCTAATGGGCACCCTGTATCAGTCCAAATAACCCCTTATTGGTTATAGGTTAAAGACAACCTTTATTGAAAGCTATCCTAGTGGTAGCTATGGAGAGCAGCCTTTAGGCTAAGTCTCGCAGGAATGAAAAGTATCTTCTTTTACCAGTCTATAATCGCTTGAGTCACTAAATGAAAGATATCCACACCAGGTATATATAACACATATGTATTTATTACTAACCACACCCTCCTAGGCTCTTTATGAGACTAGAGGTCAAAACACATAAGTTACACGTCAATAATCACAGTAAAATAGCACAAATACACGTCAGGCCCTAGGGGCGAGCCAAACCATATATTAAAATAGTGGTATAAGAATCACAACTTATATAGACGCAAGGCCTAGAGCCTGTAGAATTGCTGGGACCCCAAGGAACCACCCAAGGTAGTGACACAGGGGACCCACGGGGGCGGAGTGCAGTATGTGAACACAGCTGTGAGTTTCCGTTAGCTTCTATGGGAAAAGTCGCTGTTAGATTTTTTTAGATTAGGGACACTTAGAAATGAGTCAGGACCAAACCCTTTTGGACTTAGGAAGTTCTAGTGATAGCACCCATGGAAGCCCCAGAGTACTCGTGTTACCTCACCCAGGGAAGCTGGGTGAATAGGTGTCTTTTGGTGTCGGGTCGCGTCGTCGATTTCAATGGGAGCTGGTGAAGAAGTGCTGCTGCCGTGAAGATGTGAAGTGTCCGAAGAGATCCAAGCCTGGATCAAAGATGAGAAGAACCTGAAAGCAGAGGGGACAGAGTGTGTGTCACTTGCCAGTGACCAGGAAGGCGATGAGCAGATGCCCACCGATGTCGGGTGATTTCAGGTGAAGGAGGTGAAGCTTGACTCTTCAGCCACGAGGTCCAGGAGGCATCGAGGACAATCAGGAGCTGGATTTGAGCTGTCCCACAAAGTATGTTGATTGCTGCAGTGACGATGCCCGGATTGAACACAACAAGCCTTGGCAACAATAACCCACACAGAAACGAGATAGATGCTTCGCTGCAGACCAGCAAGGTCTGTGGGACTCACCACTTGGATGGGAGTCAGGGCACGTCTGGAGCAACCAGGAAAGCCCAAAGAAATGCACAGTTACACCCTCAGGGACCCACCACTCAACAGACCATGGATTGCAAAGGGACCTCAAGCCAAAACACAAAATGGCGGACCACGGGGTCACTCGGAATGACCAGGCCAACAATCTTCAGTGGATTCAGTGCCCGAGCAGGGGGCTACAAGTCAGCCCAAGCACAACTTTGTTAGAAATGGGATTTCTGGTTGGCTAAGGCTTGCGCCAAAGCCAGGCAGAAACTACCACTCTAGTCAGGGCAAGGGAGTTACACGCCAAAGATAACCCCTGCTCACCCCCTTGGTAGCTTGGCACGAGCAGTCAGGCTTATCCCGGAGCCAATGTGTAAAGCGTTTGCGCACGCACACAGCAACAACACCCCAGACACATCACAAAAGGAACTCCACACAAGGTTATATATAAAAATATCCTTTGTATTATAATAAACACATTAGATCATAATCACATAATATACACTGTGCCAACTGGCACTGAGCAGTATCTACAGGGGATTATATACACCTGACAGGGCCAATTGGGCCACTGTCATAATCATCACAAATCAGCAATTGTAAATGTAGCACAAATAATAAAATGTAGAGCACAACCAGTAACTACTGGTAAAAGTTAGGAACACACTACGCAATAATAATCACATTAGGCATAAACACAGGGCACCCCATCTGGGGGCACACACACTAAAAATGGACCGCAGGCCAACTGGCCTCTCACAGCGGTTCAAATACCCGATATCCAGACTGTCCGGGCTGGCTGCGCATGTAGCAACAGTAGAGTGTGCAAAAATGGGCCTAAACGTGTCAGCTGCCCACTACTTGTTGGGCAGCTGTGCAAAGGAGCCCTGGCACCAGCGTGCCTCCTGAGCCCCTCCTTGTCACCCAAGCAAATGCCCCACGTCCAGCGCAGTAGGAATTCAGCTGCCAATGCAGCAGTCACCAAAGGGCGCAATGCGGTGGGGGGCCCCTCGCTCCTTTCAGGCTAGAACCACTAATGCCCCCAAGATCCACTTCGGGACTTCTAGAGAAGATCTGGCCCCCAAACATGAAAGGACACTGGCACCATGGTCCACGCTGCAGCCCCACTCTGGGACTCTAAAAATAGACTTTGCCCACATCGTTGCCGCTGCCCTCTGACAAGCGGGGCAGCTGTGAGCACCGACAATGTGCCCCGAAGTGGGCACCAACCATGTGCGTGCGGGTCCCACGGGGTTCGCACCAAGTGCAGGCTCCCTTTCTGACCCTACTCACCGGACTGCCTTGGCTGCTCCTCCGGTTGGGTCCTCTCTCTCTTTGGGGCCCTCTGCAGCTGCACGCGGGGCTCTCCTCTCCACACGGGAGCCCCACCAGCCACTGCAGCGCTCCTCCATGTCTGGGATCTCCTTGGCAGGCTTGGCGGCGTCGGCAGCACACGGGGCTCTCACCATGGTCACGGGAGCCCCGCCGCGAGACAGGCTGCTTTCCGACTCCGGCCAGCACGTCCCAGTGCGGGGTGGGCTCCTGCCTGGGTCTTTCAAAGTGGCCGTTGAGGAGCACCGGCGCGGCTCTTCTCTTCCGGGCCACTCGCAAGCCACGCCCATGCCCTCTCCGAGACTGCCTGGCTTCCTGTCTGGGCTGCAGCGGTGAGTTCAGGCGCAACACGGGGTAGGCTCCCGTTCTTAAGCACAAAGGTCCCTGGCGGGGTGGGTACCCGCTAGGGGTATCAAGACGCCACAAGGTCCCTGGCGGGGTGGGCAACCGCTAGGGGTATCAAAACGGCAGGCAAATCAGGGTGGGCTCCCTCACCATAAATGATTAGAGTTGCGGGGGAATCTCCACGCCGGGGATTCCCTTTTTGAAAAGGATCGCAGCTCTGTGCTGCCACTGAAATTAGAAGCGCTGCTCCTCAGGACAGTAAAGCGTTTTTCAGAAATAAAAATAAAAGCGCTTCTCAGGAAAACAATGCGCCTCTTCAGCAGTGGAAAGCAAAGCGCTCCTCAGGAAAAATAGAGCACTTCTTTAGGAATAAAAATAAAGTGCTTCCCAGGTGCTTAAATGCAAAATCCAGAGAAAGTCTTTCAGAATACAGGGGGGCAAAGGCTGGGCCCAGGGGCCAGCTCACAGGGCCCCCCAGTGGGGTTACTTCCTGGCGCCCAACAGCAGCAGCAGGCCCCTCTCAAGTTAGGAACACAGAGAGAGAACATCTTCATGGGGTCACAGCCCGTTCTTTTATACACACTTTTCCTTTGTTCACCCAGCACACGGCTGGGGGAAAACCAGATGCAACTGGTTTGGGGGAGCTTTGGAGCACTTTGTTGTGCTCAGCTCCTCTCTCTTTTGTCAGGTGGGGCTAGGTGCTCAGACGCACCACAGGGGGTGAAGCCAGCATTGTGGAGGGAAGGCACAGCCCTATTCAGATCCCTGTTGCAACTCCTCCCTCCCATCTACCTGCAGATCTCCCTATTCACCACTGGGCAGACTCATCCTGGCTCCTGGAATTCCCCACACCATCCAGCACCTGTCAATCACAAGCCAGTCATGCACTCCACATCAGGCAGGCAGACACACAGCACACAGAAATGCCAACTTCTAGAAGTGGCACTTCTCCACAAGTCACAATAAATCTGCGCACACCATTGCGCAGCATTTATTCTCACGAGTTCGCACATACTAAACTCGACCCTGCACTCCTCTCACACCAGGAATTACAATGGACACACATATTCCCCATGCATTCCTATGGGGGGCAGGCCAGTCTC
The DNA here is from genome assembly GCF_964204655.1 of Triturus cristatus. Classification (NCBI taxonomy): domain Eukaryota; kingdom Metazoa; phylum Chordata; class Amphibia; order Caudata; family Salamandridae; genus Triturus; species Triturus cristatus. The sequence goes on from NC_140589.1 coordinate 1,942,739,385, forward strand.
GCTAAATGTAACACAGAGCGCATGCACTTTACACTGGGACACAGTGCTAAAGTGCCGAGGGGTCTAAAACCACTAACACAACATAGGGAAAAAGGCTAGAATAATTGCAAAATGTTTAGGGGTGAACCTGCCAAAAGGGCCAAGTCCAACACAACCCCCTTCCAGCCAAAACACAGGGTAGACCAATCACCACCGTGATGGGCTTCCCTGCTTTGGGCCATAGAACGCGGACCCGCAACTGCAGGGACACCCTCCTGTTCTACGCCACCCTGAACCCATGTTGTTCCCTCTGTAAAAGCTCTGCGGACCAACTGGGCTACCCCACTGGTACTCCTTAGCTCTCCGCGGCCAGGACCAGGCCCTAGGCCATCCAGATGCCACTGGTCCTTGCCTATCCACAGAGTGGGAGTAGTAACCCCTGGCACATAGTAACCGTTCTCCACTCTACCCCTCATCAGGGCAGTTCTAGACTGCCACCGATCCTCCAGCCTAGGGTCTGCACCCTCAAGCTGACCAAAAGTCACAGACGAGGCTCTGCTCCCCCTACCTCTTCTTCTAGGTTCCGCCCTCTCTTCCTCTGAGAGGCACCCTTATAACACAATTCACCCACCAGCTCAGGACCTCTTTCCAAGAACTGGTCTCCCAACCTAGGGTTTAACCCCTCAGGTTGCATCGGGGTCAGGGGCGAGGACTCCCTCCCTCTGCACCCCCTTTCAGAGTCCGGCACCCTCCGAAGTCAATGCACTTGCAGAAATGCATGGTGACCAGGAGTTCTGGTTCCACGCAACTCACGAGGGCTGCGGGTCTCAACTTTGCTGGGGACTCGGGTCGGCCTCTGAGATTTCTGGAAATCCTCTTCCTGGGCTGCAAATACTTTGGAGTCCGGCGGGAGCTTTGATGATGCAGACCGGCAAATTGCTTCGTTGGTGCCTGCCAAGCAGGGGAGTCACTCCTTGACCCCAAGGGAGATTTCTTCAGTCCTCTGATCTTGAGCAGAGCGACGAAGGTCCAGGATTCAGCTTCAGAGTTTCATCCAGGGTAATCTAAAGTCCTAAGGAAAGAGGTCCCATACTTAAACTAAGGAAGGGGGTTGTTCTTGACAAGGTGTCCTGCTAGGGGAATATCATGGGCTAGTGTCAATAGGAAGCCCCTAACCTTCAGAGGTATAACCAACCTCCTGGATGCACCAGGCTTGGGGTCTCTACTCTCTGAGTAAAGGAGTCCATCATCCCAATAAACATTATGGGTGCCACTAGCATTCCCAGCAGCCTCATCAGCATCTTGCTTTCTGAGGGGTTCAAGAGAGAGCCAGGTTTTCTGCTCCTGGCTCAGATCAGACCTGGAAGGTGTCCCCCAAAACTCAACCTGGTCAGGTTCAAGCTCCTTTGGGACAGTTCCTTCTTCAGGCTCAAAATCATCTCCCTGAGGAGACCGATCAGCATTCTGAGTCAGGTGGGAAGGCTCTGCCTTAACCCTACTGCTCTTCCTCTTGGGAGGCACCTGGTCCATTTTTCTAGAATCCAGGGCCTGTCCAGCTTTAGACATTTTGGCCTGTGACCTAGTCACAGCAAAGACATGAGCAGGGATCCCTAACATTTCTGCATGTGTCCTGAGCTCCACTTCAGCCCAAGCTGAAGTCTCTAGATCATTGCCAAACAAGCATTGTACTGGTAGGTCTGCACTTACCACAACCTTCTTAAGGCCAGTTACCCCTCCACAGGAGAAGTTAACAACTGCCAGATAATGGTCTGTTCTGACATTGCTAGCATTGATCACTTATAATCTGCCCAGGATCCACAAGATCTTTTGTCACCATTGTGACACTTGCCCCTGTGTCCCTGAATGCCCAAGCTTCTACTCCATTTATTAAAGGCTGTTGTCTGTATTTGCCCAGATTACTGGGACTCACAAAGGGGGGCATATCCATGCCCCCATCACAGACGAACACAGCCTGAGTTGGAACTCTTACTAGGCCAGAGTCCATCTCAGAAACCAGGGTTAACCCTACTACACCCTTATTCTGAACATTTTCCCCACCTATTGTAGCTGAACTAGGGGGGACAGTTGCCTTAGGGGCAATGGTGGCTGGAGTAGATTCTTTGGACTTGTCCAGTGAGTTTTCTGTTTACAGATTTTGCACCAAGGTTTCTTTTGGCCTTTAGACTGTGAATTCCCATTTGAAGAAGATTTTTGGGGGGTTTGTGAAGACTTCTGGTCTTTACCCTTTTCCCCACCCTTATCAGAGATTTTAGGATCTTGCTTTTTGGGTTCACCACTTTTGTTCTGTATCTTCTGTCTCACCCTGGTTCTGACCCACTCATCTGCCTTCTTTCCCAATTCTTGGGGAGAGGTCAGATCTGAGTCTACCAGGTACTGGTGCAACAGATGATTCTGACAATTATTAAGGATCTGCTCCCTCATAATCAAATTGTGCAATCCTTGATAGTCATACACTTTTGGGTATCCCTGAACTTTAACCTGTATTGTTCAGTGGTTAGGCCAAACCCATCATTTAAGGCACTCTTCGGACTGCTCTAATCATCTGGCTCCTCTTCTCTAACAGTTAGGAGTTTATCTCTACCTTTGTCTGCAAAGGAGAGCCATAAGATTGCTGCCCACTGCTCCTGGGGACCCTTTGTACTTTACAGGCCCTTTCCAGTGCAGTTATCCATTTGTGGATGTCATCCCCACTCTGGTAGGGAGGGACAATCTTATTCAGGTTTCTATGGTCATAAGACCTCTCCCTATCTCTAGGGATGTTGCTGCCACCATGGGACTCTAGTCCCACATTTTTTCTAGCTCTGTGGAGCTCTAGTGCCTCCCTATCTAGGGCTACCTGCTTTCTTCTTATTTCCAGTTGAGCTTTCTCATACTTGAGCAGTCTCTCCCTTCTCTCCTGAGAGGTTTCCCTCCTATGAGAGGAGATTGAGGTCCCTACAGATGAGTTAGAATGGTTAGACTCCACTGAGGGAGATCTTGACCTTCTTGGCCCACCACCAACTCTCCCAGGAGGGACAAAGTGGGGTCCATTTTGGTCCCCTCCATCACTGTCTAGGGGAATTGAATTTTCCAGGTCTAGATCATTGTCATCTGCCTGGCCAGCCTCAGATGTCAGGTCATGGGGAATTACACCCCCTGGCCTTTCCTCATGTGCTGTCTCACCCACTCTGCCTAGCCCTTCAGATCCTAAAGATCTGCTAAGGTCATCCAGCTTGAGTACCTCTATGATATGCTGAGTGGTTGGACTTTTGCCTGTCTTCAGTTTCCTAGTTGTACATAATGCTCTCAGTTCCATGAATGGGAGTCTATCATACTGGGAATCTTGAATCCCATTGGCTTCTGGCAAGGACCTACTGGTTCCTGGCCTTGAAGACGTTACTAGTGTGGTGTGGTGCATTGCACTACCTACTCTAGTGTGGCCTACTAAATTCTCTTGAGTTGTAGAAAGGGTGTGCTATCCCTTAACACACAACTCTAAGTTCAGTAGAACTTACTATATTCTAAAGTTTATATTATATGTACCTAGGGTACCTTTAGTGGTTTTCAGTAAGTTACTCAATTGAGATTATCTGGAAAAACAATAGCAAGCTGGAATCCCACCCGCTGCACACCAATGTGAGAAGTTGTCCTGATATATGCTGTCCACTAGTTCTAGTGGGCACCCTGTATCAGTCCAAACAACCCCTTATTGATTATAGGTTAAAGACAACCTTTATTGAAAGCTATCCTAGTGGTAGCTATGGAGAGCAGCCTTCAGGCTATGTCTTGAAGGAATGTAAAGCAGCTTGTTTTAAAAGTCTATAATCTCTTGAGTCACTAAATGAAAGATATCCACACCAGGTATATATAAAAAATATATGTATTTATTACTAAACACACCCTCCTAGTCTCTTTATGAGACTAGAGGTCAAAACACATAAGTTACACTTCAATAATCACAGTAAAATAGCACAAATACATGTCAGGCCCTAGGGGCGAGCCAAACCATGTACTAAAATAGTGGTATAAGAACCACGACTTAACTAGACACAAGGCCTAGAGCCTGTAGAATCGCTGGGACCTCAATGAACCACCCAAGGTAGTGACACAGGGGACCCACGGGGGCCGTGTGCAGTATGTGAACACAGCAGCGAGCTCCCGTTAGCTTCTATGGGGAAAGTCGCGGTTAGATATTTAAAGATTAGGGACACTTAGAAATGAGTCAGAACCAAACCCTTTTGGACTTAGGAAGTTCTAGGGCTAGCACCCATGGGAGCCCTGGAGTACTTTTGTTACCTCACCCAGGGAAGCTGGGTGCATAGGTGTCTTTTGGTGTCCGGTCGCTTCGTCGATTTCAATGGGAGCTGGAGAAGAAGTGCTGCTCCCGTGAAGATGCAAAGTGTCCGAAGAGATCCAAGCCTGGATCGAAGATGAGAAGAACCTGAAAGTAGAAGGGACAGAGTGTGGGTCACTTGCCAGTGACCAGGAAGGTGATGAGCAGATGCCCACCGATGTCGGGTGATTTCAGGTGAAGGAGGTAAAGCTTGACTCTTCAGCCACAAAGTCCAGGAGGCATCGAGGACAGCCAGGAGCTGGATTTGAGCTGTCCCACGAAGGATGTTGAGTGCTGCAGTGACGATGCCCGGATTGGACACAACAAGCCTTGGCAACAGCAACCCACACAGAAACGAGAAAGATGCTTCGGTGCAGACCAGCAAGGTCTGTGGGACTCACCACTTGCATGAGAGTCAGGAAACATCGGGAGCAACCAGGAAAGCCCAAAAAAATGCAAAGTTACCCCCTCAGGGACCCATCAGTCAATGGACCAGGGATCGCAAATTGACCTCGAGACGAAACACAAAATGGCGGCCTATGGGTCATTCGGAATGACCAGGCTGACAGTCATCAGTGGATTCAGTGCCCAAGGTGGGGTCTATATGTCAGCCCAATCACAACTTCAAGAGACGTCGAAAAGTCAATGCACTTGCAGAAATACACGGTGACCAGGAGTTCTGGTTCCACGCTACTCACGAGGGCTGCTGGTCTCAGCTTTGCTGGGGACGGTGGTCAACCTCTGAAATGTCTGGAAATCCTCCTCCTGAGCTGCAAATACTTCGGAGTCTGGCAGGAGCTTCGATGATGCAGACCGGCAAATTGCTTTGTTGGTGCCTGCCAAGCAGGAGAGTCACTCCTTGACCCCAAGGGAGATTTCTTCAGTCCTCTGGTCTTGAGCAGAGCATCAAAGGTCCAGGATTTAGCTTCAGAGTTTAATCCAGGGTAATCTAAAGTCCTAAGGAAAGAGGTCCCATACTTATGCTAAGGAAGGGGGTTGGACATACTCTGGGGACCCACCTATGGGATGGTTTGGAAAGAGGGGTGGCTACGCCCATTTCCTTTGTCCAGTTTTGCACCAGAGCAGGGGCTGGAAGCCCCTGCACCGGTTTGAGCTGGACTATGCACAGGGACACCAAGTATGCCCCAGTGCTCCCACCCAGCCCCAAAACACATAAGCCTGTCTGGGAGGTGGTTACACCTCCCTGTGACAGGAAACCTATTGTCCAGGCCTCCCCTGCCAGAGTTTCGGTCAGCAGCAGGAGGACCGACCCATGTTTGTGGCTGCAGCATCCATTTTGTGATGCCAGGGCTCTATTAGCTTTCTATCGGGTAGACCAGTACAGTCATGTCTCTCTCTCTAGAAGGGTGGGATCATACTTCCACACCAGCTACTGGTGTGGGGGTATGATTCCAAGGTGTGTGACACAAAACACGACAGGTCTCCGTGCAGCCAGTCCAAAGTTAGCATTTAGCGTTTGGTTATAATGCACTTAAGAGTATATGGTCAGGCTGCACTACCAACAGCATCAGAGAAGGGTCTCAAAACACTGCAGAGGGGCTCTGCTCATGCAGGGGCACCCTCTCACATAGGAACCAATCACTCTGCCTTCAGGTTTGATAAGGCCTGCCATCGGAGTGACTTATAGGTTTATATGTGAGTATATAGTGAGATATAGTGAACCTATGTCTGCATGCACCACCTTACCCAGGCTGCAGTAGCAGACCTTTGGTGTCATTTTGGGTGGCTTTCCAGGGGTGGCATAATACATGCTTCAGCCCCTGGTAGGCCTCTGGGGTACCTATGCCCTGTGTACATATTATACCATATACTAGGGGCTTACAAGGGCACCTCAGTTCCAATCTGAACTGTACCTAACGTACATGGAATCATTTTAGAGAGGAAACAGCTAGGCTGGGGCCCTGATTAGCAGGGTCCCAGCCAGACTAAAGTCGGAAAACAGTCAAACACCATCAAAAAGTGGGAGTAAACATGTGAAGCAGATACTACTCTCCTACATTAAGATTTTAGTAAGTATTTTGTATTCGGTGTTGAGTATTGATAAAGGTCTGTATGATGCAAGATCAGTAGGGGCCTTATCTGGTTTCAATAGGGACGTGACTATCGCCTCTCTAGTAGTGGGGGCAGTGTGCCTTCTGCGAGTGAGGTGGTGTAAGTTGCAACGGTTTTGGAGTCAACAACTCTGCAAAGGTTGAAAAAAATTCAACAAGTAGACCGTCTGAATCTGGAGTCTTATTACATGCCGCAGCATTTATTGCAGCGCGGATCTCTGCTGAGGTAATCAGGGCTGCCAATTCCTTAGCAGTCGAATCCATTATAGAGGGGAGGTCAACTCCCCCAAGAAAATGCGCGGTTGCGTCTGCCATATTGTTGTGTTTCGGTTTAGATACCCTTGCATAAGTTTCCCGAATCATGCCCTTATATAGGCACAACTCATATTGCCCTTATTTAGGCATATATTCCCAGTCCTTATTTAGGCATCAGCCATGCTATCCAAATACAGGCATGGTCACCTACATCCATCCAATGTCACAACGAGTTCTTAGAAACCAGACCCTTTAGCCATTGGGACTTTCCCTGCTTGGATTACTGATTTCTCCAAGAACTCATTAATTATGCATGAACAACTATTCCTTAGGGGTTTATTCATGACGTCTTCCTCTGCCCAACTTTACGTCAATTCTAGCGTTCCTAGGCACCTTCCAGGTATAAATATACCTTCACTTACCATGGCGAACCACGGCTTGGCTCGGCTACACAGCTCAATACGGCTCGCCATGGCAAGTTCGGAAGGAATTCGAGTCCCCGCCTGACGCACTGACCAGGCACTGTCATCCTGCTTGCAGAAACTCCAGCTTCCAGTGTCCTGACTCCCTTCGCGGGGTGTTAGGGATTGAGATCTGGAAAGAGATTCCCACCTCTCTCATTCTAAGGTATGGAGCTGACTAGAACCTAGAGGGACTCTTGGCATACCAAACTATAGCTAACTATACTATAAAAAACAGCACCAACTTCTTACCTCGTACTACACATAGGTTAGATACACTGGGGTAGAACTATTTAGAAGCACCAGACGAGTATTCACATTTTAGCCTGTCTTATTTATGTATGTTTATATGAATATATGTCATAGCTAAAAGACCATGCTATTGCAGTATTATTTCTTCTTACTGCTCACGCTGTACGTATTATATCTCGCATAATGTTTTACGATTGTAACGGCTCATACCTCTTACACGAGAAACAAGACTGTTCAATAAATCCTTTTATTGAAACGCCCGTCTATCTATTTCTGTGTAACTCTGAAGAAACGAAGCATGCACGATTGACTGAGTGAAACTGTTATCTATTGTTTCCACGATTCTGAGACTGTTCCAATTCTAAGGGAAGCAAAGTTGTCATGTTTATGCAGTTGTCAGGAGCTACTCCCTTCTTGTTTATTCGAGAAGTTTCTAGTGACCTCTGAGTTAGCTGGCACACAAGTAATTAAGTTTAATATACTCGATAGAGGCATACCGACCTCAGTCCTATGCAAAAAATATAGTGTATATTATTCCAATGCGCAGAGCCTATAAAGGAAATGAGAACTACACTACATGGCCCCCAATGGTTTGGTAAGGCACCAATTTAACGCTAGATACTGAAGTAACTCTGTCATGCTGTTCTCAGAGACCCCTACTCATAATACTACATACGTACATAAGACTTCTGGAGTGGGTAGGGATAATATCTGTCATAGCTGAGTAGGACGAAAATCCTATGTATTAGCTGTTTGGTTTGTTCACCGTTGAAGGATACAGTGTTCCAAAATATTGTGCACCTTATCTTTGTTTCCTTGAAACTTGCTTTGCATTTTTCATGAAACAATGTCTGATAACGGAGACAATAACACTGGGACCGGTGGAGCTGCAGCAGACCAAGTCGCAACAGCTTTTAATCATACAGGTTTTAATGAAACTGATGAGGGTGTTATAAACATCCATCCAAATTTAAGGAGAACCATCACTCTAAAACCTATAAAACATGGCCTAACAGCAAGAGGTGGTAGAGCAGTTTTCATGATAGAGGCACATGAATCTCACCAAACAGAGGTATTCTATTCATGGATAATATTCCCAGAATCAAATACAGTAACAAAAGTGTTTCACTTCTACAAAGATGAACCACCTGAGGAATATATTCCTTTCGAGGATATTGAAATTCCACTCACATACCAGGAGCATAATCTCTGGTTTAAAGGCGCCCTTAAACATTACAATCACATTACGAGGCTCGGTCCACTAGGTAGACCAGGAGCAACATGGCCGATTTTAGCCGGCTACACACCTCATACTGACATTGAAGACATGTCAAATGATGAATTACTCACTCAACTCAAAGAGTTAATACAAATTTACAGACAATTAGTCCAATATGTAATGCAGACTTTCACAGTCCAACCAGCAATAACCATTCCAAATCAAACCCCTCACCAGGGGAATACACTAAAAATTACTCCACAGACTTTACATGCAGTCATGGGTAAAATGCCCATAAAACGTGAACAAATTCCATTCTGGATAGGTCAAAAAATTACTCAAATCGAAGCAGTATTTCCTAATACCAGCCCTTATGAGAAACACAGAATCCTAACAATCTGTTTACCGATGGGGATCACACCACATCTGGAAGACTGCACCTCTTGGGGCACAGTCTTTGCTGCCATCTACACAAAACACAGTGTTCCGTCTATTGCAGTAATGCCTGATGTCCTGAAACAAATTCAAAACGAATAGGGGGCAGAGCCTGCTCTGAACTTAGGTATGAAATTACTGAAAAACTTCGACCAGGTCTCAACAATAATATTATATAATATTAAAGTGGAGGCAGCATCAGTGGCGATCCGCCAACGCTTAAGGGAATTTGATGTAACAGATCATCAACATGAACTACCCAGAATAATAGAAAAATCTTATGCAGAATTAGGCAGAGACAGTTTGGGGGTTAAACCAGTTAAACCACAACTGTCTGAACGTCCTGAAAAGGACTCTGTTAAACACAATGCTACATCTTTTAAAAAGAAGTGGGAAAATAACAAACAACATTCAAAAGAGAAATGTTCTCAATCCCGAGGTAGGTCTCCTCAAAAGGAGCCCTCTGAAAGGAGGTATAACCTTAGGAATAGGGATAATTTGAAAAAACTTGACAGGTAAGAGGACGGTCAGATCAAAAAGAAGAACGCGTGAGGTCCAAAGACAATCAACAGGTTCAGAAAAACAAACCAAAACCTCAATTCGCCAAGAAGAAGGTAGCAGGTCTGAAGATCAGATATGCCGAGAATTCTGAGAACACAACTCAAGAACGGAGAATGGGCTCAGACAATGCTGGACAATGCAGCAGAAGTAACAATAGCTCGCCAGAACCTGAAGGAACTTCTGGAGACAGTGGAATTGAATGAGTACATACAAGTAGAGACTGTAGACACCAGGGTTAGTTCTCCACAAAAGTTATATGAAATAACACTCCGAATGGAGGGAGACATACCAAGACAAGTGAAAGCACTCTTTTGGGAGAGACTTTCAAAGGGTTATGATATACTTCTAGCAGAACAGGACTGGCCATCAGAATTTGTCAGAGAGTGCCCACATGGCGAAGAGATCATTATGCTAGCCTTCTCCAACCATGTTCCAGTACAATTAAAATATAATTATGCCAGGAAATGGGCAGTTGCCCAGGCCCCAGCATTATACAAAAATAATGTAGGATGGGATGAGGACTCACCTCACCACAAGATCCAGTTGAAAAATCAACCTACTTCACAAAGGCAGTACCGAATTAAGCAAGAAGCTAAAAAACAGGTCAGGGAGATCTTAGATCAACTTGAATACCAAGGGGTGATTGAAACATGCACCTTATCAATGAACAATCCTTTGTTTCCTGTTTCCAAACCAGACAATACATATCGTCTAGTTTTGGATTACAGACACCTGAACTCTTGTTCAAATACATTTGTAGTGCAAAATGCACATAGTACAGCCTTAATGAATAACATTGTGCGTAAAAAGTATAAAACCACATTAGACATTTCTAAGGGTTTCTTTTGTCAAAACATAGCACCTGAAAGTAGGTATTTCACAGCTTTCTCAATAATGGGGACCCAGGGTCACTTTTGTCGACTCCCACAAGGGTTCAGGAACAGCCCGGGTTTAATGTCAGCAAGAGTAACAGAGGGGCATATCATCAAGGGCCGGCGTTAAAATTATTGTCGCTTTTTTGTCCGTTTTCGGGCGAAAAGTGGCAATGATTTTAATGCCCTATCAGCATGGACACGCTAACGCATGAATCCTTGCCTTAGCGCCCATTATCTAATCACCTCGCCTCGCATCACTAATGACATGCGAGGTAGGCGTTCCCGTGTGAAAAACAGCAAAAATAATCACTAACAAAGGTTCTCCCTATCATCAAGGGAATCGCTAACCGGCTTAGCGACATTAAATCTAGCGCTAACCAGCTATATCGCCGGTTTCTTACGCCTGCTAATTTTCTGACTTAGCCATGTTTATCATGGGAGGTGGATTGTTATGCTACATCTACATCTCCCTATCAGCAATGTTTTTTTAACGCTGTTTTTTATCGCAGGTAATCCTGCGATATTGCTGCTTATCACAGCTATTGCCGGGATTTCTATTGCCTCGGCGATGCACGTTGTAAATATTGCGCTGGCCGGGTGATAGAATCCGGTGATAGGTGGCGTTAGAATTATGCACGCTAAACGCGGCCAGCGATAATTATCGCTGCCGCTTGCTGATATGCCCCAGAGTTAGTACAAATTTATGATGAAGAGGCATTGTCATATGTCGATGACATCTATCTGACAGACGATGACCTGCATAGGCACTTGAACAGAGCGAATACCATTATACTGGGCTTCGCCTCTAAGGGCTACAAATGCAACTTCAAAAAATCAATAATTGCCCACCTCAAGGTCCTTTTCCTAGGATATGAGCTTTCAAGTGAAGGTAAAAGCCTGGCAGCCAACTTTTTAGAAAAGTGTGCGCTGCTCCAACCTCCAAAAATGCTGAAAAACTTACAGTCGATTATAGGTTTCCTGAATTTCGGAAAAACTTACATTCTAAATTACGCAGAAAGGGTTAAACCTCTCTACGAATTAATCAAACCCGATTTCAAAATCAAAAATTGGACAGAGGAACACACAGATATCCTGCGTTCACTTCAAGCTGACATGTTAGCAACAAATCACTTACAAACACGCGTAAACGTATGCAATTTAGTGATCTGAATCATTCCGGGTCAATGCGGATTCACCTACTTAACTTTTAATGAAGGTGAAAAAGTACCAATTGCATACAAATCACATTTGTATACACAAGTGGAAATACGCTTCACTTCAACAGAACAAATTCTGACAGCAGTTCAAACCACTGTAGCAAAAGAAAGAGTTCTAGTTCACGGGAAACGCATTATTGTCATAACTCCAGTACCAGCCTTAGAGGCAGTTACAAAAGCAAACCTTCTGAATGCAAAAGCTTTACATCCGAGATGGATACAATTGGTTAATTCTCTTGCTGCAACAGATGTTGAATATGTTTTTGATCTTTATTTAAAAACACAGGCATTCCTGCAATACGAACACGAGTGTCCTCTGCCTATTGAGATTCTCCCTCTTGACCAGTATGAATTTATAATTTATACTGATGGATCTGCACAACCCGCTACGGGGAGTAAACAAGCTTATAGTGCATCATGCACAATCGTCAAAGGTCGTATGCGCGATGGCAAATTCCGACCGATGGTCACAAAAACACAATCTCTAGGAGATTGTACAGCTCAGCGAGCTGAACTACAAGCATTCAAATTGTCACTTGAAAATACGGATCGCGAATTGCCCACACTCATAGTGTGTGATTTTTTTACTGTGTTCAGTCATATAATGAATATTTACAGAATTGGCTTCAAAATGGTTTCAAAGATGCAAAAGGTGACACAATCAATCATAAAACGCTTTGGGAAAAAGTAGTTCAGTTGCAAGACGGACTACAAAACACTCACGTGATACACACGGTGAGTCATCAACGTGATGGCGTTCACGTTGCAGGGAATTCATTGGCTGACGAAGCTGCAAAGGGAGCTGTGCAAACAGCTTCCGTAGCTGCGATCACTCGTTCAAAATCGAGAATAGAGAGTCAGATATTATTGGCTGTCAATGCTTCAAGCAAAGGCAGTGGTGCAGCGTTACCTAAAAAGTTTCCACTCAAATACTCGTATATAATTGATGCGAACAACGTTCCATTTACTCGAATCCCTGGAGTGGGGGATAGGGTAATTCCAAACATGGAACGTAGAGCAGCTTTGATTTATGAAGCTCATCTGGGAGAGGGTCTGCCACATCAGGGGATCTCTAAAACAATATTAACATTGAAAGAGATGTACTTGGGGCCAGGGATGAATACACTGATTCACATCTTCATCAATAACTGCATAGACTGCAATAGAGATCGCAGTACAGAACACCACCAGACACCTGACTATGACGTAGCCAGCCCAGTACAGACACCATTGTTAGACAGCATTAGACTATCTTCGTGCAGGCGTCCGTTTGGACAAATGCAATACCCACAAGCACTAAGTCAAGTTTCCTATGGATGTGGCCTCAGCGCTCGGCTGACGTTCAAACTGTTATAAAAGATTTGCGAGTCTTTATCGGCACATATGCAATAGGCACACTACACTCTGACCAGGGCCCTGTGGTTAGCTCTAGGGCTTACAAAGAAGCCATGGCCAGTTTGGGCGTAGCATTGCGGTACTCCTCTCCATAAAGCTACAAAATAGAGAGAGAGGAGTCCCTCTCACCAAAGGGACAGGGCACCAAAATTAGACACGTCTGTCAACAACAAGATCCCTTTGGGCTCCTTTACCGGGTAAACCTGAAGGTCCAGGTCAGGGCTGTTGAAAATTTGCATGCAGAAGCGGTGCAATTCAGCATCTACTTAAACGATACAAATGTTCTTCATGGCCTATTGGTCTACAGACCGCCAGGACCTCGGGCCGCTTTTCTGGAGGCTCTTCAATCTCATCTAGAGTCTTGTACTAAGTTTGAGGTGTATACGATCCTTGGTGACTTTAACTTTCATCTGGAGGCCAAGAATAATCCGGACACCACAAGACTTTTGGATAGTCTGGAGGCATATGGATTGCAACAACTGGTCTCAGCTCCGACTCATAGTGGGGGCCACACTCTAGATGGCTTGTTTTCTAGCCACCCAGACCTATCTTACCTTAGGGCAGAACACCTCCCGTGGACTGATCACAGTGCTGTGTTCTTCAGGTTAGGGGTAAAGATAAGGGCAATGGGCGCCCCTCATAAACCCACGAAGATTATGTTTAGGCGATGGAACAAGGTTACCTACTCCTCTTTAACCGAGGCGTTGGACAACTCCCCCCCAACCCTCAATAGTAAAAATGAGATGGCGGTCACTCAGTTTAATGATTGGATCATAGAAGCAGTTAATCAGGTTGCTCCCCTCCAGGCGGCCACGTGCAACAGACGTCCACCTGGTGCCCCCTGGTATGGCCCAGAACTCAAACAATTGAAGGTTGAGTGTAGAAGGCGTGAGCGGCTCTGGAGAGTGGACTATAACAGGGTCTGTAAGTTAGCCTACAATGAGGCCCTGCATAATTATAAGCAGGCTATTCGGAACACCAAGAAGGACTATTTTACCCAAAAAATTTCGGAGGCAGGTAACTCCACTAAAGAACTTTTTTAATCTGTGTCCTTTCTGGCGAATCCTCAGCACACCAATCGGTTCAGCCCTGATCAGGCGTTCTGTGATCAGTTGGCTGTTTTTTTCCACAACAAGGTGTCCACTATCTATGATGAGTTGCTAATCTCAGCAGGACCAAATACTCTGCACTGTAAGCAGGAGATACCGACAAGCAGCCTGACAGCTATTGATCCCTTATCTACAGAGGAGGTTTTGGTGCTGTTAAGCTCTATATAGTCGGGTGCAGTTTCAGACCCCCCCGTACATTATGCACCTGGTGGTTGATAGGATTACACCTAGTCTCACGTCCCTGATCAACCAGGTACTGGCTGCAGGATCCTATCCAGCTACCTGGAAAACGGCGAGTGTCAAACCCCTTCTTAAGAAAGCCTCTTTGGAGCCATCCGAGTTTAAAAATTATCGTCCCATCTCTGGCCTACCTCTGATGGCAAAGGTCACAGAGAAGGCTATAAACCGGAGCTTGACGGAGTATCTGGATAAGAATGCCCTGCTGGATAGGTCTCAGTATGGCTTTCGGCCTAAACATTCCACAGAATCTGCCCTTATAACGGCAGCAGAGGGTATTCGAGCTGCAGTTGATGGAGGAGGGAGGGCAATCCTTGTCCTCCTGGATCTATTTGCTGCGTTTGATACCGTAAATCATGCGGTATTGTTACAGCGCCTAAGGGATGTAGGGATTGTGGAATGGGCCTTGGCCTTACTTTCTTCTTTTCTGGACAATCGAAGGCAAAGCTTAAATTGGGCCGGCTTACACTCGGCCAATTTCGCTCTACCTTGTGGTGTTCCACAAGGTTCTGCTCTCTCCCCGACTCTTTTCAATATCTATGTTAGGCCTCTGGCTAGATTGGTCAGGAAACATGGTTTTATGTTAGTGTCCTATGCGGATGACTCACAATTAGTGATATCAGTTGCGGACAATCCTGATCAAATAGCGGCCAATTTCCATGCCTGTCTCACAGATGTGATGGAATGGATGCGCTTGAGTTTTCTAAAAATCAACACTGATAAAACTGAAGTGATGGAGTTTGGAAAAGGACCCTCAGTTTGGAACACCCTATGGTGGCCACCGGAGGCCGGGCAATGTCTCCTTCCGGTCGCTAAGGTGAGGAACCTGGGGGTGATCTTTGACGGCAAGCTGAATATGTCAGCTCAGGTCAACAGTCTAACTTCCTCATGTTTCCTCTTGTTAAAAACTCTGCGGAAAATCTTCCCATACATTCCCCGGACACTACAGAAAACGGTGATGGCCGCCTTATTCATGTCCAGACTGGACTATTGTAATGCCATGTTTTTGGGTATTTATAAATTCCAGGTCGGTAAGATCCAGTCTCTGCAGAATGCCGCGGTCCGTGTGATTCTGAACCTGCCCAGGGGTTGCCCCACCTCTATGGGCCGAAAATCTCTTCATTGGCTTCCGGTTCAGCAGAGAATCGAGTTTATGGTCTTAGGCAATCACAGCAGCTTTCACCCTAACTCAATGTGGCCTCTAAGCATGGGACCACCCCCCACCCTTAAGTCCGAAATCAAAAGTCTGGGCATTTGGCTAGACCAAGACCTGACCTTTAGAACACAGGCCAGGAAGACAACAGCCACCTGTTTCGGCATGCTCAGAATGGCCCGTAAAGTGCTCCCTTTGCTCCCCACTCCAGCAAAAAAGATACTAATACAATCCCTTATACTCTCCAGGCTAGACTATGGGAATGCCTTATACCTAGGCGCACCCTCCTCAGTAATTGCCAAACTCCAGTTAGTTCAAAACAGCGCAGCCAGAATTCTAACGGGCACCCCAAACAGACAATCAGCCAAACCTGCCTTACACTCCCTCCACTGGCTTCCCGTGCTTGAACGCATTAAATTCAAGTCATTATGTATTGCCCATAAAACACTGTCAGGTACAGGCCCAGCAATCAACTCAGCCCTGATTCTTCCCTATAAAGCCAAGAGAAAACTTCGATCAGATGACCTGCGTCTGGCCGAGGTGCCGAGAATAAAAAGAGCCAGAAGTGGCGGACGACTCTTTTCTTACAATGTCTCCAAACTCTGGAACTCCCTGCCGCTTCAGCTACGTCTGATTCCCAATCATCTGACCTTCAGAAAACTACTTAAAACTTGGCTGTTCCCATAGTCGGGCCTCCGTCCTTGTTTGATCCTTCAGCGCTGGGACACTCCCGGGTAGCCATGCGCTTTATAAATATCGTTTTCATTTCATTTCATTTCAAGGCACTCTGTCTGGTCCACCGGGCCCGCTTTGGCTGGGGTGCTAATGATGGAATAGACAGGTTTAGGCATTATATTCCTCCCTGTGCACTGCGGTCGGCTAATCTTGGCCTTATCTGTACTTCCAGATTCAGATTAGCCAGATGGGGCGGCCGTTCTGCCACCTGTGCAGCTAAGTTATGGAATCAGCAACCAGTGGAGCTGCGACTTCAACCAAGCTATGCACTTTTTAGGAAGTACCGTTTATTTCAGATCCATCACTAATTTGTCCCTGTTGCTGATTATACACACTCTAGCACCAAGACGCCGTCTGGTATTCGAGCGCTTTATAAACTTCTTTTATACTTATACTTATACTTTTGTTCAAAACATACAGGTACTCTCAGTTGTCATACATACACCGTTTCTAACATCAGCATTCATACAAAACCAAAAATATAATATAAAAGAAGCTATATTTAGCTATTTAGCATTGTGTTCATTGTGCACCCAAGCATCTCCAGGGGTCACTAAGAAAGAGAAAAACAGACAAATGTGTTGACCTTGGTTTAATACAGTTGTAAGACTTGGTGTGCCAATCTACTAAGATTGGGTTTAATGTCTCCAGCAATTGTCGCAGTCTTTTTAGATTGTGGGTTTTTAAATAATTTGAACTTTTGATCATTTGATGTACATTGATGATGTGTATGTTTTTTATGAATTTATTTTTATTGATATATTGTGTATCCTAAGAGAACTGTATACAAGAAAATAAAAATCCTTCTTTTATATTATCTTTTTGGTTTCGTATGAATGCTGATGATTGAAATGGTGTATGTATGACAACTGAGAGTACCTGTATGTTTTGAACAAAGGAGCCCAAAGGGATCTTGTTGTTGAAAGAAGTACTCCTCTCCATTCCTTTCTGAGGGAAATTCTGTTGTGGAAAGGAAACACCGGGACATAAAGCAGTCTATAACAGCTAGGGTATTAGGTTGAGGTGATGGGTGGGTCAAACATCTTTATGGGGTCCAACGCTCATTAAACAATTTGCCAAGAAGTTCTCTAGGGGGTATCACTCCATATGAGGTCCTGTTTGGGACAAGAATGTGGGTCCCAGATCTCGATTACGAAGGCACAGTGGTGGAAAATAAACCTTTTGACATCAAAAATCGTTTGGCTGTTTTACAGGACTTAAATGAACTAAGATTGAAACAAAGCAACGTGTTCCTGAAGCCAACCACCACTGGGGAAAATCCAGCCATCCCAGCATGGCCTGTCTGGATCCCAAAGCTTGGGGATCTAGTCAGAGAGAAGATTGTGGATAAGAAGGAATTTGGGCCTTCTTACAGACAACCAGTACCTGTCCTAGCCATCCACGGATTAGGAACAGTACTTCTGCCGCCCCTTGCTGGAAAAAAGAGAAAAGATTTATGCCCATCGACCTCATCAAACCACACTATGTGGCCGATACTAAGCAGTAGGCCATGTGGACTCCGACCAAGTAGCAGACGCACTCCGCTGGCTACAATCCAAGAGGTTCAAACTGAGAGACTCATCACCTTTGAAGATTCTGCAGCGAGAAATAAAGGACTAAGCATTGATGCTATGGAACGCATTCCTCTTGAAACCCAAAAACCAGTTCGTCCTGATACACCTGTCTACACCAGCGTAACACGTGATCAACTGGTTCCAGTGATTTCAACAAATCCTGATGCAATTCCAACCATGACAGAACTGCCTCTCACTATTTCATTAACTTTGATACATTTTCTGAGGATCCCAGCGAGCCTGAAACAACGCCAGCACAAAGAAAGTTCAAAGAACAAGCAACAGACTTTTTCCATCTCCTGAAAAAGACTTATCTCGTTTCACCATGGATTGAACTATGGGCTGTTTCTGGAATATTTTTCTTTCTGCTTTGGCTAGCTTTAGTAATGACAGATCCTTCTCCTACCTCACCGCCAAGACCTGGAACACCCTCCCAACCCACCTACGACAGACCCAAGACCTACTCGCCTTCAGAAGACTCCTCAAGACCTGGCTCTTCGAGCAGTAGCGCCCCCCCCCCCTCAGCACCTTGAGACCCTCACGGGTAAGTAGCGCGCTTTACAAGTACCCTGATTGATTGATTGATTGATTAATTGACTATGAGTATGCTGATAAATGGAAGATGTATTCAAATGGACACAGCAAGTAAAAAAGTGAACTTACTTCTGAAACCACACAAATCATCCCATTGTGAAGCAAGAGACTTGTCAGCAGTGAGCATCACAGCCAATCCTATACAAGAGGGTATAGTTTGGGATAAAACTGAATATGACATATTCGGCCCGTCTGAACTTTTGAAGATTCCACACTTATTTAAAATTTCATTAAGTGACTTTATTGCCTCTAGTACCTATTCTGATGATTGGGACTTCGAGACTGTTAATAACATGATGTCTGATCTAGAAATGTCTGCAGCATTCTCTAATCATGATTATTTAGAGGGTTTATCAGACTATGAACAGCTTTATTGTTACAACCACTATGGTCATCATTTTTTGCATAAATCTGCATCACCTAGAAATGTATTTATGTATAACCAATGGGAACATTGTCCTACACCACCAAAGGGTAGCTCAAAAACGTTTGCAATGAAGTTTCTATATTTTTCAGGGTTCTACATATCCAATCCAGAAACGTTTTATTTAAAAAATTTGAACAAAACAGGAATGAAATATATGTTAATGAATACAAGACAGATTTATTCTGCAGCCTTTATTACCCAACTGTCTAGACAGGGTTTCGACTTTTGGAAAGACACAATTTACACAAAATCTGTCTGAGATACAAAAGATTGGCAAATACAGGGGATAGAAGCTTTGTTTGGAGCCTGTATCATCCCACAGCAAATAATGTTTTTGAATGACACTGTCCAACAAACGTCTTGCCTTGGGTTAGCCAAGAGCAAAGACATGAACACTCCGTCCATACCTGCACCTGCAAGTAATAGCACTACACAGGGAGAGGTCAACGTACATACTATTTTACATCACAACAGATCAGATCCTTAATGGGAAAAATGGTTTCTCTGGCCCAGAGACACAAACATCTGTCAAGAAAGATTCCTGAACAGAATACAGGGTTTTACTATGAATAGGCCAGACCCACGCTATGTGCAAAGACAGCATCCAGGGCTAGTAACAACATACAGTGTAGGAAAACTATGCCTTGATTGGCTACAGAAATCTACACTAGAAGATGTGAAACAAAACTTATCTTTACTTAAAGAAGGCACAGACCTTAGTGATTTCTTGCTAGGTCCAAGAAAACCGGGTCAAAAGCATTTCATACATGCCGGGATCTATGCTGCTTATAATAAAATATGGAAGGTTACCCACGCAGACGCTGCAGAAAGAATAAGAGAAATTGATCTTAATAATTTAGAGAAATCTCTAGCTGTAGTCGACAATGGGTTAACGACTCTGTCATCTAGGATATAGTCATGGAACAAGATTTGGTCATGCTGCGACAAGGCCAGTCTCAATTACGTTCTATTTTGCAATTAGGCTGGACGCTACAATACTTGCATGCAGGCTATGTGCCTTGGTGTTTAATCAACACAACATCTCTGTTTTCAGAATTCAATCTAACTGATAAACAGATCGAACTGGCACAAAGGGGAGCAAAGTATACAGTGCTGAGCACTGAAAAACTGGAAAAAAATTGCCATTTACGGTGGCAGAAAAACCAGCTACTGAGTGGATCATTCATGGCAAAATAACTCTGCCTGTTACAACTTTCCCTTTTCAGTATTGGCTCAAAAATATACCAGCAGGCAAATATGAAAGATTGGGTAAAGAATACATCAAGACATCCAGGGATTTACCTTACACACACAGATGTTGGAGTGGGTGGCGTAAAGTGTTTCTTAGCGGTACACTCTGTGAAAATGCACTAAGCAGTTCTCTCCTATGTCAGAGTATCAATTTACACGGGGCTTGTACGGTTCCACTGCAAATTTGTCCTGTCACCTGCAAGGTTCACCGGCTGCAGTGATTAATTTAATTTTTGGACAACTTTCAAATGGAAGTTACATTATGTTGAATGATCACAGATGCTGTGGCATGTTGCCAGGTATCTCATATCTAGTAACGGTTACATCCAGGGTCATTTGCTGTATGCAAGTCTTGTTCCCCCAAATAGACACAGTCAGGGAGTTGCCTTTATGGCCTTCACTGAACATCTCTTCTATACGAATTGATACTTTAAGTAGAATGAAAGCCATTCTTTTGCTACAAACCATGCCTTTGACCTCGGCCAAAGAAACCTATGATCTACAAATTGCAAGGAATTTGGCTGAGATAGAGGCTCTGTTAAGTACAAACTGCCCTAATCATGTCACAGAAATGTTGGGACATATCTTAAACATGTCTGATACGAGCGGTATTGTGCATGTATTTAAGACAGTATATTCAGGACTGTTAACACCTTTTCAAGCAGTCCTCGGAATCATTCCAAACTTCGTGCACTCTGTGTTTGGTGGTCGGCCACTAATTCTAGCACTCGTTGTAGGAATCCTGCTTTTGTTCCTACTGCTACGCTACGGCAAGCCAATCCACCGGTGTCACTCTCAGCACCATGGAGAAGGCTCTCCTGGAAAAGAAGTGTCGTGAGCGCATAGTACAACTTTTGGGTTTACCTCGTCTATGAGAATTAAATACCACATGGTTTCTGTCATTCAGACCAATCTGGCAAGATTGCATCTTACCTGTTCTACGCAGCCTGCTTTGCGGTGAAGAATGCATGCTAGACATCTGTCTAACATCCCCATCAGTCATGCCTACGGATATCAATACTCTGCTGGACCCGATAACGGCCCATGCTCTGTGTTGTCCCCAGCAGGTACCAATCCTGATATCGGCATTCATTGAGATCTCACAGACGCAAAATGCTACTGCTGAGGTACGAGAGGAAACAATGGGCACGCAGGTAACAACGGAAACAAATATTGCTGATGCTTCCAATGATGAAGGTGATGCTTCGCATCTATGTGCGGTTAATCTTCTACACAAGGTTTTCTAACTATCACCTACAACGGTAGATGATTTTTTGTCTACAGGAAAAGAGGATTTCATGTTTTCTCCATCCCCATACACTGACTTTTGATTCAGCACACAGTGTACCGGGTAGACTCTGAATTTGGCCTTTATTTTTGCTAACAAAAGACAAAACTTGGAACTTTTTTCTATGATTAATTTCTTTTTCCAAATTTGTATTTTTTTTTTCTGGCAAAGTTATCTGCTTACAGTAGAACTATTCATAGAGAATTCTTTGAACACTTCCAGAGGTAAATTGTCACCTTGTCAAACAATTTCATTTATGTAACCTGACATGAAATGGTTTCGAACTTTTCCTTCTGTAATCACAAGCCATTTTATCATGTGTATATATTTATGTTTATTCATTTAGCATTCACTGTACGCATATGCTTAGAATGGAACATTGCTTTAATATGTACAGCACCATTGCATTTCATGCATGGCAACAGTTTTTAATGCATTTTAAAAATATGTTTTAGACATGTTTTTAGCAACTCATGTGTAACTCTATTTTTAGTATGTTTAGCATTTAGTAATGTCGATCATTCGAAACTGGAGTGGGTGTTGTGCTTCGATTTAGATACCCGTACATAGGTTTCCCGAATTATGCCCTTATATAGGCACTACTCACATTGCCCTTATTTAGGCATCAAATCCCAGTCCTTATTTAGGCATCAGCCACGCTATCCAAATACAGTACAGGCATGGTCACCTACATCCGTCCATCCCACGTAACAACGAGTTCTTAGAAACCAGACACTTAAGCCGAACGGGACTTTCCCTAGCTAGGATTATTAATTTCTCCAAGAACTCATTTATTATGCATGTACTACTATTCCTTAGGGGTTCATTCATGACGTCTTCCTCTGCCCGACTTTACGTCAATGCTAGCATTCCTAGGCACCTTCCAGGTATAAATATACCTTCACTTACCATGGCAAACCAAGGCTCGGCTACACAGCTCGATACAGCTCGCCACGGCATGTTTGGAAGGAATTTGAATCCCCGACTAACGCATTGACCAGACGCTGTCATCCTGCTCGCAGAGATTCCAGCTTCCAATGTCCTGACTCCCTTCGCGGGGTGTTAGGGATTGAGATCCGGAAAGAGATTCCCACTGCTCTCATTCTAAGGTATAGAGCAGACTATACTGTAGAAAACAGCACCTACTGTAGGAGAGTAGGATCTGCTTCACATGGGTACCCCCACTTTTTGCTGGTGTTTCACTGTTTTTCGACCTTAGTCTGGCTGTGGCCCTGCTAATCAGGTCCACAGCCTAGCTGCTTCCTCTCTAAAACGGTTTCCATGTACACTAGGTACGTATCTAATTGGATTCTGGCGTGCCTTATAAGCCCCTAGTATATGGTATACTATGTACCTAGGGCATAGGTACCTCAGAGGCCTACCAGGGGCTGAAGCAGGTATTATGCCACCCCTGGGAAGCCCTCCAAAATGGCACCACAGGTCTGCTACTGCAGCCTGGGTAAGGGTGTGCTTGCACCCCTTACAGTGGTAAAGGCTACCTATATCACTACCATTGCACACATATAAGACCTATAAGTCACTCCTATGGCAGGCCTTAACAATCCTGAAGGCAGAGTGCTTGGTTTTTATTTGAGAGGGTGCCCCTGCATGAGCAGAGCCCCTCTGCAGCATTCAGAGTACCTCCTCTGATGCTGTTTGTGGTGCAGCCTGACCATATACTCTTAAGTGCATTATTACCTCGCGGTAAATGCTAACTTTGGGATGGCTGCACAGAAACTAGTCGTGTTGGTGTCAAACTCTTAGGAATACTACCCCCGCCAGTTCTGGTGGTGGGGGTAGCATCCCACCCTTCTAGAGGGAGAGACATGTTCACACTCGTCTAACCCGGTAGGACTTTCTAGAGCCCTGGCATCACAAAATGGATGCCCCTGCCACAGACACGGGTCTGGCCTCCTGCTGCTGGCCAAAACTCTGGCAGGGGAGGCCTGGACAATAGGTTTCCTGTCCCAGGGAGGTGTAACCACCTCCCCAGACAGGCAGATGTGTATTGGGGCTGGGCGGGAGCACACTCTGGTGCTTTGAAGTCCTGCACTGGGGGCACACTGGGTGTCCCTGTGCATAGTCCAGTTCAAACCAGTTGCAGGGGCTACCTGCCCCTGCTCTGGTGCAAAACTGGACAAAGGAAGTGGGTGTAACCACCCCTCTTTCCAAACCCTCCCATAGGTGAGTTCCTAGAGTATGTCCAACCCACAAACTTAGTATAAGTATGGGAACCCAGTCCTTGCGGCCTTAGATTACCCTGGCTGAAACTCTGCAACATATATCCTGGACCTTCGATGTTCTATCCTGACTAGAAGACTGAAGAAATCTCCCTTGGAGTCAAGGAGTGACACCTGCTTGGCAGGCACCAAAGATGCAACTATCTGGTCTGCAATTCTGAAGCTCCCGTTGGACGCTGAAGTCCATGCATTACCAGAGGTGGATTTCCTGACTTCCTTAAGACTACCCTGAGTCCACGGCAAAGCTGAGGCCCGTGGCTATCGTGGGTGATGAGGAACCATGACCCCTGGACACCGCGTACTTTTGCAGGTACATCATCTTCCTGGTATCCCTTGAAGTTGTACTTTGGGCTCCTAGTAGCCCCCGCCATGAGCACCGACTGCACTGAAGATCTCTGGCCTCCACTCCACGAGTGACCCGTGGGCCGGGTTCCAGTGCGACCACGCGAGGCTCCTTCGCGATCGCTAGCCCGTTGGCTAGTGGGTCCCCACGAAGGTAACTCCTCTTCTCCTTGGGCTTCCCTGGTTGCTCCAGATGGGCCCTGACTTACCCTCACTGGGTGAGTCTCTCAGATCTTGCTGGTCTGCACCGACGTCCTTCTTCTCTTTCCATGAGACTTGCTGTTACCAAGGCTTGTTGGCTCCAATCTGGTTGCCGACACAGCAGCACTAGACAGTCTTTGTGAGACAGCTCAAATCTGGCTCATGGACTTCATTGATGCCTCCTGGACATCGTGGCTGAAGAGGCAAGACACCCATCAACTCACCTGATGCACCCGACATCTGTGGGCATTGGTCCATCCTGCCCTCGGTCACTGGCAAGTGACCCAGACTCTGTCCCCTCTGCTTTCAGGTTCCTTCCATCCTAGATCCAGGTTTGGATCTCTTCGGACACTTCTCCTCTTCACGGCAGCAACAGTTCTTCACCAGCTTCCATTGTAATCGACGACGCGACCCGGCACCAAAAGACACCTATGCACCCGGCTTCCCTGGGTGAGGTAACACGAGTACTCCAATGCTCCCATGGGTGCTAGCCCTAGCATTTCCTAAGTCCAAAAGGGTTTGGTCCTGACTCGATTCTAAGTGTCCCTAATCTTTACATTTCCAACTGCGACATTGCCAATAGAAGCTAATGGGAACCAGCGGTTGTGTTTACACACTGCACACAGTCCCCGTGGCTCCCCTGTGTCACTACCTTGGGTGGTTCCTTGGGGTCCCATCGATTTTTCAGGCTCTAGCAGTGTGCGACCAATCTGGTTTAACCTTGTGTCTAGTTCAGTCGTGATTCTTATACCACTTTATTGGTATATGGTTAGGTACGCCCCTAGGGCCCAAACGTGTATTTGTGCTATTACTGTTGATTGCTAACTTGTAAATTAAGTACTTCGAACTCCAGCCTCATAAAGAGACTAGAGGGGTGTGTTTTATCTTAAATACATATATTTTAAATATATACCTGGTGTGGTTGTCCTTTCATTTGATCATTCAAGAGATTATTGACTGGTAAAACAAGGTGCTTTACATTCCTTCAAGACTTAGCCTGAAGGCTGCTCTCCATAGATACCACTAGGATAGCTTTCAATAAAGGTTTTCTTTATCCTATTCACCATAAGGGGTTGTTTGGACTGATACAGGGTGCCCACTAGAGCTAGTGGACAGCATATATCAGGCCAACTTCTCACATTGATGTGCAGTGTGTGGGATTCCAGCTTTCTATTGTTTTACCAGATAATCTCAATTGAATTGATCAACTGAAAACCATTAAAGGTACCTTAGGTACATATAATATCAAGTTTAGCTACAGTAAGTTCTACTGAACTTAGAGTTGTGTGTTAAGGGATAGCACACCCTTTCTACAACTCAAGAGAGTTTAGTAGGCCACACTAGTGTAGGTAGTGCAATACACCACACCACATTAGTAATGTCTAACCAGCCAGGAACCAGTGGGTCCCTGCCAGGAGCCAGTTAGCTGCTCCCCTATAGATATGAGGATCTCTCCTTTGCACAGCTTAGGTCCTTATGTTCCATTAGGAAGCTGAAGACAGGCAAAAGCTCAACCACCCAGCATCTCATAAAGATAATCAAGCTGGATGATCTCCCAGGACCTAGTGGTTCTGATGGGGTAGGCAGTGTGGGTGGGGCAGCAGGTGAGGGTGGGCCTAGGGGTGGAAACTCCCCTGACCCTACCTCTAATGCTGACCAGACTGATGACAAGATCCGAATCTGGTGAACCCAGCTCTCCTGGATGAGGATGAGGAGGATGATAATAATGCTACTCCCTTTATTCCTCCTGGTAGGCCTGACAACAAGGCTAGAAGGGATAGATCTCTGTCAAGGGGATCTGTCCAGTCTAACTCCTCTATAGGATTCTCTGTCTCTTCTCACAGAGGGAGGGAAACTTCCCAGGAGAGGAGAGAGAGACTGCTGAAGTAAGAGCAAGACAAGTTCAAACTCAGAAAGCAGCAGATGGCCATAGATAGAGAAGCCCTAGAGCTCTACAGAGCTAGTAAAAAGGAGGGACTAGAGTCCCTTGGTGGCAGCAATTTCCCTAGAGATAGGGAGAGGTCTTATGACCATAGAAACCTAAGTAAGATTGTCCCTCCCTACCAGAGAAGGGATGACATCCACAAATGGATAACTGCCTTGGAGAGGGCCTGTAAAGTACAGAAGGTCCCTCAAGGTCAGTGGGCAGCAATCTTATGGCTCTCCTTTGCAGATAAAGGTAGAGATAAGCTCCTCACTGTAAGAGAAGAGGATGCTGATGATTACTAGGTCACGTGCACTGATAGATGGGTTTGGCCTAACCACTGAACAATAAAGGTTAAAGTTCAGAGACACCCAAAAAGCACCAAATCAAGACTGGGTTGACTTTGTTGACTGTGCTGCTAAGGCTCTGGAAGGTTAGTTATTGGGCAGTAATGTGTGTGACTTCATAGGATTGTACAATCTGATAATGAGGGAGCAGATTCTTAATAACTGTCAAAATCAGCTGTTGC
This sequence comes from Triturus cristatus, assembly GCF_964204655.1. Lineage (NCBI taxonomy): Eukaryota > Metazoa > Chordata > Amphibia > Caudata > Salamandridae > Triturus > Triturus cristatus. Next base: position 1,942,766,043 of record NC_140589.1, read on the forward strand.
ACCAGTACCTGGTAGACTCTGATCTGACCTCTCCCCAAGAATTGGGAAAGAAGGCAGACAAATGGGTCAGAACCAGGGTGAGGCAGAAGGTACAGAACCAAGGTGGTGAGCCAAAGAAGCAGGATTCTAAGAACTCTGACAAGGGTAAAGACGAGAAGTCTTCTCAAGGGCCCCAAAAATCTTCTTCTAATGGGGAGTCACAGTCAAGTAAGGGTAAAGGTCAAAAGAAACCTAATCTACTCCAGTCACCATTGCCCCTAAGGCAACTGTTCCCCCTAGTACAGCTACAATAGGTGATGGCAATGTTCAAAATAAGGGTGTAATAGGGTTGACCCTGGGTTCTGGGATGGACTCTGGCTTAGCCAGAGTTCCAACTCAGGCTGTGCTTGTCTGTGATGGGGGCATGGGTATGTCCCCCTGTGTGAGTCCCAGTAACCTGGGCAAATACAGACAGCAGCCTTTGATAAATGGAATAGAGGCTTGGGCATTCAGGGACACAGGAGCAAGTGTCACAAAGGTGACAAAAGATCTTGTGGATCCTTGGCAGATTATACTTGGTGAAATGTACCAAGTGATCACTGCTAGTAATGTCAGAACAGACCATTCTCTGACAGTTGTTAACTTCTCCTGGGGAGGGGTAACTGGCCTTAAGAAGGTTGTGGTAAGTGCAGACCTACCAGTACAGTGCTTGCTTGGCAATGATCTAGAGACTTCAGCTTGGGCTGAAGTGGAGCTCTGGACACATGCAGAAATGTTAGGGACCCCTGCTCATGTCTTTGCCGTGACTAAGTCACAGGCCAAAATGTCTAAAGCTGTACAGGCCCTGGATTCTGGAAAAATGGACCAGGTGCCTCACAAGAGGAAGAGCAGTAGGGTTAAGGCAGAGCCTTCCCACCTGACTCAGAATGCTGATCAGTCTCCTCAGGGAGATGATCTTGAGCCTGAAGAAGGAACTGTCCCAGAGAAGCTTGAACCTGACCAGGTTTAGTTCTTGGGGACAGGGGGCCCTTCCAGGTCTGATCTGAGCCAGGAACAGAAAACCTGCCCCTCTCTTGAACCCCTCAGAAAGCAAGCTGCTGATGAGGCTACTGGGAATGCTAGTGGCACCCATAAAGTTTATTGGGATGATGGACTCCTTTACTCAGAGAGTAGAGACCCCAAGCCTGGTGCATCCAGGAGGTTGGTTATACCTCTGAAGTTTAGGGGCTTCCTATTTACACCAGCCCATGATACTCCCCTAACAGGACACTTGGGCCAGAACAAGACTTGGGACAGAATTGTCCCTCACTTTCACTGGCCCCACATGTCTGAGGACATAAAGGAGTTTTGTCGCTCCTGTGTAACCTGCCAAGCCAGTGGCAAGGCAGGTGGCACTACAAAGGCCCCCCTGATACCACTACCTGTGGTGGGGGTGCCCTTTGAAAGGGTAGGGATTTACATTGTTGGTTCCATGGATCCCTAAACAGCATCTGGGCACAGATTTATACTGGTGATGGTGGATCATACCACCATGTACCCAGAGGTAATTCCCCTAAGGACCACCACAGCACCTGTAGTGGCAAGAGCTCTCTTGAGTGTATTCTCAAGAGTAGGCTTTCCTAAGGAGGTAGTATCTGACAGGGATGCAAACTACATGTCTAGTTACTTGACTGCTATGTGGAAGGAGTGTGGAGTGAATTACAAATTCACCACACCCTATCACCCACAATGCAATGGTTTAGTTGAAAGGTTCAACAAAACCTCAAAGGGCATGATCAAAGGACTCCCAGAGAAGCTTAGGCGAAAATGAGACCTACTCTTGCCTTGCCTTTTATTTGCATACAGGGAGGTGCCTCAAAAGGGGGTTGGTTACAGCCCTTTTGAACTTTTGTTTGGACACCCTGTCAGGGGTCCATTGTGTTTGGTGAAGGAAGGAAGCCTTGAGGCTAGCCAGGAACTGCAAAATGCCTGGCATGACCAAAAGGCTATACTGACTGTTTATCAGCCAGGACAGAAAGTGTGGGTGTTGGAACCTGTGGCCCCAGCAGCCCTCCAGGACAAATGGAGTGGCCCCCATACAATTGTTGAACAGAAAGGGGAGGTTACCTACTTGGTAGACCTTGGAACCCCTAGGAGTCCCCACAGGGTACTTCATGTCAACAGATTAAAACCATATGCTGACAGGGCAGACATGGGCTTGTTCATGGCTACTGATGAAGGACAGGAGGAAGAGAGTGACCCACTCCCTGACCTGCTTTCTCAGAACTTTGATGATGGGTCAGTTGATGGTGTAGCCTTGGCAGGCAGCCTCAGTGCCCAGCAGCAAACTGACTGCAGAAACCTTCTCAGCCAGTTTAGACATATGTTTTCTCTGACTCCAAGTCAGACCACCTGGTGCACTCATGAAGTGGACACTGGGGACAGTCTACCTGTGAAGAATAAGATCTACAGGCAACCTGACCATGTCAGGGACTGTATAAGGACAGAAGTCCAAAAGATCTTGGATTTGGGTGTGATTGATCCCTCAGTTAGCCCTTGGGCTAGTCCAGTAGTCCAGGGGGCAGATTTATAAGCCCTGTGCGTCACTTTTGCGCCACCGTTGCGTCACTTTTGTGACGCAGCGGCGGCGCAAAGCCAGCGCCATGCTGCGGAAGATTTACAACGTGACGCATCTAGGGAGATGCGTCACGTTGTAAAGCTTGCGCCACATGTGGGCGTACCTTCACCGGGGGGGGCGTTCCGGCGCAGGAACGCCTCCGAAAAGTGGCTGAGTGAAATCTACAAGATTTTACTCAGTCACTTTTCCGGCCATGCTGCGTCAAATCCCTGCGCCTGCTTGAAGCAGGCGTAAGGATTGACGCAGCATTGTACCGATAGGGCACCCCCGAGCCTTGCTGGAGCTGCGTCGCGCTTGCGACGCAACTCCAGCAATGCGCCGCCCTTCCGCCATCAGATGCGTCACGCATCTGTTTATCCTTGCGCCACGATCCGCTGCATTGTAAATGCGGCGCATCTATTGTGGCGCAAGGGTAAACTTGCGTGACGCATCTTCCCTGGCGCATCCATGCTGATTTGCAGGGATGCGCCAGGGAACATAAATCTGCCCCCTGGTACCTAAACCTCACACCAAAGATGGCAAGAGACAAATGAGGTTTTGTGTAGACTACAGGGGTCTCAATGCAGTCACTAGGACTGATGCCCATCCCATCCCCAGGGCAGATGAGCTTACAGATACTTTGACCTCAGCCAAGTTTCTAAGCACACTTGACCTCACAGCTGGCTACTTGCAGATCGACTAGCTGATGATGCAAAGCCAATGACAGCATTTTCCACCCCAGTGGGCACTATCAATTTGTGGTAATGCCCTTTGGTTTGAAGAATGCACCTGCCATTTTCCAAAGGCTGGTGAATCAAGTTCTTACAGGCCCGGAAGACTATAGTGCAGCATATCTAGATGATATTGCTGTCTTTAGCTCCACCTGGGAGGATCAACTGGTCCACCTGAGGAATGTTTTGGAGGCCCTGCAAAAAGCAGGCCTAACTATCAAGGCTACTAAGTGCCAGATAGGGCAGAGTCAGGTTGTGTACCTGGGCCACCTTGTAGGTGGAGGCCAGGTTCAACCATTGTTATGTTATGTTATGTTATTCGTGATTTATACAGCGCACGGCTACTCCAAAGAGTGTCCCGGCGCTACAGATGACCACAGACAACCAACAAACGCAGAAATAGACATCCATAGATGCAGAGCAAAATCCAGACCATAATGGACTGGGTTGCTCCAACTACCCAGACTCAGGTGAGAGCCTTCTTAGGCCTGACTGGGTACTATAGAAGATTTGTCAAGGGGTATGGATCAATAGTGACACCCCTGAATGACTTAACCTCTAAGAAAATGCCCAAAAAGGTTCAGTGGACAGTTGGCTGTCAAAAGGCATTTGATGACCTGAAGCAGGCCATGTGCACTGCTCGCTTTCTGCAATGTCCTGACCACTCCAAAAAGTTCATTGTCCAAACAGATGCATCTGAGTTGGGGGTAGGGGCTGTACTGTCACAGTTGAATGATGAAGGTCAGGATCAACCAGTAGCTTTCATAAGCAGAAGGTTGACCCCCAGAGAGAAACGTTGGTCACCCATTGAGAGGGAGGCCTTTGCTGTGCAGAAGTTGAGGCCATACTTATTTGGTACTCACTTCATTGTTCAGACAGACCATACGCCCCTCTTATGGCTAAAACAGATGAAGGGTGAAAACCCCAAACTTCTCAGGTGGTCCATTTCCCTACAGGGGATGGACTATACAGTGGAACATAGACCTGGGAGTAAACATGCCAATGCAAATGGACTCTCCAGATATTTCAACGTAGACCATGAAGACTCAACTGGTCAAGGTTAGTTTAATGTCCCTGCGTTTGGGGGGTATGTGTGTAGCAGAGTAGGATCTGCTTCACATGTTAACCCCCACTTTTTGCTGGTGTTTCAGTTTTTTCGACTTTAGTCTGGCTGGGACCCTGCTATTCAGGCCTCCCCTGCCGGAATTTCGGTCAGCAGCAGGAGGCCAGACCCGTGTCTGTTGCAGAGGCATCCATTTTGTGATGCCAGGGCTCTAGAAAGTCCTACCGGGTTAGACCAGTGTGAACATGTCTCTCCCTCTAGAAGGGTGAAATGCTACCCCCGCTGCCAGAACTGGCGGTGGGGTAGAATTCCAAAGCGTTTGACACCAAACACGACATGTTTCCGTGCAGCCATCCCAAAGTTAGCATTTACTGCGAGGTTATAATGCACTTAAGAGTATATGGTCAGGCTGCACCGCAAACAGCATCAGAGGAGGTACTCCGGACACTGCAGAGGGGCTCTGCTCATGCATGGCCACCCTCTCACATAAAAACCAAGCACTCTGCCTTGAGGATTGCTAAGGCCTGCCATAGGAGTGACATATAGGTTTTATATGTGTATGCAATGATAGTGATATAGGTTGCCTATACCAATGTAAGGGGTGCAAGCACACCCTTACCCAGGCTGCTGTAGCAGACCTGTGGTACCATTTTGGAGGGCTTCCCAGGGGTGGCATAATACATGCTTCAGCCCCTGGTAGGCCCTAGGTACATAGTATACTATATACTAGTGGCTTATAAGGCACTCCAGAATCCAATTAGATATGTACCTAGTGTACATGGAAACCATTTTAGAGAGGAAGCAACTAGGCTGTGGTCCTGATTAGCAGGGCCACAGCCAGACTAAGGTTGAAAAACAGTGAAACACCAGCAAAAAGTGGGGGATACCCATGTGAAGCAGATCCTACTCTCCTATACTTTCAGCACCGCTGCTGCCTCTTTCTGCATTCGTCTTCCTTCTTTCTTCACCTTTCTTGCCTCTTTCTGCACCCCTCTGTCCTCTTTCTGCCCTCCTCTTGCTTCTTTGTACAGTTCTCCTGCCTCTCTCTGGATCTCTCATGCCTCTTTCTACACCTCACTTGCTTCTTTCTGCAGTTATCTTGCTTCTTTCTAGCCCTCTGTTGCTTCTTTCAGCAAAGTCTCTTGCCTGTTTCTGCACATTTATTTTCTCTTTCTGAACCTCTGTTGCCTCATTCTGCACCTCACTTGCTTCTTTCTGCACCCATCTTGCCTCTTTCTGCACCCCTCTTCCCTGTTTCTGCACCCCTCTTGCTTCTATCTGCACCCTTCTTCCCTCTTTCTATACCTCTGTTGCTTCTTTGTGCAATTCTCCTGCCTCTCTGTGCACCTCTCATGCCTCTTTCTGCACCTCTTCTACCTCTTTCTGAAATTCTCTTCCCTCTTTCTACACCTCTGCTGCTTCTTTCTGAATTTCTATTTCTTCTTTCTGCACCTCTCTTGCTTCTTTCTGCACATATGTTACATATTTCTGCACTCGTCTTCCCTCTTTCTGCACCTTTCTTGTTTCTTTCTGCACTTCTCTTGCTTCTTTCCTCACCTCTCCTGCTTCTTTCTGCACCCTTCTTCCCTCTTTCAGCATCTCTGTTGCTTCTTTCTTCACTTCTCTTTCACTTTCTTCAACCTTCTCCCCTCTTTCTGCACCTCTCTTGGCTCTTTCTGCACCCTTCTTCCTTCTTCCAGCATCTCTGTTGCTTCTTTCTTCACTTCTCTTTCCTCTTTCTTCAACCTTCTTCCCTCTTTCTGCACCTCTCTTACCTCTTTCTGCACCTCTGTTGCTTCTTTCTGCACCTCTATTGTTTTTTTCTACTCCCCTCTTGCCTGTTTCTGCACATCTCTTGCTTCTTTCTGCACCCCTGTTGCTTCTTTCTACACTTCTCTTACCTCTGTCTGCACCTCTGTTGTTTCTTTCTGCACATCTCTTGATTCTTTTTGCATCTCTCTTGCTTCTTTCTGTACCCATCTTGCCTTTACTCATCATTCTTACCATTTTGAGCTCCTATCTTGCCTCTTTATTCACCTCACTTGCCTTTTTCTGCAGTTCTCTTTCCTCTTTCTGTACCTCTTTAGCTTCTTTCTGTACTTCTCTTGCCACTCTTTGCCCCTTTGCGTCTTTCTGCACCTCCGTTGGTTGTTTCTGCACTGCACTTGCCTCTTTTTATACCTCTTTTCTAAATTTCTGTACCCTTCTTGCATCTTTTGCACTCGTCTTCCCTCTTTCTGTACCTCTATTGCATATTCCTGCTCCCCTCTTGCTTCTTGGTGCACCTCTCTTGCTTCTTTCTTCACCTCTCTTGCTTCTTTCTGCACCATTCTTCCCTCTTTCTACACCTCTGTTGCTTTTTCCTGCAGTTTTCTTCCTCTTTCTGCACCCCTATTCCCTCTTTCTGCACTTCTCTTGCCTCTTTCTGCAGCTCTCTTGCCTTTTTCTGTACCTCTCTTGCTTTTTTCTGCGCATCCTTTGCCTCTTTCTGCACTTCCCTTGATTGTTTCTACACCCTTGTTGCTTCTTCAGTACATTCTCTTGCCTCTTTCTGCACCTGTCTTGCTTGTGTCTGCACCTTTCTTGCCTCTTTCTTTCCCCTGTTGCTTCTTTCTGCTCTTCTTTTGCTTTTTTCTGTATCACTCTTCCCTCTTTCTGTACCTCTGTTGCTTGTTTTTTCAACTCTCTTGCCTCCTTTTGCACTTCTCTTGCCTCTTTTCTACACTTTTCTTGCTTCTTTCTGCATTTCTGTTGCTTCTTTCTGTACTACTCTTGCCTCTTTCTGCACCCCTCTTCCCTCTTTCTGCACCCCTTGTCCCTCTTTCGGCAATTCTGTTGCCTTTTCCTACAACTCTCTTGCCTCTGTCTGCACTGCTCTTGCCACTTTCTGTACTTCTCTTGCTTCTTTCTGAATTTCTGATGCTTCTTTCTGCACTTCTCTTGCATCTTTCTGCACCCCTCTGCCTCTCTGTGTGCCTATGTTGCTTCTTTCTGCACCTCTATTGCCTCTATCTGTACCTCTTTTGCTTCTTGCTGTACTGCTCTTTCCTCTTTCTGCACCCCTCTTGCCTTTTAATGCAGTTATCTTGCCTCTTTCTGCACCTCTGTTTATTCTTTCTTGATTTCTCTTGCTTTTTCCAAAGCTCTATTGCTTCATTCTGCACTCCTCTTACCTCTTTCTGCACCCCTATTTATGTACCTCTCTTGCCTGTTTCTGGAACTCTCTTCCCTCCTTCTGTAGTTCTCTTCCCTCTTTCTGCACATCTCTTGCCTCTTTCTGCACCCCTCTTGCATCTTTATGCACCCTTCTTGCTTCTTTTTGCACTTCTCTTCTTTCTTTTCTCACCTCTCTTGCTTTTTCCTGCACCTCTCTTGCCTCTTTCTGCACTCGTCTTCCCTCTTTCTGCACCTCTCTTGCAAATTTCTGCACCCTTCTTGCCTCTTTCTACACCCCTATTGCTTCTTTCAACACTTTTCTTGCTTCTTTCTGCACCTCTCTTGCTTCATTTTGCAACCCTTTTCCCTTTTTCTGTACCCCTCTTCCCTCTTTCTGTACCTCTGTTGCCTGTTTTTGCAACTCTTTTGCCTCCTTCTGCACTTCTCTTGCATCTTTCTGCACTTTTATTGTCTCTTTCTGCACCTATGTTGCTTCTTTCTGCACCTCTATTGCATCTTTCTGCATACCCATTTCTTTTTTTTGCGCCCCTCTTGCCTCTTTCTGCACACCTCTTGCCTCCTTCTACAGTTATCTTACCTCCTTCTGCACCTCTGTTTAGTCTTTCTGTATTTCTATTGCACTTCTCTTGCTTATTTCTGCACCTTTCTTGCTTCTTTTTGCAGCCCTCTTCCTGCACCTCCCTTGACTCTTTCTGTACCTCTCTTGCCTCTGTTTGTACCCCTCTTACCTCTTTCTGGTCCTCTCTTGCCTATTCCTTCAGTTCTCTTGCATCTTCCAGCCCATTTGTGTACTTCACATGCTTTTTTCTTTACCTTTCTTACTTCTTTCTGCTGCTCTCTTGCCTCTTTCTGTACTTCTCTTGCCTCTTTCTGCACTTCTCTTGCCTCCTGCTGCACTTCCCTTGCCTCTTTTTGCACATTTCTTACTCTTTCTGCAACTCTCTTGTTTTTTCTGCACTTCTCTTGTTTCTTTCCTCACCTCTCTTGCTTTTTTCTGCACCTCTCTTGCCTCTTTCTGCACTCGTCTTCCCTATTTCTGCACCTCTCTTGCAAATTTCTGCACCCTTCCTGCCTCTTTCTATACCCCTGTTGCTTCTTTCAGCACTTTTCTTGCTTCTTCCTGCACCTCTCATGCTTCTTTCTGCATCCCTTTTCCCTTTTTCTGTACCCCTCTTCCCTCTTTCTGTACCTCTGTTGCCTGTTTTTGCAACTCTCTTGCCTCCTTTTGCACTTCTCTTGCCTCTTTCCTACACTTTTCTTGCTTCTTTCTGCATTTCTGTTGCTTCTTTCTGTACTACTCTTGCCTCTTTCTGCACCCCTCTTGCCTCTTTCTGTGGCCATCTAGCCTCTTTCTGCATGCCTCTTGCCTCCTTCTACAGTTATCTTGCCTCTTTCTGCACCTCTGTTTATTCTTTCTGTACATTTCTTGCTTTTACCGCAGCTCTTTTTTTTGTTTCTGCACTTCTCTTGCTGCATTCTTCACTTCTATTGCTTTTTTTCTGCACCTTTCTTGCTTCTTTGTGCCTCCCTCTTGCCTCTTTCTGCAGCCCTCTTCCTTCTTTCTGCACCTCTCTTGACTCTTTCTGTACCTCACTTGCCTCTTTTTGTACCCCTCTTACCTCTTTCTGGACCTCTCTTGCCTATTCCTCTAGTTTTCTTGCATCTTTCAGCCCATGTGTTGCTTATTTCTGCACTTCACTTACTTTTTTCTGTACCCTTCTTACTTCTTTCTGCTCCTTTCTTGCCTCTTTCCATACTTCTCTTGCATCTTCCTGCACTTCTCTTGCCTCATTCTGCACTCCCCTTGCCTCTATTTGCACATTTCTTACTCTTTCTGCACCTCTCTTGTTTTTTCTGCACTTCTCTTGTTTCTTTCCTCACCTCTCTTGCTTTTTTCTGCACCTCTCTTGTTTTTTCTGCACTTCTCTTGCTTCTTTATGTACTTCTCGCACCTCTTTCAGTATTCAAATGAGAAGTGCACTATGTCAAGTTAAAGGTCTGTGTGCTCTTGTGAGGTATATGTCTACTTGTACATGTATTCTTACATGTGTTATGCATCTGAAGATGGTAGCTTAAAAAGCGTGTAGCTTCTCCTATGGGTGGTCAATTTTTTAGCAGTTTTGCTCTGTCATTAAAGTGCACAGGCAGACATGGCTTATGTATGTAGGTGTTGGACCCGGCCGCGTGGCGTGGTCCTTAACCCCCTGGATTGTGCCCGTTCCCCACCCCGGCCTTCACGGGCCACCCGTCTGAACTGCACCAAGGCCCTTCACCCGGAGCTGCACGTGGTCGCATACTCCTCGTGGCTCCGCCATCTTGTTGGCATCCACGTCACACCGTGCACCCCCGCTCAACCCGGCCTCGACCCCAGCGAAGCCCCGACATCGAGGCACCACGAACTAGCCAGGGGGTGCCGCAGGAACCATTCATCGCCCCAGGCGGAGGACAGTATCGATGGGACCCCCAACTGTCCTCCCCTCTCGAGGTGTGATCGCCCTGCAACTCCCATGGGCCTGGCGCCTCTCCTGCTGGGCGTCTGGCCACCTCCACCCGGCCACTCCGCCCCCTCGGGCGCATAGGTCCGGACATCAAAGGGCTCCAGACCTATATCTGGGGCGACCCCACCACAGCTCGGCAGTTGTATCCCGGAGTCGAGAGCCCTGCTGATTGTATCGCGGCTGACCCTACGGAGAAGAACTCTTGTCGGAACCATCACGAGCCCTGCTGACTGCGTCGCGGCTCCTTCTTGTGAACCCTTTCTGAACCACCTGGAACATCGGAGCCCTGCTGACGCCGTCGCGGCCCAACCTCGCTGAAACCTCCCTCGGAGCCCTGCTGACGACGTCGCGGCTCGAGCTGAGCAGAAACCATCTTGAGAGCCCTGCTGATTTGATCGCGGCTCTCCACGAACTGTACGCCAGAGCCCTGCTGACGCCGTCGCGGCTCGACCCATCCGAGATCCGGAGGTCCTCCAGCTTGAGGATAAGAACTGGGCCCCAGGTACCCTCGTACCGCATTCCTGCCAAAGACTGTCCCGCTACCCCGACCCTTCCAAAGAGACACTGAGACTTTTGGTGGATCCCTCGATCCCTTCGTGTAAATACTGACCTCGTAACCTTTTTATTGCTGATAAAGAATTGCTTGTCACAAGACAACCTCCTTGAGTCCTGTGTGGTGGTGTTACTGTGCTAGTACGTGATAGGAGAAGGATCTCTCAGGAGACTTCTCGGCAGCGCTCGGCTACTTCGTGCAGTGTGAGGGCCCCCCCCCCCCCCTTGGTGGTCGTACCGACTCCTCGGGGTCCGCCTTCCAACATTTGGTGGCCAGCGACGGGATCCGAGCCGAACGCAGTACGTACCAGCCAGTACCCACTAGCTACCCATCCAAACGAACAGCATCATGAGCAGCCAGGAAAACAACGCGACAATGGAATTCCAGCCCGAACGGCTGGAAGAATATACGCACAAAGAATTAAAACAGTTCTGCAAAGACAAAGGCATTGCAACCACCAGCCTAGGTACCAAAGAGGAGATGCAGAAAGCTCTGAGGGCATGGTTGGAGGCCGGGGCAGGCCCCTCCCAGGAAGAAGGGCCCTTGCCCCTGACTGAGACCACAGCAACCGCACGGACTCCGGCAACCGGAGGAAGAAAGAGCCTAGAAACCGGCCTCTCCGAAGAAGAAATACGAGAGCGGGAAAAGGTCCGGAGCCACGAGCTAGAGCTCGCCCGACTGCGGCTGGACGGCGAACTCCAGCTGGCAGAAAAGAAACTGGCCCTAGAGCAGCTGCGCCTTCAAGAAGAGATAGAGGAGAAGAGACGACACCGGGAGTTGGAGGAAAAGAAACTAACTCTTGAGCACGAGCGCAGTCTCAAGGAGCTCGAGATCAAGGCCAAGAACGGAGGGACCGACACCCCCAGTACTAGAGACACTCTACCGCCTTCCGAGGCCAAGGTACATATCCCGAAAGAGGTCGTCAAGGAGTATTACAAGAATGACGACATCCAACAATGGTTCAAGGCCTACGAGGTGGCCATGACCTCTCATCGGGTGCCCCGAAAAGACTGGGGCGCGGGCCTGTGGGGGCGGTTCCTGAGTGAGGGGCGGGACACGCTGCTCCAGCTACCAGAGGAGGTGATGACCTCCTACGATCACATGAAGGAGGCCCTGCTCACCCGCTACGGGCTAACAGCGGAAATGTACCGCCAGCGGTTCAGAGACTGCAAGAAAATCCCGGGTACCACATGGGTGGAATATGTGGACTTTTTCAGTCGGGCCCTAGAAGGGTGGATCAAAGGGAGCAAAGTAACCACCTACGGGCAGCTGGTCGACCTCATCGTGTGGGAACACCTTTCCAACAATTGCTTCGTGGAACTGAGACAGCACCTCCTCGACAGCAAAATGACCGACCCGCGAAAACTTGCCGTCGAGGCCGATCGATGGGTCAACTCCCGGGTCCCCCGGAACTCAATGGGGGAGTACCAGAGGAACCCCAACGGACCCCCCCGCCAGCGCGGTGGGGGGGAGGGCCGAACAGGAACCGAGACCCTCCCGCCGGGGCCCCCAGGAGCCCCCCTCGAGGGCCACCGCAGCCACATCTCTCCCCGAGCCTAGCCCGAAGGGTGGGCCCGGCCCGACCCGGACCACGGCCACCCGTGACCTGCTACGGCTGCCAACAAACCGGACACTTTGCCAGCGATCCGGCCTGCCCCCTGAACCGAAGAAACGGGGCCGGCGGGCCCCCGCCCCGGCAGCTGACAGCCGCCGCCTTGGGGGGAGGAGAAGAGGAAGAGGAGGCCCTCGACCGAGAGAACACTGAGTGGGAGCCGGCAGCCATGTCCCTGGTCTGCCTGGGTAGCCGAGAGATGGTACCCTGCACCCCCATCCCAACCAACACCCAGAAGTACCGGCAGCAGGTCACGGTCAATGGACAACGGGCCGAAGCCCTTCGTGACACAGGCGCCAGTATCACCGCTGTCCGCTGCCACCTGGTGACCCCTGAACAGATTCTACCGAATGTGCTGTGCCCCGTACGGACGGCCGACAACAGTGAAAGCCTATGCCAGATGGCCCTGGTCCCCTTCGAGTGGGGAGGGGTGACGGGCCTGCTGAAGGTGACAGTGCGCGACGACGCCCCGGTCGACTGCCTCCTGGGGAACGACTTGGAAAGTTCCCCCTGGGCTCAAGTAGAGCGACGAGAGCACCTCCGAATGTTGGGACTGGCTGATTGGGCCTGCGCCATCACCCGGTCCATGACCACCCAGGCCCCCCGCTCATCCTCGACCTCCGGGACCGCCCAACCCGAGGGGCTCACACCCCCTCCCACCAGCAGCGAGGAGGAGGCGGACACCGACCCTGGACCCAGCGAATCCTCCCCCGAAGAGATGGCTTCTCCGAGCGCCCTCCCAGAGCTGACACAATGGCGACACGAAGGGGGCCCCACCCGAGAGCAGTTCCCGCAAGAACAACAGTCCTGTCCCTCTCTCGAAGGGGTCCGACAACAGGCGACCGCACAAGCCAACGGGGACCAGACCGGCACCCACTGGGTCTACTGGGCCGAGGGCCTGTTGTACAGTGAACAGAAAGTGGCAGAACTCGGGGCCAGCCGCGTGTTGGTGGTCCCCCTCCGCTTCCGGGAGTTCCTTCTCAACCTGGCCCATGATGTGCCCCTCGCCGGACACTTGGGGCAAGACAAAACGTACAGTCGTCTGGTGACCCACTTCTACTGGCCCCGGATGCGGAGAGATGTGGACAACCACTGCCGGTCCTGCCAGACCTGCCAAGCCAGCGGAAAGACGGGGGGTCGGGTCAAGGCCCCCCTCCAGCCCTCTCCAGCCGTCAGCACCCCGTTCGAACGGGTCGGAATCGATATTGTGGGACCCCTGGACCCCCAAACCGCCCTGGGCCACCGCTTCATCCTGGTCCTCGTGGACCACGCCACCAGGTACCCGGAGGCGGTCCCGCTAAGAACTATAACGGCCCCTGTGGTCGGCCGGGCCTTGATGGGGATCTTCTTCCGAGTGGGATTCCCCAGCGAAGTGGTGAGCGACCGCGGCACGAACTTTATCTCCAGGTACATGCGGTCCCTGTGGCAACAGTGCGGGGTCACATACAAGTTCACGACCCCCTATCACCCTCAGGGGAACGGACTGGTTGAGCGGTTCAACCGAACATTAAAAGGGATGATCCAGGGCCTGGAAGAACCCCTCAGGCGGAAATGGGATGTCCTGCTGCCCTGCCTCCTGTTTGCCTATCGGGAGGTCCCGCAGACGTCCCTGGGGTTCAGCCCGTTTGAACTATTGTATGGACACCCGGTCCGCGGACCGCTCAGCCTGGTCAAGGAGGGCTGGGAGATGAAGCCCCGAGGCGCCCCTCCTGACGTCTACAGATACCTCCTGACCCTCCGAAACCAGACCCGCAGGTTCCGAGCCATGGCCGAAGCCAACCTCGAGGCCAGCCAGGAGGACATGAAGCGGTGGTACGATCGCAACACCTCTACTATAGAATTCGAGCCAGGTCAGAAAGTATGGGTCATGGCCCCGGTCGAACCCGGCGCCCTCCAGGACAAGTGGACCGGGCCCTTCAAGGTGGTGGAGAAGAAAAGTCCCGTCACCTACCTGGTCGACCTGGAGTCCCCCCGGAACCCCCTCCGGGTCCTACATGCTAACAGGCTAAAACCCCACTTCGCCCGGACCGAACTGAGCCTGCTGCTGGCGACTGACGAAGGGGGCGAGGACGATTCCGAGCCCTTGCCCGACCTCTTGCAATCCGACATTCACGATGGATCAATCGAAGGGGTCCAACTCGCCTCGTCCCTGACCCCGGAACAGCGCAACGACTGCCAGCAATTACTGCGGGACTACGCAGCCCTCTTCTCTCTCACCCCGGGGGTGACCCACTGGTGCGTCCACGACGTCGACACCGGGGAGAGCCCCCCCATACGACACAGAGCCTACCGGGTGCCTGACCGAGTGCGGGCCTGCATCCAGGCCGAAGTAGCGAAGATGCTGGCCCTGGGGGTCATCGAGCCGTCCGACAGCCCGTGGGCCAGCCCTGTCGTCCTGGTGCCCAAGGCCGCAGCTCCCGGTCACCCCCCAGAGTTGCGATTCTGCGTGGACTACCGAGCCCTGAATGCAGTAACCAAGACAGACGCACACCCGATACCCCGGGCCGACGAACTCATCGACCGCCTAGGGGCCGCTCGCTACTTGAGCACGCTGGACCTCACCGCCGGGTACTGGCAAATCCAGCTCACCCCCGGCGCCCAAGAAAGATCCGCCTTTTCGACCCCGGATGGGCATTACCACTTTCGGGTGATGCCCTTCGGAATGAAGAACGCCCCGGCCACCTTCCAAAGACTGGTGAACAAGGTGTTGGCCGGGCTTGAGGCCTTCAGCGCGGCCTACTTAGATGACATTGCCGTGTACAGCAACCACTGGACCGAGCACCTCCTCCACCTGAAGGCCGTCCTGGCCGCCCTCCAGCGGGCCGGACTCACGATCAAGGCCAGCAAATGTCAAATCGGCCACGGATCCGTGACCTACCTGGGCCATCAAGTGGGGAGCGGGCAGGTGGCCCCCCTCCAAGCGAAGATAGATGCCATCCAGACCTGGGAACCCCCCACTACCCAGACCGCTGTCCGGGCCTTCCTGGGCCTCACCGGATACTACCGGCGGTTTATCCGGGACTATGGGAGCATTGTTGGCCCCCTCACAGAGTTAACGTCCAAAAAGCAGCCCAAGAAGGTACACTGGACACCCCGCTGCCAAACAGCCTTCGACACCCTAAAGACAGCCATGTGTACTGCTCCGGTGCTGCAGGCCCCGGACTACCAGAAGGAGTTCGTGGTACAGACGGACGCCTCTGAGTATGGGATCGGGGCCGTCCTATCCCAAGCCGACGAAAAGGGGCTCGACCGACCAGTGGCCTTCATCAGCCGACGACTACTGCCCCGAGAGCAACGCTGGAGCACTATTGAGCGTGAGGCCTTCGCTGTGGTGTGGGCCCTCAAGAAGCTCCGGCCCTACCTCTTTGGCACCCACTTCCGGGTCCAGACCGACCACCGGCCCTTGCAATGGTTAATGCAAATGCGGGGCGAGAACCCCAAGCTGCTGCGGTGGTCCATCTCGCTACAAGGGATGGACTTTGACGTCGAACACCGGCCCGGCAATGACCACGCCAACGCCGACGGCCTGTCCCGCTTCTTCCGCCTTGACGAGGAGAATCCCCAAGGAGATGGGTGACTCTCCATGCCTTCGGCTGGGGAGGACGCCTGTTGGACCCGGCCGCGTGGCGTGGTCCTTAACCCCCTGGATTGTGCCCGTTCCCCACCCCGGCCTTCACGGGCCACCCGTCTGAACTGCACCAAGGCCCTTCACCCGGAGCTGCACGTGGTCGCATACTCCTCGTGGCTCCGCCATCTTGTTGGCATCCACGTCACACCGTACACCCCCGCTCAACCCGGCCTCGACCCCAGCGAAGCCCCGACATCGAGGCACCACGAACTAGCCAGGGGGTGCCGCAGGAACCATTCATCGCCCCAGGCGGAGGACAGTATCGATGGGACCCCCAACTGTCCTCCCCTCTCGAGGTGTGATCGCCCTGCAACTCCCATGGGCCTGGCGCCTCTCCTGCTGGGCGTCTGGCCACCTCCACCCGGCCACTCCGCCCCCTCGGGCGCATAGGTCCGGACATCAAAGGGCTCCAGACCTATATCTGGGGCGACCCCACCACAGCTCGGCAGTTGTATCCCGGAGTCGAGAGCCCTGCTGATTGAATCGCGGCTGACCCTACGGAGAAGAACTCTTGTCGGAACCATCACGAGCCCTGCTGACTGCGTCGCGGCTCCTTCTTGTGAACCCTTTCTGAACCACCTGGAACATCGGAGCCCTGCTGACGCCGTCGCGGCCCAACCTCGCTGAAACCTCCCTCGGAGCCCTGCTGACGACGTCGCGGCTCGAGCTGAGCAGAAACCATCTTGAGAGCCCTGCTGATTTGATCGCGGCTCTCCACGAACTGTACGCCAGAGCCCTGCTGACGCCGTCGCGGCTCGACCCATCCGAGATCCGGAGGTCCTCCAGCTTGAGGATAAGAACTGGGCCCCAGGTACCCTCGTACCGCATTCCTGCCAAAGACTGTCCCGCTACCCCGACCCTTCCAAAGAGACACTGAGACTTTTGGTGGATCCCTCGATCCCTTCGTGTAAATACTGACCTCGTAACCTTTTTATTGCTGATAAAGAATTGCTTGTCACAAGACAACCTCCTTGAGTCCTGTGTGGTGGTGTTACTGTGCTAGTACGTGATAGGAGAAGGATCTCTCAGGAGACTTCTCGGCAGCGCTCGGCTACTTCGTGCAGTGTGAGGGCCCCCCCCCCCTTTGGTGGTCGTACTGACTCCTCGGGGTCCGCCTTCCAACAGTAGGTATTAAAGTGCCCCTCATATATACTGTGAATTCCCATGTGTCCTGTTTTATGAGCAGAAAGAAATACATACACCTTTTTATACACAAATGTACAGAGTATGCTGTTTGAAAACAGGTATTCAAGTATTTGTATGTATATTTTAATGTAATATGTCATTAGGTGAAAGCAGAGACACACACATGCATACCTTCACAAAGTAGGTCAGACTTACAACAGTGGTATGGTTGGGATTGCTGTTTTACATTTGGTAGGCATAACATTCTGAGCAGTTGATGAATCGTGAACCTTCAAGAGAATAGTGAGGTTTAAGATAACTTGGGAGAAGGATTAGTGATTAGGCTACTTTATATGAGTCTGTGGAAAGGTACAGTCAAAGTAGGCCTCTTTCTGTACCTCTGTTGCGTCTTTCTGCACTTCTCTTGCTTCTTTCTCCACCTTTCTTCCTCTTTCTAAACTTCTTGTTCCTCTTTCTGTATTTTCCTTGCTTCTTTCTGCACCGTTCTTCCTCTCTCTGCACCTCTCTTGCCTCTTTCTGCACCTCTCTTGCCTCTTTCTGCACTTCTCTTGCTTCTTTCTGCACCTTTCTTCCTCTTTCTGTACATTGCGTACCTATGTAGGCATAGTTAGAAACTAGCATTTAAAAAAACTTAGAAACTCACTGAAGAAATTACTTGTTTCACAGACATTATAGTTAGGAATTAACATTTAAAAAACCTTGTATATTCACTGAAAAACCATAGGTTTCAGGGACGTTATAGTCAGTTGGACATTTCACTCATACAAAATCAGCCGTTATAGTTAGCTGAGCTAACTATAACTCGCGTCCCCGCAATGCACTACTGATGACATCACATATTACATCACTCATGACATTATCAGTGACATCACTGATGACATCACTGATGACATCTCAAATAACTTAATGCAATATACAACAGACAAGAATGATCTTACAAATGAGATGTGGTTTGTACTGATCACCCAGCCAATTTAAAACATATTTTCCATGGCCTTATAAAAGAACTGTCCATCAGCCTCGTTCCTCTATTTTGTCATGGAATTCCTCAAGCTGTATAGCAGGGGGTACTTTACCCAATATATTTTCTACATAGCTTAGCCCTGCCATGAAATCTGGCAAGAACATTAGTGGTGCAGTACTTGTCATCACAAATATCTTGCACATTAATTAAATATGCATGCTTCCTATTAGGATAAAGCTAGGCATGTTCTACTGGTGGAGCACGTTGACATGCATACAATCAATGGCACCCAGGACATTTGGGAACTGAGAGATTTTATAAAAACCTTGTTTTACTTAACACTGTTCCAGTCTAATGTTAGGAAGTAGCAGATATTGGGGCAATATTTTGATGATATCATCTAAGACATGTGGGAGAAATGTGGATACGGTAGTCTGGGAGATTCCTGCCACTACAGCACATGTCTCTAACGAGCCAATATTTTCTAACCATTTTTCTGACCATTATTTCTTCATGCTGCTCCAAAAGAAAAGTCTTTTACTTGAAGATTCTTTCCTTTTGCTATTTTGGCCTTTTTGCCAGGCCAAGTAGATGCTTGCAGTGTTTAGGATTACAATCTCCATGGTGCTTTTCAATTTTCATGCGCCTTACTTGGTGCAGTTTTACATCATTTGCATGACCTTTATAAGTACATCTTGTGCAGATTCTCTTCAAGATTTGCATAATATTCCCCAAACATGCCCACAATGAATGCATAAATTCAGTTCCAATGCTCAGCAAAGCTAATTCAGTTATGTGCTACGCATTACTCATGCAAAAAGGATAATGCGTCAGAAAGTAATTTGGTGCAAATGTTTGCGTTACTTTGCGTCATGTGAATGACAGCGCAATAGCTCTGTAATTTTAGGCCTATGAGTCTCACTTAGAGCTTGGAAAGAGCATCTGCCAAGCAGAGAATGTTCCTTCAATGTACGTATGCATCTCTTTGCATCAGTTAGAGTGTGGGGAAAGTTCTAAGGCAGAGAACAGGGTAGTGCGACAGGAGACACAGGCAGGAGTCAGAAGAAAGGGCTATGCCACCGGAGACATAGACAGGAGGAGTCAGAGGAAAGGGCTGTAACAGAGGAGACATAGGCAGGAGTCAGAGGAAAGGGCTATGACAAGGGAGACACTGGCAGGAGTCAGAGGAAAGGGCTATGCCAACGGGCACATAGGCAGGAGTCAGAGGAAAGGGCTAAAACAGAGAAGACATAGGCAGGAGTCAGAGGAAAGGTCTGTGTCAAGGGAGACACTGGCAGGAGTCAGAGGAAAGGGCTATGCCACCGAAGACATAGACAGGAGGAGTCAGAGGAAAGGGCTATAACAGAGGAGACATAGGCAGGAGTCTGAGGAAAGGGCTATGACAAGGGAGACACTGGCAGAAGTCAGAGGAAAGGGCTATGCCAACGGACACATAGGCAGGAGTCAGAGGAAAGGGCTACAACAGAGAAGACATAGGCAGGAGTCAGACGAAAGGTCTGTGTCAAGGGAGACACTGGCAGGAGTCAGAGGAAAGGGCTATGCCACCGGAGACATAGACAGGAGGAGTCAGAGGAAAGGGCTATAACAGAGGAGACATAGGCAGGAGTCAGAGGAAAGGGCTATGCCAATGGAGACATAGGCAGGAGTCAGAGGAAAGGGCTATGCCAACGGAGTCAATGACAGGAGGAGTCAGAGGAAAGGGCTATGACAAGGGAGACACTGGCAGGAGTCAGAGGAAAGGGCTATGCCAACGGGCACATAGGCAGGAGTCAGAGGAAAGGGCTAAAACAGAGAAGACATAGGCAGGAGTCAGAGGAAAGGTCTGTGTCAAGGGAGACACTGGCAGGAGTCAGAGGAAAGGGCTATGCCAACGGACACATAGGCAGGAGTCAGAGGAAAGGGCTACAACAGAGAAGACATAAGCAGGAGTCAGACAAAAGGTCTGTGTCAAGGGAGACACTGGCAGGAGTCAGAGGAAAGGGCTATGCCAACGGGCACATAGGCAGGAGTCAGAGGAAAGGGCTACAACAGAGAAGACATAGGCAGGAGTCAGACGAAAGGTCTGTGTCAAGGGAGACACTGGCAGGAGTCAGAGGAAAGGGCTATGCCACCGGAGACATAGACAGGAGGACTCAGAGGAAAGGGCTATAACAGAGGAGACATAGGCAGGAGTCTGAGGAAAGGGCTATGACAAGGGAGACACTGGCAGAAGTCATAGGAAAGGGCTATGCCAACGGACACATAGGCAGGAGTCAGAGGAAAGGGCTACAACAGAGAAGACATAGGCAGGAGTCAGACGAAAGGTCTGTGTCAAGGGAGACACTGGCAGGAGTCAGAGGAAAGGGCTATGCCACCGGAGACATAGACAGGAGGAGTCAGAGAAAAGGGCTATACCAGAGGAGACATAGGCAGGAGTCAGAGAAAAGGGCTATGCCAATGGAGACATAGGCAGGAGTCAGAGGAAAGGGCTATGACAAGGGAGACACTGTTAGGAGTCAGAGGAAAGGGCTATACCAATGGAGACATAGGCAGGAGTCAGAGGAAAGGGCTATGCCAATGGAGACATAGGCAGGAGTCAGAGGAAAGGGCTATGCCACCGGAGACATAGACAGGAGGAGTCAGAGGAAAGGGCTGTAACAGAGGAGACATATTTGATATTTATAAATTTTTATAGCACCCAAATCACCCCGACAGGGGTATCTCCGCGCTGTGGCAGCATGCTTCAGCCAGATGAACACACCTCAGAAGAGATAGGTTTTGAGTAGTTTCCTGAAATGTAGAAGGTTTTGACATTCGCGTAATTGGCAGGGAAGTTCGTTCCAGAGGGAAGGGCATGGTAAGTAAACGCTCTGCCACCCATGTGGGCTTTTTTAATTCTCGGGGTGCAGAGAAGTGACTTGGATCCTGACCGAAGAGGCCTAGAGGGAATGTACCTTGACAATTTGTTGGACAGGTATGGAGGTCCCAGCCCGTTAAGACCTTTGAAAACGGTGCAACAGATCTTGAATTTCACTCGCTTTGTCACTGGAAGTGAGTGGAGTTTGTTTACAAGTGGGATTGAGGCTGTTCTGGGAGGGGCATTTATTACTAATCAGGCCACAGTGCTCTGGACTATTTGCAATTTGTCCAGGGAGGCCTCATTGGCCTAGACCAACAATGCATTGCAATAGTCCAATCGGCTTAGCACTAGAGCTTGCATCAGTGTTTTTCGTGTGGAGGGTGGTAGTAGAGGGAACACTCTTCTAAGAAGTCTGAGTATGTGGTAGCAAGTACCTGCAGGGGTGGTGGCGTGTGCTTCTTGCATAAGTTTCTGGTGAATGCAAATTCCCAGATTCTTGACGACTGTTTTCAGGGAGGGTTCCGGGCCCAGTTCCTCCGGCCACCAACTAGTTGACCAGCTAATTGCAGAGCCTCCAACCAACATAATCTCTGATTTCTCTGCATTTAATTGGAGGAAGTTGACCCTCATCCAAGCGGCAACAGCCTTCAAGCCTTCTGAAAAGATGAGTTGGGTGTTGTGGCTGGTTTTATGGAATGAGAGTAAGAGCTCGGTGTCGTCCACGTAGGAGTTGGGACTAAACCCAAGAGTCTTCATTTGTTTGGCCAACGGAGTGACATATATGTTAAAAAGGGTAGGGCTCAAACATGAGCCCTGTGGTACTCCCTTGGTTACTTTAGTGGTCTTGGATCTGAAAGTGCCCATAGTGACTGTTTGAGTCCTGTCCATTAGGAAGTCTGCCAGCCACTTCAGTGCAACCCCTTGAATCCTGATTTCCTGAAGTCTCTCTAGTAGGATTTGGTGCGAGTTGGTGTCAAATGCCGCCGATAGGTCAAGCAGCACTAGGAGTGCTGCCTGGCCCTTGTCCAGTGCCATTCAGATGTTATCCGTTACCTCTATCAAGGCAGACTCTGTACTGTGCTTGTCCCGGAAGCCTGACTGGGAGACATCTAGGCAAATGCGTGGATTCTACAAACTCGGATAGATACCTGTTAATGTGTTTTTCTAGTAGCTTACTTTGCAGGGGGACCAGAGAAATGGGGCGGTAATTGGACGGATCATCTATGGGAGCTTTGAGATTTTTACGGATTGGAACAACTTGTGTGGCTTTCCATTCAGGAGGGAGTCTGCCACCCCTCAAGGAGCTGTTAACCCCTTCGGTGCTCATGACGGAATGGTTCCGTCATGACCCACGGTTGAGCTGTGCTCATGACGGAACCATTCCGTCATGACCACACCCGCGCAAGATTCCGCCAGCACAGCGGCGGAATCTGCGCAGCATCGAAGGGGTTAAGGATGGAGAAGATAGGGGTAGCGAGTTGTTTAGCAAATCGGGAGGTGCGTTTAGCCAGGATTACATCTAAGGGGGACCCTGATTCAACCTCATTAAGCAGAGATTCTACCTCTTCAGGAATAAGTGATGAAAAGCAGTGCAGTTGTGCAGTGTTGGCAGAGGTTGATAGGTGTTAAGTAGTGGAGTTATTATAGACATCACTTGCTGTGGTTATTTTGTTGTAAATAGTGTCAATTTTCTGAATGAAATAGGTCGCTACATTGTCACATAGGATTTGAGAAGGGGCCTCTACAATATCTCATGGTGTGTGAAGGACTTCAGACTTTGGTAGAGAGTCCTTGAGTTGTTGCCAGCCAGCTCTAACTGGTTGGCGATGTGTAGCTTGCGTGCAGACATGACATTTCTATGGTACAAGGATAGAGCAGCCTTGAAGTTCTCTTTATCCTGTGCATGGTGTGAGTGTTGCAATTTGCGTTCTAATTTTTTACATTGGCTCTTTTCTGTCCTCAGGAACGGGGAATACCAACTGGTTTGAGAGTGTTTGGGAGGGTGGGTCTGTTGTTTTAGGGGCACTATGTGATCAACAGTGGATTGTAGGATGGAATTAAAGTGGGCTAGCTGTACTTCAACACTACCTGTGTTTGTATCACTATTTCAGGAGCGAAAAGAAGTTTGAACCTGCTTAGGGTTAAGTTTGTGCCATTGTCTATACCATCGTGTGGCGCGGGTTATGGGGGTTGAGTGATTTCTAGGATTCCTAATTTGAAAATCTATCAAGGAATGGTCTGTCCAAGGATGAGTTTCCCCACAGATGATATTGGAGGAATTAGTTAAAATTAGGTCTAAGGTATGACCTGCTAGGTGCGTGGGGGCATGGTTGATCTTCAAGAGGTCAAGGTTGGCCAGATCTGCCAGACAAGCTGAGGCGTCGATGTTGTCAGCATTTTCTCTATGGATGTTGAAATCACCCAAGAGTATAAAGTTTTGGGTTGAGATTGCGTGTGGGGAGATAAATTCCATCAGTAGATTAGTAAAATCTGACAATGGGCCTGGTGGTCTATATACGAGGGCACCTTTCCAACTGTGTTGAGGGTGCAAGTCAAGTCTGAAAACTATGCACTCTATAGTGTCCTTGCACATCTGATCTAAAATGGATATAGTGATAGAATCCTTATATATTATATCTATACCTCCCCCCGCTCTTCCTGGCCTATCGAGTTTTTGGATTCTATAGCCATTCGGGAGTGCTACCGTGATTGCGGGGTTAGAGGAGGGTTTGATCGAGGTTTCGGTCAAAAACCCAATGTGGGGTTTGTTTTCGGACAAGAGATCCCAAATACCAACAGCGTGTTTAGGAAAGGATCTTACATTGGCCAAAAAGCAGTTCCAGCTTAAATTTGTATTATGATTTTGGGCACGACCTTGTGGAGTACTCACGCAGTGCCTAGGTCTCATCAGTTCGGGAGGTGCGCAGTGCATTAGAGAGTCTTCTAGGGCAATGCTCTGAAACCTACAGTCTCTGCATGTGAAAAGCCCTTCTGGATTTTTGGAGAGAGAGGGGGTGGGGTATATTAAGTGCTCACAGGGGTTAGTAAGATTGTATTTGATCTGTAATAAATCGTCCCGTGTATATGAGCAGCAGTGGACCCTATGGTGTGCACGACCTGGAGAAAAACTGGCAGGGGTTCCGGCTCCCGGCGACGTCCAGGCATGGACCGGCACAGATGGGCTTGCCTTAGGCGCGCCTTCGGCACGTCAGTGGCGCGCCTGCTGCATGCGTCTCCTGCGCGTCGAGCCAGTCATGGATTAAGTAGGGGATTGGGCCAATAGACGACACCCTCCATTTCCGGTAGCCACCGGAAGTGCCCCCGGGTCGCTTCCTTCAGTACGATCTCCCTCCACTCAAACGGACAACCCACGGTGGAACGGGGAGGAGCGCTAGGAGTGCTACTGAACGGCAGGTTAAGGTGGGGAGATCAAGAGGCAGGTAAATAAAAACACAGTATACGGTATTAAAAGCAGTTCCTTTTTAAAAGTAGTTAATAGCAAAGTGACGAAGTGCATTAAAGATCAGGCTCAATGTTGCTGCAATACCGGGTGTCTAGATAGCGTAGGCTATGCAGGTCTGGCTATGTGTGCATCCGCTGCGCGTCTAGCCAGTCATGGATTAAGTAGGGGATCGGGCCACTAGACCACACCCTCCATTTCCGGTAGCCCCCGGAAGTGCCCTCGGGTCACTTCCTTCAGCACGATCTCCCTCCACTCAAACGGGACAACCCGAAGTAGAACGGGGAGGAGCTCTAGGAGTGCGACTGAATGGCAGGTTAAGGTGGGGAGATCAAGAGGCAGGTAAATAAAAACACAGTATACGGTATTAAAAGCAGTTCATTTTTTAAAAGTAGTTAATAGCAAAGTGGCGAAGTGCATTAAAGATCAGGTAGGAGTCAGAGAAAAGGGACATATGTCACAATTTCTTTGTGTGAAACATAGGTGTTGGGATGTTGCACCTATATAGGAAGATCAATGTATGTTCTTCAAAACACTGGGAAAGTGTTGGCCTATGCTGACCATTGTTTTACAACCCCAAAGCAAGTCAACAAAATCCACAACACATAACAATGGTGCTTATTTAGTATATTCAAAGTGGTGTTCATACAAAAACATCGAGTCAGTAATATTGACTGACACAATTATCGAGTAGGAAATATTGTGACACAGAAGTATCGTGAGCAAGACTGCTGTAGACAAGAATATTGATTTTAAGGTAAATAATATCAATTTTTAAAATATAGAAGTCATTAATATCGTTTGTAAAAATATAGTTGTTTAAAATATAATTTTTTTATTAGTTTTATGCATTGTAGTATATATTTTAAATGTATGTGATGTAATTATTTTGTATAAGCATTGCTATGTTTTTAATATATGTGTTACATTTTTAGTAGTCATTATATTTTATTTAATTACATTTTGCAACTTTTTGTTCCATAGAGGGTTGTGGGTTTATAGGGAGATAGTATGGGAAGTAATTTAATTATAATAAATTAATGATTACTTTTTATTTAATTATATTTATTTAATTGATATTTAATAGTGTTAAAAGTGCATTTAATTTTCTTTGTACATTTTGGTGTCGATTCCGATCCGTTAAAAAAATTTCCCGTACGACTCGTATCCGTATATTTTTACGTACGAATCATACAAGTCCCGTACGAACGGCCAAGTGCGATTCGTATCCGTATTGTGTAACGTACAAATAGTACAAGTCCCGTACTAACGGGCAAGTACAATTCGTACCGTTAAAATACATACGGATGACCTCGGGAAAAGTCTACGACACGTCCCTGGACAGTTTTACATACGATTCGTAAAACTGAAGTCTGAGCGCACAAGTACGATCCGTACCGTCGTTCCGAAGACACATTCGTATGTAAAACGTCCCGTACAGAGCGAACTATGTGCCACCCCTACCCCGGGTACACCTGCCCCCAGCCTCCCACCCCTCCTGCGTATGTCCGCACCGTATCCCCAGCCCCCACCGCATTTACGCACCGTACCCCAGCACCGCATGTACGCAGCGTACACCCCCACCGCATGTACGCACATGCGGTGCTGGCGTATGGTGCGTATATGCGGTGCTGGGGTACGGTGCGTACATGCGGTGCTGGGGTACGGTGCGTACATGCGGAGGGGGGCTGGGGGTACGGTGCGTACATGCGGTGCTGGGGTACGGTGCGTACATGCGGTGGGGGTGTACGGTGCATACATGCGGTGCTGGGGTACGGTGCGTACATGCGGAGGGGGGGCTGGGGGTACCGTGCGTACATGCGGTGCTGGGGTACGGTGCGTACATGCGGTGCTGGGGTACGGTGCGTACATGCGAAGAACACTTTTTCCATGCACCTTCCTGTGGAGCTATCTCCTTCTCCTTATGAGTATGGTAGAGTGTCTACCTATCTGTTGAAATGATTTTGTGAATAATAAATATATGGGTTTTGAAAGAATCAGGAGATGTCAAGTATGTTTTTAGGTTGTTTGCACATCAAAGAAGATTTATTTAATTGGATTTATTAAACCTTGTGCTGACTGTATGCATGCACTAACTCACTTATAAGCAATAACCTCTCCCAGAAATAATTTGTCTTGTAAAAAGAAAGGTCCAGAACCATTTGTTTTTTGTACCAGAGTTCCACTGCGTGCCTGTGGACGGAGCGGGTGTTGAGCAGGATGCACTTCAGGTGCTTCAGGTGGTTGCTGCCTTCAGCCACGCCACCGGACTCCACTGGACAGACCACAGCTGCGTCCACTTCAGCTTCAGAAGGACCACGACTCACCACCACCCGCAACTGGTCCCCCGCAGAAGCTGGAACAAGATCACTGCCGACCAGCTCACCACATCCCTGAGCCAGAACCCCCCCACCAGATCAGCGAACCCCAACCAAGCCGCCAACAACCTCACGAAATGGATCAGCAACTGCGCAGACGACCTCGCTCCACTGAAGACCCCCCCGCCAGACCCGGCACCAAGAAAGCATCTTGGTTTACCGACGAACTCAAGAGCTCCAAGAAGAACTGCCGGGCCCTCGAGAAAGCCTGGCGCAGAGACCCAACTACAGACAACATGACCACCCTCAAGCTCGCCACTCGAAGACATCACCAGCTGATCCACGCCACCAAGAAATCCGCATTCAAGGAACGACTGGACAACAACGCCCGCAACAGCAAGGATCTCTTCAACATCGTCAAAGAGCTCTCGAACCCCAGCGCCGGAAACAACGACATCACGCCCTCGCAAGACCTCTGCAACTCGCTCGCCTCGTTCTTCCACAGCAAGATCGCAGACATACACAACAGTTTCAGCACACAGCCAACGCACCCTACGACCGGAACAACGCCCCCCACCACCACCCTCCGTGCCTGGACCCCAGTCAACACCGAAGACACCATCCGCACGATGAACTCCATCCACTCAGGATCTCCAACCGACCCCTGCCCTCACCACGTCTTCAACAAGGCCGACTCCGTCATCGCACCCCACCTGCGGGACATCATCAACGCCTCCTTCGACACCGCCACCTTCCCAGAGAGCTGGAAGCACGCCGAATTCAGCGCCCTACTGAAGAAACCATCAGCGGACCCCACCTACCTCAAAAACTACCGCCCCATCTCGCACCTTCCTTTTCCGGCCAAAGTCATCGAGAAAACCGTCAACAGACAACTGGCCGCCTTCCTCGAGACGAACGGATCCCTCGACCACTCGCAGTCCGGCTTCAGGGCCAACCACAGCACCGAGACCGCCCTCATCGCAGCCACCGACGACATCCGAGCTTTGCTCGACAACGGGGAAACAACGGCCCTCATCCTCCTGGACCTCTCCGCGGCGTTCGACACGGTCTGCCACCGCACCCTAGTGCAGCGCCTCAACAACATCGGTATCCAGGATAAGGCACTGGAATGGATCATCTCCTTCCTCGCCGGAAGAACACAGAGAGTCCGCCTACCCCCGTTCCGATCCGAGGCCACCGAAGTCATCTGCGGCGTACCACAAGGATCATCACTCAGCCCCACCCTCTTCAACGTCTACATGAGCCCCCTCGCAGCCATCGCACGCCAACACAACCTCAACATCATCTCCTACGCCGACGACACCCAGCTGATCCTCTCCCTCACCAACGACCCCGCCACCGCCAGAACCAACCTACACGAAGGGATGAAAGACGTAGCCGAGTGGATGACGAACAGCCGCCTGAAACTGAACTCAGATAAGACGGAAGTCTTCATCCTAGGATCATCACCCTCTGCCTGGGACGACTCCTGGTGGCCCCCTGCCCTTGGCAGCGCACCCAAACCAACAGACCACGCACGCAACCTGGGCTTCGTCCTGGACTCCTCCCTCTCCATGACCAGACAAGTCAACGCCATCTCCGCATCATGCTTCAACATCCTACGCATGCTACGTAAGATCTTCCGGTGGATCCCCACCGAAACCAGGAAGACGGTCACCCAGGCCCTCGTCACCAGCCGACTGGACTACGGCAACTCCCTCTACGCCGGAACCACAGCCAAACTCCAGAAACGACTCCAGCGCATCCAGAACGCCACAGCACGCCCCATCCTGGACATTCCCCGACACAGCCACATCTCCGTACACCTGAGAAACCTGCACTGGCTCCCCGTCAGCAAGAGAATCACATTCCGACTCCTCACCCACGCACACAAAGCTCTCCACAACCAAGGCCCAAGATACCTCAACGACCGCTTGACCTTCTACACTCCCACCCGCCAGCTTCGATCAACCAGCCACGCCCTCGCCGCCGTCCCCCGCATCCGAAGACCCACAACAGGAGGAAGATCCTTCTCCTACCTGGCTGCCAAGACGTGGAACTCCCTCCCCATCCACCTCCGCCTGACCCAAAACCACCTCTCCTTCAGGAAGCAACTCAAGACCTGGCTGTTCGAGCAGTAGCGGACCCCCCTCCCCCAAGCGCCTTGAGACCCTCCGGGTGAGTAGCGCGCTATACAAATGCTTGATTGATTGTGAAGTGAAGTGAATAAGGAAGAAGGAAAGGGAAAGATCCCAAAAGAAATCAAAAAACAAACATCACTCAAAATATTATAAATCTGACCAATAACAAAAATCAGTCGAGTTAGGCTTGTCCAACATAAATTAATATACAACAAATTAAGCCGTTTACAGCGGTGAACATTCCGCCGCAGTGCGGGCGTTCTAAAGGGTGGGTGGGGCTGCATCGGCCAATGGTCGTGCGCAGTACCAGGAAGGGAGTGCTCGCATTGGCCGTTGGCCAACGCGAGCACGGAAGGGTTAATTCAATTTGGTTTGTAATGGAACAGAGAGATATCACCTGTAGCGAGGGTGGGGTGGAGGAAACGCGTGTTTTAATGGTTAGGTTTTATGGCAGGCTTTAACATCATGATACTACAAGAAACATGGGCCATCGAACCCATACATTTTAACAGCCTTAAGACTTTCCACTCTCTAGCCATTCCATCTAGACATGAAGACCGAAGGGTGCCCTCTGCATTTATATATCCAACAAATTAGTCTCCACTAATGTAACTCTAAATTTATCAAATTGTTCAAGTTGACATCTCAGCTTCCCTTTCCTTGGTTCTAGTCAATTTTTATAAAAATGCTTGCAAATCAGATATATAGGAAACCATATGTCGCCTTGATGAGGAGCTGGAATCAATAATGGATAAGGAATTTAATGACAAAACTTTGATACAGGGTGATTTTAACATCCAACCTTGTCAACTGTTAGCTAACAAAGTCTGTGGCATGATTTCCCCTACCGGGGACGATGGAAGAGGTATGGCACCGCGTCCAGGGTGACTGACTCCGGAATCTGGGGATCACGGTTCGATCCCCGGCACTGGCGGCAGATTAGCCCAGCACCATGTGACTCTTACGGGTGATTGTTTGCACTTTACAAATGTGGATTATTATGTTACTCACTTTTCTCATTCAGGGTATGGAGAGAAACTCAATGAGTTACTTTTTAAATAATATGACCCAGGTTTTAGCAATGCATTTGGAGACAGTCCAGTTGAAGTATCCTGCACATTTGATGACAGCATGGGAAAAGGTGTTATCAACTTCCTCCTATTCCCTAAGCACTATTCTGCCTTAGTCACCAACGTTTCACTATATAAGCTTGCAATGAGTGACCATTTCACCCAGAGTCTAACGCTGGATACTAACGTCCTAATCAGGCAAGAGGTAGGGTATCATACCTTAGCTGCAGGGAATATAGTACTCTCCTGTTTAAATGGCTACACCCTGCGCTGCTCCATGGTTGGCCAGCCTAGTTTTTTAGAACAATTAATTAGTCAGCAAAAAAGGGTTTTTGAGGTTTGTCTGAATGAGTCAGCAGAAGCAAGTATAGTTATAGAGGCCTTTAACCAAATTAGCGAGGGAATTAGGACGGGGCTGACCACCAACCAGAAGGAAGGGGTTAGGAAAACCCAAGGGTGGTTTGACCATGCCTGTACCCAGGCCCACAAAAAAATAAAGGGGTCATTGAAAGAGACACCTAGGAACCCCATAGTAGTACAGAACTGTAGGCGGGCCTATAGCCTAGCACTAAAAAAACGTAAAAAAGACTCAAGGAAGAGGCTTGGAAAATCTGCATGAGACAAGCCTCAATAAAGACATCACAACATTCTGGCATGTCATAAACTCCCCTTTCTTCAGTGATGTTGATAAGTCCAGAATTGAGGTCACCATTGCGGAAGAGGACTTGGTAGCTCACTTTGCCAATCTATATACGGGTTCAACTGAAAACGGTCAAAATAGCTCAGCGTCAGTGTCGGGAGATACCCCCTCTGGGTCCACATTATTGTCGACATATTTTGACTTTAACTTTACATTGGAGGAGGTGAATCGGGCCTTGAGATCAAGTAAGGGAGGAAAAGCACCAGACCTGGATGGGATCCCGATTGATATTTAAAAAAAATAATACTGATCTTTGGGGCCGTCTTTTGACTTTGGATTTTAAGTCCTGCCGGAATGCGGGATTCCCAAATTCCTGGTCCAAATCCCACATTGTGCCAATATTAAAAAAGGGCGATAGAAACTGTCCCGCGCACTACAGACTCATCTCTCTGCTGGATTCTCTAGTTAAGGTGGTGGGTCGTATAGTTTTAGGCAGATTACAGGAGTGGGCAGATTGTAACGTTATGTCCGACCTTCAATATGGCTTTCGCCAGGGAATTGGGACTATGGAGCAGGCCATCAACCTGAATTTATTGGTGAACAAATATACGCGTATAAAAGGGGTCAATTTGTTTCTGGTGTTTTTGGACTTGACCTCCGCATTTGATTGTGTTGTTCCCAACAAACTTTGGTCTATTGTGACCTCAATGGGAATCGACTGCGCCATCGTTAATTTCCTTCCATATCTGTACTCAACCAGCTCTGCTAAGATCCGCTCTGGTATGAGGGGTGAATGTACACGATCGATTGACATCAAAAAGGGAGTACGTCAAGGGTGCGTACTCACCCCATTTTTATTTAATCTATACAACAGTTTGGGTAGCACCCTTACGGACACATGTGCCTACCTGCCCCAATTCGGTCATCGGCACATACCAGTTCAGCTATATGCGGATGACACGGTGCTTATGGCCTGCACCCCATGGCTTTGCAGCATCTCTTATATAAATTTGTATATTTTATGGAGAATTTGGGTTTTATTATTTAATTTAAGCAAAAGCTATGTTATGAAAGCTGGCTGAAAGTTATCTAAGGGGCTTAATATTTTAATAGGAAATGCGATTTTACCTCAAACACCCACCTTTCGGTATTAGGGAATTTTATTTGATGGTAATGGGAATTGGAGAAGTGCAGTAAAATCGAGACGGATGCAGTTTTATAGATCAATCATGGGTGTGTACAACTTCTCAAGGAAATTGGCCGTAAACACCCTAAAGAAATATTGAACATTTACAATGCCAAATGTTGGACAATTGTGATGTAAGACTCCCGAGTTGTGGGGGCATGTAAATGTTGACTCATTACAGCTGTTCAAATTTTGTGTGTCACGTGGAATTGGGAGCAACTTATCTAACAGATCTAATAAACGTACAGCCAGTTCTTCTCTGGCATAAGCTATGGACATCGGACTGTATGGGGTTTAATCGTGCGATTGTACAGGACTGTTGTGGCTCTGAGCACGCCTTGACAATCCCATGTCTAAAATATGTTAAGAATTTTATGTCTGTTATCTGCCATCCCGAATATTAAGATAATCCTGAAACCCTGTAGTATATTACGAGGAAATCATTAAAGAGAGAATGTCTAAATATCCTCGAGGAAGTGAGATTGACGCTGGAACTGGTCAAGGCAACTGTACAGCATAATCAAAGGGTTCTGACCAGTGTTCTTAATGCGCAACACAGGTTTGTTCTGACGCGCTTCAGGCTAGATATCTTTCACCGTCTGCCGAGCTTCCCTAACACTAATAACTGGTCCCGTCAATTAACATGTTGTCCCTGTGATAAGACATCTAGTCAATCGACCATCCTTGTACTGTTTTTTTTGTAAATTTTATACCTATTTAAGGATTATTTTTCTAAGCCTCTATTGAAATCCATAAATTCTAGACAATGTAGACCAGCATATTTATTTTTACAACTGCTTCCAAATGTGTTCCCATGTGTGGTATTAGCAAGATTCTTGAGGGCGTTATTACTAGAAGGAAGATATTAACTGATGTATGTTAAATTGTGTTGCTTTTATACTGCACTCGTTTTTAAATCCTGACTCAATTTTTATCGTATTGTAATGTATACTATTATGATTCTTCATTTGAATTGAATAAAGATGATTTGATTTGATTTGACTGGAGTTGGAATAATACATGTTATCCCTCCGCTATCCAACACTTTCCCTACGGTTGCATTTACTGGAATAGAATTCGTAATTTTTACCCATCCGCAATCCAACACTTTCCCTACTTTTGTACTTACTGGAGTGGGAATAGTAAATATTACCCCTCCGCAATCCAATACTTTCCCTACTGTTGTACTTACTGGAGTGGGAATAGTAAATGTTATCCCTCCGCAATCCAACGCTTTCCCTACTGTTACACTGACTGGAGTGGGAATTGTACATTTTCTCCCTCTCTTATACAGCACTTTCCTTACTGTTGCACTCACTGGAGTGAGAATAGTAAGTTTTATCCGTCCGCAATCCAACACTTTTCTTACTGTTGTACTGACTGGAGTGTGAATAGGACATTTTATTCCTTGGCTATCCAAGACTTTCCCTACTGTTGCAGATACTGGATGGGGAATACTAATTTGTACTCCTCTTCAATCCAACACTTTCCCTCTGGTTTTACTGACTGGAATGGGAATAATACATCTTATCCCTCCGCATCCAACTCTTTCCCTACTGTTAAAGAAGCAACAACAGAGGGTTGGGGCAAAGAGTGCCGCACCTGACACTAAGGTGCCGATTCCGATCCTGTAAAACCCAGGTACGAATGGTCGTACGGAGGGTATTCTCCATACGACTCGTACCCGGGAAATCCTCCTTACAAAGCAGCAAGTACGATTCGTACAGAAATACCATTTCCGTACGAATCGTAAAAAACTACGTGCGGCGAAAAAATAGTCAGGCAGCGTTTTACGGACCAGCAAGGACGATTCGTGCCTACGTCACTCCGCACGGCTAATATTTTACGGCAGCCAAAAACTCCTGGGAAATTGAGGACGACGCGAAGAAGGAGCACCGGTAAGCGACGGACAGCCATGGACCCCATCCTACGTGTCATCCCGGCCCTCCTAGCCTGCGACCTGGTGCACTGAAACCGCCGCGCACGCAGCAGAAGGTCAGAACAACACCCAGGGGCAAAGGGGGGGGCGAGGGGCAGGAAACATAACCCCAACCCAAGTTACAAAAAATATATCCTGTACATACATTACCTCCAGGGTCTGGTCACTTCGGTGGGCGTGTCCACCAATCCCTGCGTACCGCCACAACGGAAGTGGACGTCTAGGCGTACCCGTCACCACTACAATGGTGGGACAGACCGTACCCACGCTCTGAGGGCGTGGGTACGGTCCGTTCCCCCATTGTAGTGGTGATGTAGGGGTACACGTGGTACTGACCGTACCCACGCCCTCAGAGTGTGGGTACGGACCGTACCACCATTGTAGTGGTGATGTAGGGGTACGCGTGGTATGGACCTTACCCACGCTCTGAGGACGTGGGTACGGTCCGTACCACCATTGTAGTGGTGATGTAGGGGTACGCGTGGTACGGACCGTACCCAACCTATAAATGCGGGGGTACGGACCGCATCACCCGTACCCCTAGGGCACCAGTACATTTGTGAGACAAGCCGTACACACGCCACTAATGTTGGCTTAGGGTCTGGTGCAGCATATAACCAGTACATTGGGGGGTGTATGCCCAGGACAGCAGTGTACTGCACCAAGGGTGCGGGTGGGTGGGTGGGTGGCTGGCTGCCTAGGATTCCCAGCAGTGGACAAAGACATGTGAGGTGTGGGTGCAGAGGAATACCAGCAGTGCACAGAGACATGTGAGGGGTGGGTGCAGAGGAATACCAGCAGTGGACAGAGACATGTGAGGGGTGGGTGCAGATGACTCCCAGCAGTGGACAGAGACATGGGGGTGGGTGCAGAGGACTCCCAGCAGTGGACAGAGACATGGGGGTGGGTGCCTATCACTCCCAGCAGTGGACAGAGACATGTGAAGGGTGGGTGCCTATCACTCCCAGCAGTGGACAGAGACATGTGAGGGGTGGGTGCAGATGACTCCCAGCAGTGGACAGAGACATGGGGGTGGGTGCAGAGGACTCCCAGCAGTGGACAGAGACATGTGAGGGGTGGGTGCCTATCACTCCCAGCAGTGTATAGAGACATGTGAGGGGTGGGTGCCTATCACTCCCAGCAGTGGACAGAGACATGGGGGTGTGTACATCATTATCAGATGACCACAACTCCATGGGTGAATCTACGCATCCCTAATTTTCGACTATGTTGATAGTGCCATAACAACACGTCACTGACAGCAATGTCCCACTCCCATGAGGATGGCTGTCTTTCCCCCACTGCATGACACACCGCATGTGGGTGTGAGGACAAATGACACATGCATACCCACCCCTGGCGGATGCAGCACAATACACACACAGAGATCATGCCACAAGACTGTATAGTCATGTCAATGCCTACTAAACTAAGAGAGCTAAAGGGAACACACACTGTCACGCACATCCCAGGACTGATAGGAATGTACAGGTGCTGGGACAGCCATCAAGATGTTGTCTCTCATGGAAGGAATAGGGTGGAGTTCCCACAGATACAATGCCCACAATTGTCAGTCAGGTGCCCAAATACCCTGCAGAACAAGTACCATATGTGTGCTAGGCTGGGATTACACACATGCATAGTGCGGAAAAGGGAGAATTACTCCCTGAAGGCATGGCAACATACTCAATACACAAGTACAGTGACTAGCAAGGATGGCACAGACGATGCAGCCGGAGACATTGCTGAGCAGGCATGGCCATAGTTGAAGGGATCCGTCACCAACAAAGGGAATGTATACACAGGTCAGCACAACAATTGTGCAACTCTCTGCAGGGAAGATGTCAGGTGCCACGGAGGAAGGGACACACCTTGGTACAATGTCTCAAAAAACAAATAACACACACGACCAAAGATCCTTTGCAGAGATCTTGTGATGGCACGCAGATCCCATGGGCCAGCTTTGCCCGAACCATAACACATTACCACAACCACAACTCCTGGAGCATCAGCACCAACATCAATACCTGAAATGCAATAGTGTGCAAAGTCAAAAGAAAATGCTTTAATCAGCATAAGATAACATTTTTAGCAACAACACTATATACAAAGGCCAATGGCCAGTCCAGAATAGAAGTCCTTGGGGGGACACATGGGCACGTGTCTCCCCTAGCTTGCCTGCACATTAGAACCCTCAGGTTCGTCGACTGGGGGGGGGGCATCATGTGGGGAAGGACCAGGCACCGCAGGGACAGGAGGTGTAAGGGTAGGTGTGGTGGGTGCAGGGCTGAACGCCTCCACCACAGGGGGTGGGGCAGCGCCAAAGGTGGAGGTGAGATCGGCGCTGCACACTTCTGCCAGGGTGTCCAGAGTTTCCCCTGCACCGGAAGAAACCACAGGCACAAAGGAGGGGGTGGGGTCGGAGGGATGGGGTGCAGCGCTACTGGGGGAGGGGGTGGACAAGGGGGGGATCAACTCCCCTACCCGGGGAGCGCCTTGCCCGTTTGCGGGCTGGTGACCCAGTGGGGCTGAGGCCCAGCACAGCCAAGTAGCTCTCCTTGTCTGACTGTGTGGCAGGGGAGCCAAGGGGAGTGCCTTTGGAGGGACTGGGTAGTGAGGCATGCGGACTCAGACTGTGGCTGCGTGTATGCCTGTGTGCCCCAGACCCAGTGGGTGTGTCTTTATCCCCCTGAGTGTGCGTGCCAGGAGGTGTGTGCTTGCCCTTACGTGTTTGTGTGCTGCCTGTGTCTGGTGGGGTGCGTGCTTGGGAATGTCTGGGTGTGCATGGGACAGGCATGGGAGTGGGAAGTGTGGATGGTGCAGGGGCAGGGGGGGACGAAGCGCTGCAGGAGACTCACTGCTGCCGTCAGTGAAGAGTCCATGGACCTCAACAACATCCATTGGTCATACATCGCTGCTGACATGCCCTCCATGAACGACACCATCTGTGTCAGAAGTGTGGTGTGGCCATGGAGGACATTCAGCCTCGATGTCTGACCAACCTGCAACTGCCGCTGAATGTCCACAGACTCTGCAGTGAGGGCAGCAGGGGTGACAGGGGCAGGGGGTGCGGTGCCTGGCACGAAGGAGACATGGTGGTGCCCTGCACGGACAGAAGGGACCGGAGCAACTGGGAGGGTGGTGATGGGAATGGAGGAGGCGGTAACAGATGTTGTGCTGCTGCCAGGTGTTGAAGCAGCCTCCGCCCCCTCGAGGAGTTCAGCCTCGGACCCGTCAGCGTCGTAGTCGGTGTCGCCACCAGACAGGTCCTCCGCCTGACTCCCCTCGCCCTCCGTGCCACTTGCTTCCGCAGACTCGCCAGCAGTGGTGGCACCGGTGCTAGATCCCTCCTCAAGGTCCGTGCAGGTGTCTCCCTCGGTGTACTCCGATGATGCTGTGGGCAAGGTGAAGATACAGAAAATAATCAGTCACCTGTATACATCTGACACATGAGTCCAAACAAAATAGGTCACAGTGCATATCAGGAAATGCATCATGAGTAACATCTACATTACTCCGCACATATGTAAGCCCTGTACTCCACAGTTGGTTGACCCACCATGCCACTTGGAAACAAGGAAAATTAGGACACAACAGCAAATAACTTGATATTGAATTATACTGAGAAGCTAGTGTCTGGGAACAGTTGAGCACAGCAATACAATGAAGGCATGCCACCTCTTGTTTACTGTGAACGAAACAGTATTGGTGCACCCAAGGCCAAATAACAGACCGCAATGCTGAAGGTGTCCCCACACTCAGAGACCTGTAAGTACTTTGGAAACCCAAACGAAATACATTGTGATCCCTTGGGAATCACAACACTTTACACAATCTACATGTTTAGAATGTGTGAATGTGCCACTTGTGAACAGAACACACATGTGCCTGTATAAAAGAAGTCACACAAGGAGGTGCACAGCAAAACTACATTTACACAGTCATTGTATGAGCTGCCAGCCGTATTCAAAGAAGCCACTGTTAGGAAGAAATGGGGTTTCAGTAAGTACATATACATGGCACCACGGCGGTCTAGATAACTTGACACTCGTAAGTTGGTATCAGCAACAACCAAGGACTTACCCAAATGCCACCACACTGTGGGAACATGGATATGTATAACCTTAAAAAAAGTGTTATTCGAACTGTGCCTTTCTTTAATATGTGCCAGTGTGTCCCCTGAAAGTGTAAAGGTGGTTTCTTGTGCACTTCCGTGGGAGACATCTGTCATGCAGGCACATTATTGTCCTTCACAACAAAACATCAAAGTCAAGCATTGAAAACATGAAGACATGTTGACAAGTGTAGTGAGTGCCAAGGTACAAGACTTCTTGACTAACAACTTGAATCATGCCACCTGTCACATGGCCATCCGTACCATGATTACACAGTTGGCAACACATCTGACCCACTGCCTGTCATGTGGAGTGGCACACATGTCCAAAAACAGGACAATGCATAAGATAATGGGCCTGCAATTGTGTCGGAATAAGGAGCACCTGCACTGAGGAGACACCCTCATGGGAACCAAGAATGTCCACACAGATGTCAGCACACAAAGACCAAACTACGTAGCATCTGGACCACACACTGGTGCCAAAAATGGATGAGCATGAATCATGTATTTAAACTTTTGACACATGCTGCAAAACACAAACATTAAACCCTGCACAACATGACTGGGTCACTGCATGTTGAGTGTCTGTCCAGACAATTATCACACACAGGTCAGACCTGGCAAGGAGACATAAGGTTTGGACATGTAGGCCTTGCCCGCACAAACCCCCCATACCTGACACAATGTGATTGAGACAGATCAAGAAGTTACACCTCTTAATCTGGGTTTACTAAAATGTGCATCAAGAAATCCTAAATGTACTCCAACCTATGCTGAACACACAGAGAATGGGCGCAGTGTTGGATGACACACATGATTCAGAGGCAAGGGTGTCTCAGGGGACTGTAGTGGGCACACTGCTCCATGGTCCTGGAATGATCTGACTGTAACATGAGCAACCGTCCCGGCACTATGCATATCTCCCAATCATGCACATCATGTCTGAGGCCACAACATCGGTCATGCATGCTGCAAGTCTGTTAATTTGAATCCTCACACTCCTATGTTGAGACTCAGCATCAGTGCCAACAAATATGGACCCCCAAATGACTGAACAGGACAGGGCACAGGCAAGGTACCAACACATGTCAAAGACCACCCCCACACATGATGCAGAAAGCAATGTGCACTTGGATTAACTGGCAGCCTAGATGACCATGTGCAATAGTATTTACACACAGACCAGGGAACACATGTCAAGGAGGGAAAGAGAGGAAGAACAGCACCGGTTGACTTGGGGGAAAAGGATATGCACTGCACATATAAACCCTGGCAGTGTATCCAGGTGACTGAGCACTTCCAAAAGCTGTTGACACACAACAAACACACATGTACCTACCCCCTTGCTGCTGCTGCATCTCCTGTAACCGCCTATCCATGTCAGGGAAGACCACCGCCAGGACACGCTTCATCTGGTGGGTCAGGCGTCGGCGTGGAGGTGAGTCCTCCAGCAGGACCCGGGCGATCCTCCCGGTCCAGCACCGGATGTCCTGCCACTGTTTTCTTACTTGGGCTAGGCGCCGACTGCGACCCTCCACCGATCTCACGGCCCTGACGGCCTGCTTCTATATCTCCCCCTTGGTGTAGGCAGTTACCTGTGAGGATGACAAAGTGAGACAACATCACTACACCTGCACCATGTCAGAGAGACACACATTTGAACATCTTTGAAATGTTGAACAGGGCATAGGATGCTGCCAAGGAATTGCATCTTAGTCATATGGACATTGGCCTCTGTGGAAGCCCCAATGCACTACATGGCATATAAAGTACACAGGTGGCATGAGGGGTGTGACACACTCCATGAACATGGCACACACTGTGCCTCACAAGAGACACCAGGCTGATGGACAGCACCTCCAAGCAGTTACATGCCCCAGGCCACTGACGCAACCTCAGCAGAGTACACAGACACCCACAGGCACAGTTCAATCTCATGCCATTGGCAACAGCGGATACAAACCTCACTCTGCACATGTGCCACTTGCCTGTGGGATGTCACAGGTGTGGGGCTAGCTCAGCAAATCAGACACACAGCACAGC
Organism: Triturus cristatus; assembly: GCF_964204655.1. Classification (NCBI taxonomy): domain Eukaryota; kingdom Metazoa; phylum Chordata; class Amphibia; order Caudata; family Salamandridae; genus Triturus; species Triturus cristatus. The sequence goes on from NC_140589.1 coordinate 1,942,805,764, forward strand.
TTACTCCTCACATCAGATGGGTAGAGCTGTTGCCTCCTCCATGCAGCTGTGGTGCAACACTTCACTTCACTTCACCTAGACACTCACCCACATGACAAGGAACATTCACACACATCAATGTCCAGGGGGCGTACACATCACTTGGACACTCTCACCACAGCTCCAATCAACTCAGACACATCTGTGGGTACAGTCACCTGTCACACCGGGGGGGGGCCACTGAATCACCTCAGGACAATAGACAAAAAATGCCACAAAGGATTAGCCAGGCTGAATGTGTCATGCACTATGCAGTGAATGTCACAATAAGCACAATGCAAGTGAGGAGTGCACACATGAACTACATCATGCTCTGTATGGGAGACATAAGCCATTCCCCCCCCTGGGACCCACTCTAAACAACATTGCATGTCTGTCACACCTGGACACAATGCCAGAAGTGACAGTCACGAAAAAGGTGCACAGTCAAAGTTAGTTGAGTCAGCACTCACCTGCTCCCCTGGTCTCCCATACAGGCTGGGGTACTGTGGGAGGATGACATCCAGCAATGCCTCATTCTCCTCCTGGGTGAATGGCTGGGCCCTCTCCACAGACCTTGACATGGTGTCAGAGGAAGCACAGACAGCAGCAGTGTTGTCGACAGGAAACTTGTGCAGGCAAGTGCCCTCTCATGGGTTCTGGCTGACTTATATCTGTCTTGCTGAGGGGCATTCATTTGGAGGAGTACATAGTGATTGGTCAGATTCATTCGCATCTTACGTTTACTCCAATCCCTTTCCACATACACCAGTGACAGCATTTGCATCGTTCAAAATTTCAGCATCATGTCAAGTCAACAACGACTTTGAAACATTGTATTTTGTGGCCAACTGACTTTTCCAGGCCACCTGATGGAAAATGTGAACTGAAAACTCTGTATCCATGACAACCAGCATGCATTTAGTGCCTAATACTTGTCCCTTATGTGTCCCCTATGTAATTTTCAAATCCACACACAGGTACGGTGCGTTTCACACGTACCCCTACGGCACCAGTTGCACAGTGCCTTTGGCACGTACGTGTACGCACTGGTAGTACACGTACCCGTACGTGTACTACCAGTGCCTACACGTACGTGTCCGCAATGGTAGTACACGTACCCGTACGTGTACTACCAGTGCCTACACGTACATGTACTACCAGTGCCTACACGTACGTGTCCGCACTGGTAGTACACGTACCCGTACGTGTACTCTCAGTGCCTACACATATGTGTCCACAATGGTAGTACACGTACCGGTACGTGTACTACCAGTGCCTACACGTATGTGTACTACCAGTGCCTACACATACGTGTAGGCACTAGTAGTACACGTACCCGTACGTGTACTACCAGTGCCTACACGTACGTGTCCGCAATGGTAGTACACGTACCCGTACGTGTACTACCACTGCCTATATGTACGTGTCTGCACTGGTAGTACACGTACCTGTACGTGTCCTCCCAGTGCCTACAAGTAAGTGTCCGCACTGGTAGTACATGTACCAGTATGTGTACTCCCAGTGCCTACACGTATGTGTCCGCAATGGTAGTACACGTACCCGTACGTGTACTACCAGTGCCTACATGTACGTGTAGGCACTGGTAGTACACGTACTGGAAGTACACGTACCCGTACGTGTACTTCCAGTGCCTACACGCACGTGTACTACCAGTGCCTACACGTACATGTAGGCACTGGTAGTACACGTACCCGTACGTGTACTACCAGTGCCTACACGTACGTGTCCGCAATGGTAGTACACGTACCCGTATGTGTCCGCAATGGTAGTACACGTACCCGTACGTGTACTACCAGTGCCTACATGTACGTGTACTACCAGTGCCTACACGTACGTGCCCGCACTGGTAGTACACGTACCCGTACGTGTACTCCCAGTGCCTACACGTACGTGTCCGCAATGGTAGTACATGTACCCGTACGTGTCCTCCCAGTGCCTACACGTACGTGTCCGCAATGGTAGTACATGTACCCGTACGTGTACTACCAGTGTCTACACGTACGTGTACTACCAGTGCCTACACGCACGTGTCTGCAATGGTAGTACACGTACCCGTACGTGTACAACCAGTGCCTAGACGTACGTGTCCGCAATGGTAGTACACGTACCCGTACGAGTACTCCCAGTGCCTACACGTACATGTAGGCACTGGGAGTACACGTACGTGTGTACGGTCCGTACCACGAGTGCTCCTACGGGCACACAACTCTAGAGATACGGACCGTACACACGCCCTCAGAGCATGTGTATGGTGCGTTTCACACGCTTACACTGTTGATAGGATGCGCACACGAAAGGAATGGAGGTCTCAGACCCGCAGAAGGATGTACATCAAGTCATTGTCATTGCTGTCCTACATGTGCAGGGCATAGGTGTGTCAAGCAGTGATATTGCACATGTCTCCTCATGTATTTGCACAATTGATGTGTGATGACCTGTGTACACATGTCATGTGTTATGGGGCACTATGTGGCACACTTCCCCTTCACACTTTGCACATGTGTGCATGTAGTACAAACGTGTCAAGCACAGCATCACTGGTATGGCACAGTCACCACCACCCGCAACTGTCCCCTGATGCCAGGGACAGGGACACTAACAACTGACATTTAACGACCAGCGTGTCATGTGTGTGTCATGTGTTCCTATGAGCTTGCTGTTGGTGTCCCATCAACTGCATGTGCTGTTGCTGCATCCAACATGTGTCTGTGTGTAGATGGGCATGGCACACATCTACGCACACCATGCCACATGTGGATTTCCACGTAACGTGTGTCTGTATGCATCGAACTTGATATTTTGACATGAGGACATGTCTGCATCGTCTCAATGTCTGTGTTTTCTGTTTTCACGTGTACCCCTTCATCGCAATGTGTGTGATCTGTACATTTGACATTCCATGTGATCTGTGCGTCTAGCTTGCCGTCAGCTGTCTGTATGAGATGACATCCTTAAAATGCTGAAATGTGGATGTATGTCACTCTTGTGATTTCTCTGGCTATTCACTGACACTGTCCCACAGCTCGTTTCAGGGCATGTCATGTACACTTGCCAATCAACTGGTGTAGCTGTCTTTTCGTAGGAGTATCACCTGGCTGGCATACGTGTCCTGGATGTATTGCACAGACCAGACTCTGTATTTAGCAGATGTGTATTAGCAATTGAGCATGTGCTCAGTTCATTGACATTGATGTTGTTATGTTCTCACTCTTCGTTATTTATTCCCAATTTCTGCAGGGCACCGCCTGTCCCCAGACCAATGCCAGACTTGGGTGCCATGAGGTAACGTGACTGCATACGCCGTTACAGATTCACCCAACAGTTGATTGAGGACCTGACAAACAGGCTGGCACCACACCTCCAACCGTGACACAGTTATCCTACTGCGCTGACCCCCAAGATGAAGGTGATGGCAGCCCTACATTTTTTTGCCACTGGTACGTTTCAATTCACCATAGCTGATGTTGGTGGCATGTCCCAGACGATGTTCAGCCGTGTCCTGCATGATGTTTCGGCAGCCATGTTGGAGCACCTGGATGAATGCATCCATTTTCCCACTCCTGAGGAGTTGACAGGTGTCAAGGGTGATTTCTATGCCCTGGGAAGGATGCCCCATGTCATTGGGGCCATTGATGGGACACATGTGGCTTTTGTACCACCACAGGCACAGGAGGTCACCTATCGCAACCGAAAACATTACCACTCTATAAATGCCCTTGTGGTGTGTCTTGCTAACATGCTGATTTCCCATGTCTGTGCACGTTTTCCAGGGTCAGCACACGATGCCTACATCATGAGGCGTAGCAGGGTGCCAGAAATGATGCTGCGGCTGCACAATGAACGAGCATGTCTTGTTGGTGGGTATACTCTGTTTGTCCTGTGTTTTGCGGTATCTTTGTATCTTACGGCATCTCCTGACCCACTTTTTTACATGATGTTTCCATGTAGGGGACTCTGGCTATCCCAACATGCCATGGCTGATGACGCCTCTCCGCAACCCAAGATCAGCTGCAGATCACCGTTACAACGATGCACACGGGCAGACCTGACAAGTGATTGAGAGGACGTTTGGCCTCCTGAAGAGCCAATTCCGGTGCCTTCACAAGACAGGCGGGTCCCTCCCATATGCCCCGGAGAAGGTCTGCAAAATCTTCCTTGTGTGCTGCATGCTGCACAACATGGCAGTGGAGAAGGCAGTGCCACTCATCCTGGAGCAGCATGAGCAGGAACATCCACCCGTGGAGGATGAAGGGCTTGGTCATGAGGCAAGTGAGGAGGAGGAGGATATCCGGAGTCAGCTCATACTCAACTTCTTCTCATAATGGTGAGTCACTGGGTCTGAGTGTGCATGCTTGGAGCCTTGTGTGGCATGTGTTGCAATGTGTGTGTCCAGCTGACTGTATGCTAAGTTACTTAGATGTGTGTTCTGATGTGTCACTCGAGTGATGATGTCATTCCAATCATTTTAGCTGTGACCCTAATTTTTCTAATCGCATGGTGACAACATTATTCCTGTAGAGTAAATGACCATGTATGCAGATAACAATCTTTTAGCTGACTGCTTGTGTGTCTGTCATCCCCAGGTTCTTGCGCATGTTGTCTGGTCGTGTCATCGTTGGCCTCCTGCTATTCCTCATGAGAATTGCAACGTGTGCTGAATCAGCGTTCCATGCATGGACATGTGGAAAAGTCATTTTGGGTGAGGATTGCAGCAAGGCATTTTGGGGTTGCTAGGTGTTTGGAATGTGTGGGTACTGCTCCTGTGCATGTTGGGTTACCAAATTACCATGCATACATGTCGACTCACCATGGGGCACATGACATGTAGCATGACTCCCATGAATTGATAGTCTACCTTCGTGACAGTCATCTGTAATGGCTTGTGGATTCTGATGAAGGCATCAATGTGTGTATAACTTCCCTCCGAAACATACGGGATGCTACGGGCGGACATGGTGTGGGACATCCCCATAACAGGCTCAATGGGGAATTGCAGCCTCTCCGTGTGCAGAAGGGGGTGTTTGGCTCATCCCCTTAACTTGTGTGCCAGGCCATTAGGATTTACTACATCTGTGTTGTGAAGGGGGTGTCCAGTGTAGGTCCCACATGTTCAGCCAAATGACCTGTGTGTTTGTTCATATTGATGCTTTTCCCTTAGTGTGAGCCTGAGTAATAAAGGGGTTCCTCACCCTCCAAGGTGCCTCATCTCTGTCAATGCAGGTCTCTTGCCACTTTGCATGCAGCATCTCTGGCATAGTTGTCAAAGATTGTGCATATGAGTCTCTGTGTAGTTTGGCTACATGCATGCAGGTCTTCATGGGTCAGAATCTCGATTGTGCATTAAGTCCATGGTTGTGTATTTATTTGGTTATGTTGGTCCCCACGACGGGCCGTCAACGCCTGCTGAGGGTGTGTCTCCTGTGCGCGGCTCGGCCTTCTGTTTCCTGATCCTGTGTCAGTCATCTTTGGTAATTGTGCATCCATTTTCTCTGGGTGTTCCATGGGTAACCGGACACTCCTTCCTTTACTTCCGCCTGTTGCATTTGTCCTTTCTGACATCCTTGTCTTTGTGTGCTACTTTTGGCATAGTTTCAAGGACATGCCGCCTGCTGCTGCGTCCCCTGCAGCAAGGGCCCACAAAGTGGCGGAATTCAGCAACACACACGCCTCAAAGATGCTCCTCCCTGCCTACCTCCAGCCATTCATTTGGCTGTCATCATCTTGTCTGTGCCACTGTTGGGTACACGCGGTGCCAAAGGCAGGACCGTCAGCACATGCAACGTGCACATTGCACGACCCTCATGTCCTTGCATGACCCACATCACACTACAGTCTGATGTTGTAGCCACCCTCCAAGCAATGTCTATCCGAAGCTCAACCGCCTGCTCTCAGCCATACCCTAAGCGCGCACATGACACCTTTGCATGCTGAGTGTGCAACTCCAGCTGCCTACACAGCGCTGCCTCGCCTTCCAGGCCCTGTTACACCAACCAGATCATGTCCCTCCTGCTCCACACTGGCTCCGTACACCAGCAAGGCCATGGGAGTGGGACTCAGGCCTTCAGCATGTGGTATAGTGGCGTCATCTGGCACATGGCCCAGGGATCATCTCTCAGCGTGTCAATCTTCAATGTGTCCAGGACCCCCCTCTCTACCATCACATGCGCACACAACCTCATCATCATGTCGTATGACATTGACAGCCAGGTGCTCCTCCCCCTCACCAAAGGGGTTCCAACATTCAAGAAGGCATGAGGTCCATGGATGAATGGCTGAACATCAGTCACCTGAGGCTGGACTTGTACAGGACTGAGGTAAGCATCTGAGGATTGTCCCCTTACAGCTGGCTCAACTCCTTGTGTCCCACCCGCAGGGGCCCTACACAAGCACCCAGTGGCCACGCACACAAGATGTTGTGCCTCATGGATTTGTCACTCACATTTGCCATGCAAATCACCATTATCTGTACCTCATGCTGCAGCACCCTCCGCATGATGCACATGATCCTCTGATAGATACACTCCAAGGAAAGACAGACCATCCCCCAGGTCCACAACACCAGCCGTGTCAACTACTGCCCCACCCTCTACGGAGCAAGTACATCCTAACTCACTGGAAAATTGTCCACATCCAGGGTGCATCTGCACAACTCAGCTTCAACATCCCGCACCCCATAAACATCACCATCCACCTGAGATAGCTGCAAGGGATCACTGTGTGCTGCAGGATGACCTTCACACTCCTCACACACACTCAGGATGCAGTCAACAACCCCAGACCCCAAAACCAACCTTGTACGTCTGTCATCCAAGACCCCGTTGGCCCAACTCAATGCATCCGAGCTTGGCCTGGCCACCATTCTTCACATCCACAACATTCCAGTATGAAGGAGATGGTTCTCCCACCTGGCCAAACATACCTGGGACTCACTCCCCGGGAACCTCCACATGAGCCATGACCTCTAGGCCTTCATCACCATCTTCCTGATTGGTGTGTGCGCACAGTATTTCAAGCCCCCCTCAGCAGCTTCAGGCCATCACGGGTGAGTATTGGGATCCCAGGCTGTATTGGATGATACATTGTGACCCATGTGTGTCCTGTACCGGACTCACATCCCAGGGTATGGATGGCTGGAGTTAGTTCAACACTCAGGCATAGTTTGACATTAACACACACGTATGTTGTGGACTAATGCAAAATTACGGCAACACCTCATGACAAAAAAATAGTTTTATTCTCGGTGGGGTGCATGTTTTGGTAGGTAAAATAAGGTGCTCTACCGGGTGCATAGAATCCAAAGTTCAGAGGGGGAGATGCTATCCTTGGCATTTGAAGTCATCAGAGTCCAGACCACAGTGTTGGTCATCATTGGTCAGACTGTGACCAGCAAGTCCATGTGGCAGAGAATGTCAGTGAATGATGTGCTGCTGTTGTGCATGAAGGCCAGGTGCCAGGCCAGGTGACCTGGGAGATGTGGATGGTCCGCTGCCTCTCACGGTCTTTTCCGTGGACGACCCACCTTCCTCCGGGGACCCTCAGACGCAGGCCTTGACGATGTTTGGGACGCTCCGTCGGACGAATCCTCCTCCTCCTCCTCCCTCCCTGTGGCTGGTGCTGGTCTGTGCCTGGTGTCACAGGGAGGGTTGCCCATGTTGTCGGCGATCTGACGGAGTGAATGGCTTATGTCCCTTTGCACCGCCATGAGCTCAGCCAGTCTTGCCTCCATCCGTCCTTGGTGTTGTTGTTGACTGGCGTGTTGCTTGGCCTGCTGATTCTTAATGTCTGTGAGGGTCGCCACTACCTGACTGATGGCCCTGGTGTCACGCCGGTATGCCTCCATGATGTTGCGGACGTGTGACATACCGGTCCCTTCAGCTGTCTGGTCAGGTTCTCGCCTCCGCCTGCCTCCACTCCCACCACCCCGGCCCACACGAGCCTGGCCTGCCGTTGTGGGCACATCGGGTCTAGGGGACCCCTGAGGGATGGCAGTGTCGGTGTTGGCTGCCTCCTCCTGGGTGCCCGGCAAACCTTGTCCCTCCAGGTCAGACTGGCTCAGTTGTTCAGTGTGGGCAGGGCTCCTGGGTGTCTCCTGGGATGTGGCAGGAATGGGGGTGGTGGTTGGCACAGATGTACCTGAAGCAGGTGCTGCAGGGGCTTGGACACCAGAGGGGCAAGGTGGGTTGGGGTCATACGCGGAGTGTTGTGAGGTGTCGCTGCCGGTGGGATCAGGTTCCTCCCGAGCCTGTGACTGTGGTTCTTCTCCCCCATTGTTGGGGGGAGATCCATGACGTTGCCCTGTTAATGTTGTTTAATGCGACATCCATGTTTCACACATATTCTATTTGCCACAGTTCCTCCAGGTAGTTGTATGTGCCTAGCATTCACATCAATGTTCACTTGTGGATGGGTATGTTGCAGGGGACTGATTGAAATGTTCTCCAGGGTGTTTGACATGTCGAATTTGGGCTTGGATGATTCTTTGGCTGTGGCTTGATCTTGTTGTGTCACATGTCCATTGTGAGAGTGGGTAACTCCATTGGCTGCCCGGGGGTGTGTGCTTGTGTAAGGGGTGAGTGATCATCCCTTAACCCGACGCTGTTCAACATCCACATGGCCCCCCTCACACAAGTGGCCTGCCCCCACCACCTCAAAACCATCTCCTACGCCCTCGACACCCAGCTCATCCTCTTCCTCACCAAGGACCCTCACACCACCAAAACAAACATCCACAAGGGCTGAGGTCCATCGCCGACTGGATGTGGAGCGACCATCTGAAACAGAACTCGGACAAGATGGAGGTCCTCATCCTGGGACACACACCCTCAGCCTGGGACGACTCCTGGTGGCCGATAGCACTGGGGACAGCACCGACACCCACCCACCACGCACGCAACCTAGGATTGATCCTCGCATCCTCCCTCTCCATGTCCAAGCAGGTCAAAGCCGTCTCCTCCTCCTGCTACGACACCCTACACACGCTCTAACCGGATCTACTGGTGGATCCCGACCAAAACAAGTAGAACAGTGACACAGGCCCTCGTCAGCAGCTGACTGGACTACGGCAATGCACTCTACACAGGACTCGCATCCAAACACCAACGGCGGATACAACGCTTCCGAAAAGCCTCCGCATGACTGATCGTCAACGCCCCCCGCCACAGCCACATCACCCCCCTCCTGAGTGACCTGCACTGGCTCCACATCGACAAGAGGATCACCTTCAAGCTCCTCACCCACTCACACAAGGCACTCCACAACGCTGGACAAGCCTACCTGAACATCATACTCAGCTTCTACACCCCCACCCGCCAGCTCCGCTCCGGCAGCCTCGCCCTCGCAGCTATCCCCCCCATCCAACGTACGACTGCCTGTGGGAGATCCTTCTCCTACCTCGCCGCCAAGACCTGGAACACCCTCCCAACCCACCTACAACTGACCCAAGACCTACTTGCCTTCAGATGACTCCTCAAGACCTGGCTCTTCGAGCAGTAGTGGAACCCCCCCCTCAGCACCTTGAGACCCTCACAGGTAAGTAGCGCGCCTTACAAGCACCCTGATCGATTGTTGATTGATTGACGGTGCCTGCTGGTGGGTGTAGTGTGATTTGGCAGTGGGTCTCCCAGGTAATGTATTTGTCCCCCCATGGAGCATGCTGCCATGTCAGTGAGTGTGAGTTCCTGTCCTAGATATCTGAGCTGGTTGTGTTTGTGTTAGATTTCACAGGAGGGCCTTGTGCTGCCTACAGCAGGGCCAAGTGTCAGCTACCTTGTCAGTACTTTGCCAGTCCCTGTGCATTGCGCATGGTGCATGGGTATGTACCTGGGCCATATGGTCTGAGGGCAATGGTGTCTGTTTCTGAGTTGTACAATATGATTAGTGATCGCCACCCTCCCAGCATCCCGGACATCCAGTCTTGGGTTTGTGGTTTGTGTAGACTGGGACATGGCATGGCCTTGCTTTGTGAATGGGACATACACATGTTAGTGGCATGAGCGTTCTTTTTGAGTGTGGTTGTGTCCGGTGAGGGCTTGGGGGTAGGCGAGTGCATTTGTTGTATCTGGGGTGTGGATGCCATTACCCCCATGTTACGTAAGTTGTTTGTGTACTCACCAGGCTCGGCAACTTCTTTGACTCCGTGTACTCCCACCGGCGGAAGCAGGGCCATCACCTTCTCCTCCCAGGGATGGTAATGTACCGGTCTGCGGGGCAGACCACCTCCAGTGATGTTGGTCTGGGTGTAGTCCTCGCTCATTTTGCGCTTGACTGCCCTCCGCAGATCGTACCACCTGGCTTGGCATTCATTCCTGGTCCTTCTGATGGGCGCAACAGCATTCACCCGATCGACGATCCTCTGCCACAGGTGTGATTTTTCTGCTATGCTGGTCTGTCTGACCAATGTTCCAAAGAGCTGTGGCTCGACTCTGATGACTTTGTTGACAAGGATGTCCAGCTCCTCCCTTGTGAACTTTGGATTCTTGTCTGTGGGCATGGTGTGGGGTGTGGGTGTGGATGGTTGTGGGTTTGTGGGTGTGAATGTGTAGGTGTGTGTGTGAATGTGTAGAGGGGGTATGTGTGAAGGAGGTTGTGTGATGGTGTGTAAGTTAAGGTGTATGGGTGCTGTTGTTTGTGTGTGGTGTCTGTCAGCAGAGGGTCTGTTGCAAAGGCTCATGGTTTGTGAGTGTGGGCCCTTTTTATTGGTCCATTTGTGGGTGTGGCTGGGTTTGAAATTTTGGTGGCTGTGTTATAAGAGGTGGTTGTGAGTTTGGGCCTCTGTTTGCCTCTGTTTGCCTGTTTGGATGTGCCAGGTCAGTCTTTTAGATGTTTTTAGTACTGTAGATGTGTTTTGTGGTGTTGTGCGTTTCGAATTGACCCTCCTTGTGCTGTTTTGCAGTGTCCTGGTTCTGTACGAGTCGTTTTAGCATATGTAACGTGCGTACATACGCGATGTTGTTGTACAGTGCTCACATATGCAATGTTGTTGTATTGTTCGTACATACGGGATACTGGGGTATGGTGGTGGGGTACGGTGTGTCCAAGTACTCGGCTGGGGTAAGGTGGTGGGGTACGGTGCGTACAAGTAAGGGGCTGGGGGACGGTGTTGGGGTACGGTGCGTACAAGTAAGGGGCTGGGGTAGCGTGGTGCGGTACGGTGCGTACATGTACGTGGCTGGGGTAAGGTGGTGGGGTACGGTGGTGGGGTACGGTGCGTCCAAGTACGCGGCTGGGGTACAGTGGTGGGCTACGGTGCGTACAAGTAAGGGGCTGGGGGACGGTGGTGTGGTACGGTGCATACATGTACGGGGCTGGGGTACGGTGGTGGGGTACGGTGGTGGGGTACGGTGCGTCCAAGTATGCGGCTGGGGTACGGTGGTGGGTATGGTGCGTACAAGTAAGAGGCTGGGGGATGGTGTTGGGGTACGGTGCGTATAAGTAAGGGGCTGGGGTACGGGGCTGGGGTACGGTGCGTACACGTACGGGGCTGGGGTACAGTGTGGACATGGGGGGTACGATGCAGACATGTGAGGGGGAGGGGGGGCTGTACGACTCGTATCCTGGGCACAAGTTTACCCGGATACGAGTGGTACGGCGTTTGCTCCGTACGGAGCCTTTTCCATGCACTTCTGTTTTCGGACAGCCGGTACGGATCGTACTTGCGCGCTCGGACTTCAGTTTTACAATTTGTATGTAAAAATGTCCGGGGATGTCTCGTAGACTTTTCCTGAAGTCATTCGTATGGATTTTTCACGTACGAATCGTACTTCGCCGTTTGTACGGGGCTTGTACGATTCATACGTAAAAAAATACGGATGCGAGTCGGACGGTAATTTTTTTTAACGGATCGGAATCTGCACCTAAATGTGGCTCCGTGGTTGGGTGATGGTGCTTCAAAACCAGAAAGTGCACCCCTCTACTCTTCCTATTGGGAAAAAATCCCAAATAATATGAAAAAATAATGGAATCAGCACCCATCAAATTACATACATTATTTCTCAATTAAATTAAGCACAAATTGTACTCAACGACTTCAAAGAAACGTGTCTGGTCCAAGTTGTTCTTTACAAAAATACTAGTTGTTTTTATTGAAAGATAGACGAAATCATTTGAATCCAATTTTCATAAAATCTATTACACCATTTAGCCAACGCGTTTCGTCTCCAAGGAGACTTCTTCGGGGATAAAACAAGGACATACTTAAATATAATTTAAAATACAATGAAAGACCAAGCACATATAGCATCAATATCACATAGTTATTCAAAGTTTCTATGTCTGATTGCCGGCCAAAGCAAATCATCCCACTATTGCTGTGCTATTAATTTTTGAGCTAAAGGAAAAGTATGTACAAAACGTATTAAAAACTGCCAATATGGATGGCTCATGTACAGACTACTCTTCTTGATCAATAAACAATTCTCAATATCTTTCTATTGATAACTACCACTGTGATCATCAATACATAAGGTCTTATAGTTTACCTTTATTTGTCTTATTGGTATCACTGATAGCTCTTTATCAAGAAAAGTAGTCTGTACATGAGCCATCCATATTGGCAGTTTTTAATACGTTTTGTACATATTTTTCCTTTTGCTTTAGATCAACACCTCCAAGCTTATCTTTCGATATAAACGACTAGTATTTTTGTAAAGAACAACTTGTCGTCGAGTACAATTTGTGTTTAATTTAATTGAAAAATAATGTATGTGATTTGATGGGTGCTGATTCCATTCTTTTTTCTTTCCCTAATGGTGTACTGACTGGAGTGGAATAGTATATTGTATCCCTCTGCTATCCAACACTTTCCCTTCTTTTGCATTTACTGCAGGGGGAATAGTAATGTTTACCCCTTCGCGATCCAACACTTTCCCTCCGGTTTTACTGACTGGAATGGGAATAATAAATCTTATCCCTGTGCATCCAACATTTTCCCCTACTGTTGCATTTACTGGACTGGGATTAGTAATTTTTACCCCTCTGCAATCCAGCACTTTCCCAACAGTTGCACTTCTTGGAGTAGGAATAGTACATTTTATCCCTCTGTAATCCAACGCTTTCCCTACTGTTACACTGACTGGAGTGGGAATAGTAAATTTTCCCCCTCTGTTATCCAACACTTTTCCTACTGTTGCACTCACTGGAGTGAGAATAGTGAGTTTTACCCCTCCGCAATCCAACACTTTCCCTACTGTTGTACTTACTGGAGTGGGAATAGCACATTTTCTCCCTCTGTTATCCAACACTTTTCCTACTGTTGCACTCACTGGAGTGAGAATAGTGAGTTTTACCCCTCCGCAATCCAACACTTTCCCTACTGTTGGACTGACTGGAGTGGGAAAAGTAAATGTTATCCCTCTGCTATCCAACACTTTTCATATTGTTGCATTTACTGGAGGGGGAATAGTAATTTTTACCCATCCACAATCCAACACTTTCTCTACTGTTTTACTGACTGGAGTGGGAATAGTAAATTATACCCCTCCACAATCCAACACTTTCCCTATTGTTGTACTGACTGGAGTGGGAATAGTAAATTTTTCCACTCCACAATCCAACACTTTCCCTACTGTTGCACTGACTGGAGTGAGAATAGTATATTTTCTCCCTCTGCTATCCAACACTTTCCCTACATTTGCATTTACTGGAAGGCGAATAGTAATTGTTACCCCTCTGCAATCCAACACTTTCCCTACTGTTTTACTGGCTGGAGTGGGAATAATAAATGTTATCCCTCCGATATCCAGAACGTTTCCTACAGTTGCATTTACTGGAGTGGGATTAGTAATTTTTACCCCTCCGCAATCCAATACTTTCCCTAATGGTGTACTGACTGGAGTGGGAAATGTAAATTGTACCCCTCTGCTATCCAACACTTTCCCTACTGTTACATTTACTGGAGGGGGAATAGTAATTTGTATCCCTCTGCAATCCAATACTTTCCCTACTGTTGTACTGACTGGAGTGGGAATAGCACATTTAACTACTCCGCAATCCAACTCTTTTCCTACTGTTGCACTATCTGGAGTGAGAATAGTACATTTTACCCCCCTGCTATCCAACACTTTCCCTACTTTTGCATTTACTGGAGGGGGAATAGTAATTTTACCCCTCCGCAATCCAATACTTTCCCTACTGGTGTTCTGACTGGAGAAGGAATACTAAATTGTACTCCTCCGCAATCCAACACATTCCCTAGTGGTGTACTTGCTGGAGTGGGAATAGTAGTTTTTACCCCTCTGCAATCCAACACTTTCCCTACTGTTGCACCCACTGGAATGGGAATAGTAAATTTTCCCCTTCCACAATCCAATACTTTCCCTACTGTTGTACTTACCGGGGTGGGAATAGTAAATATTACCACTCCACAATCCAGCACTTTCCCTACTGTTGCACTGACTGTAGTAGGAATAGTAAATTTTACCACTCCGCAATCCAGCATTTTCACTACTGTTGCACTGACTGGAGTGAGAATTGCTTGTTTTTGTGTTAATTATACATTTTATTGTTGTGTTCAGTGTAGTGGGAATAGTAAATGGTAGTATTTTCTAATGTTATATTTGATGTGATTTTGTATTTATTGTAGTTAGAATAGTACATTTTTTTTGTATGGTGTAAAATACTTTGTTCCTGTTGTGTTGTGTTAGGTGAGAGTAATTATTTTTATATTTATTTAGTAGAAAATTGTTTTCTTTTTAATGTGTTTGGAAATGTATATGTATTTATTTTAATAATTAATAATGTATTTTGGGGCCGATTCCGATCCTGGAAAAACGCTGTACAAATTGTGGTATGGAGCGTTTTCCCCATACAACTCGTACTTGTAAGGAACCCCCTACAACCTAGGAAGTACGATCCGTACAAATAGACGCTCTCCATACAAATTGTAAAAAAGACCATACAACTCGTATATACAAGTGATTCCGATTCGGATTGCCCTGTACGCGACGTTCACATGTATTCCCGGCAGCTGTTTACAACCCGTCAAGTATGATTCGTACAAACGGCACTCCGTACGGCTCTTTTTTACAGGAGCCAAAAAGTGCCGGGAAAACATTGTACGCCCCGATAACAGTACGAGACGGACCCCCCATGTACACGTCGTAGACCCCATGAATACAGGGGTACGGTGCGTATGTACGGTGTGTACAGATGACACGGAAAGTGGGGTATGGTGCGTATATACGTGCTGTAGGGGTACTGGTCGTGTACGCACCATACAAGCACCGTACCCCACAATCGCTTGTGTACGCACCGTACCCCAAAGTCGCGTATGTACGGTGCGTACCCCAAAATCGCGTATGTACGGTGCATACTTGCGTGATGTTGGGGTACGCACCATACACACGACTCGCATGTGGGGGGACCCCTGTACGCCTCATACCCCTATACGACCCGTACCCCGGTACGAGGCGTATAGGGGTTCACTTCATTGCCCGGTACGAGTCGTTCCCCGTATACAGGCCATTTTCCATACAAATCGTATGCTGACAACCCGGTACGAATCGTACTTGACGGGTTGGACAGCCTTTTTACAAATTGTATGGTCTTTTTTACAATTCCGTGTCGGACAGCTTTTCCCGATCCGATTTGAAAGGATCGGGCCAATCTGTATGTATTTTTCCCGTACAAATCGTACTACACAGGTTGTAAGGGACTTGTACGATTTGTATGGAAAAAAATACGGATCCGATTTGTATGGAAAATAAACATCTAGGATCAGAATCGGCCCCTAAATGTTGTCATTGATCGGCCCGATGCTTACAAATCGGATCGGGAAAAGTTGTACCAGACGGACACGGACACTTTTCCGTACAAATTGTAAAAATGCAGTCCAACCGTACTAGTACGATCCGGACCGGCTTTCCGATTTCCGATTTGTACGGAAAACGTCCCGTACACGGGGAATGCCATTACCCGCTACGAAGCGAACTTTGTACGACTCGTATCCCGGGAAAAGTTGTTCCAGGGGTACGAGTCATACAGGCATACACCCCCGTGCGTTGTGTATGTACGGTGCGTACCCCAACATCGCGTATGTACTGTGCGTACCCCCAACATCGCGTACCACAACATCGCATACCCCAACATGGCATATCCCAACATTGCGTACCCCAACATCGCGTATGTACGGTGCGTACATACGCCACTGGATTCAAGCAAGCCTGGCTGAAGACGGCTGAAATGCCAGACAACGGTCCTAGGAAGCTTGTTTCCGGTCCACGGAAGGCATGGCTTGGCAGTTCGGGCTGGACTGTTCCCATGAGGCACAGGGTCAGACTGATTTGCATATGGCCATGTTTGAACTGGGGTGGCAGAGTGGGCTAAAGAACGGTGATGGATCAAACCCAGATCTGTTGACTGGGTGTGAGTGTTTGATTGGTTCTGATGCTCCGGCCATCACCACCCCCTTTTGTACCGCTTTGTTCGCCATAAGTTGGAAGGGTATGCTCAGACGTGAGTCCCTTGCTCACTTTGCCACTGGATTCAAGCAAGCCTGGCTGAAGACGGCTGAAATGCCAGAAACCGGTCCTAGGAAGCTTGTTTCTGGTCCAGGGAAGACATGTCTTGGCAGTTCGGGCTGGACTGTTCCCATGAGGCACAGGGTCAGACTGATTTGCATATGGCCATGTCTGAACTGGGGTGGCAGAGTGGGCTAAAGAACGGTGATGGATCAAACCCAGATCTGTTGACTGGGTGTGAGTGTTTGATTGGTTCTGATGCTCCGTCCATCACCACCCCCTTTTGTACCGCTTTGTTCGCCATAAGTTGGCAGGGTATGCTCAGACGTGAGTCCCTTGCTCACTTTGCCACTGGATTCAAGCAAGCCTGGCTGAAGACGGCTGAAGTGCCAGAAACCGGTCCTAGGAAGCTTGTTTCCGGTCCACGGAAGGCATGGCTTGGCAGTTCGGGCTGGACTGTTCCCATGAGGCACAGGGTCAGACTGATTTGCATATGGCCATGTCTGAACTGGGGTGGCAGAGTGGGCTAAAGAACGGTGATGGATCAAACCCAGATCTGTTGACTGGGTGTGAGTGTTTGATTGGTTCTGATGCTCCGGCCATCACCACCCCCTTTTGTACCGCTTTGTTCGCCATAAGTTGGCAGGGTATGCTCAGACGTGAGTCTCTTGCTCACTTTGACACTGTATTCAAGCAAGCCTGGCTGAAGACGGCTGAAATGCCAGAAACCGGTCCTAGGAAGCCTGTTTCCGGTCCAGGGAAAGCATGGCTTGGCATTTCGGGCTGGACTGTTCCCATGAGGCACAGGGTCAGACTGATTTGTATTTGGCCATGTCTGAACTGGGGTGGCAGAGTGGGCTAAAGAACGGTGATGGATCAAACCCAGATCTGTTGACTGGGTGTGAGTGTTTGATTGGTTCTGATGCTCCGTCCATCACCACCCCCTTTTGTACCGCTTTGTTCGCCATAAGTTGGCAGGGTATGCTCAGACGTGAGTCTCTTGCTCACTTTGCCACTGGATTCAAGCAAGCCTGGCTGAAGACGGCTGAAATGCCAGAAACCGGTCCTAGGAAGCTTGTTTCCGGTCCACGGAAGGCATGGCTTGGCAGTTCGGGCTGGACTGTTCCCATGAGGCACAGGGTCAGACTGATTTGCATATGGCCATGTCTGAACTGGGGTGGCAGAGTGGGCTAAAGAACGGTGATGGATCAAACCCAGATCTGTTGACTGGGTGTGAGTGTTTGATTGGTTCTGATGCTCCGTCCATCACCACCACCTTTTGTACCGCTTTGTTCGCCATAAGTTGGCAGAGTATGCTCAGACGTGAGTCCCTTGCTCATTTTGCCACTGGATTCAAGCAAGCCTGGCTGAAGACGGCTGAAATGCCAGAAACCGGTCCTAGGAAGTTTATTTCCGGTCCAGGGAAGGCATGGCTTGGCAGTTTGGGCTGGACTGTTCCCATGAGGCACAGGGTCAGACTGATTTGCATATGGCCATTTCTGAACTGGGGTGGCAGAGTTGGCTAAAGAACAGTGATGGATCAAACCCAGATCTGTTGACTGGGTGTGAGTGTTTGATTGGTTCTGATGCTCCGTCCATCACCACCCCCTTTTGTACCTCTTTGTTTGCCATAAGTTGGCAGGGTATGCTCAGACGTTGAGTCCCTTGCTCACTTTGCCACTGGATTCAAGCAAGCCTGGCTGAAGACGGCTGAAATGCAAGAAACCGGTCCCAGGAAGCTTGTTTCCAGTTCAGGGAAGGCATGGCTTGGCAGTTCGGGCTGGACTGTTCCCATGAGTCACAAGGTCAGACTGATTTGCATATGGCCATTTCTGAACTGGGGTGGCAGAGTTGGCTAAATTGGATCAAACCCAGATCTGTTGACTGGGTGTGAGTGTTTGATTGGTTCTGATGCTCCGTCCATCACCACCCCCTTTTGTACCGCTTTGTTTGCCATAAGTTGGCAGGATATGCTCAGACGTTGAATCCCTTTCTCATTTTGCCACTGGATTCAAGCAAGCCTGGTTAAAGACGGCTGAAATGCCAGAAACCGGTCCCAGGAAGCTTGTTTCCGGTCCAGGGAAGGCATGGCTTGGCAGTTCGGTCTGGACTGTTCCCATGAGTCACAGGGTCAGACTGATTTGCATATGGCCATGTCTGAACTAGGGTGGCAGAGTGGGCTAAAAAACGGTGATGGATTAAACCCAGATCTGTTGACTGGGTGTGAGTGTTTGATTGGTTCTGACGCTCCGTCCATCACCACCCCCTTTTGTACCGCTTTGTTCGCCATAAGTTGGCAGGGTATGCTCAGACGTTGAGTCCCTTGCTCACTTTGCCACTGGATTCAAGCAAGCCTGGCTGAAGACGGCTGAAATGCCAGAAACCGGTCCCAGGAAGCTTGTTTCCGGTCCAGGGAAGGCATGGCTTGGCAGTTCGGGCTGGAGTGTTCCCATGAGTCACAGGGTCAGACTGATTTGCATATGGCCATGACTGAACTGGGGTGGCAGAGTGGGCTAAAGAACGGTGATGGATTAAACCCAGATCTCTTGACTGGGTGTGAGTGTTTGATTGGTTCTGATGCTCCGTCCATCACCACCCCCTTTTGTACCGCTTTGTTCGCCATAGGTTGGCAGGGTATGCTCAGACGTGAGTCCCTTGTTCACTTTGCCACTGGATTTAAGCAAGCCTGGCTGAAGATGGCTGAAATGCCAGAAACCGGTCCCAGGAAGCTTGTTTCCGGTCCAGGGAAGGCATGGCTTGGCAGTTCGGGCTGGACTGTTCCCATGAGTCACAGGGTCAGACTGATTTGCATATGGCCATGTCTGAACTGGAGTGGCAGAGTGGGCTGAAGAACGGTGATGGATTAAACCAAGATCTCTTGACTAGGTGTGAGTGTTTGATTGGTTCTGATGCTCCGTCCATCACCACCCCCTTTTGTACCGCAAAATTTTTAAAAGGGCGTTTATCTGTTGTAAATGTTAAAATATACATTTAATTATTTTTTTTTATAAATTAAAGTTAGCATTCAATTTATGTTTATTTCAATATTTTAAATTACATATATTTTAAAATCAATATTTAATACAACTATATTATTGAAAATGGTATTATTTTCAATACTTTTAAGTATAGGGAGTCAATATTTTTGTATTCTATAGATTTACCTTGATATTTTTTACATCTATTTTTGTGTGGTAAATATTCTGTCAGTGAACCTTTAAAGTAATATATCTAAAAAGTCTTCACACATTTTCTTTTTTCATATAAAGCTTTCAAAAACACGAACAAAATATTCACTTGACGTGACTTGGTGATAAAGAGACACAAAGTAAAGAAAATAAGTTTAATACTACATAGGACAAACGCATACTGATCATAACATGATATATTTAAAGAAAGTTTTACAAAAATGCATGTTTCCAAAGGTCAGGAAACACCCAATATCATTATTGGCACTTTTTTTGGAGGGTTGACAGGAACATGAACCAATGCAATTACCATCGACGTTTCAACCCCATGAGTATGTGTTAGTAGTTAGACATCACGGAGGGTCTTCCTTAGGACTAGAGATGGACAGCATAAATGTTGCACGATATAAAGGAAGGAAGAACTCCTCCAAACCTGGGTGGAGTCCACAACACGGATCCACAAGTATCGGTAACTATTTGTCCAAAATCCAACTGAGCCCACCCCTATCTCCTTTGAATGGGATTCTGAAGCAAACAGCACCCCACCACTGAAGGCTTGTCCTTCTTTGGTAAAGATGTAGGAAGGTGGAATCTGACGACATGGTTGCCCCCACTTTCTTTCTGGTGTTTTGATGGTTTTTGACTTAGTTTGGCGGGGATCCTGCTATTCAGGGCCCCAACCTGTCTGCTTCCTCTTCTAAAATGATTCCATGTACTTTAGGTACACTCCAGTTTGGTTGCTGGGGTACCCTTATGAGTCCCAAGTATATTGTACTTTAGGTACCAAGGGCATAGGTACCCCAGAGGCCTACCAGGGGCTGCAGCCTGTAATATGCCACCCCTGGGAAGCCTTCCAAAATGACACCACAGGACTGCTACTGCAGCCTGGGTAAGGTGGTGCATGCACCCCTTACTTAGATATAGGTTACCTATATCTGCCTTAAATCACTAAACTTGTAAACCTATCAGTCAGCCCTATGGCAGGCCTTATCAATCCTGAAGGCAGGGTGCTGGGTTTTGTGTGAGAGGGTGCCCATGCATGAGCAGGGCTGCTCTGCAGCATTTCGAAACCTATTCTCTGGGGCTGTTCTGTGATGCAGCCAGACCATATACTCTTATGTGCATTATAACCTCGCTGTAAATGCTAACTTTGGAATGGCTGCACGGAAACATGTCGATGTTGGTGTCAAACACTTTGGAATCATGCCCCCTGCCCATCCCAGTGGCGGGGGTATGATTCCACCCTTCTAGAGGGAGAGACATGTCCACACCGGTATACCCGGTACCAGTTTAAAAGAGCCCTGGCATCACAAAATGGATGCTGCAGCCACAGACATGAGTCTGGCCTCCTGCTGCTTGACGAAACTCCAGCAGGAAAGGCCTGAACAATAGGTTTCCTGTCACAGGGAGGTGTAACCACCTCCCAGACAGGCTTTAGTGTATTGGGGCCGGACGGGAGCACTCCAAGAGTGCTTTGAAGCCTGCACTGGGGACACATTTGGTGTCCCTGTGCATAACCCAGTTCAAACGAGTTGCAGGGGCTACCAGCCCCTGCTCTGGTGCGAAACTGGACAAAGGAAATGGGTGTAGCCACCCCTCTTTCCAAACCCTCCCATAAGTAGGTCCCCAGAGTTAGTCCAACCCCTTCCTTGGGTATAAGAAAGGAACCCCTGACTACAGGGGCCCGATTCACAGAACTAACTTAAGACAAAATCCTAAACTTACTACCGTTTTGGTATTCACAGAAGGCACTTACTCATTTCGGTATTCACAGAAGTTAGGACTCCTAACTTTAGGACTCCTAAATGCCTTCTGTGAATACCGAAAGTCTTAAAATTAGGATTTTTCTCAGTTTACTAGTAGTATAGTTAGGACTCCTAACTTTAGGACTCCTAAATGCCTTCTGTGAATACCGAAAGTCTTAAAATTAGGATTTTCCTCAATTTAGTAGTAGTAAAGTTAGGACTCCTAACTTTAGGACTCCTAAATGCCTTCTGTGAATACCGAAAGCCTTAAAATTAGGATTTTTCTCAGTTTAGTAGTAGTAAAGTTATGAGTCCTAACTTTAGGACTCCTAAACTGAGAAAAATCCTTCTGTGAATACCGAAGTGAGTAAGTGCCTTCTGTGAATACGAAAATGGTAGTAAGTTTAGGATTTGGTATTAAGTTAGTTCTGTGAATCGGGCCCCAGGACTTTAAATTACACCTGGATGAAACTCTGCTACAGATATCCTGGAACTTCGATGATCTACATGACTAGATGACTGAAGAATCTCCATTGGAGTAAACAGTTACTCCCCTGCTTGGCAGGCACCAAAGACACATCTGACCGGTCTGCCTCTCTGAAGCTCCCGCCGGACTCCGAAGTATTTGCAGCCCAGGAGGTAGATTTCCAGACTTCTCCAAGGCCGTTCAGAGTCTCCAGGAAAGCTGAGACCTGCAGCCCTTGTGAGTACCGTGGAACCAGAACCCCTGGACGCCATGCACATTTGCAAGTGCATCAGCTTCTCGATGTTCCTTGAGGCTGTGCATTGGAATACTTGTAGCCCAGACCCCAAGCACCTTTTCCACAGAAGATTGCTGGCCTACACTCCACGATTGTTCCGTGAGCCGGCCCTTTGTGTTTTCGCTTGAGGTACCTTTGCAATCCCTGGTCCGTTGACTGGTGGGTCCCTGAGAAGGCAACTTTGACTTTCATTGTTTTTCCCTGGTCGCTCCAGATGTGCCCTGACTCTCCACCACTTGGTGAGTCCCCCAGACCTTGCTGGTCTGCACCAAAGCAAATTTTCTTTTCCTGTGTGGGTTGCTGTTGCCAAGGCTTGTTGGGTCCAATCTGGGCACCAACACCGCAGCACTTGACATCCTTTGTGGCACAGCTCGAATCCAGCTCCTGGTCATCGTCGACACCTCTTGGTCCTCGTGGCTGCAGAGTCAAGCTTCACCTCTTTAACCTGAAATCACCCGACATCGGTGGGCATTCGTCTATTGTGCCCCTGGTCACCGGCAAGTTATCCAGACTCCGTCCCCTCTGCTTTCAGATTCTTCTCATCTTTGATCCAGGCTTGGATCCACCCGGACACTTTCCTCTTCGCAGCAGATCACCAGTGAAATCAACGACGATTCCTGACACCAAATGACACCTATGCACCCGGCTTCCCTGGGTGAGGTAACTCGAGTACTCTGGTGCTCCCATGGGTGTTGGCCCTAGAACCCCTTAAGTCTAAAGGGGTTTTTTCAAAGTCCTCTCCTAAGTGTCCTTAATCTTTACATTTCCAACCGCGTTTAACCCCATTGAAGTTAACAGCGATTCAAGGCTGTGTTCTCACACTGCACGCGTCCCCCGTGGGTCCCCTGTGTCACTACCTTGGGTGGTTCCTTGTGGCCCCAGCACTTGTACAGGCTCTAGGCCTTGTGTCTAGTCAAGTCGTGGTTCTTATACCACTTTCTTAATATATGGTTTGGTACGCCCCTAGGGCTCAACGTAGATTGTGCTAATTTACTGTGTGATATTAAGTGTAACGTATGTGCTTTGACCTCTAGCCTCATAGAATAAATACATATATTTTATATATATACCTGGTGTGGTTCTCCTTTCATTTGGTCACTCAAGAGATTATAGACTGGTAAAACAAGCTGCTTTACATTCCTTCAAGACTAAGCCTGAAGGCTGCTCTCCATAGCTACCACTAGGATAGCTTTCAAATAAGGCTGCCTTTAACCTATCACCGCTAAGGGGTTGTTTGGACTGGTGCAAGGTACCCACTATAACTAGTGGACAGCATATGCCAGGCCAACTTCTCGCATTGGTGTGCAGCGGTTGGGATTCAAGCTTGCCATTGTTTTACCAGATAATCTCAAGTGAGTGACTAACTGAAAACCACTAAAGGTACCTGAGGTACATATTTCAAGCTTAAATTACAGTAAGTTCTCCTGAACTTAGAGTTGTGTGTCAAGGGCTTAGCACACCCTTTCTACAACTCAAGAAAGTTTAGTAGGCCACCCTAGAGTAGGTAGGTGCATACACCCCACCACACTAGTGATGTCTTCAAGGCCAGGAACCAGTGGGTCCCTGCCAGATGTCAGTAAAGTACTGGCATCCAAGAATGACACATTCCCATTCTTAGAATTGAGAGCATTGTGTACTACTAGGAGATTGAAGACAGGCAAAAGTGCAATCACCCAACGCCTCATAGAGGTACTGCTGTTGGATGATCTCAGAAAGGCTTCAGGGCCTGGAGGAGTAGGCAGTGTGGGTGGGGCAGCAGAAGAGGAAAGGCCCAGGGATGAAAATGTCCAGGACCAGCCCTCTGAAGCTGACCAGAAAAGTGACAATGACTTTGACCTGGAAGAAGCAGCTCCTCCTGGATATGAGGAAGAAGGCCAAGATGGTCCTCTCTTTGTCCCCTCAGGAAGAGTTGGAGGTGTGCCTAGAAGATCAATATCCCCTTCACAGGAGTCTATCCATTCTGACACATCTATAGGGACCCCTGTTTCTTCTTACAGGAGGGAATCTTCCCAGGAGAAGAGGGAAAGGCAGATCAAGTATGAGGAAGTCCATCTGAGGATTAGAAGACAGCAGGTAGCCTTAGAAAGGGAGTCCCTAGAGCGTCAGAGAACTAGAAAGAAGCTGGGGCTAGAGCTCCATGGTGGCAGCAACTTCCCTAGTGGTAGAGAGAGATCTCATGACCATAGGAACCTAAGCAAGATTGTCCCTTCCTACCAGAGTGGGGATGACATCCACAAATGGATTACTGCACTGGAAAGGCCTGTAGTGTTCAGAGGGTCCCCCAGGAGCAGTGGGCAGCAATCTTGTGGCTCTCCTTTGCAGACAAAGGAAGAGACAAGCTCCTCACTGTCAGAGAAGAGGATGCAGATGACTATAAAGTCCTGAAGAGTGCTCTGATTGAAGGGTTTGGCTTAACCACTTAGCAATACAGGATTAAGTTCAGAGATACCCAAAAGGCACAGACTGAGGACTGGGTGGACTTTGTAGATTGTGCTACCACGGCCCTGGAAGGTTGGATACATGGCAGTAAGGTGTGTGATTTCAAAGGATTGTACAACTTAATTATGAGAGATCAGATCCTTAGTATCTGTCAAAACCAGCTTTTACACCAGTACCTGGTGGACTCTGATCTGACCTCTCCTCAAGAATTGGGAAAGAAGGCAGACAAATGGGTCAGAACAAGGGTAAGGCCTAAGAATCAAGGTGGTGACCAGAAGAAAGATGCTATCAAGTCCCAAGAGAAAGGTGGGGATAAATCGAAAGACAAGTCCACTACAGGGCCCCAAAAGTCCACTTCTGGGGGTGGGTCCCAAACTCATTCCTCTCCTGAAAAGAAACCATATTACCATATTTGCAAAAAGCCTGGCCACTGGAAAACTGATCCCAGTTGCCCCAGGATTGGCTATAAAGAAAATGTTCCTCCAACTAACACTACCACTCCTCCTGGTACTACTAGTAGTAATCCCCAAGCGGTAGTGTTGCACCCAAACAGTTAAGTGCATTCTCATGGGGAACAGAGGTGGGCCCTAGTTTAGACAGGTCCCCCTCACAAGCCTCCTTAGTCTGTGATGGTGGCATGGGATTTGCCACTTTTACCATGGGTCCCAACCCTTTGGGCAGGTACAGACAGGAGCCCATAATCAATGGTCAGAAAGCTGAGGCATTCAGGGACACAGGGGC
This sequence comes from Triturus cristatus, assembly GCF_964204655.1. Taxonomy (NCBI): domain Eukaryota; kingdom Metazoa; phylum Chordata; class Amphibia; order Caudata; family Salamandridae; genus Triturus; species Triturus cristatus. The sequence continues at coordinate 1,942,831,134 of NC_140589.1, forward strand.
TAGTGTCTCCATGGTGGCAGGGAAACTAACCCCCCTCACCAGCTCTTACCTGAGTTTAAATACCAGGTAACCAACATTGATGGTGTCAGAACAGATCACCCCATGGCCATTGTCAATCTCAGTTGGGGAGGGGTCATAGGCCCAAAAAGAGTGGCTGTGTCCCCAAACTTGCCTGTAGATTGCCTGATGGGCAATGATCTGTAAATGTCAGCCTGGGTTGAAGTTGAACACCAAGCCCATCTGCGAATGCTGGGCATCCCTGAGAGAGTTACTGGGGCTTTGAGGGCCACAGCCCAACCCCAGAGAAAGTTTGGAGTGATGGAGCCTGAAAGAATGGCCCACTCTCCTCCACAAGAGATCACAAGGGATGAAGAACAGTCTTCTTTCCCCAGACTATAGGTAGGGGCCAGACTCCTCAGGGAACTGATCCTACCCCTAGTGAAGGAACTGCCCCAGAGGTAGTCAGGCCTTTCCTGGCAACACCTCTGAAGGCAGGGGACCCTTCTAATGTGGTACCCAGTCTGGAGCAGGTAACCTGCCCCTCTCTACCCTCCCTCAGTCAGCCCAGGACTGCAGAGGGCAGGGAGGCCAGTGGACCCTACAGGGCCCCCTGTCCAGAGGAACCCCCCATCAGCAGATTAGGGGCAGCCAGTCTGGTAGCCCTAGCCAGGTGAACATTCCTCCCCCTCCTGAGGGATCCCTTTTGACATTGAATAGGGACCACCCCCAGATTTGCCTTTGCCCGACTCTGTTGGGCAAAGGCAAATCTGGGACCCAGTGGTTCCAAACCTGCCCTGTCCCTCCAGTGTTCCACCCAAAGGGACCCAACCCCCAGCTGTATGCAGCCAGAGGTTGATCCTTAGAGCAAAGTGCAACTCAGTCATGGAAAGAAAGGCATCCATGGTGACCAGTGATCTGAGGAAGCTGAGAGCAACTTTATTAGGGCCTCACTTCCCCACTCAGGCACCTCACCAGCCTTTTACTTTACCAAAACACACCACAGGTAGTAATTCCCCATGGTGGAGACCATCTCATTCCCTTAGGGTGAGGAATATCTTAGTGGACCATAAGACAGGAGGTAACCATGCTAGTGCAGTTAATTCCGTATATGGCCACTTAGTCAATAAAGGCTCACCTGGACAAGGTTATCCTCATCTCCTTTAGTTTAGGGGGGTTTCTGTAGGAAGGTGGAATCTGACTACATGGTTGCCCCCACTTTTTTTCTGGTGTTTTGATGGTTTTTGACTTAGTTTGGCTGGGATCCTGCTATTCAGGACCCCAACCTATTTGCTTTCTCTTCTAAAATTATTCCATGAACTTTAGGTACACTCCAGTTTGGTTACTGGGGTACCCTTATGAGTCCCTAGTATATGGTACCTTAGGTACCAATGTCATAGCTACTCCAGAGACCTACCAGGGGCAGCAGCATGTAATGTGCCACCCCTGGGAAGCCTTCCAAAATGACACCACAGGACTGCTACTGCAGCCTGGGTAAGGTGGTGCATGCACCCCTTACTAAGATATAGGTTACCTATATCTCTCCATATCACTGCACATATAAACCTATCAGTCACTCCCATGGCAGGCCTTATCAATCCTGAAGGCAGAGTGCTTAGTTTCATGTGAGAGGGTGCCCGTGCATGAGCAGGACCCCTCTGCAGCTTTCAGAATCTAGTCTCTGAGGCTGTTCTGTGATGCAAGAACACGAGGGAACCGCATTCCGATTCCCATTAAGCTGCACAGCCTATTTGAATGAATCCAATGAATTAAATCCATAATCAACTCTACTTTTCTTCCACTGTTTTGTCAAATAATATTCCTCCTTTTTTTTCTTTCATTTTCTTCAATCCATCAATCCATTATACTCATTCACTTTTCCTTGCTGATCATAAAAACGCCGGAGAGTTACTGTTTCCACATGTCACGCTTTTATTAAATCACCCAATGCATTTCGGGGAAAAATCCCTTCTTCAGGGGTTTCTAAGATACAAAAAAATTAATCATTGTCAGTTCCATAATAATGCTTATAGTTCAGTGAACAAACTCACCACAACCATATTCCACAATTATTTAAACTTTACAAAAACATTAATTCTTTCAATGTCTGTAGCTCATATATTAATTTAGACACTGTTCATGCTAAATGTCACACTTAGTCGATCACCTCGCATATCTAAAATCAGCTTTACAATAATACAAACTAATTCCTAACTATCTATTCTCCCTTGGGGCTTGTTTATGATCTCAGTTATAGCGATACTCTGCTGCGCGCTTACCGTGACACGTGCTATTAAAACCTTCTGTGATGCAGCTAGACCATATACTCTTAAGTGCATTATAACCTCGCTGTAAATGCTAACTCTGGAATGACGGCACGGAAATATGTCGTGTTTGGTGTCAAACACTTTGGAATCCTACCCCCCCCCACCAGTCCTGGCGGCAGGATTATGATTCCACCCTTCTAGAGGGAGAGAAATGTCCACACCAGCATACCCGGTACCAGTTTAACAGAGCCCTGGCTTCACAAAATGAATGCTGCAGCTACAGACATGAGTCTGGCCTCCTGCTGCTGGATGAAACTCTGGCAGGGGAGGCCTGGGCAATAGGTTTCCTGTCACAGAGAGGTGTAACCACCTCCCAGACAGGCTTTAGTGTATTGGGGCTGGGTGGGTGCACTCCAAGTGAAGGACTGGGTTATTCAGCGGTGCCAGGGAACAACACCTGAAACCTTCGTGGGTTACCTGTTCTGGCGTACTAAACACAGAGACACGGGACACTTCCAGCGACGTCAGAGATCAGCGTTTATTTACTGCAGGGATACAGAGGTCACAAGAAGTACACAACGTGTAGGTTCTCGGAGACTGCTTCAAATTCGTAGAAGTGGGTCGGTCCTTTTATACAGGTTTTTGCCATAGCGCAGTATGGCGAACAAAGGTTACAACTCAGTTCCCACAATAAACTTCAAAAGGGTCGCGTTCATGTCTCAGGAGGCCGGAACATAATTACGACAGTCTTGCCGGTTCCCAACTGTAAAAACATATTTCCTCCGCAATAAACACATTCCATCCTAACCATAAACACATTAAGAGGAAGGACGAAAAACAGATGCAAGGAAAGGACAAGGATGCACAACAGGTTAGAAAAGAGTGTTGGGGGCAATAAAGGAAACTTGATAGGGGGGTCAAAGACCTCATGTCTAATGTATGCATGGCTGAAACAATAGACCGGCGCGGCAAGATGAGCCTCGAGCGAGGCCATCTGCCTTAGTCGTGTCGTTTCCCTCATCGTAAAAGTCACCTCAAAGAAACATGTGTCCTTCGTGTAAGCTTGAGAGTCCCAGGGTCACGGAGCGGACAAGAAGCCCGTTCGCTGGCTACCTGAGGGCAAGAAACAAAATGGATGCTGTATCTAAAATGGAACCCGAGGGTCCAGATGAACGAACCCAAAAATGAGACGAACCATACGTGGCTGCATAGCGAAACTGCGTACACCCATTATACTCGTCATTTGCGGTTCGTAGATACCAAACTCATCCATATTCGTTACCACTCAAAACTGCGGTCCCGTGTCATACGGAACCTCAGACCCTCCTTTTGCCCTCATGTAGGCAAGCACTAGTCAAGATCTGAATCTATGTCAATATTCATCAGATCGTTCAGTTGCTGCTGGAACATCATCCTATTCATCAATGTCTCCTTGGTAACAGATGGCCGCCTTATACACGTCGCAGCACATAGGCCACATAAGGCAGGACCACACTGTACACAAAGACAACACGTGAACAGAAACGTTACAACAGCCCCTACGATCATTAGAATCTTCCAACCCCAGGTTGACATCAGGCCCCACAACCATCCTCGGAGCGTCCAATTACCTTCGTCCACGTGTATGGACTCGGAAATCTTGTGCAACTTCGAGATGGCTTGGTATACAGTTGGAGCATTGTCAGGAATAAAAATGCAACAACTCGAATGGATAATTTTACACACACCCCCTCTATCTGCAAGAACAACGTCTAGAACCATACGGTTCTGCAACGTCATGAGTCTATCCGCCTGTAGTTCAGCTGTTAGATTACCAAGGGCATTTGCAGTAATATTAGCAGTCGACTCAACTACACGGGTCAACTGTCTTATGTTCCTACTATTAACCATAGGTCCCCAAAACGGCAAGAAACCTTTAAAGAAGTCTCCCGCTTCTTGACCAGCAGTGTCCTCTTTGCTAATAACGCCTCTCACGACTCTAGTTCTGTGGTAGTCTGAAGCAACTGTGAAAGTCGGAGGTAAAAGATTCGCAATATAACAGGTACCCGAAAAGTCGCGGGGTAACCATGTATATGCGCGTTCATAACATACAAAATAGGTGCCCTTAGCAGTCAGAAAAACAGGGGAGGAGAGCATGGGTAGAACATACGTATCAGTGCAAGCACTGTTCCCAAGTTGTGCTCTCGTATTTCGACCCAAACCTTTCAAGCAGAAATTACCAAGGTGCGGTACAATCCATATCGGGGACGAGCTCTTAAGCTGTCTATCACCCACTGACGTACTATACTCAGTCTCACTCAGATCCTTATAGGGCTGCACTTCTTCATCTGGAATGAGTGATGCATCAAAAACATCTCTATCCAGATCTGCTATGGCTATCGCCAAAGGCTTGTGGTACGGCCCAGGACCAAAATTGACAGACCGTGGCTCTCGACTAGGGTAGGAATCTAGTGCACTACGGAACATAGTTTGGAATGCTCGAGCTGAACCCTGGGAGCTGTAAGGAAGGACCAAATACGGAATACCCCTATCCATAGTGTGTGGCATTAAACCACATACCCAACAATTGGTAGTATTCACCACCAACTGATGCTGATGTAGAAGTTGAACAAAGGAATTATTCATGAATTCCGCACGTCTAACCTGCTCATGCTGAGGCAAAGGATGAAAGGAATGTGGGGAGACAGTGGTGAGGGAACTTAGGTTAGGAGAAAAGGTAGGCGAAACAGAAGGCAAGAACAACGATACTCCAAAATACACTCCACCCACCAATAGCATAGATAAAGTCAGAAACAGTAGAAACACCTGAAACAAAAAACATTTTGTTCGTACAACCCTCCATAACTCTAATCTCTGTGCCGACACCCTTTCTTCTTCCAACAGCTTAGAGAATGCCATCCTCTACAAACCGTCCGTGACGTACTTGACGCACTTCGTTCTGAATAGCGATTATCAATCCCCAGGAGTTCCCAGAGATCGACAAAAGTAACCGACCTAGCGTCAGAAACCTGCTAAACAGAAAGAAGTACCCGCACGGCCCTACGGTAACCCGGATGGAGAGGTTTCCTCGAAACTTTCAAATTTATTACAAATCTCTTAGCAGTGGAAAGGCACATAAAAACTCAAAAAGAAAGGATGTAATTGTCCATAATATTCGTAACGTCAAAAACCATCATACTATTAATTTTTATTAGTCCTTGAACGAAGAAAGTATCGATTTCTTCCAGGTCGAGTTTGCTCTACAAACAATTGTTCAGCTGGCGCAACAGGATTCGATGAAGTGGACAACGAGTCAGACCTTGGGTTTTCTGCTACTGATGACTCCACATATGGGTTTGGCAGTGACGAATCCTCATCCACAAGTTGAGCGTCACTAAACGGCACAAAGTGCAAAGGAGTCTCAGTTTCTGTGGCCGAAATCCCAGTCCTCACCCAACCGTCAGTTGGTAAAGGGATCGGTACCTTCTTTGTGTGGCTGGCATGGACCCAGTTTTTCCGGCCCTCCAGTCGAACCGCTGTCCTCGTCGTCAACAAAACTTGAAAGGGTCCAACGAATCTTGGCTCCAAGTTACGTTTCCGACCAAAATTTCGGGTAACCACCCAGTCCCCTGGCCGGAGCTGGTGTCCAGAACCCTCTGCGCCGGTAGAGCTTCAAAGACCTGTTGATGGATTAACCGTAGTTTAGTGGTCAAATCATGCAGATAATCAATCAACATTGGATACTCAAGACTATCAAAAGCCCTAGGCCTCGGGACTCCCCAAATATTCGCAGGGCGACCGAACACAATATCATATGGGCTAAGCCCTACTCGAGAGTGTCCGGTTGCTCTGGTCGATAGGAGAGCCAGAGGCAAGGCATCAGGCCATGACAGACCAGTCGTAGCTTGAATCTTAGCGAGTTTCAGCTTTAGGGTACCATTGTACCCTTCAACCAAACCCGCTGCCTGAGGATGATTAGCACTGTGGAATTTCTGCCGAATTCCAAGGCCCTTACACACACTCTGCATCACACTTCCCACAAACTCGCTTCCATTATCCGACCACACAATCCGTGGCATTCCGTACCTAGGAAAGTACTCCTTCAGCAGGATTTTTGCTGTGGACAGGGCAGTATTATCCTTAAGAGGATAGGCCTCAATCCATCTGGAGAACGCGCAAACCACAACCAAAACATACTTCAGGTTATTGTATCTCTCCATATGGATAAAATCCAACTGGATAACCTCAAAGGGACAAGCAGGAGGAGCGAAATGACCAGGCGGAGTGGGGGTACCTTTTCCGGGATTGTGCATCAAACACACCATACAATTCTTAACCACTCTTTCGGCACACTTAGCAATACCCTCATTCCTCCATACAGGGGACAAGAACTTACATATTCCTTTCGCACTAATATGTGACAACCCATGAGCCATCGTCACAACAGCTAATACATACGCATCTGGTAACATCCACCTCTGACATTCCGTCAGGTCAACCCAACATCCATGCATATCCAATTTTCCAATACTTGCTTCCCACTTGGTCTTTTCAGCTTCAGTAGCTTCATTCTGAATTGCTTTCACACTCTCAACAGTATTCTCACACATACCAGTCTCCGTCGACCACCTCACTGAACTCGTGGCATACATTCGAGTCGCAAGATTCTTAGCCGTTTCCTTAGCAATCTCATCCGCAAACGCATTACCACGACCAACATCATCCGTCACTTTCCGATGTGCACTACATTTAACGATCGCCACTTGTTTAGGCAATGTAAGTGCATCCAAAAGATCATTCACAAGCTGCCCGTGTTGGATCTTCGTACCATGCGATGTCATAAATCCTCTTTCTCTCCACAACCTTCCAAAATTATGCGCAACACCAAACGCGTACTGACTGTCAGTAAACACATTCACTCGCTTTCCCCTCGACAAAACACACGCTCTTGTCAATGCAATTAACTCTGCCGCTTGTGCGGAATTCTGATTCAATCTCGCAGTTTCCACAACCGTGCTCAACGTCACTACAGCATACGCAGTCGTCACATCGCCATTCGGCAATTTGAAGCAAGAACCATCCACATACAAAGTACCATCGGGATCTGCCAAGGGGGTGTTTTTCAGGTCCACACGACCTTTTGTTTCTTCCTCAGTCCGTAAATAACAATCATGTGGCAGCACATCATCTGATTCCATATTAATCGGCAACAATGTCGCCGGATTCAGTACATTACAACGTTTAATCTGTATATGACTTGCCAAAAGGGTCAGCTCGTACCCAGACAACCTTGCACTCGTCAGATGTTGAGTCTTTGTCCGATTCAAGAGCGTATCAACTGCATGCGGAACCATTACTATAAGCATATTATCCATGACCAGGCCTGCGGACTGTCGAATAGACGCCGCCGCTGCCGCTGTCGCCCTCAAGCAACTCGTCAACGCTCTAGCTACCGGGTCTAAGGTCGAGGAAAAATATGCACACGGACGCTGTTTATCACCAAATTGTTGTGTTAAAACACTCAACGCACAACCGTCCCTCTCATGGACGTATAATGTGAAAGGCTTACTGTAATCAGGAGTACCTAACACAGGAGCCGAACACAATGAATCACGTAATTCAGAAAAACTTTTCTGACATTCCTCCGTCCAAGGCAAAGGAGTCGAAACGTCCTTGCACGTGAGAGCTACCAATGGCTTCGCTAACAGTGAAAAGTTCGGGATCCACTGTCTGCAGTATGACGTGATACCTAGAAAGGCACGCACATCTCTCTGAGTTGTTGGCACAGACATTCGAGCAATTGCTGCAATTCTTTCAGGGGTCAACCTTCTTCCCGCCTTTGACAATAAGTGACCTAGATAGGTTACTTCTTGACAACAATATTGCAGTTTGGAAGGTGACACTTTATGATGTAAGTCACAAAGATGCTGTAACAGTGACATTGTAGCAGTCCTACAAAGCTGTTCGGTGTCAGCAGCGATCAACAGATCGTCAACGTACTGAATCAAGGCTGCACCAGCCGGTAACACAAACGCATCAAGTTGGCTCTTAAGAGCTTGGCTGTATATTGATGGACTCTCACAGTAGCCCTGTGGTGCGCGTTTGAATCTGAAGCTGCGACCACCTAATGAGAAACCAAACAAGTCTCTGCTTTCCTCAGCAATCGGAATGCTAAAGAACGCATTCTTCAGATCGATGACCGAGAACCATGACGCAGTGGCTGGAATCAGAGTCAATAAAGCTGTAATGTCTGGCACCACAGGAAACTGCGGAACAACGACCTTATTCACCTCCCGTAAGTCGATAACTAGACGGTACACAGGAGGCTTGGAGGGATCCGTTCGTTTCAGAATAGGCAACACGGGACTATTGCACACATTACCCCGTGTCTCCTCAATAACATCTTTACCGATCAAGTCGTAAATGATCGCTAATAGTGCCCTTTCACCATCAAGGGAAATACGATACTGGGGTATGCGTGGCAAACGCGCACCAACTTTCAGTTGGACAACATAAGGTGGTATATCCAACAGGCCCACGTCATTGGGACCTGTCGCCCACAAGGAGTCCGGAAGAGATCTCAATTCTGGTGGGAGCTTGTCGATCGATAAATACATAGGGGAAATCACGCTCTTACCCAACGTAAGCTCCACACCCGTAGGAGAACAATACAAAGTCGCATGTAACCTTTTCAACAAATCCAGACCCAAAATATTCTCACCACAACCAGTAGTCAAAATCAAAGGAGCTTCTAGCTCATGAGACCCAATTGTAAGGGGCAAAGGGCTAGAAACTGGATTGCTAACGGGGGCGCCAGAAAATCCAACGGAAACATTCGTTAAGCCAGACAAAGGCGCGCCAGGGAGTTTCGAATGCATGATGGAACTTTTTGCTGCACCAGTGTCCAACAGAAAAGGCTCAACGACGCCCAAAGTGGCTACTGCAACATAAGGCCCTCTCTGATCAACCGGAACTGATACTTCTCCCTTCCTTTGTCTATGGCTGTCCTAGTAGATACCATCCGTATCAACATCACACTCAACATAACAGTCATCCACATGATACTGTGCAGACCGACCGGACGATGGTTCGCGCCTATCGAAACAATTTTGCGAGTCCGAAGACGTTGCAAAGCGTTCGGCCTGATTCTGGGTAACTCCACGACCTCTACCACGGGAAGCCTGTTGAGGGCCACTACGTCCTCCTCGAGCCGACACACCATTGTTCCTATCACGGAGAACCGGACAATCAAACTTCAGATGGCCCTCCCCACGACAATATGCGCATTGATTATATCCCAGCACAAAACGAGGTGCGGGGGAAGCATTTCGCGTCTGCGATCTGGAGAACTGTGATTGTGGTCTATTTTGCTGTTGTGTATCACTGAAATGCGAACGCGGAGGATAGGCTTGCTGCAATAAGACCTTAGTTTTAAGATCCTTCGTTTTCTTATCTGCACGCTCACTTTCCTCTTTTTCTCTGTTTTCGTAATATTGGGCCGTAGCCAATATTTGGGCAGTGGTAGAAACAGCCCACGAACTCTCAGAATTCTTCAACTTGTTGCTAAGGTCAGGCAGCAAGTTCGATACAAACTTATCAACAAACAGCCGCTGACCACCCTCAGATCCCATGTCCTGACCACTATGATCAACAAACACTTCCTCGAATCTCGTAAAGAAATCAGAAACGCTTTCATCCCTCTTTTGCTTGCATGCTGATAATTTGTCCCAATTGACGCGCATCGCTGGCATAAGCGTTTTCATGAGGGTAATTATCCTCTGAGGCAAAGCCACAATAAGCTGTTCAGGTTTAGCCCCACCGACCTGCTGGGCATCTGCCGCCGTAAGGGCAGCCCAGTCACCGCCTAACTCGGCTGCGTGATTCTCGTGACGAATTTTTGCCCAAATCGGCTGAGGCACCACATTGCCAAACAACATATCAATATCGGCTAAGTTCATAACAGTAGCATCCACCAATTGGGACAGCTCCTTATAATAACCTGCAGGATTCTTACGGGGATCGGGCAAAGATTGCTTCACTTGTAAAACTTCCGATCGTTTCCAAGGGAGGTGTATCCACACTCTCTGGAAACGGCCTGGAACAGGAGGGTTAGCAGCAGGATCACCTGGCATCCATACCGGAGGAACTTCTCGTATAGGATATTGACCAGGTTGTGCCATCCATTCTGCAGTCTCGTCTTTAAACAACGCACGAGGTTGCACTGTACATCGAAAGGATAACAAGCGCTCTAAAGCCTCTCGAACTTTGTCGCCTACGATTACACCCGAGGCAAACCGATGCTGCAGCTCAGAAACCTCTGACGGTACATTATCTGTCACATCATCGTCCCACTCCTCCTTCAACGAGTTACACAGTTCTTCAAACACAAATCGTTGCGTAGGCACATTAAACTGAGAGAACGTTTCAAACACTACACGTGAGGTGTATTTAACAGGGTTACGAATCCATCTACGTGCCGTTTTCACCAACGATTCACGTTCCCTACCATCAGGAAGCTGACTGCGCCTTTGAGCGACATCTGAAAGAGTCGAGCCAAGTATCGGCCCAAAAAGCGGAGAATAAAGAGAAGCAACAGCAGTCAAAAGACGACTACGAACAGAAGGAGAAGAGGAAGAAGATGCGGGCGCAGCAACAATAGGGGTGGAAACAGTAGAAGTAGACGCAGCAGCAGGAGCAGCGGGAACAACAGGCTGAGGAGGGACTTGGAAAAGCGCAGTAGGGAGAGAGGCCGGAACAAGAGGATGTACGATCTGGGGCCCAAGGGGATTCGGGAGTACGAGAGGAACGGCGGGCTGACCAGCAGCCGCCAAAACAGCGTGTTGAGGAAGAGGTGGACGCACGGAACCCATAACATCGGGAGCATAGGGAGGTGGCGATTTCATCAGATAAGACAAGAGCGGATCCTCCATCGCTTCTTCTCCTGTCTTATCGATATTAGAAGGTAGCACCGGATAACACTTATCCACTGCCATATGGTGTAGCCGAGCACTAACTTCCTGCTCTTTCTCATCTTTGTCTAATTGATATTGTTCTGCATTTCGCATCACTGCAATAACACCTTCTCTTTTATTTTTCTTATTCTGTTTGATTTCTTTCTGCTTGGCCTCTTTCCGCCACAACCGGAAGGAATCAAACATGGCCGGCCTAGCTTTCTTTTTAAACAATTTAGCTTCCAAATTATCTAAAACGGCAGTCTCGAAACTACCATGAGATGGCCAACTGAGGACGCCATCCTTTTTAGTGTAGCGGACCCAATATTTATTATATACGATAGGACCCACGCCATGACGACTATAGAGCTCGTAAATCGGAGTTCCAACCGGAGGTATCGGACATGAATCCTCCAGCCGGGAATCCATGCTGCAACATTTGAGAAACCCAAACAAAGTACTACGGCCAGGCATCGTGCACACTAACCGAGTTTACAAACTTCAAGGGTTATCGAATTACGATGTCCTCACAAAAATGCAAGACCCTCGGTTTTGGCAATTGCAATCGTCAAATAAAACCCAACTACTAAGAACCACAAATGCTATGGAACCATGCAAACAACAAAGCAACACTGGGAGCGACCCACAAATACTTAACTGAGAGAACAATGGCGTCACCAGGAAGGCCCGTCGATCGTCTCGCCGTACAAAGGACTACGCCAGGCGCCAAAACAGGTCGACAGTCAGGGCATCGGTCCGTCGCAGCCGTCAGGAGGCGGGGATCTTCGCGGGAAAAGACGTCGGGCCACTTATTTCGACAACTGGATCGATGAAGCGGGGTGCACCTTCCCTCGGAGATTTCACACGAAGTTCCTCACGATCGTCGGGCTTTGGACCGGTACCGTTGATGTCGCCCCACGTTGGGCGCCAACTGAAGGACTGGGTTATTCTTAAGACCCAGCGGTGCCAGGGAACAACACCTGAAACCTTCGTGGGTTACCTGTTCTGGCGTACTAAACACAGAGACACGGGACACTTCCAGCGACGTCAGAGATCAGCGTTTATTTACTGCAGGGATACAGAGGTCACAAGAAGTACACAACGTGTAGGTTCTCGGAGACTGCTTCAAATTCGTAGAAGTGGGTCGGTCCTTTTATACAGGTTTTTGCCATAGCGCAGTATGGCGAACAAAGGTTACAACTCAGTTCCCACAATAAACTTCAAAAGGGTCGCGTTCATGTCTCAGGAGGCCGGAACATAATTACGACAGTCTTGCCGGTTCCCAACTGTAAAAACATATTTCCTCCGCAATAAACACATTCCATCCTAACCATAAACACATTAAGAGGAAGGACGAAAAACAGATGCAAGGAAAGGACAAGGATGCACAACAGGTTAGAAAAGAGTGTTGGGGGCAATAAAGGAAACTTGATAGGGGGGTCAAAGACCTCATGTCTAATGTATGCATGGCTGAAACAATAGACCGGCGCGGCAAGATGAGCCTCGAGCGAGGCCATCTGCCTTAGTCGTGTCGTTTCCCTCATCGTAAAAGTCACCTCAAAGAAACATGTGTCCTTCGTGTAAGCTTGAGAGTCCCAGGGTCACGGAGCGGACAAGAAGCCCGTTCGCTGGCTACCTGAGGGCAAGAAACAAAATGGATGCTGTATCTAAAATGGAACCCGAGGGTCCAGATGAACGAACCCAAAAATGAGACGAACCATACGTGGCTGCATAGCGAAACTGCGTACACCCATTATACTCGTCATTTGCGGTTCGTAGATACCAAACTCATCCATATTCGTTACCACTCAAAACTGCGGTCCCGTGTCATACGGAACCTCACAAGAGTGCTTTGAAGTCTGCACTGGGGGCACAGTTGGTGTCCCTGTGCATAGCCCAGTTCAAACCGTTTGCAGGGGCTAAACCCTCCCATAGGTGGGTCCCCAGAGTTTGTCCAACCCCTTCCTTGGGTATAAGAAAGGAAACCCTGATTACAGGACTTTAGATTACACATGGACAAAACTCTGCTACAGATATCCTGGAACTTCGATGATCTACCGGACTAGATGACTGAAGAATCTCCCTTTGAGTAAAGGAGTTACTCCCCTGCTTGGCTGGCACCAAAGACGCATCTGACCGGTCTGCATCTCCGAAGCTCCCGCCGGACTCCGAAGCATTTGCAGCCCAGGAGGTAGATTTCCAGACTTCTCCGAGGCCGACCTGAGTCCCCAGCAAAGCTGAGACCTGCAGCCTTCGTGAGTACCGTGGAACCGGAACCCCTGGACACCGTGCACATTTGCAAGTGCATCAGCTTCTCGACATTCCTTGAGGCTATGCATTGGGTTACTTGTAGCTCAGACTCTGAGCGCCTTTTCCACTGAAGATTGCAGGCCTACACTATACGAGTGTTCCATGAGCTGGCCCTTTGTGTTTTCGCTCGAGCTACCTTTGCGATCCCTGGTCCATTGACTGGTGGGTCCCTGAGAAGGCAACTTTGTCTTTCATTGTGTTTACCTGCTTGCTCCAGACGTGCCCTGACTCTCCACCACTTGGTGAGTCCCCCGGACCTTGCTGGTCTGCACCGCAGCATATTTTCTCTTCCTACGTGGGTTGCTGTTGCCAAGGCTTGTTTGGTCCAATCCGGGCTCCGTCCTTGCACCACTCGACATCCTTTGTGAGACAGCTTGACTCCAGCTCCTGGTCATCGTCAATGCCTCCTGGTCCTCGTGGCTGCAGAGTCAAGCTTCACCTCTTCAACCTGAAATCACCCAACATCGGTGAGCATTCGTCTATCATGCCCCTGGTCACTGGCAAGTGACCCCGACTCTGTCCCCTCTGCTTTCAGGTTCTTCCCATCTTTGATCCAGGCTTGAATCCACCCGGACACTTTCCTCTTCGACGGCAGCAGCACTTTGCAGCAGATCGCCATTGAAATCAACGACGATTCCAGACACCAAAATACATCTATGCACTTGGCTTCCCTCGGTGAGGTAACTCGAGTACTCCGGTGCTCCTGTGGGTGTCGGCCCTAGAACCCTTTAACTCTAAATGGGTTTTCTCAAAGTCCTCTCCTAAGTGTCCTTAATCTTTAAATTTCCAAACGCGACTTTCCTCATTGAAGTTAATTGCGATTCGTGGCCGTGTTCTCACACTGCACGCGTTCCCTGTGGGTCCCCTGTGTCACTACCTTGGGTGGTTCCTTGTGGCCCCAGCACTTGTACAGGCTCTAGGCCTTGTGTCTAGTCAAGTCGTGGTTCTTATACCACTTCCTAATATATGTTTTGGTATGCCCCTAGGGCTCAGCGTATATTGTGCTAATTTACTGTGTGATATTAAGTGTAATGTATGTGCTTTGACCTCTAGCCTCATAAAGAGACTAGGAGGGAGTGTTTAGAATAAATACATATATTTTATATATATACCTGGTGTTGTTCTCCTTTCATTTGGTCATTCAAGAGATTATAGACTGGTGAAACAAGCTGCTTTACATTCCTTCAAGACTTAGCCTCTTAGAGGTGATAGGTTAAAGACAACCTTATTTGAAAGCTATCCTAGTGGTAACTAAAGAGAGCAGCCTTAATAGCTACCACTAGGATAACTTTCAAAAAAGGTTGTCTTTAACCTATCACCTCTAAGGGGTTGCTTGGACTGGTGCAAGGTACCCACTATAACTAGTGAACAGCATATGCCAGGCCAACTTCTCACACTTCTCACATAAGACCATACACTGGCTCCCATTTGCTAAAATGTTTGAGCTTGTAATCAAACTGGGAGCTGAAACAAGACACTCACCTGTGCATCTAATGGGGTGAAAGACTTCTGGACGGCCCCATGGCTCCTCAATTCTCCCAGGCCTGACTCACAATACCAGCAATAAGCTATTTCTCTGTACTCCTCAAATTACACACTTCTCCACCCAAACCACTCCATGACTGGCTTTTCAAGCCACCATCTCACAACACCTAGCCAATGATTAAGATTCACGAACCCTTCATAGCGCCTTAATAGCAGGTGCAGTTTGAAGCACTGGGAACCGTTATGTGGAAAATGAGGCAGCTGTGAGGAGGTTCTGCATTCTGGGACTTAGAGGAGGCAGAGTAGGCAAAAGTCCTGGATCATTGTGTCACATGATTACAACAGATTGCAATATGTAGAGACTTCTGTTAGTTTTCCTGTTTATTGATTTGCTCACCCACTTTTCTTGAGTTGAGTTCTTACTTTGATAGATGAACATGTTTTTCCAGATTGCTGCATTTTGGGTGCAAAGAAATGCACATTTCCTCTGTCCAGCCAGAAGAGAATGGCACCCCTCTTGCAGGATATTTCTGCTGAGGTCAGTTTAGTCTTTGAAAGTTGTACTCAGCATCTTTTATGGCATAAATAAAAGAGTAGCCATTCTGATACCTAATAGATGCAGTGTCTGCAAAGAAAACACTTCAGTGGCCCCAAAAGGACATAAATAATACCATAGTTTCATTATACCTACCATAGGCACAATTCATATCTCTCGTTCCCTTAGAGTTGTCAAATGTATGGGCTGCAGTGCTAGCGTCATGCTGTGTCGCAGTGCCAGCGTCATGCCGTGTCGCAGTGCTAGCGTCATGCTGTGTCGCAGTGCCAGCGTCATGCCGTGTCATGGGTAATGGTTTACTTTCATAGCTCAGGATGCACAACAGAACCAAAAATGCAAATAAAACAATCTCTTTTTTTTAATAATTATTTTTATTGAGCAGAGCAACAAGGATAATAATCAATTAGTCAAAAACATATTAATTACAATAAAACTGAGCCTGACAATCTCATTAAATACATGATAGCAAAACATAAATAGACATTGGTGAATTTTTCAAATGATGTAATACAACCATAAAAATACGGATTAAAAACACATTCTTGTCGCTAGCCGGCAAGCAGGGCTCCTCCCAACTACATTTACTTTCAATTATGATTTATTTGTTCTCTCCCCATCTTACTAATAACAATCTAGAATAAAATCTTCTGGGTTTCTAAAGTGCTAAAATGCTGAAGTGTCACAATCAACCAGGCTTGAATTATGAGAGTGGCTAAATATTTTCAAGTCGCAGTAAACTTTTTAGTTGCCCCCATGAGCCTTGCATGAGCTTTTTCAAAGGTCCTGGTGCACTGCATCTTGTTTAACCATTTCTCATATGAAGGCACTTCTTTCGATCTCCAATTTTGCAAAACTAAGGAGCGAGCAACAAGAGTCGAGATAGCTAAAAATGTCCCCTCTGATTTTGACAAATTAGCCTCCCGACTCGTTATACCAAAGAGGGCCGCCTCCACTGTTGCATCATACGGTTTCTGGAATGCCCGACTTATAGCTGCAAACATTCTATCCCAAAATACCCCTAGTTTTTAACAGGTGAAGAATGTGTGTCTCCATCCCCCTTCACCTTCAACCAAACAAAAAAAACATCTATTCTCCACCTCAGGATAGATTTTATTCAATGCCTTCAGAGTGAAATACGCCATCCACCGGGACAAAAACGCCATTCTTTTAAGATTGGTGGCTCTTAAAGCCCTACTACCTGCTAGAGATAAGGCCTGCCACTCCCGACTAGAAAAGGTACATTGGGTCTCCTGGTTTACTCTCTCCAAAAACTTCACAACCAACAGCAGCCGATACCAGTTGCTCACCCTTCTAACATTAGCTGTAAATAGCGTAGTTGCTAATTTAGTTGGAGCACCACAAGATAAAAGATTGTATTTGTTCATAAAATGTACAATTTGTAAATTTTCAAAAAAGACCGGCTTGTTGCGATCACACCATCTAATCTGTACTTCTTGCCAAGTAATCACTATTTCCTAAATAATAAAACGCACCAATACTTCCAGACCGCAATCCTTCCAAATCTTAAGATGACAGGAATGAATATGAAGGCTCAAACTTTTACACTCACTTAACTTTAATACATGAAGCCCAGAAAAGCCACTTTGTTTAAAAAAACTGTAGTCTACTAGAAAATTCCAGGAGAGTTTTATATCCAGTTTTTTTGGGGAGTTTTGAAGTTTTAAGAAATGTTGGGGCCTGCGAGCCAGCTTCTTGTACCATCCTGTCAAAAAACAAATTGTCTAATTGCCCTGTACTGGACAATAAACATGCTGTTAAATCCATAATCGCTGACTCATAGTATGTTCGGATATTCGGTAAAGCTAATCCGCCTAAATTCGTGTCAAGTTGTAACACTGGGAGTTTGACTCTAGAAGCCTTCTTCTTCCATACAAAAACCTGATCATGGATTCAAGCCCTTTAAAGTAGCTGACATTGATCTTAATAGGTATGTTGGTAAACAAAAAAGTTAAAAGAGGAAGTATAGACATTTTAGTGAGCGCTACATGACCTATCAAGGTTAACAGAAGGCGTGACCAATTTTCCAATAATTTCTGAATTTTTTTACTGTGTTGCCTCGTAATTCAATTTAAATAGCTGCTCATATTGACCTGAAACAAAGATCCCCAGATACCGTATAGGATCTGATCTAGGAGCCTGTTGTTTTAAATCTGCCTGGAGAAAGTCCATTCCAATGTTCAACGTTAAAATCTCAGTCTCATTTTGGTTGATTCTATAGCCCCCAATAAGTTCAAATTGGCTAAATTCGGCTACGGTCTGGTCTAAATTCTGCTTTTCAGGGTTGAGATATAAAATAGCGTCATCAGCAAACAGCTTTAATTTTGCCATACCTTGAATCGGGGCTTTGATATCCGTATTAGCTCGGATTTTAATAGCCAGAGGTTCTATAAAGAACGCAAATAATAAGGACGAAAGCGGACACCCTTGTCTGGTCCCTCGATTGATGTCTACTGACCCTACTTAGTTTGTTTTAATTACCAACTGAGCCTGGGCCCCCTGATAGATGTTCCAAAGCATAGTATTAACTTGCGACGGAACACCAAACCTACCTAGACCATAGAATAGAGCATCCCAATTAACCAAATCAAACGCTTTTTCCGCATCGACCATCATAATACAAGCCGGCGTCTTGTTGATACTAAACTAATCAAGCGCTTGAATCAAAAACCCTGTATTGGATGACATAGCCCTCCCAGCAACAATCCCCGACTGGTCACCACGAACCACTTCCTGGACTAATGGGGTGAATCGATGTGCCCAGATCTTCATCAAGATCTTGTAGTCAGCATTTAACAAACTTATTGGTCTATATGAATTAACATTGTTGGGTTTCTTGCCCTTTTTCTCAAAACTAACCACAATCGCTCTCTTAAACTCAGGGGGGACAACACCTTCAACCTTTACATAGTTAAACAACTTTATCAAAAAGGGGATCAGCTCGTTGGTGAATACTTTATAAAATTCAATAGGCAGTCCATCTTCACCACAAGCTTTCGCTCCAGCAAAAGACTTTAACACTGCCAAAATCTCTGCTGGTAGTAGATCCCCTTGCACCTGATCAACTAAGCTTTTGGATAGCTTTGGAAGTTCTACCCCTGCAAAATATTCGTGTAGCGCTTCCTGACTGACCATATATTCAGTAGTATAAAGCTGTTGATATTGTTCAACAAAAACACGAGCGATCCCTTCCCTATCAGTCACTACTAAATTGGTCTTAGGATCTATTACCTCCATAATAAGGGCAGTTTCTTGTCGTGTCTTAGTGGACCACGCTAAAAGATTCCCAACCATCTGGTTTTCATCATAAACCCGTTGTTGATAGGTCCGTGAACTGTTAATTTCCTCCATAATAAATTAATCCCTCAGCGCCCTCTTTGCTTCTTCCCACTGACCCCGTAAGGGGGAATTTCACAAACTTGAGGCATTTTCAAGGGCAAGGTGTAATTCAGCAATTTTTTACACATTGACTTTTCGCCTGTGCTGCTGAAACAGCAATCATTTGTCCACGAAGTGCCGCCTTGAATCCACCCCATACAGAAAAAAGTTCAGCCAACTGCTCGTTCCTTTTAAAGAAATCAAGTATCCACTCTCTAAATCCCTCAACCCATTGAAGTTCTTGGAGAAGGAGGCGGTCCAACTGCCACCTGGACCTCCTCCTTCTCACATCCTCGATTTCTAGTCCCACTCTAACATAGGAGTGGTCCGAGAATGCATTCCCACCAATTTCTGCTTCTACGAGCTCTAAGGAACGGGATGTTAAAAAATAATCTATTCGTGAAGCAGTCTGAAATTGGTGAGCGAAGCGGGTATAGTCATGGATATCATGGTTAACTTTTCGCCATGACTCAATTAGCTGAAGACCTTGTACTAAAGCCTCAAATACTTTTTTAGTCTTTGGTTTCAGCTGTTTCTTGTTTTTGTTTGAGGTGTCTTCTCTTAGGTCTTGTATGTAGTTAAAATACCCACCCAAGACAATCTGACTGGGGACCCCAATAAGAAGTTCATGTATTGTTGATAATACACATGGATCATCCATAATTGGACCATAGTAGTTAGTACAATTCAGTATACTCCCATTAAGTCTCACCATGACCCAAATCTACCTTCCCTGGGGATCTCTCTTTACTTGGACAAATTCCCAGTCCATATCTCTACAGAAATAAATAGCTACCCCTCTTATCGCCAACCCCGCTGAGGCAAAAAATGCTCTAGAAAACAGCCCCGGAATGAAAAGCCTTGGTAGATTTGTTTTTAAGTGGGTTTCTTGGATGAAGAGGACTCGAGGTCTTAACGTGGCGAGCCATCTTATAAGCCTGCCGTATTTTTGTCTATTCAACATACCATTAGCATTTAGCGATATAATGCAACATCTTCTAGCTGTATTCATGTTTCCAAAATTTATAGTAAATATTGTTAATGAGACTCCTATTCCAACCATCAAAATCCTGTTTGCAGCTGTTCTTTTTACTGCCATAATCCTGCACCCCCACCCCGAACTCCGTGAACCTGTTCCCCCTTCCCACCCCTGGCACCCCCACACCTCTTCTCCTTAAATGTGGAAAACCCCACTAGCCACACTAGCCACATTTCAGCACACCCTGCAAACCTATAGGGTGTCATGGAACTACACGTTTAGTGATCCCGTTACCCCCAGCAAGGAAGAAGCTTAATTTTCCTGTTATATCCATGAAATATTTTCAACTCATTTTCAACTTCTTGAACAAAATTCTGTCAATAAGCCCTGGGCGTCTTCTAAATTTGAGAAAAGCTGAAACTTCCCCTTCACAAGAACGCGTAGCTTTGATTGTTGCGCTATTGCGGCCTGGGCACCCTGTGCTTTGAACAGATATAACATCTTCACAAATTCCTTTTGCCTTCGCCTACGCATAGCTGACATGTCAGCAAATATGCTACATTTAATAGATTAATTTATAGAAAATTGTCTTTGCTGTATCGCCTTTGCCAAAATTCTCTCCTTGACACAGAAGTCAGCAAAAATCAGCAAGATTGTTTGTGGTATCTTTCAGTTTGGCAGGGGGTGAGCTGGAACTAGGTGTGCCCTTGTATCTGTAAGATCTCTATTAAATTCTAGAATAACCTTTTGTTTGATAAACAAATCGGCCCATTACAAAGTTTGAGCTCCCTCGATCCCTTCAGGAACCCCCACTATTCGAAGATTAGACCTTCGGGAGTGATTCTCGAGTTCCTCGAGTTTGTTCTCTGGAAAAGTTTCTTATTTCAGGCTCTGCACCTCTTCGCCCTCCCAGCCTGTATCCTGCTTCTCTATGACCTCTTGAGCCTGCAGTCTGCAGCTTGCAGCCTCTCCACCATTAACATTTCTGCCATCAGCATCTCATGCTGCCCGACTGCCAGCTCGGTAGATAAGCAAATGTTGCGACAAAATTCAAAACGCTGCGTTTCAGACGGACCTCACAGGGGGCCGCCAACAGAAGCTCCATACTTTCGCGTGGGTGCCGCCAACAGGACCTCCGTGATTACAATGCCAAGACTCTGGAACGCCGAAACTCCATTGCTGGGGGCGAGGGCAGAGTCACCTGTGGATACCCAGACGTGTGGTTCTCTGCAGCCATCCCCGGTTTGTTCTGAACCTCACGTAAATAAAACAATCTCACTGGGAACTCTCTATAAAGTCATGTATTCTCTGTCATAGCAGTTACCAACAAGAACTGATTTAATGAAACCTGCCACATAATCCTTTCACATAATATCAGGCATTTCCTTATCCCTTTCAAGAGGCACCCACAATAGAGCCAAGAGGTAAGAAAAGAGATTAAAAAACAATTAAAAAAAGACAACCAGACAGGCAAAAACCATATATGGAAGTAAAACTAGCTGTTGGAAAGAATTGGTTGTTCACTCTATGTGGTAACATATAGTCTATGTTCGTATCTGCATGTTCATGGAACAAAGATGTTGCACAGCCTTCTTCACATCCTTGTTCCTAAGAGTGTAAATCAGAGGGTTAAGTGCTGGAACCACCATGCCATAGAATACAGAAATTAACTTGTGATTCTGGGATTGGACACTTGACTTTGGTTTCAAATAAACCCCCATGGCTGTTCCGTAGAAGAGAGTAACAACCACCAGATGTGACCCACAGGTAGTGAATGCCTTGTGTCTTGTATCTGTCCTCGGCATTCGCAGTATGGTGAAGATGATTCTAAGATAAGTGAAAAGAATTATACAGAGAGGAAAAACAAGAGTGAGAAATGCTGAAACCAGAGTTGAAATATTTGTATAAAGAGTGTCCATGCACGTCAGTCATGAGAGAGCTTCAACTTCACAGAAAATGTGGTCAATAATGTGCCCACAAAAATATGTCACAGGGAGAACTACCACAGATGACAGACCAAAAAGGAATCCACCAGCCCAGGTGAAGATGGCGAGCTTGACACAGGCTCTGCTGTTTATGACCTGTTGATAATTTAAGGGGTTGCAGATTGCAGTATAGCGATCCCAGGCCATCACTGCCAGAAGAAAACATTCAGTTTGACCCAAAGAGAGGCCCCAGTATATTTGGGTTATACATTGTATATAAATAATGGTGATGTTCTGAACGAGGAGACCTTCTAGGATAGTGGGAGAACCAACAGAGGAGTAGCAGAAATCCAGAAATGACAAATTACAAAGAAAGAAGTACATGGGTGAGTGAAGGCGAGAATCAGTGAGGGTAACTAGGATGAAAAGGCTGTTCGCAGTGACGGAGATCAGATAAACTATTAGGAGCACTACAAACAGCAATATTTTGGTATGTGGACTATAGGAAAAACCTAGGAGGATAAAGTCAGTCACAAAGGTTTCATTTTCCTTTTCCATTGAATAGATATTCCATACCTGCGGAGAAAAAATAATATTGATTAATAATCAACCACACTTTGAATAATCCATCGGCGGTACATCGGTGTGCATGACCCTGGAAGTGTCAACATTCAGCAGCAATGTCTAGCCGCAAGAATAATCAGAATAAGGTCAAAAATGGCCACACTTAGCTAAAGGTACCCCTGTACCAGTGACAGTTTTACATCTGTGCCATTTTATGACAGCCAATGGGAGCCTATGTTAGTAGAATTGGCTCCAATGCTTCTCATTACCCCAAGGAAATCAGGGGTCACTATTAAATTGGGGTCACCATTGTACCCATGCCCATCTGCACAGGGGCACAAGGACGATGCAACTCTAACGTCAGATTTATCAATCCAAGCAAGGCATCCCTGCCTGGCCTGCGTGGCTTGATCAATCTGGAGTAACGCAAAGCAGCGCATATCACTGCTTTGGGTTACTCTGCCCCAGGGAGTCACTTTGTAGCATACATAGAAAGTAAGGGTGGATGGTAAATTCCGCGTCCACAGTGGAGTGTGTGGAGTTTTGCCACTCCATGCTCCACTTGGATCATGGAGTTTGGCAAAAACTCTGCTACCGCCACGTGCTAGGGTTTACCTGTGCACCCACCCCTGACTTTTAGTATTGAGCTCTTCACTGCACTGTTTGAGATCTTCAGAAGGCACACTGCCTACGTTCATCAGCTCTGATTCCCAAAACTGTCCGTGCTTAGGGGTCCATTAAGAGGGCGGTCAGACACCACCTGACCATCATAGTAGCGGAAATCAACCGTCAGCGGCAAAAACGGCAGTCCAATTAGGATCAACCACCACAAAAATCCAACCGTGTCAGAGCGAGGCCATTAAAGACCGCCAGTAGCGGGCGGAGCTGGTGAAAATCTGACCACAGCGGTCAGATTTGCGGCAGAAACCCACAAACCCGCCACGAGGCCAGCGGAGTGACCGCACGGAAAATTAGGTTTCCATTGAGGTGACAGTGGGACGATCCGCTGTTTCCGACCTCCGCCATCACAAACAGTGATGAATGGGAAAGCCGGCGGAATGGAAGGGCTGTTGCATACCCACTGCCACGGACGCTCTTTGGCAAATATGGCGGTTGACACAAAAAACATACAACAAGGCCACCAAGTGCACACATCAAACTAGCTCAGCCCCCAAAAACACCTAACACACCTCAAGGACACACCCCGATGGCAACTAACAAAATACAAATCCCAAGACAACCCACACAACACACCTGACAGCAATACTCGTCCTCGAATCTGGGGAACTGGGTTCGAGTCTCAGCAACAACGCTGAACAACCTGTGATTCTGGGCAAATCACTTAATCTCCCAGTGCCTAACAAAAAAATGAATGTGTCCTCATGTAAGGCAACTGGTGCTATATAAAGCGCTCTGATACCCGATTCGGGTCAAGTTCACGCTATATAAAACTCAGTAAAAAAGAAATACTCAATTTTCACACATTCACATAGCTGAGTATAAAACCAGCCCCTTCCCTGACCAGAATCCTTTGCACTTCTCCAGCCCTGAAGAAATTAATCCCTGCAACACATTGGATAGGCAAAACACGACACATCTCACCAGCATAACAACACACACACACCCCACCTACACCACCCCACCACCCTCACAACTGCACCTCAAACCATTTGCACATCACACACCAAGGCACAAAAGAAAATACCCAAATTCACACAGAGTGAGTTGTCACTCATTGTAGATGAGATAATCACAGTAGAACCACAAGTGTTTGATACTCTGGTCCAACAGACACCATTATCTACCAGGGCTCAAATGTGGGAATGGATAGTCGATAAGGTTACTGTGTAGGGACCACCCCGTGGTCCAAGTAGGAAATCATGAAGCAGTGGCATGACCTGAAGAGGGTGGTGAAATAGAAGAACAACGAGAACCATCATCTGGCTCAGATGACTGGTGGCGGCCCTCCCATCCTACCAAAAACATTCACTGCATGGGAGGAGAAGATGCTTGCCATACTGCATCCAGTGAGTCTCACAGTAATACCCGGGGGAGTGCAGGCTGGTAAGTACAAACAAATGTCTACCATTAGACAGCCATGTACTGACTTGAATAACTACAAAGCCACACCTCCTAGGCACAATCCCATTCAACTGCACCATCACATCCAACACAGGTCTCACAGATATAACATTCACCCCATCTGATTCACCCCAAAGGTAGCCAGCTACATTCCCAGGGTTGCATGTATACAGGCAGCCAGCACTACAACTCCCACCAGGCCCCCTGTCCCACCCCTGAGCAGGATGGAGCACTCCCCCACAAGCACGTTGCAGCCATTGTATCTCACCAAACAAACTTACAGGTAGGTAGTCATCTTCCCAGGAAGGGGTATGAGGTGGTGGGAGGCCAGCACCACAACTCCCAACAGGCCACCCTGTTCCACCCCAGGGGAAGATGGAGCACTCCCCCCACACAGAAGCATTAGGCAGCCATTGCATTGGCCTCATCAAACTTACAGGTAGGTAGCCATCTTCCCAGGGAGGACTTTTTGGGGGTGGGAGGCCTGCACTACAACTCCCACCAGGAACCCTTGTGCCACTGCACAAAAAGATGGAGCACTCCCCACACCCAGAAGCATGTGGCAGCCATTGTAGTGGTCACTTTCACCTAACAGGTAGGTAGCCATCTTCCCAGGGAGGGATTTTTGGGGCTTTGAGGCCTGCACTACAACTCCCACCAGGCACTCCCGTGCCACAGCACAGCATGATAGAACACTCCCCCCAACCAGAAGCATGTGGAAGCCTATGTATTTGTCACATTCACCTAACAGGTAGGTAGCCATCTTCCCAGGGAGGGATTTTTGGGGATGGGAGGCCTGCACTACAACTCCCACCAGGCCACAGCACAGCAAGATGGAGCACTTCCCCCTCCCAGAAGCATATTGTAGACATTGCATTTTTCACTCTCACCTAACAGGTAGGTGCCATCTTCCAAGGGAGGGGTGTCTGTGGGTGGGAAGCCAGCACCACAACTCGCCCAAAAGCCCCCCTGTCACACCCATGAGCAGGATGGAGCACTTAAAAACACCCCCAGAGAGATATGTCAGAAATGCCACCCCAACGCAACAGCAGAACAGGTAAGTAGACAGTGCATGCACCCCACCATTTTTCTCAAAACGCATGGAGCCATATGACCACAACAGCAATCACATCCCACCAAAATTGGCACGGATCCAATATCCAATTACAGTGCGCAGACAGCCAAGCATATGTAACTGTCACAGAAACCAAAGTGTGACTCACCAAATCAGACATTGAAGAAATTCAGGTCACAATGATGCACAGCACTGAATGCCATCTGTAAGTTCCATGGGGGCTGAGCTTGAAGGACCATATGAAAACAAAGCAAGCATGGTCTGTAGAACCAATAAAGCAAAGCACAGGACATGACAAAGGTATGCATTTATTTATTTTATTTGAAAGGTTTTATATAGCGCTGACTAGACCCGGGGGTATCAGAGCGCTTTACATGTGTGAAAACAAGATTACAGGAGTTGCTCAAAAAGCACAGCATGAAACAATAAATAAAAACAAACGTTCCATTGAAGTCTAATAAACAAAGACATAGCAAGAGCAGATACATTTACATGCATTTTTACATAGGATGGGGGAGATAGAAGGGGGAGGGGAGAGGTGCGGGGAGGGAGTGAAGTAGACGAGGATAGGGTCGTCAGAGGTACGATTTATGGACCTCAGTATTTGCCGAGGAGGTGCAGTTTAAGGTCCTTTTTGAAGGCAATGTAGGAGGGGTTGCAGAGCAATTCCTTAGGGCGGGCATTCCAGAGGATTGGCGCATTTCCAGAGAAGGAGCGAGATTGAGTGGTTTTCTTTTTAAATAAGGGAGGGATGAGGAGGAAAGTGTTTGTGCTCCTCATCGTTCTGGAGCTGGCCGCTTTTTAGGTCTCGCTGAGCCCAGCGCATGCGCTGGCTCGGAGAGACATTTTGTGTGTGAGTTTTTTAAGTGCTGCTGGCTGGCCTAGCGCTTGCGTGCACGTGAGCGTGCACGCGCTCAGCCACCATGCACTAGGCCAGCCAGCAGCACTAATGAACGCCTTTCTGCGTCATCACGATCACTTTCGCTTTCACAGCGATCGTGATCGCGATGACTTTCGTGGCCAATGCTTGTTTTTTAAAATTATTTTCTTATAGCGCGCGCACGCGCGCACACAACTCCCGGGCTGCTAATGTACTTTTACTTTTACTGCCGCGCGCTTGTTTAATGTAGCGCTTACTACTGCATTGAACGGGTTTAAGCACTGTAAACACATTGCTAATACCCAGTCAGATGCCACTCGATTTACCGACCTTCGAAGTCTTGAAAGTCTGAGTGCGCTTTGTAAGGAATTAAACTCAAGACTTGGCGATCACACTTTGAAGTGTTAACTCACTGAGTAATCCTTCACCTTAAATATTTTTTTCTATTCTGAGCTTCACGTCGCAACTTTCCCTCTATAAGCTCCACGTAAGCACTACTATCTTTTTTAAATTGCTAATTTTATCAAACTTGCGTAAATGAAGCCCGAGTAGGTCTTGATGGGCTTCATACTCGTGATCCATCTATCACAGAGACGACGTCAGCGGTGAGCTTTTAACTCACTGAGCCATCTGCAGGCTATTTTAGGGCCATATTACATAATGACCGAGGATGCATCATCTGTTGTGTGTTCAATATGGTTGGAAGAGGATGTGTTTCTATGGCCAGAGCTGCCACTTTGGAACTTTGAACCAAGGTTTGAGTCCCGACGTCGGCTCAACATCCTATGATTCTCGAAAAGTCGATTAATTTCCCCGTGCCTTTGTGGAAATATGGATTTTTCTGATCAGTTATGTCCCCTATCTTGGACCCCAACGGTTCCATGTATGAATCACAAGTACATGTATGTTCCCTCCAGTTCCAGTTATGAAGACGCAAATACATGTGCGTCCACCGTCAACCTGTCCTCTGTCAGATCCGCCATGAATAGGCTGGATATTCCATTCCTAAGTATGAAAGGCCACCGGCTTTATATGGCTCAGTTACTCCATTTTGCAGTTCAGGCGAGTAGGCCCGATTCTGCCATCAAGCTTTTCTCTGCTCTCTGCCTCTGACAGCTTCAGTTTGAGCTCGCATCTGTATCCATGAACTTTGTCCTACTCCCTGTGTGGCTAACGGTGCCTGCCTCGGCCGGTTTGCCTGCCTGCCAAAAACTGTATTTCACCTTCGAGTTATCTGCTTCGCTCCTCAGCCGATGCATTCCTGTCTAGTAGTTTAGGTAAACATTTCCTTCAGCTACCAAGCAAAGGGCCCGGCCTCTCTGTCCTCATGCAAGTAATTCATAGCCCTGTTACCATGGGAGGTTTCTGCCCCTTGCATCTCATATAGACACTTGGACGCTTGTACACGCACGCACAGTCAGTATAGAATAGATTCTGTCCGAGAGTCCTTCTTTTGTGGATAACATAGTTCTTTAAACATAGGATGTTAGATATGATTTGGGATTAGGTTGACTTGACCCCCCAGACTTCTTGTCTCCACATGTAGAGCTAAATGTCAAGTCCCCTTCACCCCCTAGTTGCACGTCAATCACACGTCATGCTGCTGCGCGCGCATCTATGCCAAGTATAATCTTATAGATCCACCTATATATGACATCATAACCAATTATGTTCCTTTTTACTCCTTATTACGCCCATTTTCGGTTACGCATGTGAATCGTCATTTTCCTTATCCATTGTTACGCCTACCGCATTCGCTTCATTGTAATGTATGTTCTATAAAAGTCATTTCTTGTCAATAATGTATGTACTTCACTTCCTGAACCTCCGTGGGGATGGAACTTGGAGCAACCGATTATAATCGACCATTGGAATAAAGCCCATTCCGAACCTCTAATACCACGGATTCTGCCTCTTATTTACTGAGCTATTTTATTATGTTTCTGTATCAAATTAAGTCCCGGTAATTAAATTATTTACCACATGAATGGCGCCCGAACAGGGACACTTTCTCATCTCACGCGCCGGCGGTGAGTTGCAGGCCCGGTCTCCTGCCACAGCTGGACGGACAATAACGCGTACCAGCAGGATTTCCTGTATCTCCCTCCGGTCAAGCGGGGGCGACTGAGGCTGCGATCAACACCCAGACGAGGCGGTGAGAAGTGCGAAGTATCCCGACCAGAGCCTAGCTGAGAGAGCAAGATCCGAGGTATACAGAGGCCCACCAGTTCCCGAAGTCCGAAGTCGAGTCCAGTTTCCGACGAGTCGAGTCGAGTCCAGTCCGGTTCAAGTTCAGTTCAGTTTCCGAGGCCTTCCGTTTCCGAAGCTACCCGGTGAGTACCATTACTGGGGAGGCATTTCTGACGTGCACATAGGTTGTGCCGGTCAAGACGGGTTTGGGTACACAAATCCGGTCTGCACTGTTTCAGCAGTGTATCTGTACTGTTTAGCAGTATATCTAGTATATCAAGTATATAAAGTCAGAATAAATCAGTTAAAGTCGAGTATTATGTTTTAGTGATTAAGTTTTCCTTAGACCGTCATCATTATTGATTGTTCAGGTAAATGTTAAATGTTAAATGTTTTAAGTACGTTCTGCATATTGTGGTATGAATGACTGTTCATTATCGTGTTTACTGTATTAAGTTTGTTCAAAATCAAGTATCAGATCAGTTCTCAATATGCCGCTCTTTTCGAAACTAAGACAGATCACTACAAGAAAAGGGGTACTCGAAGAAGCCGTTCCTATTCCTCCTAGGGACACTCCAGGGTACTTCATGTATCATAAACATGGCTTAGACGCTATATTATTTCTTGATTTATGGGTAGACTACACCAAGGAATTACCAGAAAGTCAGAGGTGGCCCACAGCGGGAACCTGGGATGCAGAGTGCATCATGAAAGTAGAAGAAGAGTTATGGAAAAGGAAAGTCAGACAGTCACAGAAAGACGCCGTTGAGTTATGGCGTAAAGAATCTCATAGACGTACAGAAAAAGCACTCCGACAGGAAGAAAAGAATAAAGAGAGTTCAAATAAAGTTCGAGAAAATTTATTAATTGAAGAAGGTATCCGAGTGAAATCAGAACAAGTAGACAGACAAAGAAATGCCCTTATGAATGGTATGTATCCCCTTCTGGCCGAAGGATTACCTAAGGCTACTCCAGAAATACCGAAAGACTTGCCAACCCCATTATTCCCAATAAAGGTACATCCTAAGGGGCATCCTAGAACCGCAGAAGATGTTTTTCTTTCCTCATATTTAGATGACGCAGCTCCCGAGTATGCTAATTCCGCCCCACATAGACCGCCTACCAGGGAGGTTCAACGCCAAGATCCAGTACCCGTATCCCTACAGCAACAGACCGTGTCACAAGTTCCGGCAAGCACATCTGTTTCCGCATCTGTTCCTACAGCTACTTCTATAGCTGTGTCCACACCTATAGTTGCTGTGTCGCGTTCAACGAATCCTTTCACACCCGACACCCCAGATGGGGCTACGGGAGGTGCTACCAACATTTTTTCTACGCCACCCAGAATAAATAAACTTACCTTTCAAGAGTCAGCACATTCACGTACCCCCAAACTCATAAATGCCCGTACGCTTAAGGAACTTCTTGTAGATTGTAGATATGACCCTGTGCCCGGCAAAGAGGACGAAATGATCATGGCATCATTGCGTATCAGGCGAGCCGCAGTGTATTTAGGGAAGTTACCGGGAATGACTGCGCATCTAGATAATATATATCATTTTGTTCAAACAGGGCGAGATTCTGAAAGTATTAACAGAGCTATGGAATACCAGAAAGTGGAGATACAGGGGGAACTGTTACGTTTCCTCATAAATTGTGTGATCAGAAATCAAGACCGACCGGGGGTAGACCCGGAAGCAATGCAAATTCTTACCAGATGGAGCCAGAATATATCAGAAGGTAGACATGATAAGCAAAATTGTATAATAGCCATGTGCCGAAAGATCCGTAAAGAAATAGAACGCCTACACGAAGAAAGATTAGCGGTAGACCAGTTCGAACAAAGCGAGGAGGAAGGATCAGGACTGCCCGCAGGACAGTCAGACACCATAGCCTATGTAGGTAGAGGAAGATCTTGTAATAGTAATAGATGTCTTATTGACCCGATACGTCCGATATGTCCAGATAATAACAGGAATTTCCAAATACCTATAATTAATATAAGGTCTAACGAGCATTCGTTCCAAGCCGCCGACAAATTACTCCGAGAACGAAGGGGTTATCATTTTCTCGATTCTATGGATGAACAAGATTTAGCTAGGTCAGCTGTCCATTGGGTGGACAGTCCCGGAAAATATAGTGATGATACAGTAGCACGCACATTTTTGAATCTCACCCCAGATGAACAGCGTTTAGCTGGGATTTATATGATTCAACAACTCCTTATACTATATCAGAGTCAGCATTCGGACCCTGGTCCCTTACCTGACATATTGACTGAATTGCTCATGAATAGATGGAGAGGTTCAGGTACTAAATTAATTAAAGAAATTCTAGAACCAAGAAAGCAGTATATTCTTTTTGTATGTTCAGAACGTGTCTCATTGCCCATCAAGGAAAGAACCACGTATTACATGGATAGACAGAATCCCTTACGAGAAGTACACCCAATAAAAGGCGAGGACAATGAGTTTAAACGCGTATTTGTATATACGCCCATATCGAAAATAGAATTGTTAGAAATGAAGAAAGTGGTACCCAGTCATGACAAAGATCCAGCGGGTTTTCACCGAGAAATTAAAGACATGTTACTCATGGGAGAGTATACCTATCCCGACATTATGACAATATTAAAGGTATTGATGCCTGCTGGCATTTATGAGAAACTCAGGGAAAAAGAGTGGGAGGTAGGAGACCAAAAGATAGAATGGTCAGTATTAGAAGCGGAAGAAAAGGCCCGAACTGCAGGAGCAGGGCTTGGGGATAAAACTAAAGCACTACCAGGTTTACTAGTACAGGTACTGCCACGTTTATTAACTACGAAAAAGGAAGATTGGGGTACAATTTCAGCCTGTAAGCAGAAGCAAGAT
This sequence comes from Triturus cristatus, assembly GCF_964204655.1. Taxonomy (NCBI): domain Eukaryota; kingdom Metazoa; phylum Chordata; class Amphibia; order Caudata; family Salamandridae; genus Triturus; species Triturus cristatus. The sequence continues at coordinate 1,942,862,640 of NC_140589.1, forward strand.
GAAGACACTAGTGATTACTATGCCCGATTTGAAAAATGTTTTGGTATAAATAGTGGCATAAAAGCAAGTAGCGAATCATACCCGCATCTGTTTGTAACAAAATTAGTAGAAAATGCCCTGCCCCAAGTAAAGAATAGAGTATTAAAATTCGAGAGTACCTGGCAAGGTAACACTCCATCACAAATGTTACAAATGTTACAGTACCATCACAATAGAATTAGAGAGGAACAAGAACATGAACACAGACGCATGAAAGACACGAAAATGAAAATGCTAGTTTCCCAGACAGTTCCAGCTGAAGGACATAAAAAGGGTACGACACATTCCAGTGATTCAACAGGACCTGTAAAAGGGACATGCAACTATTGTAAAAAGCCAGGTCATTACGTACACGATTGCCCAGTTTTGAAACATAATATCGCCATAGGTAATACAAAAGAAAGACCACGGCCACCTAGACAGGATCAGAATGAACAAGGAGCCCCGCAGCATGCACAGTCCATGCCAGTTCCACCACAGTCTATACAGTTTGTGCCAGCTGCACCAGCGCTGCCTGTTGCTGCCACACAAACCACGACACGACAACTGTACCAGACCGCACAGTACGACTATCCTGATTACCAACGATACGCATGAACCAGCCTAGAGAGGGAAGTTGACTTACCCCTTATCGAGATCCCTGTAGATCAAGAAGGACCTTATGTACATAGTGAATTATTAGGCCAAGACAGAAAATTTTTACTCGATACAGGGGCAAGTCGAACAACCATAAAACGTAGTGAAGTTCCAGGGGCACCCCTCTCAGGCTCACAGAACATTTCCCTTGGTTTTTCAGGAAAACCTATTGTTAATGAAGTGTCACAGCCTCTTCCACTTACGATAGGACCTTTGACCCGAACTACAGATTTATTGCTTACTAAATCATGTCCAGAAAACTTGTTAGGAATAAAAACACTGAAAGCTCTAGGAGCTATAATATGTTGTTCTCCGGAAGGAGTAAGATTGTTTTTACGTGATTTCAAAGGTCACTATGTGTCTCGAGACATGGATCCCCGATTGCAGACTTTACCTACACATTTATGGGCACAAGGCCCTACTGATGTTGGTTGCATGAATATTACACCATATCGAGTTACACTAAAGGCAGGAGTGGTACTACCACGAATGCGACAATACAAGTTACCACCAGATGCTGTAGTGGCTTTACTGCAAATCATTGACGAGCTCATTGCCCAAGGAGTAGTTGTGGAAACAGACTCCAATGTATGTAATTCACCGATAATTCCGATTCTTAAACGAACAGATCCAAAGGCTCCGCCAGTATATCGATTGGTTATTGATCTGCGCGAATTAAACAAATGCATTGTGCCACAATTTCCTGTGGTCCCAGATATCTCGTCATTACTGACAGCTATTGATTCCGAAGCAACATTCTTTACTGTAATTGATCTCAAGAATGCCTTTTTCAGCGTCCCAATAGATCCGGAAAGCCAATATTTGTTCGGATTTAGTTTAAATGGACGTAGCTTTAAATTCTCACGCGCACCTCAAGGATTTACAGAAAGCCCCAGCATCTATAGCCAAGCCCTGAAACGAGAACTTGACAGTATCCACATGCCAGTTAACACTGCCTTGCTTCAATATGTCGATGATCTGTTGATCACCGCTAGAAGCGAACCCGAATGTGAGAAAGCATCACTGACAGTTTTACAATTTCTAGCCGAAAAGGGGCACAAGGTGTCCCCTTCTAAGCTGCAATTCTGTGTCCAGCGAGTTGTTTATCTTGGACACTCGCTGTCCAAGGAGGGAAGGCAGCTTACACCCGACCGCATTCAGTTAATAGCTAACATGCCAATACCCAAGACACAAAAGGAGGTACGGGCTTTCATAGGCCTCACTTCATATTGTAGGCAGTGGATCCCTCAGTATGCATTTCTAGCAAAACCACTCATTCAGTTGACAACACAGGAGGCAGCCACATCGACTGTTCTCCCTTGGACTCAGGAACATACACAAGCTTTTGAAAGCCTAAAGAAAGCTTTATGTCAAGCACCTGTTTTAGCAACGCCATGTTACAGAAAACAGTTTACACTCTTTGTTACAGAACGCGAAGGTACTGCCTTGTCAGTACTCACACAGGAACAAGCAGGAGCACACAAACCATGTGCTTATTTTTCTAGCACATTAGATCCCGTAGCTCAGGCTTTGCCTGCATGCCTAAAATCAGTAGCAGCGACAGCTTTAGCAATAAGACAGAGCGACGCCATAGTGTTAGGACATCCTTTGACAGTTCAAGTACCACACGCGGTAGAGGTTCTTGTAAATAGAACGCAAACACAACACTTGACTATAGCGCGACTTACAGGGTACGAACTTACATTGTTTCAGCCACATATAGAAATCAGACGTTGTAACACATTGAATCCTGCCACACTTTTACCTGTAATCGGAACAGACCCACTAGCCCATGACTGTATTGAAGTTATTACAATAACGACGAAACCTATACAAGACTTAACCGATGTTCCATTGTCAGACCCAGACCTGACATTGTATGTAGATGGTTCATGTATGAGAACAAGTACAGGAGAGTTAGTGGCTGCTTACGCAGTCACAACAGACACTGAAATAATTGAAACTGATCGCATAAATACCTTGTCAGCTCAAGCCGCAGAGCTTATCGCTCTGACACAAGCCTGTATTCAAGCCACAAATAAAAAAGTCAACATATACACTGATTCACGTTATGCATTCGGAGTTGTACATGACTTCGGCGTGCTGTGGCGAGAGAGAGGTTATTTAACTTCTCACGGTGCCCACATTCAGCACGGACCCCTCATTCATGCCTTATTAGATGCAATACATCTACCCACTGCAATATCAATTATGAAATGTAAGGCTCATACGAAAGTTACTGATATCATTTCTCAAGGCAATGATCTAGCCGACAGAACAGCTAAGCAGACTGCTCAAACTCAAACCTCCGACATGACAAAGACAATAGTCCCGATGCCGACACATTGTATGACAGTTAAAGATCCTACTCTTGACGTAATTGACATACAGACACATGCTACACCAGACGAAATAAAGAAATGGACTGAATTAGGAGGGATCCAAACGGACCAAGGATGGATGATGAAGGAAAAGTCTGTGTGGTTCCTTCCTGATTCAATGGTCCAAGTTATAATTAACACTATACATAGTCCAGCACATCTAGGAGAAAAAGCTATGCTAGACAGCATTCAACACATTTGGTTCAATAAACATTTGCGAGCAGCAGCCAAACAAAAAGTTCGTACCTGTATGATCTGTTGCCAGTTCAACCCAGGAAAAAGCGTTCCCGTAGAACAAGGTGGATTTCATCCTCCCGATCATGCTTTTGAAGTCCTCCAGATGGATTATATCCAGATGGAACGATGTCGAGGATTCAAATATGTTCTCGTAGTTGTCTGTGCTCTTTCCCGTTGGACGGAGGCATACCCGGTTTCAGATTACACTGCCCCGACTACTGCCAAACAGTTGGTTCGAGAATTCTTCCCACGATACGGTTTACCACGTGTTGTTCACTCAGATAACGGCCAGCCGTTCTCATCCGAATTAATGAAACATGTTTCACTTCTGTTAGGATATCAGTGGAAATTCCACTGTGTCCGACACCCCGAGGCAGCAGGTCTCGTAGAAAGACATAATCAGATACTGAAAATCAGATTGTCCAAAATATGCAGAGAGAAAGGTGTCGACTGGGTAGTAGCGTTACCAGTTGCACTCTTTTACATGAGAATGGTAGCACACTCTCGAACAGGGCTATCCCCGTATGAGGTGATCTTCGGCAGACCACCAAATATGTGGGGGACGCCTATACCACGCAAAATAACTGATATTGACTGTAATATGCTGACAGATTACTTGGCTTCCTTGATGTCTGCACTACAATCTTGTCGTTCACAGGTAGCTGCAGCCTTTCCCGACAACACTGAGGTGAAACCCCATGACGTAGTTCCGGGAGACCTCGTTCTTGTGAGGAATTTTGACCGAAAGACTCAGCTGGAGCCCAGGTGGAAATCACCCAAATTGGTCCTGCTCACCACAAGGACAGCCGTGAAGATTGAAGGCAGAAAAGGATGGGTGCATTCAAGTCATATCAAGAAATTTCATGGACTTCCTTCAGATGTAAATAGCCCACCTCGTGTGTCTTCACCCATTGACTCAAAACTACCTTTGGCTGAGGCCAACAGTCAGGAACTTTATAAAATAAAACTCAGGCCTAGACCGTCGGACGATTTGATTGTTTAAGTCCTCTCCAAGGTGAAGCGGTTGAATCTGTCTCCGACATGTATCCCTTAGACCTGAATCATGGAAAATCGCGAAAAATGTTGAAACGACAGGCGTACTGTAAATCACTGCGTAGTCATTGCATAGTGACATTATTAATCTTGTTTTTCTTAAGTCTTTTAATAATTACTGCAAGTATATTGTTGCACATATATTACCCTATTGCCAGAAATGTTTACAATGTTACTGCTGAACATTCTTTTAGTGAATTACCTCCGCTTGAGTTGTCTTATAGATTTGCGCTGCGCAATAACACGTTTATCAGTATGTTACATCATTCCCATCAGGTTAGCAATGCTACAAATTGTTGGATATGTGGCCGACTCCCTCCCTATCAGACTTATAAAGGAATTTTACCTCTCTTTCCATACCCGTTCACACACAACGGCTCCTGTGGAGCATGGTTTAGTTTAATTAATTCTCTAGATTCGAATTCTGCAGTTTATCAAGATAACTGGGTATGGGGAAATTTGAACCTAGTTTTGCTTAAGGTCTGCTACCCTAACAAGGAGGGACTTCCCCAGAGAACAGGAACTGATCTAGAAAATGAAGTGTAGTGATTAGGTAATTTTACGCTTAATCTTATGATCCTAAATGTCGAATCCGAAGCTACTCCAATTTTGCCCGCTATGTCAATATTTCCAGTAAAGGGTGAACTATGTGTAAGGAAAAATGGTTCCATACATATGGGCCATAGTAAATGCACGACTGTAGTAGAATTCAATGATCAAGGCAAGTCCACATTTAGAGCTTTCCGCCATTCCTATTTCATATGTGGTCAGATGGCATATGTACGTTTGCCTCTAGATTGGGATGGTACTTGCTACATTGGATTCCTTTTGCCACCTGTTTTTCTAGCTCCTCCTGATTATCACAGAAACACTCATTTAGTAAATAATAGAGTAAGGAGAGATCTCCCAATAGTTGATTACACTGAAACAGCGTGGGAAAAATACACAGATTTCAATAAAGGTCTCTTTCCCTATATAGGTACTGTTACTAATAGTAAGCTGATACGTAGATTAACTAGAACCCTTGAAGCAGTAGTGAATGAAACTATTTCCGCTTTAGGCAATTTAACAGAAGAGCAGTCTGCTATGCGGATTGTTGTGCTTCAAAATCGTCTTGTCCTTGACGTCATCCTGGCTGATAGGGGCGGAGCTTGTAGGGTCATCGGATCAAGCTGTTGCATTTTCATACCAGAAAATTCGCCATCTGTATATAAAGCCATAACTCGCCTTCATAAGATTGTAAGCCAGATACACCAGAACCCAGGCACTTGGACTTGGTCCGGTTGGTTTTGGAGTGTATTATCTACCTTTGGATGGAAGGTCCTATCTTTCCTAGGTATTGGCCTTCTCATACTATTCAGTTGCTGTCTATGTCTACAATGTGGACCAGCGATATGTGGTCTGTGTGCCACATCGTGTATTCCACCACCAAGATTTCATTCGTCACGGAAGAAGAAAGAAGAACAAATGATGTTATATGAACAGATCAATGGATTGATGAAGATTGATATCTCTTAACGGGCAAGTAGGGGACAAGGAGGGAATGTGGAAATATGGATTTTTCTGATCAGTTATGTCCCCTATCTTGGACCCCAACGGTTCCATGTATGAATCACAAGTACATGTATGTTCCCTCCAGTTCCAGTTATGAAGACGCAAATACATGTGCGTCCACCGTCAACCTGTCCTCTGTCAGATCCGCCATGAATAGGCTGGATATTCCATTCCTAAGTATGAAAGGCCACCGGCTTTATATGGCTCAGTTACTCCATTTTGCAGTTCAGGCGAGTAGGCCCGATTCTGCCATCAAGCTTTTCTCTGCTCTCTGCCTCTGACAGCTTCAGTTTGAGCTCGCATCTGTATCCATGAACTTTGTCCTACTCCCTGTGTGGCTAACGGTGCCTGCCTCGGCCGGTTTGCCTGCCTGCCAAAAACTGTATTTCACCTTCGAGTTATCTGCTTCGCTCCTCAGCCGATGCATTCCTGTCTAGTAGTTTAGGTAAACATTTCCTTCAGCTACCAAGCAAAGGGCCCGGCCTCTCTGTCCTCATGCAAGTAATTCATAGCCCTGTTACCATGGGAGGTTTCTGCCCCTTGCATCTCATATAGACACTTGGACGCTTGTACACGCACGCACAGTCAGTATAGAATAGATTCTGTCCGAGAGTCCTTCTTTTGTGGATAACATAGTTCTTTAAACATAGGATGTTAGATATGATTTGGGATTAGGTTGACTTGACCCCCCAGACTTCTTGTCTCCACATGTAGAGCTAAATGTCAAGTCCCCTTCACCCCCTAGTTGCACGTCAATCACACGTCATGCTGCTGCGCGCGCATCTATGCCAAGTATAATCTTATAGATCCACCTATATATGACATCATAACCAATTATGTTCCTTTTTACTCCTTATTACGCCCATTTTCGGTTACGCATATGAATCGTCATTTTCCTTATCAATTGTTACGCCTACCGCATTCGCTTCATTGTAATGTATGTTCTATAAAAGTCATTTCTTGTCAATAATGTATGTACTTCACTTCCTGAACCTCCGTGGTGATGGAACTTGGAGCAACCGATTATAATCGACCATTGGAATAAAGCCCATTCCGAACCTCTAATACCACGGATTCTGCCTCTTATTTACTGAGCTATTTTATTATGTTTCTGTATCAAATTAAGTCCCGGTAATTAAATTATTTACCACACCTTAAAAAACCTGAACCTCACCTTATTAAATGTTACTGAATGCTGCTCATGTTAAGCTCTTCAATGCACTTGGTACGAGTTTGCACTAAATAAAGGCACAAATAAAAATATTATTAGAAAATTTGAGTATTGGGATCCCCACTGGAGACAATAAAGTAACTCGGGCCAGTAATCGCTGGCTTCATAGAGTCCATACTCCAATTTCTGTTTCTCCTTGTAGAACGTTCTGGCCAAAGCGGTTGGATGTTCTAATGCCTTTATAACCCTTGTGACTCGAGGTATAACTATAGTTAAAGGCCATCTCCTTTGGCGTGAGCCTGTAAGGCGCAAAAAGGTCGCTGTAACCAGACGCTAATTTTAACAACCCTGTCGAGACTGCGCTGCCTGTAAAAGGAATTGTTTTATTTGTCCAGCTCCCCCTGCTTTTCTTAAACCCTTTCTTTCTCCTGCTACATTCAGGTCCTCTCCTCACGGCCTCTTTTCCCAGCTTGCCACCCTGACCCTGCCCTGCCGTTCACACCCTTTCTCACAAGAACCAGAGGAAGTTCCCAACTGTTTGAAAGTTCTCACCACCAGTCTTTTAAACAGAACTTTGTTTGGAAGATTATGTTTGCAAACTGGATCCGACATCTGACAGACTGGGTTTGTCCGAGTAAATGACGCCGTTGTCTTGCCACTGGGCACTTGTCTGGGCCTGCTTCAGTAAAGTATTGCAGGTCACGGGGTTGTTATGCTTTAAACAAAACTCTATGTATGAGGGGAGGTTAGAAGTTTCAATATGTTTAGTCGGTATTTATTATGCTCATTTACAGATCACCCTGGCACTATCATAACTGTACCACCTCGGCATACACAGGATGTCTGGCAGAAGCTTGGGGTGGCATTGGCGTGAGAATCCAGGCAAAGGGCAGCTGCAGTCACTGTCTGATTAACCAAGCCAAAGATCAAAGTGTAAATGCAGAAAGGGTGTCCATAAATGAGACCGCCTTCCTACTCTCCCTGAACCAATCCGTTTAAAAAAATCCCCGTGATTTTGTGTTGCCTGGCTTGTAGTTGTAGCCCCACAATTACACAGGGAGGCTTGCAAGTCCCATAATCCAATTTGTGTTTGGTGAAAGTCAGGCCTGGTTGGTGTTCTTACACATATTATGGGACACTTATCATCTTTGCATCTCATCAGTCCCACCTGATACTTTCCTTCTCCCACAATCTCTTTCTCTTCATTTCTGTTTTCCTCTACCTTTCTCTCTTCCTCCGTCTTCCCTCCCCATTAATGGACTCTTTCTCGCTCACTGGATTTTCTCCTATAGCTCTTCAATCTCTTGAGGTATAGCACCCAGGATAATATGCTGCATAGCTAAACACTAATAAGGTCCCAAATGCGAGACCTATTGGCTATGCCAATGGTTGTTTAAGCTTGTTTGTGAGGTACAGCGGGGCATTCTGGTGTAGGGCTTTATGTGTGATGCATGCTGTCTTGTAGGAGGATCTACCATCAACGGGCAGCCTGTTGAGAGTCTTCAGGGCAGGGGAGAAGGGATCAAAGCATTTGTAGCCAGTGATGAGCCTGGCTGCTAGGTGGAGCACAGATCAGAGAGGGGCTAGGTGGGCTTTGGGGGTTCCTTTGAGGATAGCGTTCCCATAGTTGATTTTTGAGAGTACCAGGAATTGGACGACCCATTTGAAGTCTTCCGGTGGGATGAAGGGTTTGATTTTCTTCAGGTGACAGAGAGTGAAGAGGGGTCTTTTAGCAGAGTTTTTTATGTAGTCGTTGAGGGTTAGATTTTTGTCAACGGTAAAACCAAGAGATTTCACAGAGTTGGACAAAGAGAGCGAGCAGTTGAGTGCATTGAGGTCAGAGATCCAGGTTTGGACGAGGAGTCCATTGTTTTTAGGGGAAAAGAGGATGATTTCAGTTTTCTTGGGATTGAGTTTGAGTTGGTTGGAGTGGAACCAGTGTTGGATCTGGTTTCAGGTGTGGTTAAGATGAAGTACATCAGTGTTGGACCTAATCTTATAGTACAGTTGTGTGTCATCTGCATGGAGGTGGTAGTTGATTCCTGCTTGTTTCAGGATGAGGGTAAGAGGTTCCATAAAGAGGTTAAAGAGTGAAGGGAGAGAATAGAGCCTTGGGGGACGCCTAGGGAAACCGGAGAGGGGTTGGATAGACAGTCGTTCATTTTGACTTGTTGTGGTCTGTGTTGGCAAAATGAGGCGAACCATTTAAGGACCTGACCCTTAAGGCGAAAGCGGGACTTGAGTGAGTTGAGAAGGGAGTTGTGGTTGACTGTATCAAAGGCAGCCGAGAGGTCGAGGAGAATGAGTAGGCAGGATTCACCATTGTCAAGGGAAGCCTGAATATTGTCGATTATATTTAGCATGGCGGTTTCCATGCTGCAGCCTTTTCTGAAGCCGGATTGCAAGAGGTCAAGAAGGTTGAAGTTGTTATTGTGTTTATCTAATTGAAGCTGAACACATTTTTCCAGGGCATTGGAAAGAAGAGGTAGGTTAGAGATAGGTTGTTCAGGTCATTAGGGTCTGAGGTGGAATTTTTAGGGATGGTCGTGATTTGAGAGAGTCTGAGACACAACCTGTGGAGAAGGAGGTGTTGATGATGTTGGTCCAGTAAGGGGCAATGATGTGGTTGAGATTCTGGATAAGACTGGAGGGGATAGGTTCTTTGGTGTGTGAGGACGGTTTAAGTTTGGTTATGATGTTAGAGACTTCGAGTTCAGTCACGGGGTAGAAATTAGACCAAGATGCATAGTTTTTTAGTTGCTGAGGGGAAAGGCTGGGATCTGGAGGGGTAGTAGCGAGAGGGGGAGTGGAAGGGGAAGGAGACAGAGTCATTACAGGAGGATCAATAAGTGTATTGTCAGTGACAAGAGGGGAATTGGGCGTGATCTCAGTTAGATGGAAGGAGTGCTCGATTTTTACAATTTTATCCGAGAAGAAGTTGGCAATTTCTTCACATTTATTTGGTGAGGTAGTAAGTTTAGGGGGGGGCTGTGGATGTTTGGTTGCGAACAATTTTAAATAGTTCTCTGGGTCTGTTTTTTGTCCGACCGAGTTGTATTTGGAAAAAGGAGGCCTTTTCCTTGAAGATGTGTTTTTTATAGGATGATCTAGTGGCTCTGAGACAGGCAAGGTGGGTGGCGACGGGTGTTGTCTCCAAGATCTTTCAGTCAGTCTAAGTGAACGCCTTTCGTCATTGAGATCAGAGTTAAACCAAGTTTTAGATGGAATGGTTTTTTGTTTTTTTAGTTTTTAGTTTGGGAGGGGCTAGGAGGTCTATGACCTCACTGGTGGTCTTGTTGAAGAGTTCAGTGAGCTCATTTGCGTCTTGGGAGAGAGGGGTGAGAAGAAGTTGAGCTTGTAGTTTAGACTCCAGTTTGCCAGGAGGGATTTGGTTGAGGTTTCTGCTCCATTTCAAGGGTGGGTGATTTTTAAAAGGAGGGGGGAGGGGAGCAGATTCGATCTTGAGCAGGTTGAAGTGATGGTCAGACCAGTCAATGGGAAGGATGCTAGAGATGGTAGCCAGGTCATTATTGGATATGATGGCATCGAAAGTACCACCTTTGGTGTGGGTGGGCGAGTGACAAAGTTGAACAAGGCCATTGATTTCTAGAAGATTAAAGAGATGGGCGACTTTGGGGTCAGCAGTATTGTTCCAGTGGATGCCAAAGTCTCCAAGGAAGATGTTTTTCGAGTTGGAGAGAGAGGGTTGTGAAAGAAGGGCGGATAGTTCCTCAGCGAAGGGAAGTGGATCACACGGAGGGTGGTAGATGTTATATAGTCGAATTAGGGGGGAACCCTGAATAATGATTTAGGCGCCAAGGTATTCGAAGGTTAAGTGTTCGGCGTTTTTAACACAGGAGAGTTGCACTTCATTTTTGTAAACAATAGCACCACCAATTCTGTCTTGTAGGAGATTGGCATTGACTGCATAGTTGCCCCCAACTTTTTGCTGATGTTTTGACTGTTTTCTGACTCTAGCCAGGCTGTGGACCTGCTATCCAGGACCCCAGCCTATCTGCTGCCTCTCTAAACCGATGTGAGTACCCTAGGTACATACCAATTGGATACTGAGGACACCCTATGAGGCCCTTGTAGATGGTACCCTAGGTCCCCAGGGCATGGGTCCCTCAGAGACCTACCAGGTGCTGCAGCACTTATTGTGCCACCCCTGGGACAGCCATACAAACTGACACCACCAGACCACTACTGTAGTCTGGGTAAGGTGGTGCTTGCACCCCTTACAGGGATATAGGTACCCTGTATCCCACTCAATTACAACACATATATCCTCATAGGTCAGCCCTAAGGCAGGCCTTGCTAGTCCTACAAGGCAGGGTGCTGAGATATATGTGAGGGGGAGCCCCTATCTGAGTAGGGCCCCTCTGCAACCTTCATTAAAACTAGTGCAAGGTTGTTTGTAGTGCAGCCATACCATATACTCTTAACCGCATTATAAGTAATCACAATAGCGTGATAACTTGAGAGTGGCTGCACAGAACCATGTCGTGTTTGGTGTCAAACATCGTTGATTCATACCCCCAATCCAGCCATGGGGCTGAGGGCATGATTCCCCCCTGCTAGAGGGGTGATATGGTAAAAGCAGCAGATTTTAGACACCAATTTAAAAGTGCACACGTAGTACAAAATGGATGCTACCCGCCACCCACACGACTCTGGCTGCCTGTTGCTGGGCAGAACTCCAGCCACGGCAGCTGGACAATAGGGATCTTGTTGCAGGGAGGTGCTCCCACCTCCCCAGACAGACTATGTGGATTGGAACTGGGTGGGTGCACAATAGGATGTATTTCAGAGTTGCACGTAACATTCTCCAGTGCCTACATCTGCATACACCGCCTGGAACCGGTTCAGGGGCATCCTGTCCCCTGCCCTGGTGGGAAACACACAAAGGGGAGAGGGTGTAGCCACCCTTTCCCGCCTGAACTCTCATTGGTGGGCTCTGATTTAGCCACCCCCCTATACCTCTGGATAAAGGTGGGTGCAGGGTCCCCAGAGCCTCAGATTATTCTTGGACTCTACAGACTTGGACTTTGACTTGCTGCCGCACAGCTGAATGAAGAAATCTCCCTTGGGGTAAAGGAGTTACGCCCTTACTTGGCAGGCACCTGAAACCCTGCAAGTGACCCAGTTGGAACTTTGCTGCTCCTATGGACATCAACAACTCCTACCCACACGGAGGTGGGTTTCCAAGCATGCCAGCAAAGCTCAGCACCGTGGACCCCGTGGGTGCCGAGATCCCCAATACCCCAGGACACCGGCCACCTCTTGCACAGCACAAAAACCCGATGACCGGGGAAGTTGTGCTGTGGCCCATTTTTGAGCCAACCTCGCAGCATCATCTGTGCCAAAGATCGACACCCTAGTCTGCTCCGGCAACCCGTTGGCGCATCTTTACGCACACCAAATTGCTGCCTCCCGTGGTCCCTTGTCTCTCGACTGGTGGGCCCTAGCGGAGGTCAATCTTCACTTCCAAGAGTTCCCCTGGCTGCTCCAGGCCTGCTTTTCAGTCTCCTTGTGGAATACCTCGCACAGACCTCATTGGTCTGCACCAGTAGCTGTTTTGTGATTGCTGCATGGGTTGCGGTTGCCAAGGCTTAGTGAATTCAATCCGGACACTAACACCGCAGCGACCGTCATCGTTTGTGGGACAGTTGCCCTTTAGAAGATGGCCTTCCTTAAAGCCTTCTGGAGCCCGTGGCTGCTGATTCAAGCTACACCTCTTCCACCTGGAAGCACCCGACATTGAAGGGCTCTTTATGCTGAGCCCCCTGGTCACTGTGCCATGACCCAGACTCTGTCCCCTCTGCTTTCAGGTCCTTCTCTTCAAGATCTACATCTTCAATCTTCCCAACATCGATGACGCTTCTTGCTAGCAGCAGTTCTTCACGTTTTGCCATTGAAAACCAGCCCGCGACCCAACATCGAAAACGACCTATGCACCCGGCTTCCCTGGGGCAGGTAACAGTGGTACCTCGGTACTCTCGTGGGTGTGGGCCTTTCAAAAGCTTAACTCTAAAGTCGTGAACTTGAACTCCTGCTAGAAGTGTTTTTAATCTTGTAAATTTCAACCGCGACATTCTCCATAGGCTTTAATAGAGATCCTGACAGTAGCTTATACCACTGCACGCGTCTCCCGTGGGTCCCCTTCCCCACTAACTTGGGTGGTTTCACAAGGGGCCAGCGACCCTAAATGCCCTAGGCATTGTCTGTAGAATTGTCGTGGTTCTTATACCACTTTTTTAATATATGGTATGGTCCCCCCCTGGGGCCCTATGATTCCAGTGCTATTTATTGTAACTATAAATGCTTGTTTGAATTGTATCTTTACCTCCAGCCTCATAAAGAGACTAGTGGGATTATTCTTAGAATAAATACATATATTTGGAATATATACCTGTGTGGACTACTCTTTCATTTGGTCATTCAAGAGGTTATCTATGGTAAAACAATAAGCTTAACACTCCTTCAAGACTTAGCCTGAAGGCTGCTCTCCACAGCTACCACTAGGATAGCTTTCTTTAAAGGTTGTATTTTAACCTATCACCTTAAGAGTCGAATTGGACTGGTGCAAGGTGTCCCTATAACTAGTGGACAGCATATGCCAGGCCAACTTCTCACATTGGTGTGCAGCGGTTGGATTCAAGCTTGCCATTGTTTTACCAGATAACAAATTAAATTTCTAAAGTGAAAGCCACTTGGTACTAAACGTACATATACATTTAAGCTTAGAATACAATAAGTTCTACTGAACTTAGGAGTTGTGAGTAGAGGGCTTAGCACACCTTGACTACAACTCAAGAAAGGGTTCAGTAGGCCACACCTAGTGTAGGTAGATACACCAGTACCACTACACTAGAAATGTCTTTAGGATCAGGAGACCATAAGGCCCTGGAAGGACCCCAAAGGGTTCCAGTCAACAAGTATGACAACCTCTCTTTTGCTGAGCTTAGGGAGATGTGCACTACTAGACAACTGAAGACAACCAAAGGTGCCAACACTCAACGTCTCAGGGAAATGCTGCTCATAGCAGAGTTCAAGCAGACTCTAGTGTCTGAAGGGGTAGACAGGTTGGGTGGGCAACCCACAGAAGAGGACACTCAGATGGTGAACTCTGATGAGGACCAGGAAGAGGAAGTTGAACTTGACCTGGATGAACCAGACCACTCACAACATGGAGGTGATGGCCCAAGAGGCACTCCCTCCATCCCTAATGGGAGAGTGGTGGATCCAAACAGAAGGAACAGATCCCCCTCAGTGGAGTCTAACTATTCTGAGAGATCCAAAGGGACCTCTACCTCTTCTCAGAGAAGAGAATCCTCCCAAGAGAGGAAATGTAGGCTGATCCAGTTTGAGCAGGCCAAGCTTCAGCTCAGGAGAGAACAGTTAGCATTAGATAGGGAATCCCTGGAGCTTCAGAAAGCTTCAAGAAAATGGGGTCTAGAGACCCCTGGTGGCAGTAATAATACCCCTAGAGTTAGAGAGAGAGCTCCTGACAATAGAAACCTGCATAAGATTGTGCCCCCTTATCAGACAGGGGATGACATCCATAAATGGTTCACTGCACTTGAAAGGGCCTGTAAAGTTCAGAGGGTCCCAGTAGAGCAGTGGGCAGCAGTCTTATGGCTCTCCTTTGCAGACAAAGGAAGAGACAAGCTCCTCTCTGTTAGGGAAGAGGATGCAGATGATTATTATATCTTGAGAGATGCTTTGATAGATGGGTTTGGTCTAACCACTGATCAGTACAGGTTGAAGTTCAGAGACACCCAGAAAGCACAAAATCAAGATTGGGTAGACTTTGTAGATTGTGCTACCAAGGCTCTGGAAGGTTGGTTAAATGGCAGTAAAGTAAATGATTACCAAGGATTGTACAATCTCATTATGAGGGAGCAGATTCTTAATAACTGTCAGAATCAATTATTGCATCAGCACCTGGTGGACTCAGATCTGACCTTTACCCAAGAATTAGGAAAGAATGCAGACAAATGGGTCAGAACCAGGATCAGGCAAAAGGTCCAGCCCTTGGGGGGTGCAACTAAAAAGGAAGATGCCAAAAACTTTGAGAAGGGTGGGGAAAAGGGAAAAGACCAGCAGTCTTCAACAGGCCCCCAAAAAGCAGCATCTGATAATTACCAATCCAACAAAGCTAAACAGCCAAGGAAGCCATGGTGTAAATTCTGTAAGCAGAAACCCCATTGGAATTCAGACTGTAATAAGGCCAAACACTCCACAAGTACCACTACACCTGCCCCTAAGGCACCTGTTCCCCCTAGTCCAGCTATAGGTGGTGGTACACAGAACAAGGGCATAGTAGGGTTGACCCTGGGATCTGGAGAGGAATCTGGCCTAGTCAGAATGCCTACTCAGGCTGTGTTAGTTTGTGATGGGGACCTGTCCCTATTTGTGAGTCTCAGTGGTCTGGGCAAATACAAACAACAGCCTAGGATAAATGGAAGGGAGTCTCTAGCTTACAGGGTCACAGGGGCTAGTGTCACCATGGTGACTAAGGACCTTGTGGATCCTAGCCAGATCATACTTGGGGAAACTTACCAAGTGACCAATGCAAGCAATGTGAGTACTAACTAGGCCTGGGCCAAAATTCCGTTCCGTTCGCGGAAATTGCGATATTTTGGCATTTTCGCGTTCCGCGGAAAGCGCAAAAATGTCAAAATTTCCGCATTCCGCAGCTTAGCGATAATTTTTTTCTTGCTCGCGCTGTAAAAAAATACATTCTCGCGTGCGCGCGATCGCCTTACCTGAATCCCCGCGTTCGCCGACAAGTTTTCCCGACCCGGTCGCGTTCTCCACGAGATGTTGGATTTTGATAGCCATTTTGCGATGTCTTGCGACAGTTCGCGGCCGCATTAACGTCATTTGTCCTGCGATCACGTCATTTGTCGCGCGATCACGTCTTTCTTCTCGCAATCATGCACCACGCGAGTATGAGAAGATTGAGATCTCGAACACGTCATTCTACATCGCGAGCGAGAGGGTGAGGACGCGGGCACGTCTAATCGAACGCGAACAGGAGAAAGAGGCCCCGAACACGTCATATCCAACGCGACAGGGACAAAGAGAACGCGATCATGTCATTTTCGACACGCCGGCGGAAGTAATGTAAAGCTCGAGAACTCGAACATGTAAAATTTTCAATTTGGAGAGGAATATCAGCTCTAGCAGCATGAAACCTTCTGCAAATGCTGATTTTGGATGAAAACAACTCCTTACATTGACATTTGGCTGTACTTTTTTGTGCAAGGAGTCCTTTTTTTAAAAGGTGGAGAGAGGGAGGAAGTGACACAGAATCTCCAACTTCCTGTTCCTGTCCAGCAGGCTCCTCCCAGTGCTTTGTCCATCTCCTGCTCATTCTGCCTTTGGATTTGGAGCTGGAAAGATCACTCTTTTTGTCTGCTGCATCATTGCAATTGGATTTGAGGATTTTTGGAATAGGATATTTTACAAGTAAGTGGTTGTTGTGTCTGTTTGATTGTGGGCATTGCAGTTGTTGTAAGTAACTACAATTTATTTTTGATAATTAATTATCATCATTCCTTTTTATTTTTTTTTATTTTGTGGGTAGTAGTAGTAGGCCCGAGCTAGCCATGGGCATGGCCTCATGGGTGTGTGTGCATGATGAAGCAACTGTTCCTTTTGTTGTTTTTTGAATGTATTTCATTTTCAAGCACATTTAGGGCATGGATGGCATTGGATTGAGTTGGGGAAGTGTGCTTTTTGGGGGTGGCCTTTGTGATGTTGTTGGGCCTGGCCATGTGGCTGGTGGCCATTTTGAAGCCTAGGCCTGCAAGCTTGCCTGACCTTGTCTGCCAACAGCCCTGCTTTTTCATGCACTAGGATCAGAGCAGGTAGCCACAGCTTTATTGATCAAGTGTTTTCTGTGTGATCTGTTGAATTTAGACATCATTTAGGGCATGGATGGCATTGGATTGAGTTGGGGAAGTGTGTTTTTGGGGGTGGCCTTGCTGATGTTGTTGGGCCTGGCCATGTGGCTGGTGGCCATTTTGAGGCCTAGGCCTACAAGCTTGCCTGGCCTTGTCTGCCAACAGGCCTGCTTTCATCCACTAGGACCAGAGCAGGTAGCCACAGCTTTATTAATCTAGTGTTTTGTTTTGTGTGGTCTGTTGAATTTAGACATCATTTAGGGCATGGATGTCATTGGATTGAATTGGGGAAGTGTGTTTTTTTGGGGGTGGGCTTTCTGATGTTGTTGGGCCTGGCCATGTGGCTGGTGGCCATTATTAACTTTCCTATCCTTCCTGAGAGTGTAGTGTGTGGCTGTACACAGCAGTATAACATACCTCTAGTTTAAAAAAAGTCATAAATGGCTAGACTATCTTTTGTTTGCACTAGTACAGTACTAAGTAACTGAACCACAAAAACAAATGCAACATTTCACTGATGTTCTTCTCCTGTCTTAGGTGCACAAAAGACAGAGTAGGAGGTGTCATCGGCATCACCCGGCTACCCGTTGTACTGCCAGCCAGCCAGAAGTCCTGCTGCGCATCACGTCCACGTGTGACCAGAACTTGTTGTGCATCTGCATCCTGCCTGACATCTGAAGAAGATGGCCCCAAAGAAAGGTACCATTTCCAGTACCAAGAAAGTTGCCGGTGAGAAGAAGGAACAGAAAAAGGAAGTGCCATTAACCACGACTGGTGGTGTGCCGGCCAATGTTTTTTTTGGCACCAAAAAAGTTACGCCTGCAGCAGCGTTGTCCGGGAACCAAGCTGGGAGCAGCACAGCGGTCCAACCACACCAACCAAGGCCCAAGGGCTTTAGTGTCGCAGAGGTAGCCAGTCTACTAACGAGCAGCGATGTTGAAGAAATGTCATTACCGCAAAGTAGTACACAATCAAGTTCAACGCAGGCGCAAACTCAGCAGATCAGTGTGCAGCCGCCGCAACAAGAACAGCAGCAGCCGCCGTAACAAGAACAGCAGCAGCAGCCGCAACATGAACAGCAGCAGCCGCCGCAATAAGAACAGCAGCAGCTGCCGTAGCTGCCGCAGCCGCCGCAACAAGAACAGCAGCAGCCGCCGCAACAAGAACAGCAGCAGCTGCCGCAACAAGAACAGCTGCAGCTACCGCAACAGCCCACCATAGTAGTTGTTGCTCCTGACATAGGGGTGGTGCAGATTTGGGTGTACAAATTCTCCCTACTTCCACAGATAGAGTAAATTCACAGATACACGCACATACACTCATCATACACTTGGGCCCATTTCACTAACATATACTCAATTACTCTATCAACGCTGAACCTGTGGAAAGAAAACTCCTAAACACCCTAAATCTACACTGAGGCCAATAGGATCAGTTTGATGTCATCCTGAGTCATGATTTAAACAGTAATCTAAACACCAATAATCAAAATAGAGTACTCAATAATTGACAAGAAATAACCACCAACACTGTATTTTAAAATTAAAACACTTTATCTAAAATTAGTCAAAGGAAATCAATCAAAGTAAATCATTATTCTCATAATTACCTATTCTAGCTAAATGTCAGAATGGGTCAGGACAGGTCTCTCAGTAGAAGTCTCCCGAGTCGCCGTCCTCACAGCATCGATCCTCACCAACGCAAGTTTGGGAAGAAGTGGCATAGATGGCAAAAACCCTCTCTAGGCTAACAATATTTATAATAAATCTAACAAAAGAAGGCAACATAAAATGTTTAAAACATCCGCTGAACCGCTGAGCAGAGCGAGAAGGAAAGGATGTAGCATCGCTACATTTGGAAAATCTCCGCTCAGAAAAATCACAAAAATAAAAAAACGGAAGAAGAGGACTCAAATTTGCAAATGTTTCTTTTTTGAAATGTTCTTCCTTAGAATCATCACGAAGCCACCACTATAATCACAAAGTTCATTGTGGCTCCTTTGTCCTCCAAGGACACTTGGATGTCCGCCCAGAGCTGCTGTCCTCACGGAAAATTTTAAACCAGGCGAAGACTGTGGTCAGATGACTCTCGACCATGTTCAGCAAGGCCTTCTCATCACAAATCGACTACCCAAATGCAGGCTTTAAACGGCAGCCATTTTTCACTAGGCCAAAACGTACCATCTTAATTAAAAGAGACAAAAACAACGTTACCACAGCATAGTGATTAAACAGTGTTAACCCCACTAATACCCTTATGTGTATGTAATTATCTAGCCTTTGCAACACAAGAAAAGCATTAGTACACGACATTTTAAAAGCGTTTTTGTGCTTCAAAATAAACAGCACTCAGCAACATTCATTTAATTAAACCCGCACCTTATTTAAAGCAACATTAATGCATCCCCACGTGTACTTTTCTCTTATTAGTTTGTATTGATTAATCAGAACATTTACACAAAACAAATAATTAGTAGTTATAAATTAATAATTTTAATTTCTTTCGACAATAGACAAACCAGAGCATAAAAAACCCAATAGATTTCCAACAGAAAACTCTGCTCCAGCAGGGGCATTTCAGGAAATCGAGCTTCCTGCAGACAAAGTGGAGCAAAGTCAAACCACTGTTTCAGAAGATTCATTGTCTTCCAGACCACCAGCAAGGAAAAGGAGGCTTAGTCCATCATCTTCTTCTTCAAGCCCCGCTTCTGATGATCGTGATGACACTTGGGTCCCACCAGCTCAGTCTGAGAGTGATATACGCCACAAGACAATGCTTCTAAAAAGGAAGGTCCCAGAAAAACTTAGAGTTATGGAGGTAGATGTAGAAGAGGGGGGTGATGATGATGATGAAGACGAGCCAGTCATCACGCACATTACTCCCGCCCCAAGGGGATTAGAGACCAACATTCTCACCCTATCCAGAAAGGCTGCTACTGAGCCAACACAGGTTACACCACCACTACCTCCAGCTGCCATATTTTCCAAGGCCCGGCAGGGACCTACATCTAGCTCACCCATCTCATTAGGTAGTGGTAGTAAAAGTCACAGTGTAGGTGCACAGGGCACACATTTTCAAACACCTCTCAAGTTCATCTGGTGTTGAAAGTGGCACATCCAGCAGTGCCAGAAAGTTCTCCTCCCCAGTTTGGGACTTCTTTTCTGTTAGCGCCAAGGAGGAGAACGTTGCTATATGCTCAATTTGTCGGCAAGGTGTTCGGCGTGGTAAGCTTGGTACAAACTATGGTACCGGAGGACAAGCAAGTCATCTAAAAATACACCACAATATCGTGTGGGAGGATCACCTATGTAAGTTAAAAGAAAGTAGAAAAACTAAACCCTTTGAAGTTGGTCAGGAATCAGGGAGCGATATTATTGTGGTGGCAGGTGAAGAACAGGGAGGCATTTCTAGCCCTGTCTCCAGTAGTGCAGTCACTGCAGTGGTAACGCCCACATCCTCCTCAGTAACATCAGAGTGGCACCGCAGTAAGAGCCATACTCAGAGTGTGGGTGAGACACCAAGGCGACCGGCGAGTACCTCAATGAGACAATCTGTGTCGTTGAGCCTTAGTGGGTTAATGAAAACAGCACCACTAAGGAAAGTAAGCCAGCCTACCATTGAGAGCATGTTTAGGTTGGAGGGGCAGTTCCAACACAACCACCCAATGGCACGATTGTACAATGCGAAGCTGGCTAAAATGTTAGCGCTGGACCTTCTTCCTTTTTCATTTGTGGAAGGGGTGGGTTTCCTTGAATTTGTGTCTGCCATCTGCCCGAAATGGAAAGTTCCCAGCCGGTCCTATTTCGCAGGAATTGCTGTTCCGGCACTACATCATGATGTGCTGGAATTGGTTGGACAAGCTTTGCAGAAGAGTGCTGTGCACAATATCCACCTGACAACAGACATGTGGAGCAGTTGCCAAGCCACAGATTACATGTGCATCACTGCACACTGGATCTCTTTTGTGGGGGTTAAAGATAAACTATCTGCACGAGGTGTTGTTGA
Source organism: Triturus cristatus (assembly GCF_964204655.1). Taxonomy (NCBI): domain Eukaryota; kingdom Metazoa; phylum Chordata; class Amphibia; order Caudata; family Salamandridae; genus Triturus; species Triturus cristatus. The sequence goes on from NC_140589.1 coordinate 1,942,883,630, forward strand.
CACAGCTGCGATTTTTGAAGGTACTCGGAAACATGCAACTGTAGCCATGTTCACCATGGAGAAATCTCATACGGCTGAAAACATTTTACATGAGTTTCGCACCAAGGTTTTGGAATGGCTGCGGCCCAGAGGGCTTCGTATTGGTTTTGTTGCCACAGACAATGGCAGTAATGTACTTAAGGCCATGGATCTTGGTTCCTATTTCAGGGTTCCGTGTTTGGCGCACTGCATAAACATTATAGTTCAAGACTTTCTGAAAAAAGAACCCATAGTCAGCAATTTACTGGCCATCTGCCGAAGAATATGCACTCATTTCAGCCATTCTTTTAAAGCTCGGAAGCAGCTGAGGATCATCCAACGTGAATTTGGGGTTCCAGTCAAGGCACTCATCCAGGAGGTGGCAACACGTTGGAACTCAACGTATTACATGCTTGATCGTCTGTACGAACAGCACAGGTCACTCCATGAATATGTCTGGAAAAGAAGAGGGGATGCTAGTGTTAAAGGCATGAAGCTTGAGAGGGATCAATGGACCCTAATTAAATGCCTGACTGAGATGCTGTCTCCTTTTGAGGTCTTCACATGTGAAGTCAGCGAGGAGGACTGTACAATGGGCCAAGCTATCCCATTATTGCAAATGCTAGAGCATGAGCTGAATAATGTGTCTGAATCATACAAAGGTGTAGAGAACAGAAGGCAAGCCCATGACTTGGTGGAGAGCTTATCCCGGCGCTTAACGGAAAATGTAAGGATACAAAATAAAATTTTGTCACAAGAACATTACATTTGTGCCACAATTCTGGATCCACGTGCAAAATTAGGACTATTCCTTGCTTTTTCCGACAATGATGTTGCCCGCGACAAAAGTTGTATAGCTGAAGCAGCCATTAAGTTTGAAAACGAAGGGCTGCTAATTAAAAGCCCGCCACATCAACCCACAACAAGTACTGATACTGAAGCAGGCCATGCAGAATCAAGTGCAACTTCGTCGGCTGAGGGCAGTGCGGTTGGCTCACAATCACAAGCTCAAGCTAGAAATTAAAGAGGGTTTGCGATGCTCAGCAGCGCTGAGCTGGCAAGTTTCAAAGCCCCCTGAGCAATGTCTTCAAATGGGTCGTTCTCCGAGGTAAGGGCTGCGTGCTGAGCACAGATAAAACCACTTGGAACCGGGATGAAAGCAGCCTAGCAATCAAGGGATTAGAGGAGAAAACAGGGCTAAGCCACACGAAACCTCAAAGGTGGATTCGCTGGCGCAGCCAAGAGCGGAATCCAAGCTTAACACGAAAGGGTAAATGGCCATCCTGTAACCTTGCAGCTTCCAATGTGCAGCAGTATCCCGCCTCGGTCGAAAGGCCTCATTTTACCTTCAAGGGCGGCTCCAGGATCTCAGCTGCTGCTCGACAATTCTGGAAGTCCTTCACAGTCATTGAGGCCTGATGGATTCTACGCTGTTCTGAACGCATCAAGACCCACCCTCAACTGGACCAATAAGAGCACCAGCTCACAAGCGAGTCTATTCACAGCAGGCTGACCAGAAAACCCATAGGCAAAGTATTGTAAATTAACAAATGCGTCCAGACGCCGGGACACCACCGCCTTTCTCCGAGGCAAAGCAGAAATGCCTCGGAGAAAGACAGCGACATTTTCGGATTCGGGGGCGTGTTTTCGGATTCGGGGGCGTGTTAAACACGCCCTGAGAAAACTCGCAAAAAACACGCCCCCGAATCCGAAAAGGACGGGGCCTGTTCGGAGAGACAAAGCCTCTTCTCCAATGGCTGTCCAGCATTTAAGAGGCCAGCCAATGGAAAAGAGGAGAGAAGAGGGGCGGGTTCAAGCCCCTCTTCTCCAAAACATTAATTCTCTGGACTTCCGGTTCTGCCTTTCGGCAGACCTGATGGTCCCGAGACCTAAAAAACAAGACAATTGTAAAATATACTCTTAGAAAAACAGTAAGACAAGTTAATTATTTATACACATAGTGGCATGGTAGAGTAGCACTATAAAGCACAGTAGTACATAACATTTTAAATCTCGCCCGTCCTTCTTACTTCCACCCGTCTTTCACTTACAGTGCACCAGGTGCTCTTCTCCATAAAACTTTCAAAGCGGAGTTGAAATCAGATAGATGAGGCCATTGGTTACTCAATACTCCCGCTCCTATGCAAATTAAAGAAATTCTAGTCTTCTAGTTCACTCTTCAAACGTCCCCAACAACTCATACTTACTTACGACATTGGATGGTGGGCGGACTTTATCTGCCCACCATCCTCACGCTAAAAAGGGTGGGGGTCCCGTGGGGACAATTAATTAGGATGATGCGCATCCTGTTTTTTTTACATTCTGGTTGGCGGTGCCGAAAGCAATGCTAAAAATACATGTTGTGCTGCTTTTCCAAGCACAACATGATGGGCCCCGCACGGAGCCTGTCATGTTTTGCTTTGAAAGGCAGGGGGGTACCATAGCATAGGTAGGTACCCTCCATGGGGGCCCCCAAGCATACTCTGCAATGTCTGCATGCCTTTCCGTGGCGGACGGCAATGCCGCCACGCAAAGGCATTCCAAAATGCAGATTATATGGCTGGCGGTGTGTTCAGAGAGACACCACCGCCATATTGAACCCATTTCCGCCTGGTCGACATATGGGGGGTCTGAATTTTTTCTACAGGGATGGCGGGAAGTTTGCACCTGTGGTGTCGGCGGTGAATACCGCTGGCCCAGCGGGGGCAATACGCCCGCCATCCTAATGGGGCCCTAAGTCTCAACAGTACAGTATACATATACATACAGTACACCCTTGCAGTGAGTGTACTGTCAAGTTCAACAATAGTTAAGAATTATGAATCTAACTTACCACCGCCTGCCACTGGTGCTGCCACTCCCCCTACCGCTCCGTTGCTATCTGCAGCAACTGTCGCATCCTCGCCCTCGGCGTCGCCTTCGCTGGCCCCGGCAATGGTGGTCGGTAGTGCGCCTAGAAAACATTACACATTTATTACGCGTCATATACACCTCCCCCCTATTGATCAGTAGCAAGGTTGAAAAATGAGTTAATACTATCATACATCACTAGTACAAATCAGGTAGTAGTAGAGTAGACACTAATAGTTATATATGATCATTGTAGCCTTTGCTTAATTAGCCCTAGCCATGCTACAATTTTACCTTTGTGTCTTTTATTTTTGCACGTGACGTTACCTTTACCGTGCAGCTTAAGACACCTTTGAGCCCACATGACCTGCCTCACACTGCTACTGTCTAGTCTACGCGCTGCGTACAAGCGGTCAACAAACATTAACAAGCCACTTTTTTAGGAAGTACTGGTGTACTGCTGTTACTGTTAGTCCATATTGCTTATCCATAAATGCTACACTTTTTGGCACGGCTGAGAAATGCTTGCAAGTTGCAATATACTAACGCACACCATTTCATTTTTCGCATTACAGACGCGAGATTCCCTTCTACGAACCAGAGCTTCTGAATGATGCAACAACTACCAGTACTAGGTTCTTCTAAGGTGAGGGGTCCCTTCACTCACATCTTCATTTATGAATTTATATAAACTAAATTGCTATGGGATGGTGGTGCTGCCTTCCACCACTGTTCAGTTATCATGATTTAATTCCCAACTGTATAAGTGTAACAATGTATATTGTTTTAATGTTATTGATTTTCCGGTTGGTGCTGCATTTATAAGAAAACAGTGTACAGACCTTCTCAAATTGAAATAAACATTTTGAACTAACATAGACTTGGTGGTATTTGGTGTGGACTAACTTACACGGGTGAGCAAATTAAAGTAAGGGTGTGCATGTGAATTGCTTCCACGACTGAGAGGTTGGGTGTGTTATGTTCTGGGTTGTCTACTTGTTGGGTATCTTAGGTCGAGGGTTCCGAGACCTAATAGTTATGACAAGACAGTACTATAGTCAAGCAGTGGATTTGTGGTGCGTGCGGAATTTCTGATTGAGGTGTGCAAGGAAGGTCCAACATACCATCACCAACATCCTATTTTCTGGTGCAAATGTCTGTGTATGTGCAAGATCCCTACAACAGTAGTATGTCCTATAGGGTATCATATCAAAATAGTAATAAATCTGGTAGGGCTGTTGCTGTGACTTTTCAAAGCCTCAAGATCTATAAGAGTAAAAGTAGTACAAGACAACGACCCAACGGATTGGACTCAATGGCTCGAGCTACTGGTGAATATGAGTTTTATATTACAACCTTTCACAAAGAGTGGCACTGGCCGACTGGGCAAGACTAGCTACTACAGTACAGACAGACTGATAGAATGTAGTAGTAGTAGTACTCAGAGTCATCATAGCGGAGGCAGGGATAAGATTTTTAAACCGTACAGATCGAAGGATAATTGGTGGTAAAAAAATAGCATTTGGAAACAAACAATAGTTCGGGAAAAATATGGGGCAGTACAAGTTATGGAATAAGAAATATTATTAAAAACAAGAAGACTTACTGGGGCCAGCAGAGGAGCCCTCAGCGGTGTCCTCCTGGTGGTGTTCTGTGTGTCCCGCCGACTGCCCAGTCCCTGTCGGTCTGCCCCTGGGTGCTGATGAACAGGAAAGATATAAGAAAGAGACAAACATTGATGGATGGTGTCAAACAAATACAATATTTTTCAACAACGGTCAAAAAACACTTATGTAAACAACAATTGCAATAACTAAATTGACCAATCTCATCTGGTCAACAAGTAATATCGGGGGATTCGCAGTTCGACTACTTAAGTTACTATTTATCAACAGTAATCCAGTCTTCCATTCTGATTCCAGAATACCAAGTTACAACTAAGCCTAAGTACAGCGTACCACCCAACCTAGCCCACCTATTCCAGGCATACCAATTGTACATTAAGTATGCATTTCCACTGTATTCCTCAACAATGCGTATGATCAAATCATGGAGGACACATGAACATGACTACATGTTTTGTATACACCAAATTTGGGTTTGATTGATTGAGGCTGATCTGCTACTGCTAAGTAACTGCTAAGCCTACCTCCACTCATTGAACAAACTAGAAAAGGTTCTAAAGACTGCCGTACTAGCAGCACGTCACATAACTGAGTGAGGGGGGGCATCACACATACCACTAACCAATTAGAAGCTCATACAAAGTACCTAAACCTAAGTATCAATCCGCCCCTATCTATTAGTGACAGGACAAAGTAAGGAGTGGACGTGAGTCACTGTAGCATTACGTAACTTAATTTCTCTAAAATAAACTCGTAAAGAATCACGCTAAGCAAGCGCAAACGCAAAGCTGCAAACAAGTAAGATTAGTAGTAGCGCAGAAGAGCACCTGTGTCAAAAAAAATCACAGACTTTTAAACGTAATTAACCTGGAATGTAAGCAGCAACATTCTAGCTGGTTGGAAGGAAAAAAAGATATTTGCAATATATAACACAGAGCAGAAGAACAGACACAAAGTAGTAATAATTAAATAGGTACTCACCAAGCCCCGGAACCTCCACTCCCAGCAGGTCCTGCTCACGGTCCAAGATGTTGGACCACCGGTGCGTCAGCTGCGCCTGGGTGCGCCGAACACCAGAGGAGCGTGACACTGCCCGGCGCACCTTCCCCCACCTCTGCCGACGCTCCCGGAGGCCGTACCCAGACCCAGGCCTGCCACCTGCTGCCAGGGTTGAGGGGAGGTGGCGCTGCACAAAGAAAATTAGTGCAGCCAACTCCACCTCCCCAAAGAAGGCCCGTGCCTGCACCCCTTTTGGGAGCCGCCTTCCGCAAGGAAGGCAGTCGCGGCTCTGGCTGCGCCGGCGAACAGCCCTACCCTTGGACATGGTTCTGGGGACGGGGCGGGAAAGAAAAGGTAAAATAAATAAAGGAGTAAAGGAAATAAATAGCAGGCAATAGAAAGAGAAAAAGTAGCTAAAAAACAAAAAAATAAGTAGACAAAAACCAAAAATATAGAGGCAGGAAAATAGTTAGAGAAATATTAAGTAATAAAGATCCCAAAAAAGTGGCTATAAACAAAGGATTGAAAAGATTTTGGGAGGATTCAAAATCAGGCCCCAGAACCATGCAATTGAGTGAAAAACAAGATGGCCGCGCCCATTGCGACCACGTGCGCAAGTTCGCGCGATATTTTCTCCCGAGCATGCAAAAAGCAACGAGATCTAGTAAAAGCGGTCGCGAACAGGAAATATCGACCGCGAACGGGCGCGAACATGCATTGCGTGACCCGGAACAGGAAGTAAGCATCGCGAGAGGGCGGGACAAGTGAAAACAAGATGGCCGCGCCCGTGAGCAACCGCATGGGTAAGTTGGCGACCCGCGATCACGCAAAAAATACCGCGAACAAGCGGGAAAAAAACGTCCGCGTCTCCGTGATATTTCCGGCATGTTTGCGGAGATTTTTAGCATTTTTGCGATAGTTTGCGAAAGTTAATTTCGCAAATTCCGCCCACCCCTAGTACTAACCATGCTCTGGCAGTTGTTAACTTCTCTTGGGGAGGGGTAACTGGCCTAAAGAAGGTTGTGGTAAGTGCAGACCTACCAGTAGAATGTTTGCTAGGGAATGATTTGGAGACCTCAGCATGGGCTGAGGTGGAACTGACTACTCATGCAGCAATGCTAGGTATCCCTGCAGAAGTGTTTGCCCTGACAAGGTCAAAAGCAAAGCTGAAAGAAACTGAACAGGCCCTGGATCCTGGAAAAATGGACCAAGGACCTCCCAAGAGGAGGAGTAGCAGGGGTAAGGCAGTGCCTTCCCCCCAGGATCAGTCTGAAGAGACTCTTTTAGCAGAAGAGGATCTGACCCCTGAAGAAGGAACTGTCTCAGATGAACTTGAGCATGATCAGTTTGAGTTCTTGGGGACAGGGGGACCTTCTAGGACAGACTTGAGCCTGGAGCAGCAGAGCTGCCCCACTCTTGAACCCCTCAGACAGCAGGCTGCTGCTGAGGCTGCTGGGAATGCTGGTGGAACCCATAAAATATATTGGGATGATGGACTCCTTTACTCTGAGGGTCGAGACCCCAAGCCTGGTACAGCCAGGAGGTTGGTCATACCTCAGAAGTTTAGGGGCTTCCTACTCACACTGGCCCATGATATTCCCTTAGCAGGACACCTAGGCCAAAATAAGACTTGGGACAGCATTGTCCCTCACTTTCATTGGCCTCAGATGAGTGAGGACTGTAAGAGCTTTTGTAGCTCTTGCATTACCTGCCAAGTTAGTGGCAAGTCAGGTAAGTCCACAAAGGCCCACCTGATACCACTACCTGTGGTGGGGGTTCCCTTTGAACGGGTAGGGATTGACATTGTTGGTCCCCTTGACCCACCAACAGCATCTGGGCTCAGGTTTATTCTGGTGGTAGTGGATCAGGCCACCAGATACCCAGAGGCTATTCCCTTTAGAACCATCACAAAACCTGTGGTGGCAAGAACCCTCATAGGAATCTTTTCCAGGGTGGGTTTCCCTAAGGAGGTATTTTCCGAAAGAGGTACAAACTTTATGAGTAGTTACCTCAAGGCAATGTGGAAGGAGTGTGGTGTTAACTACAGGTTCACCACCCCTTATCATCCTCAATGCAATGGGCTTGTTGAAAGATTTAACAAGACCCTAAAGGGTATGATCAAAGGACTCCCAGAAAAGCTTCGGAGAAAATGGGATGTCCTTCTGCCCTGCCTTCTCTTTGCATACAGGGAGGTGCCACAGAAGGGGGTTGGTTACAGCCCTTTTGAACTTTTGTTTGGCCACCCTGTTGGAGGGCCACTCTGCTAGTGAAGGAGGGATGGGAGTTACCTCTCAAGCCCCCTAAACAGGATATTTTGGACTATGTACTTGGTCTCCGCTCCCGGATGTCTGAGTACATGAAGAAGGCGACCAAAAACCTTGAGGCAAGTCAGAAATTGCAAAAAGCCTGGCATGACCAAACGGCTGTACTGGTGGTGTACCATCCAGTACAGAAGGTATGGGTGTTGGAGCCAGAGGCCACAGCAGCTCTCCAAGATAAATGGAGTGGACCCCATACCATTTTGGAAAAGAAGGGAGAGGTCACCTATTTGGTGGACCTTGGCACTCCCAGAAGTCCCCACAGGGTATTTCATGTAAACAGACTGAAACCATAGGTGGACAGGGCTGACATGGGCTTGCTCATGGCAATGGATGAAGGAAAGGAGGAGGAGAGTGACCGTCTCCCAGACGTGCTCTCTCACAACCCTGATGATGGGTCAGTGGACGGTGTAGCCTTGGCAGGCAGCCTCACTGCCCAGCAGCAGTCTGACTGCAGACAAGTTCTCCAGTCATTCAGACATATGTTTTCACTGACTCCAAGTCAGACCACCTGGTGCACTCATGAAGTGGACACTGGGGACAGTCTGCCTGTGAAGAATAAGATCTACAGGCAACCTGACCATGTCAGGGACTGCATAAGGACAGAAGTCCAAAAGATGTTGGAATTGGGAGTAATTGAGCCCTCAGATAGCCCTTGGGCTAGCCCAGTAGTCCTGGTACCCAAACCTCACACCCAAGATGGCAAGAGAGAGATGAGGTTCTGTGTAGACTACAGAGGACTCAATGCAGTCACTAGGACTGATGCACATCCCATTCCCAGAGCAGATGAGCTCATAGATAAATTGGCCTCAGCCAAATATCTGAGCACATTTGATCTGACAGCTGGCTACTGGCAGATAAGGTTAGCTGAATCTGCAAAAGCCAAAACAGCATTTTCTACCCCTGGTGGGCACTATCAATTCATTGTAATGCCCTTTGTTTTGAAAAATGCACCTGCCACTCTTCAAAGGTTGGTGAACCAAGTCCTCACAAGTCTGGATGACTTCAGTTTAGCATATCTAGATGATATTGCTGTCTTTAGCTCCACCTGGGAGGATCACCTGATCCACCTGAGGAAAGTTTTGGAAGCCCTGCAAAAGGCAGGACTCACTATCAAAGCTACTAAGTGCCAGATAGGGCAGAGTCAGGTTGTGTACCTGGGTCACCTTGTAGGTGGAGGCCAGGTTCAACCACTTCAGAGCAAAATCCAGACCATCATGGACTGGGTTGCTCCAACCACCCAGACTCAGGTCCGAGCTTTGTTAGGCCTGACTTGTTATTACAGAAGATTTGTAAAGGGATATGGATCCATTGTGACCCCCTTAAATAACGTAACCTCTAAGAGGATTCCCAAAAAAGGTTCAGTGGACTGTCAGCTGTCAGAAAGCTTTTGATGACCTAAAACAGGCCATGTGCTCTGCTCCAGTGCTCCAAAGCCCCAACTACTCCAAAGAATTCATAGTTCAAACTGATGCATCTGAGGTGGGGGTAGGTGCTGTATTATCACAACTGAATGTGCCCCCCTGCCTGACTGCCTCGTTGCCGCCGCGTGACCACGCCCCCTGCCTTCGAGCAGCGTGGTCCGTGCCTGCCTGTCCTGCCCCTGCTGTGTTTTGCTGTTTTGCCTGTGTATATTGTTAATCTTCACCTTTTTGTTTTTGTAATAGTCTGCCATTAGTATTGCTTCTCATTCCTGTTGGCCCTTTCGCTGCCCTTCGTCCTCCCTCCCCGATTCCCGCCACCGCCGCTAACCCCGCCCCTTTTTTCCTTCTGTTCCCTCCCCGCTCCCGCCTCCCAGCTGCTCCGCCCCCCCACGCACTTGGCCATATATGGCGACCGTGCGACGCAGGTGAGTGTGACCTAGTTCTAGGACACCCCCGCGCCGCACGGCCACCAGCTGCTGCGTGTGCCCCCCTGCCTGACTGCCTCGTTGCCGCCGCGTGACCACGCCCCCTGCCTTCGAGCAGCGTGGTCCGTGCCTGCCTGTCCTGCCCCTGCTGTGTTTTGCTGTTTTGCCTGTGTATATTGTTAATCTTCACCTTTTTGTTTTTGTAATAGTCTGCCATTAGTATTGCTTTTCCTTCCTGTTGGCCGTTTCGCTGCCCTTCGTCCTCCCTCCCCGATTCCCGCCACCGCCGCTAACCCCGCCCCTTTTTTCCTTCTGTTCCCTCCCCGCTCCCGCCTCCCAGCTGCTCCACCCCCCCGCGCACTTGGCCATATATGGCGACCGTGCGTACGCGCAGCGGTCACGCGCAGCGGGCGCGCCGATTGTGCACCAAAGGCGCGCCAAAGGCAAGCCCGTCTACGCCCGTCCGCGCCTGGACCGCGCCCAGTGCCAGGACCCCTGGCCCACGAGGACCCCGGCCAACCCGCCTGACGTACACCGCCGCCACCCTCAGCACACTCAACACCGGTCGACTCCCAGGATGCTACCAAGCCACCCCACGACGCACCCACGGACCCTTCAGCTGCCACGCCTGCAAGTTCACCTGCATCCAGACCTGCAGCGCCAAGCCGAAGCCGGACACCAGCAGCAGCCACCTCAAGTGCATCCTGCTCAACACCCGCTCCGTCCACAGACACGCCATCGAACTCTGGAACCTCCTCGACACCACAGCCCCTGACGTGGCCTTCCTCACGGAGACCTGGATGAACGCCTCTTCAGCGCCCGACATCGCCATCGCCATCCCAGAGGGATACAAGATCACCCGGAGGGACCGCACTGCCAACCAGATGGGAGGAGGCATCGCCATCCGCATCACGACCAACACCGACAACACCCTTACCACCGCCGAACACCTGCATTTCCAGATCCACACAGACCCGAAGACCACCCTCAGAGGCACCCTGATCTACCGACCTCCAGGACCACGCACCCAATTCAGCGAGGACATCGCCGACTTCGTCAGCCCGCACGCCCTCCCCTCCGCTGACTACATCCTCCTGGGGGACCTCAACTTCCACCTGGAGAACAACAACGACCGCAACACCAGCACCCTGCTCGACAACCTCGCCAATCTTGGACTCAAGCAGCTGGTATCCACCCCCACCCACCTCGCCGGACACACACTCGACGCAGTCTTCTCATCCAGCACAGACATCGCCTTCAGCCACGCCACAGAGCTTCAGTGGACGGACCACAGCTGTGTCCACTTCACCTTCAAAAGAACGACGACCCACCACCGCCAGCAACAGGTTGCCCGCAGAAGCTGGAACAAGATCACAGCCGACCAGCTCGTCACCTCCCTGAGCCAACACCCTCCTGCAAGCTCAGCGAACCCCAGCCAGGCCGCCGACAACCTCACGAAGTGGATCAGCAACTGCGCGGACGAACTCGCCCCACTGAGGACCCCGCCCAGCAGACCCGGCAGCAAGAAAGCCCCATGGTTCACCGACGAACTCAAGAGCTCCAAGAAGAACTGCCGAACCCTCGAGAAAGTCTGGAGAAGGGAACCAACACCGGACAACATGACCACCTTCAAGCTGGCCACCCGGAAGCACCACCAGCTGATCCGCGCCGCCAAGAAAACCGCATTCAAGGACAGGCTAGACAACAACGCACACAACTGCAAGGAACTCTTCAACATCGTGAAAGAGCTATCCAACCCCAGCGCAGGAAACAACGACATCACCCCATCGCAAGACCTCTGCAACTCCCTCGCCTCATACTTCCACAACAAGATCGCAGACATACACAACAGCTTCAGCACCCAACCAACACACACCACGACCGAACCACCGCCCCCCACCACCACCCTCCGCACCTGGACCCCGATCAGCACCGAAGACACCATCCGCATGATGAACACCGTCCACTCCGGATCTCCGACCGACCCTTGCCCTCACCACGTCTTCAACAAGGCCGACGCTGTCATCGCACCCCACCTACGGGACATTATCAACACCTCCTTCGACACCGCCACCTTCCCTGAGAGCTGGAAGCACGCCAAACTCAGCGCTCTACTCAAGAAACCCACAGCGGACCCCACCGAACTCAAGAATTACCGCCCCATCTCGCTCCTCCCGTTTCCAGCCAAAGTCATCGAGAAGACCGTCAACAAGCAGCTGGCCGCCTTCCTTGAGACGAATGGATCCCTCGACCCCTCACAGTCTGGCTTCCGAGCCAACCACAGCACCGAGACCGCCCTCATCGCTGCCACCGACGACATCCGAGCCCTGATGGACAACGGAGACACAGCGGCCCTCATCCTCCTAGACCTCTCCGCGGCATTCGACACTGTCTGCCACCGCACCCTAGTACAGCGCCTCAGCTACGTCGGAATCCAGGAGAAGGCACTGGAATGGATCATCTCCTTCCTCGACGGAAGAACACAGAGAGTCCGCCTACCACCGTACAAGTCAAAAGCCTCCGAAGTCATCTGCGGCGTCCCTCAAGGATCCTCCCTGAGCCCCACCCTCTTCAACGTCTACATGAGCCCCCTCGCGGCCATCGCACGCAAACACAACCTCAACATAATATCCTACGCCGACGACACCCAGCTGATCCTCTCCCTGACCAACGACCCCGCCGCCGCCAGAGCCAATCTGCACGAAGGGATGAAAGATGTAGCCGAGTGGATGACGACCAGCCGCCTGAAGCTGAACTCAGACAAGACGGAGGTCCTCATCCTGGGCTCCTCGCCCTCCGCCTGGGACGACTCCTGGTGGCCTCCCGCCCTGGGCTCCGCACCCAAACCAACAGACCACGCGCGCAACCTGGGCTTCATCCTGGACTCCTCCCTCTCCATGACCAGGCAAGTCAACGCCGTATCCTCGGCGTGCTTCAACATCCTACGCATGCTACGGAAGATCTTCTGGTGGATCCCCACCGAGACCAGGAAGACCGTCACCCAGGCCCTCGTCACCAGTCGACTGGACTACGGCAACGCCCTCTACGCTGGTACCACCGCCAAGCTCCAGAAGAGACTCCAGCGGATCCAGAACGCCTCAGCCAGACTCATCCTCGACATCCCACGAACCAGCCACATCTCCGGACATCTGAGAGACCTGCATTGGCTCCCCGTCAACAAAAGGATAACCTTCCGCCTCCTCACCCACGCACACAAAGCACTACACGACCAAGGCCCGAGCTACCTCAACAACCGAATCAACTTCTACGCTCCCAAACGCCACCTCCGATCAGCCAACGACGCCCTCGCCGCCGTCCCCCGCATCCGAAGAGCAACAACGGAGGAAGGTCCTTCTCCTACCTGGCCGCCAAGACCTGGAACTCCCTCCCGACCGACCTGCGCCTGACCCAAGACCACCTCTCCTTCAGGAAGAAGCTGAAGACCTGGCTGTTCGAGCAGTAACGGCACCCCCCCTCCCCCCAGCGCCTTGAGACCCTACGGGTGAGTAGTGCGCTCTATAAATGTCTTGATTGATTGATTGAATGAAGAGGGCCAGGATCAACCAGTAGCTTTTATTAGCAGAAGGTTGACCCCCAGAGAGAGACGTTGGTCAGCTATGGAGAGGGAGGCCTTTGCTGTGGTCTGGGCCTTGAAGAAGCTGAGGCCATACTTGTTTGGCACTCACTTCCTTGTTCAAACAGACCATAAGCCCCTCCTATGGCTAAAACAGATGAAGGGTGAAAACCCCAAGCTACTCAGGTGGTCCATTTCCCTACAGGGGATGGACTATACAGTGGGACATAGACCTGGGAGCAACCATGCCAATGCAGATGGCCTCTCCAGATATTTCCACTTAGAACATGAAGACTCAACTGGTCAAGGTTAGTTTAATGTCCCTGCGTTTGGGGGGGGGGGGGAGTTATGTAGGAGAGTGGCATCGACTGCATAGTTGCCCCCAACTTTTTGCTGATGTTTTGACTGTTTTCTGACTCTAGGCAGGCTGTGGTCCTGCTATTCAGGACCCCAGCCTATCTGCTTCCTCTCTAAACCGATGTGAGTACCCTAGGTACATACCAATTGGATACTGAGGTCACCCTGTGAGCCCCTTGTAGATGGTGCCCTAGGTACCCAGGGCATGGGTCTCTCAGAGGCCTACCAGGGGCTGCAGCACTTTTTGTGCCACCCCTGGGACAGCCATACAAACTGACACCACCAGACCACTACTGTAGTCTGGGTAAGGTGGTGCTAATACCCCTTTTATAGGGATATAGGTACCCTGTATCCCACTTAATTACAACATATATATCCTCGTAGGTCACCCCTAAGGCAGGCCTTGCTAATCTTACAAGGCAGGGTGCTGAGATATATGTGAGGGGGAGCCCCTATCTGAGTAGGGCCTCTCTGCAACCTTCATTAAAACTATTGCGAGGTTGTTTGTAGTGAAGCCATACCATATGCTCTTAACCGCATTATAAGTAATTGCGATAGAGTGATATCTTGAGAGTGGCTGCACAGAACCATGTCGTGTTTGGTGTCAAACATGTAGGAATCATACCCCCAATCCAGCCATGGGGCTGAGGGCATGATTCCCCCTGCTAGAGGGGCGATATGGTAAAAGCGGCAGATTTTAGACACCAATTTAAAAGTGTACATGTAGTACAAAATGGATGCTACCCGCCACCCACACGACTCTGGCTGCCTGTTGCTGGGCAGAACTCCAGCCACGGCAGCTGGACAATAGGGATCTTGTTGCAGGGAGGTGCTCCCACCTCCCCAGACAGACTATGTGGATTGGAACTGGGTGGGTGCACAATAGGATGTCTTTCAGAGTTGCACATAGGCTTCTCCAGTGCCTATTTCTGCATACACCACCTGGAACCGGTTCAGGGGCATCCTGTCCCCTGCCCTTGTGGGAAACACACAAAGGGGAGAGAGTGTAGCCACCCTTTCCCGCCTGAACTCTCATTGGTGGGCTCTGATTTAGCCACCCACCTATACCTCTGGATAAAGGTGGGTGCAGGGTCCCCAGAGCCTCAGATTATTCGTGGACTCTACAGACTTGAACTTCGACTTGCTGCCGCACAGCTGAATGAAGAAATCTCCCTTGGGGTAAAGGAGTTACCCCCCTGCTTGGCAGGCACCTGAAACCCTGCAAGTGACCCGTTTGGAACTTCGCTGCTCCTACAGACATCGACGACTCCTACCCACACTGAGGTGGGGTTCCAAGCATCCCAGAGGGCAGTGAGTGTGCACAGCAAAGCTCAGCACCGTGGACCACGTGGGTGCCGAGATCCCCAATACCCCAGGACACCGGCCACCTCTTGCACAGCACACAAACCTGATGATGACCGGGGAAGTTGGGCTTTGGCCCATTTTTGAGCCAACCTCTCAGCATCAATTGCGCCAAAGATCGATGCCCTAGCCCACTCCGGCGACCCGTGGGTGCTTCTTCATGCACGCCAAATTGCTGCCTCCCGCAGTCCCTTGTCTCTCGACTGGTGGGCCCTAGCGGAGGTCAATCTTCACTTTCAAGAGGTCCCCTGGCTGCTCCAGGCCTGCTCTTCAGTCTCCTTGCTGGAGACCTCGCACAGACCTCATGGGTCTGCACCAGTAGCTGTTTTGTGATTCCTGCGTGGGTTGCGGTTGCCAAGGCTTAGTGCATCAAATCCGGACACTAACACCGCAGCAATCCTCATCCTTTGTGGGACAGTTGCCCTCTAGAAGCTGGCCTTCCTTGAAGCCTCCTGGAGCCCGTGGCTGCTGATTCAAGCTACACCTCTTCCACCTGGAAGCACCCGACATTGAAGGGCTCTTTCTGCTGAGCCCCCTGGTCACTGTGCCGTGACCCAGACTCTGTCCCCTCTGCTTTCAGGTCCTTCTCTTCAAGATCTACATCTTCAATCTTCACGACATCGACGACGCTTCTTGCTAGCAGCAGTTCTTCACGTTTTGCCATTGAAAATCAGCCAGCGACCCGACATCGAAAACGACCTATGCACCCGGCTTCCCTGGGGCAGGTAACAGTGGTACCTCGGTACTCTCGTGGGTGTGGGCCTTTCAAAAGCTTAACTCTAAAGTCGTGAACTTGAACTCCTGCTAGAAGTGTTTTTAATCTTGTAAATTTCAACCGCGACATTCTCCATAGGCTTTAAAAGAGATCCCGACAGTAGCTTATACCACTGCATGCGTCTCCCCTTCCTCACTAACGTGGGTGGTTTCACAAGGGGCCAGCAACCCTAAATGCCCTAGGCATTGTCTGTAGAATTGTCGTGGTTCTTATACCACTTTTTTAATATATGGTTTGGTCCCCCCCTGGGGCCCTATGATTCCAGTGCTATTTATTGTAACTATCAATGCTTGTTTGAATTGTATCTTTACCTCCAGCCTCAGAAAGAGACTTGTGGGCTTATTCTTAGAATAAATACATATATTTGGAATATATACCTGTGTGGACTACTCTTTCATTTGGTCATTCAAGGGGTTATCTATGGTAAAACAATAAGCTTAACACTCCTTCAAGACTTAGCCTGAAGGCTGCTCTCCACAGCTACCACTAGGATAGCTTTCTTTAAAAGTTGTCTTTTAACCTATCACCTTAAGAGTCGAATTGGACTGGTGCAAGGTGTCCCTATAACTAGTGGACAGCATATGCCAGGCCAACTTCTCACCTGTCTGTTCTGTCTTTCCTAATAATGGAGTAGCCCGGGAGGGTGAGTAGGTCAAGGATGGCCGTTGAGTGGTCTTTAAGCCAGGTTTCTGTAAGGAAGGCGATGTCGATGGATTCACTAAGGAGTATTTTGGGTATTTCATTTGCGTGTCGTACAGCCGAGCGGCAGGTAACGAGCCTGCAGGATAGTGGCTTAGAGTTGGCTTTGGCGGTAGTGCAAGAGTGTATTGTGGTAAGTTGGGTAGGAGGTCTGAGCGAGATGGGAGAGGAGGGGGTTCTTCTCGTTCCCAAGATCACTGGGATGCTGGAGAAATAGGGGGTGTGTTCGGAGATCAGGGATTTGAGAAGGTAAGAGTTACATAGGTCCGTAGTGGCAGAGGGGGAGAGACTGTACCTAGCACGATGCGGCCTAGAAGATCTGTTGTAGAGGGGAATAGTGTTCCAGAGGTTCTGTTGGGAGGGGTGAGTGAGGCAAGGGTGGGGGGGTGCATCCAGATTGCCGAGGGCCTTGTTGTTGTGCAGAACCCTGAAGTCTTCTCTGAGTCTCATAAGTTCCGTCTGAACAGTTGAGAGGTTCAGTTCGATGTTAGAGAGTGTCAGAGCGATAAGATTGAGTATTAGCTCGGGTGGTGAGGAGGGGGTGGAGCATGGGGTTTCGGTGTTGGCCAGAGATAAGAGCCTGATCGGTGGCGGGGGGGAGATGCAGTGTGGCGGGGTCAGAGGGGAGCTAGTGAGGTGGGACGTTGAGGTGGAGGGGTCACTCATGCAGGTAGGTTGTGAGGCCGGGGAAGGGGATATGTTGGAGAGAGGGGGGGGAAGTGAGTTCATGATGAGGAGGAGGAGTGATATTCGGTGGTAGAGGTATAGGTGTAGTGGGTGAGGTTCTGGACTTTTAAGAGTCCAGAGGTGTCAGGGAAACAACACCCGAAGACCCCTGAGTTCCTCCTGTCCCGGTGCACAAATAAACAGAGACACGGGCTTCTCAATGGTGGCGTCAAAGACCAAGGTTTATTTACTGCAGGGACACAGAAATCATAGGAACCACACAGAGGCAGAATCTACGAGACTGTTCAAATTGCATTAAGTGGGTTACTCTTTAAATACACGCAAAATGTCTTTAGGCAACATTACGCGAATATTTCTCATGCCCAACCCGGTATCCCAAACAAACAGTAAATTTGACATCAAACAATAATTAGTCGTAGGTTTTCGGTATTCGATCAGGTCCTCTCGACAGTTTTCCATTCTTTGCCCGATCCTCCCCATCATAAAAATCGTAACCTCCCCATTGTAAAAGCCCAGAAGGAAAGGAGCAGAGCCAGGTGCAAAGGATTGAAACGTAGGATAAGAGGTGTTTATGGATCATAAACGGGCATGGCTACCGTCTTCCGCCTTTCAGTCAGGACAACGGACACGAGAACCAGTATAGCAGGACTGGCCTCAGGCAAGGGAGGCAGCTTGATTCTGCCTAGTCATGCAGCGTCAGTCTTTCTCGGGCTCGAGCTTACGTGTCTTTAACAAGGTGACTCTGACGGGGTCATCGTCCATTCATTGACTATGTGAGGGCAAGAAACAAGATGGATGCCGTAACTAAAATGGATGCCATGACTTTACAACAGAATGCCCTATTTTTCAGTGAATTCATGCTAGTTGCGCAGCGAAAACACTGTCATGCTTATAATGGATCATTTGCGGTTCATTGGTACCAAAATCGTGTCAGTACTACGATACCGAATTCACGGGTTCGGATCGCTACAGAACCTCAGACCGTCCTTTTGCCCTTACATAGGCAATAACTCACTCTATGTCAGAGTCCATTTGTATTTTCATAAGGTCACTGATATGTTGTTGAAGCATTACTCTATCTCGTGGCGTATCTCTAAAAACAGGTGGTCTTCTTACGCATGTAGAAATGCAGAGATTACATAAGGTAGGACCACACTGAACAATGAGACAGCACGAAAATAAAAATACTAACGCAACACTAGTGACTATCAGAACCTTCCATCCCCACGCAGACAACAGGCTCCAGAACCATCCCATTAATGACCAGTCACCTTCCTCTACATGAATAGAGTCAGAAATCTTATGTAACTTAGAGATGGCCTTGTATACTGTTGGCGCATTATCTGGAATAAAAACACAGCAACTTGATTGGATCATCTTACATACTCCACCTCGATCTGCAAGTAACACATCAAGAACCATACGGTTCTGTAACGTCATGAGGCGATCCGCTTGAAGCTCAGCTGTCAGGTTACTAAGGGCACCTGCAGTTTCGGTGATAGTGGATTCAACTACCCGTGTTAGTTGACGTAAGTTTCTACTGTTGGCCATAGGCCCCCAGAATGGGAGGAAACCCTTGAAAAAGTCTCCTGCCTCTTGGCCAGCAGTATCTTCTTTACTGAAAACACCTCTCACAACTCTAGTTTTGTGATAGTCCGGTGCAGCAGTGTATGTCGGAGGTAACAGTTGAGCGATGTAACATGAGCCTGAGAAGTCAGCAGGCAGCCATGTGTATGCTCTGTCTTGGCAAACAAAGTAGGTACCCTTAGCAGCTAAGAATGCAGGGGAAGACTGTGATGGGAAAACATATGTTTCGATACAGTCACTTTTCCCTAGTCGAGCTTTCGGATTCCTCCCATTTCCTTGCAAACAGACTTGACCTTGGTGGGGTACGACCCAGATCGGAGTTGAGCTCTTACGTTTGTTCTCACCCAGAGTAATGCCATATTCCGTAACATTCCAACCCATGTAAACTCGCAATTCATCCTTGGGAATGAACGGAGTATTATTGACATCTCTAACCATGTCAGTGATTTATACCGAGTGGAGGATAGGTCTCTAGGGCATAAGCGAACATGGTCTGAAATGCCCAGAATGATCCATTATAACTAAAAGGCAGAACCAGATAAGGGATGCCCTTGTCCATGGCATGTGGTATCAAGCCACACACCCAGCAGTTTGTTGTGTTAACCACTAGTTGATGTTGGTGCAAGAGCTGAATGAAAGTGTTATTTATAAACTCAGAGCGTCGAGCTTGCTCGTGGGCAGGAAAAGGATGGAAAGAATGAAGAGAAACAACAGTCGGAGAAACAGGAGCATGGGGAGATACTGTAGATGTAACAGGTGTAAAGATCAACTGAATACCAAAAATAATTCCGCCTACCAAAGTTATTAAAACAATTAGAAGTGTCAGAGTACATTGCATTAGGAAACATTTACTGTATAATATGTCATATAGTTTTGTCTTGTGCACATTTATGACATTAACCCGTCGTAGTTCAGGAAGCTCCATCTTCTACAACCGTTCGCAATGGATGGTTTGTACCTGTTAAAAACTTGCCTCTGTTTACCCTGGGAGTTCCCAGGATAGACAGAAGAAACCGACCTTGTGTCTGATTCCCTGCAAATTAAAACAAGGCACACGTTACGACCCTACGGTAACCCAGATGGTAAGGTGTGAGAAACAAAAATAAAAAGATAAAAATTTGAGCAAACTTCCTGACTGAATGGAATGCAATACGATCAAAACAGTTTTCAAACAGAGAGGTAACTATGCAATGTCATTAGTTCATAACATGTGAACGTAGATTATATCTGTACTTTCCGGGTCTTGTCTGGTCTTGAAATAGCTGGTCTATAGGTGCGGAAATGTTCGACTCCACAGGTGACAAATGTTCACTTTGTGCAATACTCGGTTCAAGATTCAAAGGAACGGTTCCTGCTGAGGTATCAAAGTTCTGTGTTTCAGTTCGTGGGTGGTCCGTTATGTACTCTGCATCACTGAAAGGGATGTGCCTAGGAACAGGTTCTGTCTCGGATACACCAATTCCCTGTCTAACCCAGTTGTCATAGGGGAGTGGGAGAGGGACACGCTTCGTATGGCTAGCGTGCACCCAATTTTTTCTTCCAGCTAGGCGTACAGCAGTTCTTGTTGTTAGGAGTACCTGGAACGGACCTACGAATCTTGGTTGGAGGTTCCGAGTACGTTCAAAGTTCCGTACTAAAACTTGGTCGCCGGGTTTCAACGTGTGGCCTGGGCTCTCCGGCAGTTTAGGCAAGGATTCGAATACCTGTTGATGAATAAGGCTCAATTTAGCAGTCAGATCATGAAGGTAATCAATCAACATTGGGTATTCAATCTGTTTGAATTCCTTTGGCCTAGGGACTCCCCAAACATTAGCAGGGCGGCCGAACACAATCTCATATGGGCTGAGCCCTACTCGAGAGTGTACAGTCGCTCTGGTGGACAGTAAAGCTAAAGGCAGTGCGTCTGGCCAAGAGAGACCAGTGGAAGCTTGAATTTTAGCAAGTTTCAGCTTCAGGGTGCCATTGTACCCTTCAACCAAACCCGCTGACTGTGGGTGATTCGCACTGTGAAATTTTTGGGAAATACCCAAACCCGCACACACACTCTTCATAACTTTCCCTACAAACTCACTTCCATTGTCCGACCAAACAATCCGTGGCATACCATACCTGGGGAAGTATTCTTTGAGGAGGATTTTGGCAGTGGACATAGCAGTGTTATCCTTTAACGGATAGGCCTCAATCCATCTTGAGAAGGCACAGACTACCACTAGGACGTATTTGAGATTGTTACACCTGTCCATGTGGATAAAATCCAACTGAATCACTTCAAAGGGACAAGAAGGGGGAGCAAAATGGCCAGTTGGGGTTGGGGTTCCCTTACCAGGATTATGCATCAGGCATATCATGCAATTTTTCACCACTCTTTCCGCACACTTAGTAATTCCATCGTTCTTCCATACTGGAGCTAACATTTTACAGATCCCTTTCGAACTGATGTGTGCCGCTCCATGCGCCATCATGACTACTGCAAGTACATACGCATCAGGTAACATCCAACGTTGCTGCTCAGACAAATCAACCCAACATCCACTTGAATCCATTTTACCCGTTTTCTCCTTCCATTCATTCTTCTCGTTTTCAGTTGCTTCATTCTGGATTGCCTTCACACTTTCAATCGTATTCTCACACATTCCTGATTCAGCAATCCATCTTGCAGACGTTGCAACGTACATTCGGCTCGTCATGTTCTTGGCCGTTTCTTTAGCGACCTCATCAGCAAACGCATTTCCACGCCCAACATCATCCGTAATCTTTCAATGTGCACTGCATTTCACAATTGCAACTTCATTCGGTAGAGTCAGGGATTCCAATAGATCACTGACTTACTGTCCATGTTGGATCTTAGTCCCATGGGACGTGAGAAAACCTCTTTCTCTCCAGAGACGTCCAAAGTTGTGTGCAACGCCGAAGGCGTATTGGCTATCAGTAAACACATTCACTCTCTTTCCCTCCGTTAAAACACACGCTCTTGTTAATGCAATTAATTCTGCAGCTTGGGCAGAGTTCTGACTTACTCTTGCAGTCTCAACAATCGTACTTAAAGTCGTAACTGCATACGCGGCCGTCACATCACCATTCTGTAACTTAAAACAAGACCCATCGACATATAAAGTGCCGTCTGGATCTGGCAACGGAGTGTCTTTTAAATCAATCCGACCTTTTGTCTCTTCCTCAGTTCTAAAACAACAATCATGGGGCTCTGAATCACTCGACTCCTGAGTAGTCGGTAACAGCGTTGCTGGATTCAAGATGTTGCATCGCTTAATCTGAATGTGATTTGCCAAAAGCGTCAGTTCATAGCCTGATAGTCTAGCACTGGTGAGGTGCTGAGTTTTCGTTCGATTCATGAGTGTATCCACAGCATGTGGGACCATGACTACTAACATGTTGTTCATGACTAGTCCAGCAGACTGTCGGATCGACACCGCAGCTGCTGCTGTAGCTCTCAAACAACTTGGCAACGCTCTTGCTACTGGATCTAATGTGGATGAGAAATATGCACAAGGCCGCTGTTTGTCACCAAATTGTTGCGTTAAAACACTCAAAGCACAACCTTCTCTTTCATGGACATATAGTGAAAACGGCTTACTGTAGTCAGGAGTACCCAACACAGGAGCTGAACACAGCGCATCACGTAAGTCGGAGAAGCTCTGTTGACATTCGTCAGACCATGGCAAAGGGCTCGGAACACCTTTTCCAGTCAGGGCTACCAATGGTTTCGCCATGAGAGAAAAATTTGGGATCCATTGTCTGCAGTATGACGTAACACCCAAAAACGCACGCACTTCTCTCTGTGTGCTTGGTACAGTCATCTGTGAAATTGCTTTGATTCTCTCTGGGGTCAACCTTCTTCCCTCTTTTGACAAAAGATGACCTAAGTAGGTCACTTCTTGGCAACAATATTGCAGTTTAGAAGGTGACACTTTGTGATGTAAGTCTGACAAATGACGTAATAAAGAAATTGTAGCTGCTTTGCAAGTTTCCTTGTCATCAGCAGCCAGTAAAAGATCGTCTACGTATTGGATCAGAGCAACACCATGAGGAAGTACAAGGGCATATAATTGACTCTTCAATGCTTGGCTGTAAATTGAAGGGCTCTCACAATAACCTTGTGGAGCGCGTTTGAATCTGAAACTGCGACCTCCTAAGGAGAAGCCAAAAATGTCTCTACTTTCCTCGGCTATGGGAATGCTGAAAAAGGCATTTTTCAAGGCGATCACTGTAAACCATGAAGCTGAGGCAGGAATCAACGTCAATAATGCAGTGATATCTGGTACCACAGGAAACTGTGGAATCACTATTTTGTTAACCTCTCTGAGGTCAATCACAAATCTGTAAATTGGAGGTTTGGAAGGGTCAGTACGTTTCAAAATCGGCAGAACAGGACTATTGCAGACATTTCCTCTAGTTTCCTCAATCACATCTTTCTGTATTAAATCTTTCACAATCAGCAAGAGTGCACGTTCACCTTCATTCGAAATCCGATATTGTGGGATTCGTGGGAATTTAACATTAGCTTTCAGACTTACTACATAAGGCGGAATTTCCAAGAGGCCTACATCGTTAGGACCAGTCGCCCAAAGAGTATCAGGGAGAGAACGCAGCTCCGGTGGGAGCTTATCCATCGACATATACATTGGAGAGATGACTCTTTTGCCTAATGTGAGCTGTACTCCCGAAGGAGAACAGTACAGTGTCGCATGCAGGCGTTTCAACAGATCTAAACCAAGCAGATTCTCATTACAACCGGTTGTTAGAATAAGGGGCGCTTCCAGTTCGCATGGCCCAACAGATATTGGCAAAGGACTAGAAACAGGATTGTGAACAGGGGCGCCTGAAAAACCTACTGAAGTGTTCGTTAAGCCAGACAAAGGTGCGCCAGGGAGTTTCGCATGCATAATTGAACTTTTTGCCGCACCAGTATCCAACAGAAACGGTTCGACCACGCCTGAGGTAACTACTGCGACATAAGGTCCACTCTGATCAACTGGAACTGATACTACTCCCTCTCTTTGCCTGTGGCTGTCCTAGTGCTCGCTTCTCTGAATGTCTTCATTATGATCATAATAATCTTCAACATGGTACTGTGGAGATCTACCTGGTTGCGTAGGTTGTACATTTCGCTGATCGAAATAATTTGATTGGCGATCAGTCTGTGGTGTCATCGTACCACGCCCTCTACCTCTAGGAGCTTGCATAAACCCAACATTACCTCTCTGAGCTGGGACACCACTAGTTTGTGGGTGCAGTACTGGACACTCATTCTTATAATGACCCTCCTTTTTACAATAAGCACACAGATTCCATGCTAACTGTTGTCGGGGAAAACCATAATTAAATCTTTGGGACGTCCCTTGCTGGAATTGTGGCTGTTGCTGATACTGTGGTCGCTGTTGTGAATCTGACTGATTCGAACGAGGCGGATACGCCTGTTGCAAAAGAACTTTGGTCTTTAAATCTTTCGTTTTCTTTTCTGACTTTTCCTTCTCTTCTTTCTCTCTATTCTCGTAATACTGAGCAGTTGCAAGTATCTGTGCTGTTGTCGACACTGCCCATGCACTTTCAGAATCCTTTAACTTGTTACTAAGCTCAGGTAGTAAATTAAACACGAACTTGTCGACAAACAATCTCTGGCCTCCCTCAGTACTCATATCTTGCCCACTGTGGTCTACGAAGGTCTCTTCAAATCTAGTGAAGAAGTCAGAGACGCTTTCGTCCTTCTTTTGTTTGCATGCCGATAGTTTATCCCAATTGACTCGTAACGCTGGCATCAGCGTTTTCATCAGATTAATTATTCTGCCAGGTAAGGCAGCAATCAGAGGCTCAGGTTTAGCACCACCAACTTGTTGCGCATCTGCCGCTACAATAGCTGCCCAATCACCTCCTAAGGCGACTGGGTGGTTCTCTTGCCGAATCTTGGCCCATATAGGCTGTGGCACTACATTACCAAATAACATTTCAATGTCTGCCAAATTCATGACGCACGCTTGAACTGTCTGTGTTAACTCTTTGTAATAACCGGCAGGATTTTTACGTGGGTCTGGTAACGCTTGTTTTACTGCTAATACTTCGGCCCGTTTCCAAGGGATGTGTATCCACACTCTCTGGAAATGTGCCGGGGCAGCTAAAATATTATTAGCCCCATCAGCTTGAACTGCATCACGCCATATCGGTGGAACTTCCCTCATCGGATATTGACCTCGTTTTTTCCTAGTAGTAATCGGTGAACCATCAGGGTCTCTTGTCGCTCGAAGAGGGGAATCATCCCTATAGGCTAAAATCAGTTCTATCGCTCCCCTTACTTCTGAACCTATCACCATTCCGGTGGCGAATTTCTGCTGAATATTTATTAGATCAGGGGGGACGGAATCTAAGTCATCATCTTCCCATTCTTCACACACAAGAGAACACATCACGTCAAAAACATAACGTTGAGTTGGTTCATTCC
Source organism: Triturus cristatus (assembly GCF_964204655.1). Classification (NCBI taxonomy): domain Eukaryota; kingdom Metazoa; phylum Chordata; class Amphibia; order Caudata; family Salamandridae; genus Triturus; species Triturus cristatus. The sequence goes on from NC_140589.1 coordinate 1,942,908,781, forward strand.
ATTGCATAAAGGTGTCTAACACTCTTGGTGCATCATACTTCGCAGCTTTCGACATCCACCTAAGAGCTGTCGAATCTAACGTGTCTCGTTCCTGGGGACCAGGAAGCTGGCTACATCTCTGTATAGAGTCAGAAACGGGGGTCCCAATTAAAGACCTGTAGAGAGGAGTTAAGATATTAGTTACAGGGTCGGTTATTTTCCGACGAACGGAAAGCGGAGTCAGAATATTCACAGGATTCGGGGACAGGACAGCTGAAGCAGATGAAATAGTAAAGGTGGGAGTAGCAGGTAAAGCAGTTTGTGAAACGACAGGCAAAGACGGAACAGGCGACCCAGGAAGAGGGGGTGCCGAAGGAACATTAACCACGGGAAGGACAGGAGCTGCAATCAAAGGAAGTGGAGCAACTATTCCAGGCTGACCAGCAGCTGGCTGTACAACAGGTAGTAACTGTGGTACTGTAATACCCTGTGCATACGGTGGAGGTGAATTCAACAGGTAAGACAACAGAGGATCCTTCTCATGATCCTCCATTGGCTTAGCAGGACATGATGGCAATGCAGGGTAACATTTATCAATTGCCAAATTATATTTTCTATTCGCCATCTCCATTGCTTTCTCAGTCTCGTTGACATGTAGCTGCCTAGCAGACTCCATTAAAGTCAACCCTTTCTCTTTCTGTTCTTTCTTCGTTCTCCTAATTTCTCTCTGTTTGGCTTCTTTGCGCCATACGCGAAAAGAATCAAACATTGCCGGCCGGGCTTTTCTCTTAAACAACTTCATCTCTAGATTGTCTAGTATTTCCGTTTTGAAACTACCATGCGGTGGCCAACTAAGGACACCATCTTTTTTGGTATAACGGACCCATACTTCATTATACGTAATAGGACCCACACCATGTTTACAATAGAGCTCATATGTAGGAGTTCCAATCGGAGGAACCGAACACGAATCCTCCAACCGGGAATCCCCGTTGCAACGTAACCAGGACAAAAAACAATTACTACTGGTAGTCATGACAAACAAAGACAAATTCCAACCAAAATGCGCAGAGAACTTAGGCCTATCAAATGAACTAATACCAAAACAAAGATTATCTAAACAAGAGCAACCAATGATAATCTACGAATTAAACCAGAGCAACAAAGAACAACCAAACTGAGCGTAACCCACTTAATACTTAACTGAAATGTGGAAGACGTCACCAAGGAGAACCCGTCTACGTCTCGCCGTACTAAGGTCTGCACCTCGGGTCCAAGACAGGGCGACAGTCAGGGCAGCGGTCCTCTGTAGCCGTCTGGGAACGGGAACCCTCGTGGAAGAGATCGTCGGGCCACTTTTACGACATGCAGGGATCGATGAAGCGGGGTACCTCCCTCCGGAATCTTCACACGAAACTTCTCGAACTTTTCAGGCTTTGGACCGGTACCGGATGACGTCGCCCCACGTTGGGCACCAATTTGAGGTTCTGGACTTTTAAGAGTCCAGAGGTGTCAGGAAAACAACACCCGAAGACCCCTGAGTTCCTCCTGTCCCGGTGCACAAATAAACAGAGACACGGGCTTCTCGATGGTGGCGTCAAAGACCAAGTTTTATTTACTGCAGGGACACAGAAATCATAGGAACCACACAGAGGCAGAATCTACGAGACTGTTCAAATTGCATTAAGTGGGTTGCTCTTTAAATACACGCAAAATGTCTTTAGGCAACATTACGCGAATATTTCTCATGCCCAACCCGGTATCCCAAACAAACAGTAAATTTGACATCAAACAATAATTAGTCGTAGGTTTTCGGTATTCGATCAGGTCCTCTCGACAGTTTTCCATTCTTTGCCCGATCCTCCCCATCATAAAAATCGTAACCTCTCCATTGTAAAAGCCCAGAAGGAAAGGAGCAGAGCCAGGTGCAAAGGATTGAAACGTAGGATAAGAGGTGTTTATGGATCATAAACGGGCATGGCTACCGTCTTCGGCCTTTCAGTCAGGACAACGGACACGAGAACCAGTATAGCAGGACTGGCCTCAGGCAAGGGAGGCAGCTTGATTCTGCCTAGTCATGCAGCGTCAGTCTTTCTCGGGCTCGAGCTTACGTGTCTTTAACAAGGTGACTCTGCCGGGGTCATCGTCCGTTCATTGACTATGTGAGGGCAAGAAACAAGATGGATGCCGTAACTAAAATGGATGCCATGACTTTACAACAGAATGCCCTATTTTTCCGTGAATTCATGCTAGTTGCACAGCGAAAACACTGTCATGCTTATAATGGATCATTTGCGGTTCATTGGTACCAAAATCGTGTCAGTACTACGATACCGAATTCACGGGTTCGGATCGCTACAGAACCTCATGGGGGAGTGGTGGGAAGCAGTGGGAGAAGGAGCCGGGACTTAATTATCTCCACGTGCGTGGGGGGAGTGTAGTTCATAGTAGGTGTTGTGTATGTTGGGAGGAGAGAGGGTGGACGTTCAGGGGAGGGATTCGGGAGATGTGGAGAGGTCATTGGTAGCGAGGTGGGTTGGGGATGTCGGTCGTTAGGTAAGTATGAGATTTGGGTAGAGGGATGCTCAATTAGGGTGTCTAGGGGGTGTGGGCTCAGGGCTGGGTGGTGGGAAATATGGGTAACCGACGTTTGGGAGAGAGAGAGTTTAAGGGCAGGTTTGGATAGTAGGTCTGTCAAGAAACTGTAGAGGTGATCGAAGGTGTTGAGGTGGTGTTTGGGTGCTTGAATGAGAATGTTGCCGGTTTTATAAATGAAGATGTCAATCTCTCCGTTAAAAGCTGGGGATGGGGAGGTAGATAGTTTGAAACCATATGGGATATTGCCGGATTTGGTGATTGTGAGATAGTTCAGGAGGATGCTTTTCCATTTGGAGGGGCGTTTGGAGAAGAAAATAAGATTAGTTTTTATAGGCGAGGTGAGGCTATGGGAGGAATCAACTATGAGTGTTTTGGGGTGATGAGTCCGTAATTTATGCTTAAAGTTTTTCTTGGCATGTTTGGATAGATTAGATGGGTATAGGATGTTCCAGGAATTGGGACCATGTCTAGAGAGGGCGGGATCTGGGGGAGTGGGGACGGGAGATGGGGGGCATGATGGGCCATCAGGGGGGAGTTGGGAGAAAAAAAGAGAGGATATGGGTCAAAAGAGGTGAGAGGTAGGTGGCGTTTGAGAGTGGAGGTCAGGAGGGGAGGGAGGGTCGTCGGAGGGGGAATTGTAAGGAATAGAGGGGCGGGGGGTGGGGCATAAAGAGGTGAGAGGTAGGAGGTGTTTGAGATGGGAGGTCAGGGGGGAGAAACGCTAGAGGGTGAGGGGAGGAAGTGGAGGGGTCGGGGGAAACCAAAGGGTAGGCCAGAAGCGAGAGATATAGAAGAAAGGGGATAGAGAAACACAACAGAGAAATGCTAATGGTAGTGCTAGAGTAGCAATAATAATAATGATGGAGCATCAGTATTCCAGTGACATTCAACAAAAGGAGCAATAGTCATAGAGATAGCATAAATGATGGTGGAAGCACGCCAAAGTAGTCACATTAAGAACATAGCGGTATAATGAAAATAGTAATGGTAGAGTAGGGAAGCTAGTAATGATGGAACACCAGCACTCAGAATAACATTCAAAAAGTAGAAAAGAAGGTTTAACAAGAGTAAGAATAATCATAGAGATAGCAGAATTATGGTGGTAGCACGCCAAAGTAGTCATATTAGAAGAAAGCCGTGTGAGAAGTTGGCCTGGCATATGCTGTCCATTAGTTATAGGGGACACCTTGCACCAGTCCAAACAACTCATATCGATGATTGGGTTTAAGACAACCTTTAAAGAAAGCTATCCTAGTGGTAGCTGTGGAGAGCAGCCTTCAGGCTAAGTCTTGAAGGAGTGTTAAGCTTATTGTTTTACCATAGATAACCTCTTGAATGACCAAATGAAAGAGTAGTCCACACAGGTATATATTCAAAATATATGTATTTATTCTAAGAACAAATCCCACTAGTCTCTTGAGAGGCTGGAGGTAAAGATACAATTCAATAAAGCATTTATAATCACAATAAATAGCACTAGAATCATAGGGCCCCAGGGGGGGACCAAACCATACATTTAAAAAGTGGTATAAGAACCACAAAAGTTCTGCAGACAGTGCCTAGGGCACTGAGGGTCGCTGGCCCCTTATGAAACCACCCAAGGTAGTGAGGAAGGGGACCCACGGGAAGCGTGTGCAGTGGTGAAAACTACAGTTGGGATCCGTATTAAACCCTATGAGAAATGTCGCGGTTGGAAAATGCAAGAATCTGGACACTTCTAGCAGGAGTTCAAGTTCAGGAGTTTTAAGTTAAGCTCTTGGAGGGCCCACACCCACGAGAGTACCGAGGTACCACAGTTACCTGCCCCAGGAAAGCCGGGTGCATAGGTCGTTTTCAGTGTCGGGCCGATGTCTCGTTTTCTATGTAAAAACGTGAAGAACTGTTGCTGGCGAGGAGTGTCGTCGATGTCGTGCAGATTGAACATGTAGATCTTGCAGGAAAGGACCTGGAAGCAGAGGGGCCAGAGTCTGGGTCACTAGCCAGTGACCAGGGGCCTTAGGAGAAAGAGCCCTTCAATGTCGGGTGCTTCCAGGGCGAAGACGGGTAGCTTGGATCAGCAGCCACGTGGTCCAGGAGGCGTCAAGGAAGGCCAGCTGCTGGAGGGTGACTGTCCCATGAAGGATGAAGGCCGCTGCAGTGTTAGTGTCCGGATTGGATCCACTAAGCCTTGGTAACCGCAACCCACGCAAGGATCAAGAAACAGCTACGGTGCAGACCCACGAGGTCTGAGCAAGGTCTCCAGTGAGGAGACTGTAGGGCAGGCTTGGAGCCACCAGGGGAGTCCTTGAAAGTGAAGTTTGATCTCCGCCAGGGCCCACCAGTCGAGAGACAAGGGACCACGGGAGGCAGCAATTTAGAGTGCGTAAAGATGCGCCCACGGGTCGCCGGAGCAGACTAGGGTGTCATCCTTTGGCACAGGTGATGCTGAGAGATTGGCTCAAAGATGAGCCAAAGCACAACTTCTCCACTGTTTGGGTTTGTGTGCTGTGCAAGAGGTGGCCGGTGTCCTGGGGTATTGGGTATCTCGGCACCCACAGGGTCCACGGTGCTCAGATTTGCTGTGCACACTCACTGGCCTCTGGGATGCTTGGGAACCCACCTCAGGGTAGGCAGAAGTCTTCGATGTCCCTGGGAGCAGCAGAGTTCCAACTGGGTCACTTGCAGTGTTTCAGGTGCCTGCCAAGCAGGGGGGTAACTCCTTTACCCCAAGGGAGATTTCTTCATTCAGCTGAGTGGCAGCTCATCGAAGTTTCAAGTCTTTGAAGCAAAGTTCTCGTCCAAGAATAATCTGAGGCTCTGGGGACGCTGCACCCACCTTTATCCAGGGATTAGGGGAGTGTCTAAATCAGAGCCCACCAATGGGAGTTCAGGCGGGAATGGGTGGCTACACCCTCTCCTCTTTGTGTGTTTCCCACCTGGGCAGGGGACAGGATGCCCCTGAACCGGTTTGAGGCGGTGTATGCAGAAGTAGGCACTGGGGAAGCCTACGTGCAAGTTTGAAAGGCATCCTAAGGTGCCCCACCCAGTTCCAATCCACATAGTATGTCTGGAGAGGTGGGGACACCTCCCTGCAACAAGATCCCTAATGTCCAGCTGCCGTGGCTGGAGTTCTTCCCAGCAACAGGCTGCCAGAATCGTGTGGGTGGCGCGTAGCATCCATTTTGTACAACGTGTGCTCTTTTAAATTGGTGTCTAAAATCTGCCGCTTTTACCATATCACCACTCTAGCAGGGTGGAATCATGCCCTCTCTCCCATGAGGGGATTGGGGGTATGATTCTAAGATGTTTGACACCAAACATGACATGGTTCTGTGCAGCCATTCTCAAGTTATCGCCCTATCGCGATTGCTTATAATGCGCTTAAGAGTATAGGGTATGGCTGCATTACAAACAACCTCGTATTCGTTTTAACGAAAGTTGCAGAGGGGCCCTACTCAGGTAGGGGTTCCCCCTCACACATATCTCAGCACCCTGCCTTGTAGGGTTAGCAAGGCCTGCCTTAGGGGTGACTTATGAGGATATATGTGTTGTATTTGAGTGGGATACAGGGTACCTATATCCCTGTAAGGGGTGCAAGCACCACCTTACCCAGGCTACAGTAGTGGCCTGGTGGTGTCAGTTTGTATGGCTGTCCCAGAGGTGGCACAATAAGTGCTGCAGCCCCTGATAGGCCTTTGAGGGACCCATGCCCTGGGTACCTAGGGTACCATCTACAAGGGGCTCATAGGGTGTCCTCAGTGTCCAATTGGTATGCACTTAGGGTACTCACATTAGTTTAGAGAGGAAGCAGATAGGCTGGGGTCCTGGATAGCAGGGCTACAGCCTGGCTAGAGTCAAAAAACAGTCAAAACATCAGCCAAAAGTTGGGGGCAACTATGCAATCGATGCCACTCTCCTACAAGCAGTATAGTGAAAATAGTAATGGTAGAGTAGCGAGGCTAGTAGGGATGGAACATCAGCACTCATTATAACATTCAAGAAGTAAAAGAAGGTTCAAACAAGCATGACATAGCATAATTATAGGGGTAGCATGCCAGATTGGTCATAGAGAAAAAAAACAGTATAAAGATAACAACCAAAAGGAAACATTAATTAACAATAATTAAGGTAGAAGCATGTCCACATAAATAATAGGTCTGAGAGGGGCCATTAAGGTATCTTGCGAGGAATCAGGTAGGTGAGTGGAGGAGGGGGAAGGATATGGCGAACAGCAAAGAACCAGAGAGAGAGGAGCAAAAAATGCAGGGAATCTGAAGATGGGTTTAGAATAACAAAGCATAGGTAGGAACTTTCCTATAAAATGATGTGGCATGAATGTGAATTGTTATCTGGTAGAAAAGGCCTGTAGGTGGTGCTGAAAACTCAAAAATCAAAACTGTTATGCTTTGAAAGGTGAAGCACTTTTTCAAATTGCTCGGAGAAAAATATGAATAATTCCAGGGTGCACTCTATAAGTTTGGCTACAAATAAATAACTAAATAAATAAATAAAGCAACCAAAAAACAAACATAAAGCGTTAAAGAACAGACTGACTTCCCCCATCATGAAGGCAAGCACAGAGTCAGTCCCCAAGTTTCAGACGGACAAAGCCAGAGTCTCCAGATGCGGCAGAAACCACCATTGCTCTACACACCGCATCCAGACGGCAATGATGTTGTAGACGTGCCTGAGAACCAGGTGGCGGGGAATCTGGAGTGGAGGCAGTGCCATGAGGGCAAGACCAGAGGAGGCGAAAATCAACTTCAAAGAAGTTGAAATAAGTGAGCTAGAATTACCAAACAGATCAGTTTTTTTTCCGAGTTGGGCCAACCATCCTCCATGCTGTGACAGAGGAGGAAAAACAAATATGTCTCCTCGCCGGACACAGTTACGGTCAGCAACAGTCCAGCCAGGGAATGGAGTGTCGGGAAGTCCCAACAGCAGAGGTGAGGAGATAGGGCAGGGGAGGCTCACCGTTAGTGCCAGGATTCAACACCACACTCAGGTCCCGAGGAGTGGACGGCAGAGGAGTACAAAGCCTCAGAGAGTCCCTAGGGCACAGCAGGATCGTCAGTTATGAGTCCAGTGAGTGAGGTCAGAAGTTTGGACCGGCTGACTTCTGCTTCAATTTTCGTCGCTGTATTCCTCGCAGGTTGCATGCAGTACAGTGAAACACACTCTGAGAGAGATCAAGGGGCTGGGCTTCATAGGGATGTACGCCGATAGCAATCCCTTGCCTGGGAGACTTCCGAAGCAGCGGCCATCTTGCATCATCATCATGCATGAGAGAACAATGGCTAGTTCATGCGCAGCTGTAATGCCTGCCCGGCAGAGTAATCAGCAAAGATGCTTCACATCAAGTCGTAGTGCCGCTACTCGTTAGATGACAACATGTCCACGTAATCACAAAATCTGCACGTGGGGCATGGTATTCATTGACATGTCCCTCCATGGTCAAGTAATGTATGTACCTCCACCTCATGTCATGAGGCACATCACTGTGCAGATATACAATGTGAGAACTAGTAAACTGTGTGGTGCATAACCTGTAAATAAGATACATCAAACACCAAGCTTGAGGGGTGCACGTCAATGACCATTTCCCCTCTCTCCCACAGGTGCCCAAGAACTGACTGCAGAGGATGACAACAGCAACCTGCAGAGCCAGTCTAAACCCCCAGAACATGGACTCTCTGATGATGACTCCTTGGATTTCGAGGATGCGTAGCAAGAAGCTGGCCCATCTGACATGCCAGGGTGCAACAGGTCCCAGGACCCCACTGTCCCCATGCCACCACATCAGCAACAACAACAACAACGCTGACCCCTGCTGTAATGACCTCTGCGGCTTCCACCCCCAGCACTGCCACCACCACCACCGCTGCCTGCGACACTCTCCCTGCCCCAGAGAATGACCACCCCACCAACTGAGGAGGGCAGGGAGAGTAGGCCAGTACGTACAGTGGTGAGGCAACAGGTCCGTGACAGCAGCGCTGGTGGGAGGGCAAGGGGGGAGTCAAAACCAACCGGACACTGGGACTGAAGCCCTGGGCAACATCACCAGAGTCCCTGGGGCTTATTAATGGGCCCAGGGACATACAGGCCAGGCTCAGGAAGATTACCGCGTGCTCTGCCTGCTGCTGAGGTCCATAGACACTCGCATGGTTCAAACCGTGGACCTCCTGGGCCAGCTAGTGGCGGTTCTGAATGACAGGCCTGCGGCCCAAGTCCCACCTCCACCGCCCTCCGGTGGCCCGCAGCATGACAGTTCCACATCCTCCCCTGCGGCGACAGAGAGAGGGGACTCCTCAAAACCCACTGGTCCCACAGCAGAGGCCCCCCCTGTCAAACGACCAAGGGGCCGTCCTAAGAAACCAAGGGAGGATCTTGTGGCAAAGCACCTGCCAAACGCCAGTCAAGGAGCCAGCCATGATGGCATCCCTCTTCACCATTGCATTGACTTTGTTGACTGTCCTTCCCCACACTGCCCTGTCGACGGCATCCGTCTGTTGGACTGGGTCACCCCATCAATGTGGCGACTACTCAATTGTCTCATCTTCCATCACTAACAACTCATTGATTCACTATTCACTTTATTGTAAATATTCACTCCCCTGTCACATGTATCCATTGCAAATAAACACTCCTTCACCATGATTACAATGTACCAGGAGTACAGATTGTTTGTAGGCAAGGAGAGGCTGAAGGAACCGAGGAAAACACAACAGAACAATATTCACTAGGCAGGCGGTGGCATCACAGCCATCGCACAACAGTTGTCATCAAGGTACCCCAATCTGCACACATTACAATGAGCAACAGTACCGACATAGACATCCTGTAGCTGTGCTAAGCTACCCTGTCCCAGATACATTAGCAGCCAGCAGAGAGTCAACAACAGGCCGCAGTCACAAAGCTCACCTAGACCTTTTCACCAACAGTGACATCAGCAGACAATGGGTCCCTTGTACATCGTCACTCATCTTCAAGGGAAGTAGCAGTTGATGAGCTGTTGACACAGGTCAACACCTTCCTCCTCTCCACTATCCTCATCACTGGACATGGGTTGGTTTGCAGACGGGGTCCTTGGCTGCTCATCAGTGTCCAGGAGCAGGGGGATCTCCTTGCGCAAACCCAGGATGTGGAGCATGCAGCATGCAACAACAATATGACACAACTTTTTGGGCGAGTACATCAGTGCATCTCCGGTCTTGTCCAGGTAGCGAAATCGTGACTTCAGGAGACCAAAAGTACGCTCCACCACACAACGTGTCCTCCCATGGGCATCATTATAGCGGACTTCACTTGGGGTCCTGGGATTCCGCAGTGGGCTCAGCAACCAAGGCTGGTTGGGATATGCAGTCACCTAGGTGTGAGATACACAGACCAACTTTGTGATATACCTGTGGCCGAGGACAGCATGTCACACACACAGCACACTATTTGACTCTGAGTACTCACCCACAATCTATGCATGCTCCGGAAGCAGATTAGCCATCAGCTGTGGCACAATGCTGTTATGCATGATGTACGGGTCATGGGCCAAGCCAGGAAATTTGGCACAGACGTGTGGGATGAGCATATCTTCCTGGCACACCACTTGCACATTGATGGAATGGAAATGTTTCCTGTTCCTGTAGATGTGATCACATGCCTGTGTTGGAACCAGGCCAACATGTGTGCAGTCAATGGCACCAACAAGATTAGGGATGTGCCCAAGGGCATACAAATCAGCCTTCACAGCAGCCAATTCATGCCTCTGGGGAAAATTGATATATCTGTTCTTGTAGGTCGTCATAGTGGACAGGACATCATGTAGCACCATGCTGAATATAGGTTGCAACATCCCACCTGCGCTGGACACCGTGTACTGGAATGAACCAGTAGCAAAGAAATTCAGGGCTGCCATCACCTTACACGTTGGTGTCAAAGCAGTTGGATAAGTTCTGCGAGGCTGCAGGTGGGGTTCCAGCAGAGCACATAGGTCTTATAGGGTGGGTTGAACCAGACAGAATTTCCATTTGAGCGTGCTCATCCTCCATGTCCGCCAGGACTGTGAAGGGACGATGCACATTTGGTCACCTCCTAGGTGAGATGAAAGGGGACACATGTCATTGCAATCCACGATGTGACGTGTCCAACATCTTACGTTTTGACTAACACAATGCCAACAATGACTGGCATCTCACCTCAGCTTACAGCACAACTTACATGTAGGTACACCTTCAGCTACATTAGTCATACACAGTGAGTACCTCAAAAACAATATCTGACTATGTGAATGCCCGAAGGTAGATGGCCACATCTTGCATAACCAGCACTGACAGTAGTTCATACAGCATATGTGTGAAACAGCAACACTACTGTCTCCTACCTAGCTGCTGTACCTGCCACACCTTCTTGGGTGAGTTGAACATCAACAACACAATGAGCACAGTCTGTGTGAAAACAACAAGTGTGCACATGAGCCAAGCAAAGTAGACAGTGAAATATGCACATTGTGAAGTCAGACATTCATCACTGTGAGTTGCACATCCCTATCGCATATTGACATGTGTACCCGTTGTACTCACAACTGACGTGGAGCTGTCTTCTCAAAATATTGCTGTTTACACGTGGTTTGTGAAGGTTGAACAATGCATTTCAAAAGCAGAGACCTGACACTGCATGTGCTGGCTTGGCCTGTCTGACCACACGAGCAAGTATAGCTGAGCTCTCGCGGGCAGTGGAAAGGATAGAGTAAAACGGACCACGTCATCTGCCTGGCATACTCCACCATGTGCCAGCCTCTCACTAGCCCATGTTCTTCATTTTTCATGCCCTCTCTGCCTACTGTCTGTTCTAGACCAGGTATTGGTAATCGGCAATGCCATCTGCCTGGCCTCCTGCACCGTGTGCCATCCTCTCACTCTTGCTCTTCTTTTTTCATGAGTGTGCCCTCTCTGCCTGCTCTTTGGTCTAGATCCTGAATGGCTGATCAGCAATGAAATGTGCCAACGCCTCCTGCACCTGCAGTCCATGTATGACTGCATCTTGCCTCCTTGAAGATATCTGGCCTCCCTACACAGCATGGCCCAGAATCAAATGTGCCACCGCCTCCTGCACCTGCTGTCTGCGTATGACAGCATCTTGCCTCCTTCTAGGTATATACCCTCTCTACACACCATGGCACAGATTCTCTAAAAAATCACGGACTGAATGCAGCAGCCAAAAATGCTGTGCTGCAGTGCTTGACAAGGAGGGACCAGTTGAGCACCATATCTACAGAGATATCGCTCTCTTCTCCCCTTTCCCTAATGAGTGGCACTGATTTTAACTTCAGTGCACCAGCATGCATCTTAGCGCCATAATGCTAGGGCGCGTGCCTGAGTCTACCATAGGTTTTGTAGTGGAAGGGTACCATTCCAGTACAAAATACTATGCTTGGATACACTTTCCAAATTTTCCTGCTTTATATGTGTGCCGCACAGTTCACCACTCATGCAAAGTAAAAAAACAAACAAAGGAGAAATAAAAACATTTCTTCTTTTAACGCCTCCTTTCAAATGGTGTTAACTTTTGGTGCTAAACCCTGTCTATATTTGTTTGTAGATAAGGTTTTGTATCAAAAGGTATTGGTGGTTGTATGGGAATGCCCATGTCACATCCATGTAACTCATCTTTGGCGCTAAGCAGTGGTTCGTGCTCCTTTGAGTTACTTTTAGGGCACTTTTCAGCACAAAGCAAGTTTTGCACTGGAAAATGAATTTGGAAAAAACATTTTGTGCTGGTTAGCAACAGTTTTCTGATGCTAACCCAGTGCAAAATGTTTGAGAATTTACCCACATGTAAAATATATATAAAACAACTACATACTCGGTCGGCAAAATGGCGGGTGATAGGCCCCTGCTGTGGTTGCCAGAGTGGAACGGAATGCCAGAAGTCTTCAGACCTAGGAAGGAGCTGTTCTCATTTCATTAAATTATTAAAAAACACCTATACATGCAACTGTGCATATGTTTTGCAAGTATTTATCGCATTGTTATGGGAGTTTTGCCACTATACAAATAAGTGATTATAAATCCATAGTCTTTGAATTAGAAAACAAACTACCGTCATTTGGTTTAAAGCATCAGCACCATCAACAAAAATAAGAGTTTCAAGCCTGCTCCTCTCAGTTCTGCTCCGTCAGGCTCCTTCCTCTCATCTCTGCCTCATCAGACACCTTCATCTCTTCTCCATCAGGCCCCTTCCTCTCATCTCTGCGCCATCAGGCCCCTTCCTCTCATCTCTGCTCCATCAGGCCCCTCCCTCTCCTCTCTGCTCCATAAGGCCCGTCCCTCTCCTCTCTGCTCCATAAGGCCCCTCCCTCTCCTCTCTGCTCCATCAGGCCCCTCCCTCTCCTCTCTGCTCCATAAGGCCCCTCCCTCTCCTCTCTGCTCCATAAGGCCCCTCCCTCTCCTCTCTGCTCCATCAGGCCCCTTCCTCTCATCTCTGCTCCATCAGGCCCCTTCCTCTCATCTCTGCTCCGTCAGGCTCCTTCCTCTCATCTCTGCCTCATCAGACCCCTTCATCTCTTCTCCGTCAGGCCACTTCCTCTCATCTCTGCTCCATTAGGCCCCTCCCTCCCCTCTCTGCTCCATAAGGACCCTTCCTCTCATCTCTGCTCCATCAGGCCCCTCCCTCTCCTCTCTGCTCCATCAGGCCCCTCCCTCTCCTCTCTGCTCCATAAGGCCTCTTCCTGTCATCTCTGATCCATCAGGCCCCTCCCTCTCCTCTCTGCTCCAGAAGGCCCCTTCCTGTGATCTCTGATCCATCAGGCCCCATCCTGTCATCGCTGCTCCATCAGGCCCCTTCATCTCTGCTCCATCAGGCCCCTTCCTCTCATCTCTGCTCCATAAGGCCACTTCCTCTCTACCATTGTCAGTGAAATTGCTCCCCCTCCCTCGCAGCTCCACCATTAAGTGAGGTCTGCCCCTGCACTCTCGAGTGTTTGGTGCTCGAGGCCCACCGCCACCCGCACGTTCACCTGCGCCTCATCCCTGGTGGTCCAGTGGACCTCTATCTCCTTTCTCTCACTCCAGTTTTCACTTGTTTTTCTACCCTCATTTTTATTCTCCTTTCTGCATTTTTCTGCATTTCTGCTCTTCTTCTGAGTATTTCCACTCTATTTCCTTTTCTTTTATTTCTCCTTGTTCCTTCCTTTCCCGCCCGCTCTCCCCGCTGCTGCTGCCCCTCTCCCCAGCACGGCCAGCGTGACCATTCCAGCTCCCCTCCCCGCTCCTTCCTCCTAGCTGTCCAGCCCTCCTTGACCCCTACTTAATGGCGGCCGCACTGCCGGTGTGCCAAAGGCAAGCACGTCTGCACCCGTCTGCGACCAGCATCAGGATGCCTGGACCTCCGCACCGCCATTTCTATGACCCAGCAGCACTACACAAACTCAAACAGGCCGCAACAACAACTGCAGTTAGCCTCACCAGCGGACACCCTCGGACCCTTCAGCTGTCACCTCTGCCGACAAAGCTACAGCACCGCAAGAAACACGGACCCAGCACAACCCGACCGCAAGAACACACCCAAACCAAAGACCCTGCAATGCATCCTCCTCAACCTCCGATCCCTCCACAAACAAACCACCAAAATCTGGGACCTCGTCGACAGCATCACCCTGGACATAGCATTCTTCACCGAAACCTGGACCAACACCACCTCGGGACCGGACATCGCCATCGCCATCCCCCAAGGGTACAAGATTTCCAGGAAGGACCGCCCCACCCGCCAGGGACGAGGAATCGCCATCGTCCACAAATCCACCCTCCGCCTGAGCACAACCCCCGATGAGCACACAAACCTGATAGAACACCTTCACTTCAAGATACTAGCCAGCCCCACCGCCACCCTCCAAGGAACCCTCATCTACCGACCCTCTGGACCCCGCGGACCCTTCGCCTACTCCATCACGGACATCATCTCCCCGCAGGCCATCGCATCCTCCAACTACACCCTGCTGGGAGACCTCAACTCCCAACTCGACAACCAACTGGACCCCAACACCGCATCCCTGCTGGAGAACCTTCACAACATTGGACTTTGCCAGATCGTGACCGAGCCCACGCACTCATTAGGACACACCCTTGACCCCCTCTTCACTACAGGAAACTCCATCACCTTCAGCCACACCACCAAACTCCCATGGGCCGACCATCGTTGCATCCAATTCACGTTCAGAACACCCACCATCCACAGACACCAGCACCTGCTCCCATGAAGAAACTGAAGAAAGCCAGATGGTTTACTACCAAACTTCGAGTATGCAGTCGCACTTGTCGCCACCTCAAAAAGGCCTGGAGGAACAGTAAATCCACAGAAGCCTACAACAACTTCAGAGCCACTATCAACGCCTACCACCAACTCATCAGAGAAAGAAGGAAAAAAGTGATTGAAGACAGAATCTCCACCCACGCCCACAACAGCAAGGAACTCTTCAACATCATCAAGGAGTTCACCCAACCCACCGCAAGTCTACTGACATCCCTCCCTCACAAGACCTCTGCGACATACTCAGCACCTTTTTCCACCAAGAGCATATATGACAACTTCGATGAAGACAGCCAACAGAGTAAACCCTCACCAACCACCCCCGATACCCGGAAACCAGCGATTGACAACTGGACAACCCTCATCACCGAAGTCACACTGAAGACAATGAAGTCAATCCACTCAGGAGCCCCCAGGGACCCCTGCCCCCACCACATCTTCAACAGAACCACCAACACCATCGCACCCATGCTCTGCCACACCATCAACCGCTCCCTGGTGACCGCCTCGTTCCCCGATGACTGGAAACATGCCGAGGTCAACCCCATCCTGAAGAAACCCCCGGCGGACCCCACCCAGCTCAAAAACTATAGACCCATCTCCCTGCTCCCCTTCCCAGCAAAAGTCATTGAGAAAGCCATCAAGAGCCAACTCCCCACATTCATCGAAGAGTACAACATCCTCAACTCCTCCCAATCCAGCTTCAGAAAAAACACAGTACGGAAACTGCCCTCCTCGCCGCAACAGACAACATCCACACCCTACTGGACAAAGGTGAAATAGTAGCCCTCATACTCCTTGACCTCTCAGCAGCGTTTGTCACAGTCTCTCACCACACCCTAATATGCAGACTCCACGACACAGGAATCCAGGACATGGCCCTTGATTGGATCCGCTCCTTCCTCTCTGGCAGAACGCAGTGGGTCCGACTCCCCCCATTTCTCTCGGACCCTACACCTACCACCTGCGGAGTCCCCGAGGGCTCCTCCCTCAGCCGACACTCTTCAAAATCTACATGGCTCCACTCGCCCCCATAGTCAAGACCTATCGACTGAACATTGTGTCATACGCAGACGACACCCAACTCGTTCTCTCCCTATCCAACGAACCCAACACCACCAGACACAACTTTTGAGAAGTCATGGAAGCTGTCACCAAATGGATGAAAAACAGCTGCCTACAACTAAACACCAACAAAACAGAAGTTCTCATCATGGACCCAAACCCTGATGCCTGGAGCGACACCTGTTGGTCCTCCACCCTCGGAAACCCGCCAACTCCCACGGACAAAGCATGCAACCTGGGAATCATCCTGGACTCTGAGCTCAAAATGGACCACTAGATCTACTCCGTCTCATCCTCCTGTTTCCACACCCTCCGCCTCCTTCGTAAGACCTTCAAATAGATCCCCCTTGAACATAGAAAGACCAAACGGCAACGCACTCTATGCCGGAATAAACAAAAACCTCACCTGCAAGCTACAGAACATCCAGAACGCTGCCGCAAGACTGGTCCTCAACCTCACAAAACACTGCCACATCTCCCAGCACCTGCGCACACTCCACTGGCTCCCTGTTGAGGTGAGATTCACCTTCAAGATACTCACCCATGCACATAAGGCCCTCCACGGCACCTGACCAGCATACCTGAACAGCTGACTCAAATTCCAAGCACCCCAAAGGTCCCTACAATCAGCCCAGCTCTCCTACGCTATGGTCACCCAGACCAAAAAGACCAGATTAGAAGGCCACTCCTTCTCCTTCCTCGCGGCCAGAACCTGGAACGCCCTTCCGATCCACCTCAGACAGACAGTATCGTTCCACATCTTCACAAGAAACCTCAAAACCTGGCTCTTCGACAGACCCCCGCCTTGATGGAATGGATCCTGCATCCTCCCTACCCCTAGCGGCTTGAGACCCTTACGAGTGAGTATTCGACCTTAACAAACTTCTGATTGATTGATTGATTGATTCTCCTTCAGGCCCATTCTTCTCATCTCTGCTTCATCAGGCCTCTTCCTCTCATCTCCGCTCCATCAGGCCCCTTCATTTCTTCTCCATCAGGCCCCTACCTCTCATCGCTGCTCCATCAGGCATTTCTTCTCATTGCTGCGCCATCAGGCCCCTTCCCCTCATCTCTGCTCCTTCAGGTGCCTTCCTCTCCCCCTGCTCCATCAGGTTCCTTCCTCTCATCTCTGCCCCATCAGAACCCTTCCTCTCATCTCTGTTCCATCAGACCCCTTCCTCTCATCTCTGCTCACTCAGTCCCATTCCTTCCTCTCATCTCTGTTCCATCAGGTGCCTTACACTAATCTCTGCTCCATCAGGCCTCTTCCTCTCATCTCTGCGCCATCAGGCCTCTTCCTGTCATCTCTGCTCCATCAGACTCCTTCCTCTCATCTCTGCTCCATCAGGCCCCTTCCTCTCTCTCATCTCTGCTCCTTCAGACCCCTTCCTTTCATCTCTGCTCCATCAGGCCCCTTCCTCTCTCTCATCTCTGCTCCTTCAGACCCCTTCCTCTCTCACATCTCTGCTCCATCAAGCGCCTTCCTCTCATCTCTGCTCCATCAGGCCTCTGCCTCTCATCTCTGCTCCAACAGGCCACTTCCTCTCATCTCTGCTCCATCAGATCTCTTCCTCTCTGCTCCATCAGGCCCCTTCCTCTCATCTCTGCTCCAGTAGGCCCCTTCCTCTCATCTCTGCTCCAGTAGGCCCCTTCCACGCCTCTCTGCTCCATCAGGCCCCTTCCTCTCACCTTTGCTCCATCAGATCTCTTCCTATACTCTCTGCACCATCAGGCCCGTTCCCCGTCTCTCTGCTCCATCAGGCCCCTTCTTCTCATCTCTGCTCCATCAGGCCCATTCCTCTAATCTCTGCTCCATCAGGCCCCTTCCCCTCTCTCATCTCTGCTCCATCAGGCCCCTTCCTCTCTCTCATCTCTGCTCCTTCAGACCCCTTCCTTTCATCTCTGCTCCATCAGGCCCCTTCCTCTCTCTCATCTCTGCTCCTTCAGACCCCTTCCTCTCTCTCATCTCTGCTCCATCAAGCGCCTTCCTCTCATCTCTGCTCCATCAGGCCTCTTCCTCTCATCTCTGCTCCAACAGGCCCCTTCCTCTCATCTCTGCTCCATCAGATCTCTTCCTCTCCTCTCTGCTCCATCAGGCCCCTTCCTCTCATCTCTGCTCCAGTAGGCCCCTTCCTCTCATCTCTGCTCCAGTAGGCCCCTTCCACGCCTCTCTGCTCCATCAGGCCCCTTCTTCTCACCTTTGCTCCATCAGATCTCTTCCTATCCTCTCTGCACCATCAGGCCCCTTCCCCGTCTCTCTGCTCCATCAGGCCCCTTCTTCTCATCTCTGCTCCATCAGGCCCATTCCTCTAATCTCTGCTCCATAAGGCCCCTTCCCCTCTCTCATCTCTGCTCCATCAGAATCCATCCTCTCTCTTATCTCTGCTCCATCAGGCCCATTACTCTCATCTCTGCTCCATCAGGCTCCTTCCTCTCTCTCATCTCTGCTTCATCAGGCCCCTTCCTCTCTATCATCTCTGCTCCACCAGGCCCCTTGCTCTCTCTCATCTCTGCTCCATCAGACTCCTTCCTCTCATCTCTGCTCCATCAGGCCCCTTCCTCTCATCTCTGCTCCATCAGGCCTCTTCCTCTCTCTCATCTCTGCTCCTTCGGACCCCTTCCTCTCATCTCTGCTCCATCAGGCCCCTTCCTCTCTCTCATCTCTTCTCCTTCAGACCCCTTCCTCTAATCTCTGCTCCAACAGACCCCTTCCTCTCATCTCTGCTCCAACAGATCTGAGGAACTTCGATTTTCGATCATGATCGAATCGACCCGCCATTTTGTGACCCGCCGCCATTTTGTGTTGCCATCACTCAGGCAGCACGGCGAACGAAGTCTATTTCTGCTTTTCCCGTAGTTTGGTGTCAAAATACGTCCTCGGCCTTTATTTGCGAAGCTGGTGTTTGGAATAGCCGAGTACCCTAATCCTTGTCTGGCTTTCCTAATCCCTGTTTCAACTATCTGTAGGCTCACACCATTCTTTCCTGATCATATCTTATCGACTGGCCTTCACTGTCTCCTGCTAGCATTCTCTTGTTTCACGACTGTCCTCCCATACACATAAACGTATCTCTCCACCTGCAAGTTAGTTATGACTCTGTTAATCTATCAGCTTAAGGGTGGGGTGACAAACGCCATTGGAGGAGAGGTCTCTTCGAGTCATCTGATATTTCTGTTTTCGAACCTTTATTATTGGTACCACTTTGTTTTTCCACTTACCCTATTGGCTCTTTTCTTCCATGCTTGGGGAGTGTGTCTCGTTAATAATTATGTATTGTGTAGTATTTAAACTGATGCGCCACAGAGTGAAGTGGCAGTCTCCTGAGAACCTACTTTGTGTACTTCTAGGATAACTGTACTAGCTGCAGCTAAATAAATCCAATCTTCTAACGCCTACAGAGTGTCCCGTGTCTCTGTGTAACGAAGCAGGTGAACTCCGAGGACAGAGGGCGTACCCTGCGCCGCCAGACCCAAAGGTTCTGGTTCTTCAATTGGCGCCCACGTGGGGCGGCTTCAGTGGTACCGGTTCTGCTCGAAGGTCGTGAGGAACCCCGCAAGAAAATTCCGGAGGGTTCGCGAACCACACTAGGCGACCCCTGTATGTCGAATGTGGTCCGAAGGTCTTTTGCAGCGCGGTTACTCCTTCCTGACGGCTACTGACGACTGCTGCCCTTACTGCTGCCCTGCTTTGGCCCATTTCTTTGATGATGTATGGTAAGGCGAGACGATATACGGGCCTCTGTTGGTGGAAGAAGACGTCCTTAGTTAAGAATTTTTGTGGGTCGCGCCCACAACTTGGTTCTTTGTTTAATGTTCTTAGGTTTCTTAGATTTAGTATTTGCAAACACTAAAGCCGAGGGTAAGTGCATTTGTACTGCGTAAACTGAGTTTTACTCCCTTGAAGTTTGTGAACAGTCCAGAGGCATTTCGAAATGCCTGGTCTGACTAAGTTTGGAAGAATTTGTTGTCTTGGTTGTAATAGGGACTCCCGACTTGAGGACTCTTGTCCGATTCCTTCGGTTGGAACTCCCACATATGAGCTCTATTCGAAACATGGTATCGGCCCCATTGCCTTTAACGAGACATGGACTCGATACACTAAGAAAGATGGTGTTCTCAAATGGCCAGAAAATGGTAGTTTTGACCCTGATGTGTTAGACAATTTGAAAACAGTATCATTCAAAAGAAAAGCCCGGCCGGCAATGTTTGACTCTTTCCGCCTTTGGCGTAAGGAAGCCAAACAGAAGGAAATTAAACAATCAAAATGAGATAGGAAAGCACAGAGTATGACAATTATACAGGCTGCCCAACAGTTCAAAAATGATGAAATTGACAATGCGACTGAAATTTCAGAAAGACAACATCGCATGGCGATAGATAAATGCTATCCGGTGTTGCCTGTTTCTTCTTCTAATAATAAGAAAGATATAGAAGAGGAACCCCTAATGTCTCATTTATTAAGGTTGCCTCCACCCTATGCGCAAAATGCCAATGTACCACAGCCGTTACAGCCTGCTCAGCTGCTGGTAGTACCTCCGACGGTTCCGGCTCTTCAGCATTTGCCTCCTCCAGTATTACCGCCCTTGCCGGTTTTACCATTAGTTTCAACTTCTTTGCCTTCATCTCCTGATCTTAGTTCTCCTTTACCTTCTGCTCCTCCTGCAATCTCCAGTCCTTCTCCTGTTAGTTCTCCTAATACTCTGTCTCCAGTTCTAATGTCTAATTCACCATCTGTGCGTAAGCGTCTCACATATTCTGTCACTAGTATTCTATCTCCTTTCTTTGGAGCTTTTAATGTGTCTCCGGCTTTTGTTCGAAGACAATCTCGTAGTCAGTTTCCAGATTTCGAGGAACGAGAGAAGCTAGATTCTCTTGCACGAAGATGGATCAAGAAGGGTCCACAATATAGTGTGCTTGATATTTTGCCTACCTTTTCGCAATGGAATGCGCCTACGCAGAGATATGTTTTTAATGTAATGTGCGACATTCTCATTAAAGAATGGGAAGATGTGAGTTTGAGTCCGAGTCCGATCTCACAAGACCTGTTAGATGTTCAAGCCGATTTTGAAAAAGGACTTATTGTAGGTTCCAAAGTTGAGGAAGCTGTAAGGACACTTATCTCCCATAGATCCTTATTGTTTTCTCAGATTTTTCTTGATTCCGATCCGTCGGTTAAACTAACGTCAAAAAATTATCCTATGAGAGAGGTTCCTTCAGTTTGGAAGGAGGCAGTTGCAGCAGCAGGTGCTAATCCAGCTTTTCCTGCTCATTTCCAGCGTATATGGGTACATGTGCCATGGAAGAGATCCGAAGTTTTAGCTCTTTAACAGACTCTACCAGATCCGCGTAAGAACCGTGCAGGTTATTACAAAGAATTATCGCCGACAGTCGATGCTTGTATTATGAATCTGGCAGATATTGATATGCTAATGGGTAATGTCGTCCCTCAGACAATATGGGCTAAGATTCGTAGAGAGGATCACGCACAGGAACTAGGTGCTACTTGGAATATTATAGCTGATACAGATAGAGATCAAGTGGGTGGCGCTAAGCCTGACGCTTTGATCTCCGAACTTCCTGGTAGAATCATTACGTTAATGAAAACTATGATGCCTGCACTAAGAGTTAATTGGGATAAGCTGGCAGCATGCAAACAAAAGAAAGATGAAAGTGTCTCTGACTTCTTTACTCGTTTTGAGGAGACATTTATCGATCACAGTGGTCAGGACATGGCTACCGAGGGTGGACAGCGATTATTTGTGGACAAATTTGTATTCAATTTGCTTCCCGAGCTGTCACACAAATTAAAAGATTCAGAAAGTTCTTGGGCTGTTTCTTCTTCTGCTCAGATATTGGCTACTGCACAATACTATGAGAATAGGGATAAAGAAGAAAAAGAAAAGCAAGAGAAAAAGACGAAAGATTTAAAAACTAAGGTACTCTTGCAGCAAGCTTATTCGCCACGTTATGTTCAGCCTCAGACTCAGCAGCCACCGCAGTTTCAGAAGTTGTATCAGAAACCTGAGCCATACATTCCGCGACCTTTGTTAGGTCCTAATCAATGTGCCTATTGTAAAGAGGAAGGTCATTTTAAGAGTAGTTGTCCGGTTTTATTGCAGCGCAATGGAGTGTTATCTGCTCCACGAGGTCGTGCTGGCCTCCAGTCAGCAAACAGAGGTAGAGGTCGAAGTGCGTTAGCTCAAGAACAGCGTGTCCTTCCTTCTCCCAATTCCATGAACTACTTTGATCAGCAGAATGTGAGATCTACACAGTATTATAATGAAGACCATTATGTTGAAGGCGAGAATGAGAGTCTTCATGCCAACTAGGACAGCCATGGACAAAGTAGAGGAGTTGTGCCAATCCCAGTAGATCAAAATGGTCCTTATGTTAACGTCACTACAATGGGTGTATCAGAGCCATTTCTTCTAGATACTGGAGCAATGAGAAGTTCTATCATTCATTCTAAACTCCCTGGGGCACCTTTGTCTGGCTTAACGAATGTTTCTGTAGGATTTTCTGGCCCCCCTGTTCGCAATCCGGTTTCATGTCCTTTGCCTATTTCTGTTGGTCCTTATGATCTGGAAGCTCCACTTATGTTGACGAATGGTTGCGGTGAGAATCTGTTGGGTCTAGACCTATTGAAAAGAATGCATGCTACAATATATTGTTCTCCTTCTGGCGTACATCCCACTCTAGGTCAGAAGTTGATCTCCCCAATGTATCTGTCTAAAGATCAGTTTCCTCCTGAGTTGCTTTCTCTTCCAACAGCACTTTGGGCCACGGGTCCGAACGATGTGGGTTGTCTTGAGATACCGCCTTGTGTTGTCACTCTCAAGCCCAATGTTGAATTACCACGTATCCCACAATATAGAATCTCTGCTGAAGGTGAAAGAGCGCTTTTGGAAATCATTCATGACCTAATTCGGAAAGATGTGGTTGAAGAAACAAGAGGTAACACATGCAATAGTCCTATTCTTCCTGTTCTTAAACGTACTGATCCTTCTCAGCCTCCTGTGTACCGGTTTGTGATTGATCTG
This sequence comes from Triturus cristatus, assembly GCF_964204655.1. Classification (NCBI taxonomy): domain Eukaryota; kingdom Metazoa; phylum Chordata; class Amphibia; order Caudata; family Salamandridae; genus Triturus; species Triturus cristatus. The sequence goes on from NC_140589.1 coordinate 1,942,931,739, forward strand.
CGAGAAGTAAACAAAAATGTGATTCCACAATTTCCTGTTGTTCCAGATATCACTGCTTTGTTGACGATGATACCTTCCACAGCGACTTGGTTTTCCGTTATCGATCTAAAGAATGCCTTCTTTAGTATTCCTATTGCAGAAGAGAGTAGGGACATTTTTGGTTTTTCTCTTGGAGGCCAAAGCTTCCGATTTAAGCGCGCACCGCAAGGCTATTGTGAAAGTCCCTCCATTTATAGCCAAGCTTTGAAATGTCATCTTGATACTTTTCATTTGCCGCCTGGTACTGCTCTCATCCAGTATATGGATGACTTGTTAATAGCTACTGACTCAGAAGAGATTTGTAAAGATGTCACTGTTGCACTGTTACGCCACTTGTTGAAGCTGAATCACAAGGTTTCACCTTCCAAACTGCAATATGTTTGTCAAGATGTTACCTACTTGGGTCATCTCGTATCAAAGGAGGGACGACGATTGACACCAGAGCGAATTCAAGCGATTGCCCGAATGTCTGTACCATCCACACAAAGAGAAGTATGTGCCTTTCTGGGTATCACTTCTTATTGTAGACAGTGGATCCCTAACTTCTCTTTGATCGCCAAACCTATGTTGGCACTCACTTTAAAAGATACGCCTCAGCCCCTTCCTTGGACTGATGAGTGCCAAAAGAGTTTCACTGATTTACGCACTGCTCTCTGTTCTGCTCCTGTACTAGGCACCCCAGATTACACTAAGCCTTTTACGCTGTATATTCACGAGAGAGAAGGTTGTGCGTTGTCAGTCTTGACACAGCAATTTGGAGACAGACAGCGGCCATGTGCTTATTTTTCGGCTACATTAGATCCCGTAGCTAAAGCATTGCCCAGTTGTCTCAAAGCCACAGCAGCCGCAGCAATTTCTATTCGACAGTCTGCTGGAATGGTGTTGGATAATACTCTCATTGTCATGGTGCCGCATGCAGTGGATACTTTGCTAAACAGAACGAAAACACAGAATCTTACGAGTGCACGTTTATCTGGTTACGAGCTGACGCTTTTGGCTAGTCACGTACACATCAAACGATGCAATACCCTGAATCCAGCTACTTTGTTGCCCCTTCCAAATGAGGAGAGTGTTGAGGATCAGCATGATTGTTTCTTCCGTACTGAGGAAGAGACAAAAGGAAGAATTGACCTGAGAGACACACCATTAGAGAATCCGGATGGGACTTTATGGGTAGATGGTTCTTGCTTTAAAATGCCTAATGGAGACACGGTTTCAGCCTATGCTGTAACTACCTTACATACGATTGTGGAAACTGCACGCATTAGACACAATTCAGCGCAAGCAGCAGAGTTGATAGCACTGACGAGAGCTTGTGTATTATCAAAAGGGAAAAGAGTGAACGTGTGCACTGACAGTCAGTAAGCCTTTGGTGTAGCGTTCAGTTTTGGGCGTCTCTGGATGGAAAGGGGATTCCTAACTTCACATGGCACCAAAATACAGCATGGTCAGTTAGTGACTGATCTCCTTGAGTCGCTTGTTTTACCCATCCAAATAGCGATAGTGAAGTGTAGTGCACACAAGAAGATTACGGATGATGTTGGACGAGGAAATGCATTTGCTGATGAAATAGCAAAGAAAACAGCAAGAGATTCAACGAGTCGAATGTATATGGCAGGTCCTGTGAATTGGGTCAGAGAGAGAGGAATGTGTGAGAATACAGTGGAAAGCGTGAAAGCGATTCAGAAAGAGGCTTCAGAAAGAGAGTTGAGCAAGTGGAAAGAAGGTACGGGAATGTTGGATGAGATGGGTTGTTGGGTAGAATTATCCGAACATCAACGTTGGTTGATACCAGATGCTTATGTACTCCCAGTGGTTACTATGGCTCATGGTCCAGCTCACCTAAGTGCAAAAGGCATTTGTAAACTTTTGGCCCCAGTGTGGCAAAACGAGAACATCCCAAAATGTGCAGACAACGTAGTAAAGCATTGTATTGTCTGTCTGATGTACAATCCAGGAAAGGGAACCCCAACTCCAGCAGGTCACTTTGCTCCTCCGACATACCCATTTGAAGTTTTGCAAATCGATTACATTCATATGGATCGATGCAACAACCTCAAATATGTTCTGGTGGTAGTATGTGCCTTTTCGAGGTGGATAGAAGCATACCCTTTGAAAGATAATCCAGCTTTGTCTACAGCTAAAATCCTACTAAAAGAGTTCTTTCCCAGGTTTGGTTTGCCGCGCATTGTCTGGAGTGACAATGGGAGCGAATTTGTTGGCCAAGTCATGCAGAAAGTTTGCGCAGGTCTTGGAATCAAGCAAAAGTTCCACGCGGCAAATCATCCACAATCAGCGGGTTTAGTAGAATGTTACAATGGAACTTTGAAGTTAAAGTTAGCAAAGATCCAAGCAAGTACGGGACTTAATTGGCCTGATGCTTTGCCGTTAGCTCTGCTATCCACCAGACCTGCAGTACACTCTCGTCTGGGACTTAGCCCTTACGAAGTGGTGTTTGGCCGTCCGGCCAACATATGGGGAATACGCCCTAAAAAATTCTCAGACTTGCCCTATCCAATGTTGATTGACTATCTGCATGACCTTACAACTAAATTGCGTGTTCTTCATCAACAGGTTCAGAGTGCTCTGCCGGATGCCTCCACAGACCCAGGTCTTTAAAGCATCTTGTAAAATAATATACAGTTGTTTTAGTATAACTTTATGTGTTTTAATATCATTATGTATTGCTTTGGCGATTATTGGTTGGATAGTTTATGTTTTGCAGCCAAGAAACACCTCCCCTTTTTCCTCTTTGCCTTCTTCTACTATCTCTCCACACCTCTTTCATACTTTTCCTTCACATGAACTTGTCAGAAGAACCGAGTATTACAACAATTCCTTTGTCCAACTATTACACCAGCATCAATTAGTGGTTAACACAACTGATTGTTGGGTATGTGGTCTTATGCCCCATACCACCCAGAAAGGAATATCTTATCTAGTTCTCCCTTTTTCTTATGAGGGTTCTGCTTGGGCATTCTTTGTCATTTTCTCTAATGCTTATCAAAGCAAATTCAGACAGTCTGTTACTTCACAAATTAATTATCCGGATTTTAGTCATAGTTCCTTGATTAAGGGTATGGTAGTTATGGCTAAAATTATGGAGAACAGCAAAATTTCCATCGACGAACAAAAAGCATACACCAATTGGAACGTCACCCAATACATGTCGAGTCTTAATAGTAAAGTGAGAAAGGGAAAGTCCTCGCCAATCTGGACTATACCGCATCAAGGTAACTTTTGTTTAAAAATAAACGATCGCTCTCCTGACACTACACCTAAAAGTAACTGCTCCTACACGTACATCTATTCCTCTCAAAACTCGCCTCCTCTAGTACCGCCTCAAGGCACCTATTTCATTTGCTATGATAGAGCTTATACTTGGTTACCAACGGGTTTCTCTGGTACTTGCTACATAGCCTTCCTTCTTCCTCCTACTTACACTGCTTCTGCCAATTATCACCGAACCCGTTTCAGCCGAGGAATTATTGATTCAAAAGACACAGCAGGACCAGAAGGAGGAGATTTCCTTAAAGGTTTTCTTCCCTTCTGGGGTCCAATGGCCAACAGCAGAAATATAAGGCAACTGGTCCGTGTCGTAGAGACTACAATAGACATCACTGTAGGAGCCTTAAGTAATATCACTGCGGAACTACAGGCGGATCGTCTTATGACCTTACAAAACCGAGTTGCCTTAGACTTTATTCTTGCCGATCGTGGTTTGAGTATGTAAATTGATCGGGTCAAGCTGCTGTATTTTCATTCCTAATGACGCTCCGACAGTATACCAAGCTATCTCCAAGTTGCACATACTCTCCGAGTCTATTCATCAGGACGAAGGAGATTGGTCTTTAACGGAATGGTTTTGGGAACTACTGTCCAAATGGGTTTGGAAAGTATTGACATTCCTTGGAATAATCTTGACCATTGTATTTTCTTGCTATGCACTGGGGTCCCGCTATCTGTGATCTTTGTGCTACTATGTGCATCCCAAAACCCCAGCCACAAGTAACGGAAAACATAAGAATGATGTTACAGCAACAGCTCGATGACCTCATGGCTATTGATGTGGACTCAGATTAACGTGAGTCTATCTTGCCTGAGTTCTGGCAAAAGGAGGGTCTGAGGAACTTCGATTTTCGATCACGATCGAATCGACCCGCCATTTTGTGATCCGCCGCCATTTTGTGTTGCCATCACTCAGGCAGCACGGCGAACTAAGTCTATTTCTGCTTTTCCCGTAGTTTGGTGTCGAAATACGTCCTCGACCTTTATTTGCGAAGCTGGTGTTTGGAATAGCCGAGTACCCTAATCCTTGTCTGGCTATCCTAATCCCTGTTTCAACTATCTGTAGGCTCACACCATTCTTTCCTGATCATATCTTATCGACTGACCTTCACTGTCTCCTGCTAGCATTCTCTTGTTTCACGACTGTCCTCCCATACACACAAACGTATCTCTCCACCTGCAAGTTAGTTATGACTCTGTTAATCTATCAGCTTAAGGGTGGGGTGACAAACGCCATTGGAGGAGAGGTCTCTTCGAATCATCTGATATTTCTGTTTTCAAACCTTTCTTATTGGTTCCACTTTGTTTTTCCACTTACCCTATTGGCTCTTTTCTTCCATGCTTGGGGAGTGTGTCTCGTTAATAATTATGTATTGTATAGTATTTAATCTGATGCGCCACAGAGTGAAGTGGCAGTCTCCTGAGAACCTACTTTGTGTACTTCTAGGATAACTGTACTAGCTGCAGCTAAATAAATCCAATCTTCTAACGCCTACAGAGTGTCCCGTGTCTCTGTGTAACGAAGCAGGTGAACTCCGAGGACAGAGGGCGTACCCTGCGCCGCCAGACCCAAAGGTTCTGGTTCTTCAGATCTCTTCCGATCCTCTCTGCTCCATCAGGCCCCTTCCTCGCCTCTCTGCTCCATCAGGCACTTTCCTCTCATCTCTGCTCCAGTAGGCCCTTCCTCTCATCTCTGCTCCATCAGGCCCCTTCCTCGCCTCTCTGCTCCATCAGGCCCCTTCCTCTCATCTCTGCTCCAGTAGGCCCCTTCCTCTCATCTCTGCTCCATCAGGCCCGTTACTCTCATCTCTGCTCCATCAGGCCCCTTCCTCTCATCTCTGCTCCAGTAGGCCCCTTCCTCTCATCTCTGCTCTATCAGGCCCGTTACTCTCATCTCTGCTCCATAATGGCCCCTTCCGCTCATCTCTGCTCCAGTAGGCCACTTCCTCTCATCTCTGCTCCATCAGTCCTCTTCCTCGCCTCTCTGCTCCATTAGGCCCCTTCCTCGCCTCTCTGCTCCATCAGGCCCCTTCCTCTCATCTCTGCTCCAGTAGGCCCCTTCCTTTCATCTCTGCTCCATAAGGCCTCTTCCTCTCATCTCTGCTCCATCAGGCCCCTTCCTGTCATCTCTGCTCCATCAGGCACCTTCCTCTCATCTCTGTTCCATCAGGCCCCTTCCTCTCTGTCATCTCTGCTCCATCAGGATCCTTCATGTCTGCTCCATCAGGCGCCTCCCTCTCCTCTCTGCTCCATCAGGCCCCTTCCTCTCATCTCTGTTCCATCAGGCTCTTCCTCTCTTCTCTGCTCCACCAGGTTCCTTCCTTTCATCTCTGTTTCATCAGGCCAGTTCTTCTCTCTCCTCGCTGCTCCATCAGGCTACTTCCTCTCATCTCTGTTCCATCAGGACGCTTCCTCTCTCTCATATCTGCTGTATAAGACCCTTTCCTCACATCTATGCTCCCCCAGGCCCCTTCATTTCTGCTCCATCAGGCTCCTTTATTTATGCTCCATCACGCCCCTTCCTTTTTCTCATCTCTGCTCTAGCAGACCCCTCCTTCTCCTCTCTGCTCCATCAGGCTCCTTCATCTCTTCTCCATCAGGCCCCTTCCAGTCATCTCTGCTCCATCAGGCTCCATCCTCTCGTCTCTGCTCCATCAGGCCCCTTTCTCGCCTATCTGCTCCATCAGGCCCCTTCCTCTCTCTCATCCCTGCTCCATCAGGCTCCTTCCTCTCTCTCATCTATGCTCCATCAGGCCCCTTCCTCTCTATCATCTCTGCTCCACCAGGCCCCTTGCTCTCTCTCATCTCTGCTCCATCAGACTCCTTCCTCTCATCTATGCTCCATCAGGCCCCTTCCTCTCATCTCTGCTCCATCAGACCTCTTCCTCTCTCTCATCTCTGCTCCTTCAGACCCCTTCCTCTCATCTCTGCTCCATCAGGCCCCTTCCTCTCTCTCATCTCTGCTCCTTCAGACCCCTTCCTCTAATCTCTGCTCCAACAGACACCTTCCTCTCATCTCTGTTCCAACTGATCTCTTCCTATCCTCTCTGCTCCATCAGGCCCCTTCCTCGCCTCTCTGCTTCATCAGGCACTTTCCTCTCATCTCTGCTCCAGTAGGCCCCTTCCTCTCATCTCTGCTCCATCAGGCCCCTTCCTCGCCTCTCTGCTCCATCAGGCCCCTTCCTCTCATCTCTGCTCCAGTAGGCCCCTTCCTCTCATCTCTGCTCCATCAGGCCATTACTCTCATCTCTGCTCCATCATTCCGCTTCCTCTCATCTCTGCTCCAGTAGGCCCCTTCCTCTCATCTCTGCTCCATCAGGCCCCTTCCTCACCTCTCTGCTCCATCAGGCCCCTTCCTCTCATCTCTGCTCCAGTAGGCCCCTTCCTCTCATCTCTGCTCCATCAGGCCCCTTCCTGTCATCTCTGCTCCATCAGGCCCCTTCCTCGCCTCTCTGCCCCATCAGGCCCCTTCCTCTCATCTCTGTTCCATCAGGCCCCTTCCTCTCTCTCATCTCTGCTCCATCAGGATCCTTCATGTCTGCTCCATCAGGCGCCTCCCTCTCCTCTCTGCTCCATCAGGCCCCTTCCTCTCATCTCTGTTCCATCAGGCTATTCCTCTCTTCTCTGCTCCACCAGGTTCCTTCCTTTCATCTCTGTTTCTTCAGGCCAGTTCTTCTCTCTCCTCTCTGTTCCATCAGGCTACTTCCTCTCATCTCTGTTCCATCAGGACCCTTCCTCTCTCTCATATCTGCTGTATAAGACTCCTTCCTCACATCTATGCTCCCCCAGGCCCCTTCATTTCTGCTCCATCAGGCTCCTTTATTTATGCTCCATCAGGCCCCTTCCTTTTTCTCATCTCTGCTCCAGCAGACCCCTCCTTCTCCTCTCTGCTCCATCAGGCTCCTTCATCTCTTCTCCATCAGGCCCCTTCCAGTCATCTCTGCTCTATCAGGCTCCATCCTCTCGTCTCTGCTCCATCAGGCCCCTTCCTCGCCTCTCTGCTCCATCAGGCCCCTTCCTCTCTCTCATCTCTGCCTCATCAGTCCCCTTCCTGTCATCTCTGTTCCATTAGGCCCCTTCCTCTCATCTCTGTCCATCAGGCCCCTTCCTCTCTCTCATCTCTGCTCCATCAGGATCCTTCATGTCTGCTCCATTAGGCCCCTCCCTCCCCTCTCTGCTCCATAAGGCACCTTCCTCTCATCTCTGTTCCATCAGGCCAGTTTCTCTCATCCCTGCGCCATCATGCTACTTCCTTTCATCTCTGTTCCATCAGGTCCCTTCCTCTCTCTCATATCTGCTGCATAAGACTCTTTCCTCACATCTTTGCTCCATCAGGCCGCTTCATTTCTGCTCCATCAGGCCCCTTTATTAATGATTCACCAGGCCCCTTCCTCTCTCTCATCTCTGCTCCATCAGACCCCTCCTTCTCCTCTCTGCTCCATCTAGGCCACTTCCTCCCATCTCTGCTCCATCAGGCCCCTTCCTCCCATCTCTGCTCCATCAGGCCCCTTCTTCTCTCTCATCTCTGCCTCATCAGGCCCCTTCCTGTCAGCTCTGCTCCATAAGGCCACGTTCTCTCATCTCTGCCTCATCAGGCCCCTTCCTGTCATTTCTGCTCCATTAGGCCCCTTCCTCTCATCTCTGCTCCATCAGGCCCCTTCCTCCCATCTTTGCTCCATCAGGCCCCTTCCTCTCTCTCATCTCTGCCTCATCAAGCCCGTTCCTGTCATCTCTGCTCCATAAGGCCACTTTCTCTCATCTCTACCTCATCAGGCCCCTTCCTGTCATTTCTGCTCCATCGGGCCCCTTCCTCTCATCTCTGCTCCATCAGGCCCTTCCTCTAATCTCTTCTCTATCAGGCAGCTTCCTCTCATCTCTGCTCCATCAGGCCCCTTACTCTCCTCTATGCTCCATCAGGCCCCTTCTTGTCTCTCATCTCTGTTCCATCAGGTCCCTTCCTCTCTTCTCTACTCCATCAGGCCCCTTACTCTCCTCTCTGCTACACCAGACCCCTTCCTCTAATCTCTTCTATATCAGTCAGCTTCCTCTCATCTCTGCTCCATCAGGCCCCTTACTCTCCTCTATGCTCCATCAGGCCCCTTCTTGTCTCTCATCTCTGTTCCATCAGGTCCCTTCCTCTCTTCTCCATCAAACTGCTTTGTCTCCTCTCTGCTACATCAGGCCCCTTCCTCTCTCACATCTCTGCCCCATCCTATCCCCTAATAGAATGACACCTTTCACCGTGAAAACGAGTACATTTTACAGTATATTTGGCAGCACAAAAAATGAACTTGAGTCTAGGATGAATGTGTCATCGCCTGTCTGGCGACCTGGCCCAGGGCATCTTTGAGCCCATAGACATGGGTGTGAGTGCACTAACACCCATTCTTATTCTTCCAATGAGCAGGGTCACTTTCGGGTCAACATGGGCAGTGGTAGCAGAAGAGGTGGCCACTCCTTTAAGACATCATCTTGTGTATCCATTGACATCCATCCATTCTGCTTTACACACTTTTTCCCCTTTTACCATTCACCCCTACCCCCCTGAAACCCTCCAGGTACCTGCTAGGGCTCCGTGCATGCTTGTCCATGTCTGGCCATCACTGCGCTTTCTTTCACACTCAATCTCTCCTTCTCCATGATCAAGGCTGGTTCCTGGTTTTCCTTGGGCCCAATATGGCCTTTGATGTTGAGGAGTCATCGACTTGTTCTTAGCATAGGCCTCCAGTGTCAGTTGAGGTAATGGTATTGCATTGTTACTTTCACGGTGTGAATATCTTTTCTGTGGAGATTCTGCCTTCATCTTTGATGATTTCAACTATGAGCCTCCCAGATTTCCAAGCAAGGACTAGGCCTGGGCAGAATTTCACGCACTCCGGAGTAGACAGCGATAAGTCCTCATTAGTCTGTGAAGTTGGGTGACCTGTAATTACATGATTACTCCTGCTCGCATAATTAAGGGGAAAACTCCTACTTCAAGAGTACATTTAGCGGGAGGCTATTCGCGCTCGGTAATCGTGTTATGCTTTCGCGCTTGCTATTCGCGTTCTGCATCATTTAGTGCTATGTCTTAGCACACAATGCATCGTGGAATCCATTTTGGACTCGAGAGTTCATTTTATGCTAAGAAAATAGTGCTAAATTCTGGGAGTAAGCAAGGAAAACGCTACCCCAAGAGCATATCAGGGAGTGTGAGCGGCTACCCGCCATTTGTGTTCTGTTGCATGTAGCGCTATTTCTTAGTACAAAATGCATTCTGCCACCCATTTTGGATACGAGGTGGCATTTGTTTGCTCAGAAATATGTCTAGGTGCATAATTACTAATCTCATGTAATTCTGCATAGTCATGCAGTATTATTAGGTCATTGTTAGAACTGGGGGACTCTAGTTGGCAGAGGTAGGTACATTTGACCAAATAGGGACCCTTGCTTCTAGTCAGGGTAAGGGGCTAAACTTCTAAAATAACCCCTGCTCACCCCCTTGGTAGCTTGGCATGAGCAGACAGGCTTATCTCAGAGGCAGTGTGTAAAGCATTTGTGAACACATACAGTAATACAGGGAACACACTACAAATGGGCACCACACCAGTTTAGAAAAATAAGGAGCCTTTACTAGACTTAACACAAGACCAAACAACAAAAATTCACAATACTGTAATCAGTCAGTCAGTCAAAGCTTTTATTTCGGTAAAATACCATAAAAAGACATAAATACATAAATACATTAAAAAACATGATTAAATAACATTGTATAGAGTGAAATCCATTGAAACATTAAAACAGTTCCATAAAACAAACACCATAAAACAAGATCTGTTCCACATAACGGGAGAAAAGTTAGAATTGATCCAGGGCCAGTAATATACACATATACCTCAAAGTACTATGATGATGAACAAGGTAGTACTGAATCAGGGGGCTGAGTGACAGAAGACAAAAATTTGGACCTGGCAAACCACATTGAGAGGAGGAATTTAGCCATTGCAAACACTACCAAAGGGGTGGTGTCATATTTCAGAATTCTGAACACCTCCTTGTAGTCCCTAAGGCCCCTAGACTTGCATAGCTGGATGATCCATTTTTTTCGTGCAATAGTGTATAAGGGGCAAAAGAGAACAACATGCAACTCTGTTTCGCGAATGGCAGAGCATAGGGGGCAAGAGCTAACGGGGTTTGCAACGTTAGACCATCTATGGGTGAAATCTCTCAGTGGAAGGGAGCCGTGTCTAAACTGTATATAAAGTTTCTTAGCCAAAGGAGGTTGGATCACATCTAGGAAGACTTCAAATTGAGGGCTACACTTAATATCCAGAAAGGTATCAGTGAGCCTACCCAGGGAGGAGTGGAGTAGGATACCCTTCCTAAAGGATTTCAAAACCTCCCTCAATAAGTTCTTCGAAATTGTACGGCAGGTCACTTCCGGTGCAGACCATAAATTCCTCATCCCTATTAGGTTGCAAAGGTTTTTTATGTGGGCAAGCCAGGGGATCTTATCCGAATTGCCCCTTGCCAAAATGTCACCGAGATCGAGCCTATAGCTTTCCAACTCGGGCGTTGACCAAAGACGCCTCCAGAACTGAAGAGGACGATTCAGGGCAATCTCTTCTATGGAAATCAAACCTAGATCCCATCTCAGAGGGATTAGTGGGGTGCTGACAGGTAAATTCAGCAGTCTCCTAATAAAGGAATTCTCAATAGATGAGAGGGAGGCGGGGGTGGAATATCCCCATAATTCAGCACCATAAAGTGCTCCTCCTCTGGCTTGTAATTTGTAGATTTCCATCGGGGGGCCCAGGGGTTTGCACGAAGAGTTATTAAACACCTTCAGGATACCCCCCACTGATTGGGCTAGTCTCAAATTAGCCTTTGCCAAATGGGATCCCCAATTCATTTTATCATTAAGGGTCACCCCCAAATAGTCAAACGTGGCAACCCTATCCAATTCAACCTCTCCTAGTTTGGGGTGGGGGCAATTAAGCGAATTGGAACCAAACACCATAAATTTGGTCTTAGAAAGGTTCAGTTCCAGATCCCTGATTTTACAAAACGAGCAAAAGGCCTCTAGTGTTCGCTGTATGCCCATGTAAGATTGAGATAACAAGAGCGTATCATCAGCGAACATCAGAGCCGGGACCTTACGTCCCGCCAAAACAGGGGTGTCCAGGTTAGCGGAGCACAAAAGGTGCTCTATCAGCCCATTAATGAAGAGGGAGAAAAGGGTGGGGGCCAGGACGCAGCCCTGCCTCACACCCTTCTCTACCGGGAAAGGCCTAGAAAGTTCCCCGCCTCTCCCATATCTCACCCTTGCATAGGTGCCTAGGTGGAGACGTTTGAATAAGTGGCAAAGATAGGGGGGGGCACCCATCTCTAGCAAAATGGTCCAAAGTTTTTCCCTTTGCACCATATCAAAAGCGGACCGAAGGTCCACAAAGATCAAATACAAATTACCGGCACCCATGCTAACTGTTTTCCAATAGATCAAAAGTAATCTAAATAATTGATCAATAGTAGAAACCTTAGTTCGGAATCCCGCCTGTAGGGAGGTTAGAATGTGTTGGTCCTCCATCCAGAACTGCAGTCTGGATAATAGGACTCGGGCAAACAGCTTCTGAAGAACATCAATCAGGCTTATGGGGCGGTAATTGGCTGGGTCCAATGGGGAAGATTTTTTGTGGATAGGAATAATTTCTGCACCCAGCCAGGTGTCCGGGATCCTAAGGCCCTGCAAAATAGCATTAAAATATACACATATATAAGGTGCCCAGATTTTTACATCACTTCGGTAGAGGTCACCGGGGATCTTATCGAGCCCTGGAGCTTTCCCCACCGAAAGGGAATTGAGGGCCAATTCAATCTCTGAGAGAGAAAAGAGGCTAGACTCAATTTCTACCTGGCTCAGCAAGTCCATTGCAGTATCAATCTGTGAGAGGCCTGCAACGTTGCTAGCCGGAGGGTTACTGGCCGAGAAGAGGGGTTGGAAATGGGCGAGCCAGACCTCCTCACTAAGATTAGGAATGAATGCTGGGGTACTGGCTACCGAGCCCGATCGAACAATGTTCCAAAACGCCCTCGAATCACGGTCAGCTAGAGCTTGGAGTAAATTTTGCCACCTTAGATCCTCCCACTCGGCTTTTGCTTCCTTGATCAGGTCTTTATAGGTGGCCCTGGCTGCCCGGATACTGGACAGCGTGCCCTCTTTCACTTCTATTAGCAGGGCAGACTTAGCCCGCCTACAGGTACCATTGAACCAATGCTCGGGCCTAAGGGGCCTTGGTTTTGAGACCGTGGGGTTGTAGAAGAAGAAGCTAGCCAAACTCCCAAGGAAATCCTTATGAATAGTCTGGAGTTCGAAAAAGCGGGACTGCGGAATATCCCCCGCAGGACTCAAAAGATGGAGGACTGCTTCCAGAGAGCAGGTCACAGCACTATATAAGTCAGCCAACTTTAGCTCGTCAGTCGCAACCCTTTCCCACCTGATCCGTCTGCCACCTGCCACTAGGACCAAATTCTCACTATGTGATGGAGATTGGGGCCTAGAGGATTCACTACCACCTAAATTGTTAATCAGTTCCAGAGACAATAGGTTGTGATCGCTGTCGGCCCTTGGGATAATAGAAAAAGAGGCCAGATGGCCCCAGAATTCTACATTCACCAAAACATAGTCAATGGACGAACAGCTCCCAGCTCTGTTAAAGGTAAAAGACCCCGGAACGTCCGGGCAGAGTCTGCCATTGCAGGCCCGCAAGGAGTGTGCAATGGTAAGCCTATTAATCTCGAGGGCAAGGGGGGAGAGACTTTTGGCCGGGTAGGAAATGAGATCAGGGATTAAATAAATTTCGTCCTCCTCACAGGTGGGGGAAGGGATCCCTGGGAGAGGTTCGAAGTGGCAATTGAGATCTGCTCCAATTAGTTTATGGGACGCCTGTGGAAGGGAATGTAGAACATTATCCAGGGCGCCCAGGATCGACAAACCTAACTGAACCGGCTGGGGGCGCAAGTACACATTTATAACTACTAGTGAGTAGCTAGCAGGAAAAGTTAGTAGGAGGCATAGAATATCAGGGGACTTTGAATCCAGTGGCTTTACTGAACACCCCAGGTGTGTTGCAACCCAAACAGCTAGCCCCCCTGAAGGTCTCCCACGCAACCCCTGGACTGCTGGGGCTGCAAAAGATGCGTAACCCACCCTCCGAGGTATAGACCGTAGCCAGGTTTCTTGAAATATACAGATGTCATATTTGTCCATTAACTCTCCCCACTCGGGATCAGAGAGTTTGGACTCTAAACCGGCCACATTCCAGGACCCAACTAATGGTTTCCGGAATGGTATACAAGGTGGACTGTCAACCGGAGGGGTGGGAGAAGGGGGGCTGCGGGAAGCAGAATGGACAAGGGGGTTCGACCCTAAGTAGCCCACTGGAAGACTGGGAGACAGGGACGGAGGAGAAAGGGGCCCGGGGCCATTCACCGATCCCGGGGCAACCGCGGGCACCATCGTCATTATATCAAAAACATCCTCAGCCTGGCTCCCCCCCACGGGCGTCAGCTCTCCCTTGTAAGGACACGGTTGTAATGGTCAGTCCACCGCATTTAGCGCACCAAAACGGTTTTCAACCGGGATGTTAAAGTACGAAATGTGTGAGGCCTGGTGGAAGTGAGGTAAATCAGCTGAGACCAGAGTGTTGGAGATGGAATAAAAGTACCCCAAATGCAATGCCTCAATAGCACCCCTTCTGTACTGCCCTCCCTGCATCAGAATGTAATCTACTACTCTGGGGTCCCTAAAGTTAATCAAGACACAGTCCCCCCCTATGTCTTTTGAGCGGGTCCCTAGCCAGTTAACCCTCCGAACGTGAAGGATCTCCCCTCTCCCTACTCCCTTCAAAGGTCTATTTTTGGACAGCCAGTGGATGACTTTATTTTTTAGTTCAAGATAGGATTCCCCCCTTCCATTCATTACCGATGGGACTCCCGTGAGCACGATCACATAAGGTGCTGCCTCCGGAGGAAGCTGGACCAGCAGATGAGAATCATCCATGCTCCGGAGGGGTCGGTCCCCCCCCTCAGGTAGGCGGGAACCGGCCCCGTCTGTGATCCGAGAAACTAAATCCCTGCAGTGGGATGGCAACTCATGAGTTGGAACAACAGTAGGGACTCGGGGCACAGTCAGGGACAAATGAGGTCCAGCGTTGAGGGAGGGGGCAGTTGAATGCACCGTAGGAGGCTGGCCCAGTTCCGTGGACACCTGGGTCGGGGGTAAAGGTGGTTGAGAAAGGGGGGTAGAGTTAGATAGATTTACTTGAAGACTAGCACCCTCCGAACTGCCCAAATTGGCCTTAGGGTCCTGGATAGGCTGCTTCTTCCCAAAACCTTTAGAGTTGACTAGGGAAACCAACCTGTCAATTTTGGATGACAGGGATTTAGCCAGAAGGTTTAGAGACTGATCTATGTGTGACTGGAGATCAATTAAAAGAGTAGTCGCCCAGGTCGGAGGGATAGAAGTAGGGGGGCGAAGGATCGGGGCCGAAGGGGGAAAGCTATCTAGAACAGGGGCTGGTAAAATTCTCCTTTTTCTTAATTTCTGTTTTTTTGTTTTTTCCTTGGCTTAACCTGCTTTATAGGGGCCACAATAGAAACAAAGGAGGATGATGATAGCCCCTCTTCCACTAGCGCTGGCTCGTCTATTTGAGCCTGAGCGCACGGTAATTGTGTGAATGAGGGCAGCATAGAAGACATGGCTTCAGGATCCACTTGGTAAGAAGAATAATCAGACAAACCATCTAGAGGGGGGGCCATATTGAATGCCGGTGTAATCGACAGCCGTTTTTCTGTATTTTCAATGGCTGTAGCCACCACCCCAATTGTCTTTTGCAACATCTTGTCAATCGCTGTAAGACTCGGGAACTGAGAAGTAGAGTTCGCCAGTTGTCTAGTCATCGGACGACTAGCTGTAGGTTTGGAGTGCTTCCCCATGATTCTAGTGTGCCCACGACAATAAGCAATGAAAACCTTATGGCACAAATCGATAAAATCCAACAATAAAAAGGAGCACACTCTACACCAAAAAGAATGACTGACTGGAATAAGAACAATAGCAATAGCCAGTGCGAGTTCTAACACTACTGAACCGGGGAGCAAAGCTTAGAGGGGCGGCCCAGCCCGGCCCCCTCCGGCCTCGGACGGCCACAGACGGTCCCGCCCTTGTCCCGGGCTTCTCCCGGCGCTGCCCGCGCGCTTCCCGCGTCGCGGGGGGCAGGGTCCGTTATGTAGCGCCTCCGGGCGCGCTGGAAGCGTGTTTCCTGCTTCCGTTAGCAGGGGATCCTGGGTAATGTAGTTTTCGTCTGGTGCTCCCCCCTCTCAGCGGTCGCGGCGGAAGGCAGGCGACGGCGGGAGGGAGACACCACAGCCAGCGAGGAGTCCAAGGCGCAAAGGGACCCAAGCCCACTCAGGTACGTGACAGGGTTTCCCCCACTCTTCGCAGGTTTTTGACTCGGCCCCCGCTCTGCCGGGGGCAGGGTCCGTTATGTAGCGCCTCCGGGCGCGCTGGAAGCGTGTTTCCTGCTTCCGTTAGCAGGGGATCCTGGGTAATGTAGTTTATACTGTAATCAAAAATAGACTTTAAAATGGTAGAAAATAGCTTAGTTCAATGTAGATGGTAAATGCAACACTTTACTCTCAAAGTGCCTTAGATGCGTCATGCAAAACAAACAAAAGGGTTGCAGGGAAGGAGATGTACCGTTCCTTCCACTCAGGGGAGTGAATGCGTCGGTTTCTTACTGCTGCGCAGGGGAAGTGATGCGTCGCTTCCATACTGTGTGGGGAGTTGATGCGTCATATCTTACTGTGGCCCGGTGACGATGCGACATGATGGCACCTCGATGCGATGTGACGATCCGGTGCGATGCGATAAAATGGCATCTTGATGCGATGCAACAACATTGGATGCGATGCGTGCATGCCCGACGGCCATGCGGCGAACTCGGTAACTTCTAACCCGCGACAGGCCCTGCGACGCACTTCTCCGGTGATGCAATGGTGACTTCTGCGGTGGCGACACTCTTCTCGGGTGATGCAACATGCTCCGTGGATGATGCGCGGCGAAAAGCTGCCGCGGCGGCACCGTTCTTCGGTGATGGGATGCAACTACTGTGGCTGTGACACGCTTCTCCTTGTTGCATCGCACTTCCAGCTCCCAGCGACACGCAGTCTTCTCAGAGGGCCTAAACAGCAGTAGGCACCTCTCTGCAGGCAGAATTCCCAGCAAGTGAATTCAGGGGAGGTGGTGGTGAAATCTTGTATACCTGAGACTTCAGGCAGGAGGCAAGCACAATTCAAGCCCTTGGAGATTCTTCTTCAAGATTACAAAAGTGCACACAAAGTTCCTTTTCTCCTTTCCTTGGCAATAAAGTAACCACTGCAGGCCAACCCCAACAGCACAGCACTGGGGCAGTCTCCTCCTTCAGCATCTTGGTTCTTCTCTTTCGCAAAGGGTCGTCTCGATTCCCAGAAGTGATCTAAAGTTTTGGGGTCTGGGTCCCTCTTTTATACACACAAATCCTTTGTCTCTGAAGGCAGAGAGTGTCTGTACCTAGTCCAAACCAGTTCTGGGTGCATTCTGCCAGTGCACACCTTCTTCCTTTGTCAGTGTGGGCCAGGGTCATCAGACACACCACAGGAGGTGGAGCCAGCATTGTGGAAGGCAGGCACAGCCCTATTCAGGCCCAGGTGCTACTCCTCCCACCACTCCCGATGGAGATAGGTCTAATCAGCCTTGTGCTGACTCACCCTGTCTCCTGGAGCCACCCCAGCCCCTGTCACTCACAAACCAGCCATGAAATACACAATCTAGCAGAGGCAGGCTGGATGGTTAGGCAAGAAAACACCCACTTTCTAAAAGTGGTATTTCCAAACACAGAATGTTAAAACCAACTTTACTAACAGATGTATTTTATCATTCTGAGTTCAGGCATATTAAATTCATTTTTCTGCCATGTTCCTTGGGTCAGTTAGGATTATAAGATGTTCTAATTAAACTGCCCATTCTGGCCTATGGGAACAGGTAGCCTTGCAATAGTGAAAAACTAAATTGGCTGTAATTCACTATCAGGACATGCCACACACATCAGGGCATGTCCTACCTTTTACCTACAATGCACCCTACCCTTAGGCCTACCTTAGGGGTGACTAATATGTAGAAGAGTGAAGCTTTAGGCTCTGGCAAGTGGTTGCACTTGCCAAGTCAACATGGCAGCCCCAGACTGCTCACAGGCTCTGCAATGGCAGTCCTGAGCCACATGTTACAAGGCTGCTTCTGTGGATGACTCAACCAGTGCTGCAAGCCCACCAGCAGCATTTGATTTACAGGCCCTGTGCACACATGATGCACTGTACTAGGGTCTGACAAGTAAATCAAATAAGCCAATCATGGAGTCCCTCATCCATTTCAATAATTTACAATAGGGAGCACTTGCACTTTTGTACTCAATAGCAGTGGCACAGTGCCCAAAGCATGTAGACCAGCAAAAACATGGCACAAGCACAGGAGGCAACAGTGAAAAAAATGGGAGGGAGACCCGCGCCAATGGTGCCAGGACTAACAGTCATTCTCTATGATTACACTACACAGAATTAAGCGAGTTACACCCACTCCAAGCCAGAAACACCCTTTGGAACCAGACCAATGCTTCTGTCTCTCGCCTCACCCTTTCCCATGGGTTCTGGGGTAACACAGCGCCTACCCATGTTACCCCAGGATTCAGGGAAGGCATAGATTGGCTTTGGATCACATGGAGCTTCAGTCGATCCCGACATTGACCGCTTGCTGGCTCTGACCTTGAATATTGGCAACTGTAGGGGGAGTCTGTCCATTCCTCTAGGGGTTGGACCCCAGTCCATCTCTGATAAAACACAGGTTCTGATGAAGCTGTACTGCTAAATATTTGTGGTGACTGAGACCCTAGGATCCTGGGGCACCTGAATGCTGAGCCTCTTCCAAGCGCTTCGAGGCAGCAGAAGCAAGATTATAGCGCCCACATCTACTGCCGCACGACACTGTTTCATCCTCAGCTGTGGTATCTTCGGATTTCTGGGTCTGCCACCCCAAGGGTTCCCGCTGCCCCTAGTGCACAAACAAGGAGTTTGCCTACCCCCTGGTGCCAGGACGTCACCACCACGTCCTTAGCATTGAGACCAGGTCCTTAGCACAAGGGAGTTAAAGTTCAACTTCCTCAAATTGGCACCACTTTTCAGCATGGCAGGCCAGAACAGAAATCCTGCTCTAGAGCCCATCGAGTCTGAGGGGCCGAGTTATGGCCTCATTTTGAAGGCCTTGAATTCCTGAGGAGGCCGGTAATATAGTGACGGAAATACCACGGACACGTCTTATCTCGTCAGGAGATTTCAGCTCCTGAAACCTGCAATTAGCAGGGAGCAATGTGGCAATAAAGGCAATCCACCCCAGAAGTATGATTTCTTTGGTAATTCCGCAGAACCTGATCTTAAGGTCAACCTTAACTTGCAACGAAAGACAATATTTCATCCCCGCTGGCGCCGAGGTAACAGCCCCCGCCTCGCTGCGCTCGCGGTAAACACACACATGTCTGCGGAGGACAAGGACCGTCTTCTGCTGAGAGTGCGTTGGCTGTGGAAGAGACCACACGCAGCATGGGTGCCTTTTTACAAAGAGTGCGACAGGGATAAAGTGACAACCAGAGTTTCCACTGAAGGACACTTCTCAACACTCCCTCCACATATTGGGGATTCCAGCTGCCCCCTAACGTTAACCCCTCCTCGGGGTATAAAGCACAGGCAGCTGGAAAGGTCTGACAACGTTTCCCTACATGTTAAATTTGTTTCAAACATTGTGAATAAAATGCTGTCAATGAATCAGATACGTGAGGCCAGTCTGCTTCTTAAGTGATTATTTTTATTTTGTATTTTATTGTAGCACAAGTATAACATTTCACACAGTACAAAAATACAACCTGCGTAGCTACAGCTGCGCATATGCAGTATTCATAGTTCATAATCCATTTTCAGAGAAACTATCATCAATCATTTCTTTTCATAAATAATTATTGCACATGGAGAAACATGATGGAAAGAAAAATAGAAACAAGAACAGATGTATTTTGTTTTTAGCGCTGAAGGTGCACCAAAAAAGCAAACTCTAAATATACTAAAAAGCTCAAGACCTACTAAGTATAGATAAACTCATGAATTATAATAGAATAGTACTTAATAAAATATTAGATAGAAAGACATTTCAATTCCAAACAGCCAGATTCTTTCCAGTTTGGTAAAGGAACCGACCCTTTTAGCATAAATAGATTCTCGATTAAAGACTCTCTGCATTTTTGAAATCCATTGAGAGAACGTCGGGACCACCTTAGACTTCCAGTTTGCTGAGATAAGTGATCTGGCAATTAAAGTTGCAATAAAGATAAACTGAAGTTGACCTACAGTCAAGTCTTCACTCGTCTCTACTCTGCCAAAAAGGGCGGTAAGAGGGTTGGGAAAAAGAATAGTTTCCAGTTTCTGACTAATTTCAGAGAAAATGTCCTGCCAAAAACTTCTTAGGTGGCAGCATGAAAACTCGACATGGAGTCAGTCCCCCACTACCATCCCACATCTCAAGCACCCGGGATCAACAGAGGGGAGCATTGTATGGAGCCGATCTGGAGTGTGAGAGATCATCCATTTGCTGAACCATGCCACGCTTCTCCGATTAGGAGCCCTGGCTGATTTTATAGCTCATGTTGTTATAGTTCTGCCATAGTTGCAGGGTAAAAGTGAAACCAGTGGTCAAGTTGATCTTCTCCAGGTGATCCAAGATCACCTGTTTATTCTCCACTGATTTGAGGGATTTAAACCAGTTGCCTATACCTTTAATTCTGGATATAAAATGTGCCTTCCCCAAGAGAGCGCCTGGACAATCTTGTTTGAAAGTTTGGCCTGCTCAGAACTGCTTAACCTGTGCGTAGCTAAATATCAGGTGACTGCTTATATTGGTCTTACTGTTGCGTACCTGTTGCCAGGAAAGAAACCCTTCGTGTCTATAAAAATGATGAAGAGTAGAAAACCCCAATTTTGACCATTGATCACAATTTTGCTGTGACCACTGCAGCCCCAAAGGAACACATTCCTTCAATTTCATCTGGGGATGGAGCCACAGAATATCATAAATTGCCCATATTTTCTGGAAAAGCAGAGTAATCACCCCTGGGGTCTTATAGCGTATTTTTTTGGGAAGTTTGGGTAAGCGTAAAAAGGGCGCAAGGTCAATCTCTGATTCCTTAATTATAGTTAAAAGGAAACAATTGGCATCAAACAGCTCCTCTGTGTTGTTGTAATTAAGCCAGTTAAGGATTGAGGCGTAATAATATAGCCGTACATCTGGTAAAGCTAAGCCCCCATCCACTACTTCTAAATGAGGAACCTGTAATTTTATTCTCGTTTTTTGTGCGGACCAAAACCTCGAAATACAGACTGGATGGAATCAAAAAAGGACTTTGGAATTTTAATCATGATATTAGAGAAATGAAATAAAAATAACCGAAGAATATTCATGTTAATAAGGGCGACACGCTGCATAATTGATATGGGGAGATTTTCCCAATCGTTTAAGCAAATGTTTTGTTTTGTTTAAAGTGGAAATAAAATGTAATAGATATAAATCTTCCAATCTAGTGGTCATAAAAATTTCAAGATATCTTATTGGCTTGGCTACATTATAATGTTCCCACATGGCAAGAGGCAAAATATCAGCGGTGTTGTTAAAGAGAAGCACCCCTGATTTAGAATGATTAATTTTATATTCTCCAATATTAGTAAACTCCCCGATTTTACCCAAGGCTCTTGTTAAATTATCCCTATCTGCTGCTAGATAGAGCGCCCTATCATTTGCAAAGAGTTTACGTTTTGCCGAACCCTGTAAGGGAGCGGCTATAGTGCCATCCTGCAGAATAGCACAT
Source organism: Triturus cristatus (assembly GCF_964204655.1). Taxonomy (NCBI): domain Eukaryota; kingdom Metazoa; phylum Chordata; class Amphibia; order Caudata; family Salamandridae; genus Triturus; species Triturus cristatus. The sequence goes on from NC_140589.1 coordinate 1,942,953,038, forward strand.
GCCAGAGGCTCAATACACAGGGAAAATAAGACTGGAGAAAGCGGACAGCCATGGCGTGTCCCCCGGCTGATAGAGATTGTACCTACAATATCTCCATTGATGATTATTGAGGCTTTCGGTGCAGATTTTTCACCGCATAGCAGAATTCACATGGAATCTCACATTTCTTTAATATTGTGATTAAAACCTGCCATTGTACTCTGTCAAATGCTTTTTCAGCATCAAGCATTATTACAGCCGCCTTAGTTTTACTAATACAAAAATAATCGATCGCCTGCACCAAACAATGAGTATTGGAAGCCAATAGTCTGTTTTTGAGAAAACCGTCTGGTCATGATGGATCAGTGTAGGGGAAACCTGTGCAAGTCTATTTGTCAAGATTTTAGTAAAAATATTGTAGTCGGAGTTTAATAGACTGATAGGCCTGTACGAGTTGACCTCATCTTCTGGTTTCCCTTTTTTAACAAAGCTTATTACCGCTGCTTGAGTGAAATTTTCTGGAAGTGGGCCCCCTCCAAGAATCCCATTGAATAGCATACTTAAAAATGCAGAAAGTTGAGGGGATAAGATCTTATAGATCTTGGACAGAATTCCGTCTGGTCCGGAGGCCTTAGCAGCCAGAGATCGACTTGTCGCCTGGGTAACTTCGTCGAGGGAAAGATCTTATTGCAAGAGCTCTTGCACCTCAGATGATAGGGTAGGGATGTTTATCTTATCGAGCCAATCTAGAGCGACCTCTGGGCTGGTATTGTGTGTCTCGGTATAGAGGTCTTTGTAGTGATTAAGAAAAACCTCTGAGATCTCCAAGGGGAGTGACGTAGAGCGCAGAGTAGCTGGATCTAATAGTCAAGCGGGCCCACGGGTCGGTTGGGGTGGGGGTTTCATGAATGGGCTGGGAGGGGAGGGTGGTAGGGGCACGGGTGGGGGAATAATATGTAGCCTATGTACAAAAAGCTTAAAGACCTATTCAAGATTTTTTGTATTATTTTTTTCTCTTTTGTTCTGTTATCAGGTAGTGTTTATTGTACAAAAAAAATGGATAGTAAAATGCTGCAGGTAGTGTCTTGCAATGTCAATGGTTTTAATAATAGAGTTAAGAGACGATCTATGATGGCTTGGTTTAGATCTTTTCAAGCTGATGTAGTACTTTTACAAGAGACCCACTATAAGGAGGGCGCTCCTGTAGATAGAGCCCCTGGCTATATTCAACACACATTTTACACCTCCCCTCACACAGCTGTTAGAGGGGTTGCTATCTTAGTAGCTAAGAAACTCCAATGCGAGGTCTTGAAGGTTCATAAAGATCATAGTGCAAGGTGGTTTTGGGTACAGATGAAGATTTCAGACCAACTTTTTAATGTTGTGAGTTATTATGGCCCCATTGAGGACTCTCCTTTATCCCTACAGTCTCTGTATGGTTTTGCAACAACTCAATCCGGGTATCTTGTACTAGGGGGGACTTTAATTTTCTTATTAACGCAGCCGTAGATTGCTCTCGGTCCAATAAGAAACGAACTAAACCCAAATCCAGAAAGCTGTACCAAGATCTTATAAAGAAATTTTAGCTAGTAGACTGTTGAAGGGACCAATATCCAGACAAAAGGCAATATACTTGATATTTAGGTAGATTTCATTCCTCTTCTAGGATTGACTTTTTTTTGATCTCACATACTCTTTTAAAGACTGAGTCTGAGATTTGTGAAAATCCTATTTCAGATCATGCTCTGATCACTGTGAAGTTTGAAATTAAGATTCAAACATAATATGTCCAGATGGATATTCGATAAATCACTCCTTATTGATGAACAATGGGTCGCGCACATGCGCTTGGCACTAGAGGAGTTTTTAAAATTAAATATCAACACAGCTTCCACGTTTTCTGTCTGGAATGCTTTAAAAGCCTTTTTTCGAGGCAGGGGGATTACATTTTTGGCCTTTAAGAGTAAAAAAGAGAACTCTGAAAGATCACAGCTCGAGAAAGGGCTTAGCCGCACCACCGCAGAGTATCCTGCTATGCCAACTCCAGAAGGGAAAGCTACACTTGCTGGTGCCAAGTCCAATTGACACGATTTCTTTGTAACTAAAGAAATTCTACATCATAACTCGGTTCTACAGAAAAGATACGAGGAGAGTGAGGACATAGGTACATTTCTGGCTTGGTCTACAAAAGGAGATGAAATTCGAACCACATTAAAAAAAAATTGCTTCTAACTTGATTTATGTTGTTGGGATAAGGGTAGTTAATGCATCACTTATCTTTGTAATACCAAAATCTACAAATCAAAATGTGGACAGATGGGTATTTGCATAAGGAAGAGCGCGCCCTTTAATTCCCAGTGAAGTGCTTTAGGGAATCATTAAATGTTCCACTTCAAGGTGGGCAGTTGGTGACAACCACGCAGTGACGTCATTGCCAGCACAGGTAATGAAACAGCACCTGAACTGTATGTAAATGTTGTTTACATTCAAGAATAACAAATAATGTGTTATAAAAAACGTGCGTCGCACTCACCTTTTGCAGAAAACGTTCACTGAACTTGCAACAGAAAGGCGCCTTTTATTCAAAAGTAAAGCAAGGCTCCAATGCCCCTAAAAACACAATACTCATGCTTTCAGAGAATCTAAACACTGCTGAAATCAAAACTACCAGGAGAACCTCTAAAAGTTTCCAAAACGAGGGAAACAGCTGCAAGCTGAACTCTTTTTGTGATAATATTCATTCATTAATTCATTCATTCATTCATGTGTTATCCTTTGCTCATGTCTAAACTATATATGCAAAGCGTTTACCTGAGTAGTACCAGTTTAACACCAAAACACATCAATACGAAAATGGAAGGTGGCCTGTCCATCCTCCATGGCTCAGCAGCGTGTGTTGCTGCATTTTTAGAAACTTACGATCCATTTAAGCAGGATTTTGTTTTTTAATCTGCCGTTTATGTAGCAGATGATGGTTTATGTGACAAATGCGCCAAAATCCATAATTATGTAGAGGCAAGTGCCTCACAGCTTCACAGCAAGTGCCTCACAGCCTCACAGCGAGTGCCTCACAACCTCACAACGAGTGCTTCACAGCGAGCATCTCACAGCGAGTGCCTCACACCTTCACAGCAAGAGCCTCACAGCTTCACAGCAACTGCTTCACAGCCTCACAGGAGGTGCTTCACAGCTTCACAGCGAGTGTCTCACAGCTTCACAGCGACCATCTCACAGCGAGTGCCTCACATCTTCACAGCATGTGCCTCACAGCCTCACAGGACGTGCTTCACAGCTTCACAGCGAGTGTCTCACAGCTTTACAGCAATTGCCTCACAGCTTCACAGGGAGTACCTCACAGCTTCACAGCTTCACAGCAAGCGCCTCACAGCCTCACAGGAGGTGCTTCACAGCTTCACAGCGAGTGTCTCACAGCTTCACAGGGAGTGCCTCACAGCTTCACAGCAAGCGCCTCACAGCCTCACAGTGAGTGCCTCACAGCTTCACAGCAAGTGTCTCATAGCTTCACAGGAGGTGCCTCACAGCCTCACAGGAGGTGCTTCACAGCTTCACAGCGAGTGCCTCATAGCTTCACAGGGAGTGCCTCACAGCTTCACAGCAAGCGCCTCACAGCCTCACAGTGAGTGCCTCACAGCTTCACAGCAAGAGCCTCACAGCTTCACAGCAACTGCCTCACAGCCTCACAGGAGGTGCTTCACAGCTTCACAGCGAGTGTCTCACAGCTTCACAGCGACCATCTCACAGCGAGTGCCTCACACCTTCACAGCATGTGTCTCACACCTTCACAGCATGTGCCTCACAGCCTCACAGGAGGTGCTTCACAGCTTCACAGCGAGTGTCTCACAGCTTTACAGCAAGTGCCTCACAGCTTCACAGGGAGTACCTCACAGCTTCACAGCAAGCGCCTCACAGCTTCACAGCAAGCGCCTCACAGCCTCACAGGAGGTGCTTCACAGCTTCACAGCGAGTGTCTCACAGCTTCACAGGGAGTGCCTCACAGCTTCACAGCAAGCGCCTCACAGCCTCACAGTGAGTGCCTCACAGCTTCACAGCAAGTGTCTCATAGCTTCACAGGAGGTGCCTCACAGCCTCACAGGAGGTGCTTCACAGCTTCACAGCGAGTGCCTCATAGCTTCACAGCAAGTGCCTCATTGCAAGTGCCTCACAGCAAGTGCCTCACAGCTTCACATCGAGCATCTCACAGCGAGTGCCTCACACCTTCACAGCAAGTGCCTCACAGCTTCACAGTGAGTGCTTCACGGCTTCACAGCAAGTGCCTTGCAGCCTCACAGCAGGTGCTTCACAGCAAGTGCCTCACAGCTTAACAGCTTCACAGCAAGTGTCTCAGCTTCACAGTGAGTGTCTCACAGCTTCACAGCAAGTGCCTCACAGCTTCACAGCAAGTGCCTCACAGCTTCACAGCAAGTGCCACACAGCTGCACAGCAGGGGCTTCACAGCTAGCAAGTGCCTCACAGCTTCACTGCTTCACAGCAAGTCCCTAGCAGCTTCACAGAAAGTGCCTCACAGCTTTGCAACAAGTGCATCACAGCCTCACAGCAGGTGCTTCACAGCTTCACAGCAAGTGCCTCACAGCTTTACAGCAAGTGCCTCACAGCTTTACAGCAAGAGCCTCACAGCCTTACAGCAGGTGATTCACAGCTTAACAGCTTCACAGCTTCACAGAAGGTGCTTCACAGCTAGCAAGCGCCTCGTAGCTTCACAGATTCACAGCAGGCGCCTCACAGCTTCACAGCTTCACAGCAAGTGCCTCATAGCTTCACACCAAGTACCTCACAGCCTCACAGCTTCACAGCAAGTACCTCACTGACTCACAGCTTCACATTAGGTGCCTCACAGCCTCACAGCATGTGCTTCTCCTAGGACTTGAGATCACTGAGGTGGATGAGAGCTCGTTAATTATAAAGTTAATTATAAAGTGCAGCATTCTTAGCTGCACTTTATAATGAACTTGTTAATCAAGAAAAGCATACAGTCATACATGTCTAGTCTACCAGTATAATGTAGAAAACATGCAAACAAGAAAACTATACATGCAACCAGGACAACCTGCATGTAAAACACATGGCATGCAGTCAGACCATTCAGTTGTAGACACAAGTCTGTTACACAGGTGAACCAGTATCTTGTACATATGAACCAGAAGAATACGCGTGTGTACCTGTGTGTAACTCATGCAGATCAGCACTATACACATGCAACCCTGTGTGCTCTGCACACCAGTGCATTATCACAGCACACTGAAATATAATGCACCTCAACCAACAGTCAACATGTGCTTTTCACATACACCTGTAGAGTTGTGCATACAAAGCATGTTGTACATGGGACCCCGTACATTACAAGGGCAAACCAAAGAAACATGAGTATATACCAGTGTGGTGTGCGCACACTCTTGCGTCATGCTTGCAGTAGTAAGTTTACATACACTATGGGGACAAGCAGGTGCACTGAGAACAGTAATCAACATGATGTGTTTTAAAGCCATACCTCTAAAACCATTTGCTTTCTGAATGTGCTTGTTATATGTGGCAATGTGGCACATACATTTTATCAACATTATTGACACCACAAGCAAAGCGCAGTGCATGTCTGAGCAGCTGCAGGTGCAGTCTGAATAAAGGCACATCCAATATTCCGTACAAAATCGATGCAGTTGTGATACGAGCTCCTATGGTTGATATAAAGCTATATCTGTACAAAAGAGGGGACTGAATTCTGTCCTATTGGCCCCTCATAGTCCCCATCTCCATTCCTGCTCTCTGAGATTGAGCCCTTCCCTTCCAGAGCAGATCTCCACTCCTCCTCCACCAGGAAGGTGAGCAGAGCCCCACTGCTTCCTAGTGTGAGACTGACATCCCCAACCTCTGCACCTCCTCCAAGGCGGAGACAGATCTGGAATGGCAGCACCAGCCGAGCAGCAAGAACAGGGCTGGCTTTATCGAGCTTCAGAGAGCCTCAGGGGCACTGCAGGGACAGGCACATCTCAGGGACTTGTGCTTCCCAAACCTCTGCTCCAGCAGGAGAGAGGGAGCCGTGACAACATTCACTACCTGAGAGTCTCTGGAGATTGTGTGCAACTGGTGTATTCACATTCTATGAGGGGCTGTTTAACCGAAGCCCCAAGTCAAGAATCTTGAGTGCTGCGCATGAAAGCTGAAGCGTCTGCGGTGTCAGAGGCGCAGGGTTGATTAATGAAGGACAGAAGGAAGAACAGATGTATTATGGTTGACCCGTGACATAAATGAAAACAAACCTGTGTCTTTAAGAACACTGTACACAAACTCATACGTCTTGTCTGAGTACCAGTGAACAGTGATGGCGAAATCAAGTAGCAGTTGCTTACGTTGACAATTACTGCCCACCTCTGTTTCCACAATAGAAACACCACACAACAGTGCTGCTTCTCGTTGTAGATTTTCACTGCTTTCAGAGTGAATTGGAAAACCTTTGTGTTTTCTTCTAGGGGATCAGGAGGGTCAATGGAAATATTTCCAACACTGGGCAAACTGAGAACTTATGGACAGCAACCTTTCCTCGGCTCCCCAGAGCAGGTCCACAGGCTCCACCAGAGCAGGTCCACAGGCTCCACCAGAGCAGGTCCACTGGCTACACCAGAGCTGGTCCATAGGCCCCACCAGAGCAGGTCCATGGCCTCCACCAGGGCAGGTCCATGGGTTCCACCAGAGCAGGTGCATGAGCTCTACCAGAGCAGGTCCATGGGCTCCACCAGAGCAGGTCCATGGGCTCCACCAGAGCAGGTCCACAGGCTCCACCAGAGTAGGTCAACGGTTTCACTGGAGCAGGTCCTTGGGCTCCACCACAGCAGGTCCTTGGGTTACAACAGAGGACGTCCATGGCCTCAACCAGAGCAGGTCCATGGTCTCCACCTGAGCAGGTCCATACGCTCGACCAGAGCAGGTCCATGGCTCCACCAGAGCAGGTCCATGAGCTTCACCAGAGCAGGTCCATGGGCTTCAGCAGAGCAGGGACATGATCTCCACCAGAGCAGGTCCATGGGCTCCACCAGAGCCGGTCCATGCGCTACACCAGAGCAGGTCCATGGGCTCAACCAGAGCCAGTCCATAGGCTCTTGCAGAGCAGGTCCATGAGCTCCACCAGAGCAGATCCATGGGCTCCACCAGAGGAGGTCCATGGGCTCCTCCAGGGCAGGACCATGGGGTCCACCAGAGCAGGTCCATGGGCTCCACCAGAGGAGGTCCATGGGCTCCACCCTAGCAGGTCCATTAGCTCTACCAGAGCAGGTCCATGGGCTCTACCAGAGCAGGTCAATGGTTTCACCAGAGCAGGTCCATGGGCTCCAGCACAACCGGTCCATGAGCTCCACCAGAACACGTCCATGGTCTCCACCAGAGCAGGTTAATGATCTCCACTGTGGTAGATCAATGGACTCCATCACAGCATGTCCATTGGCTCTACCAGAGCAGGTCCTTGGGCTCCACCATAGATGGTCCATGAGTTCCACAAGCCGAAGTGTCTGCGGTGTCAGAGGCATAGTGTTGATTAATGAAGGACAGAAGAAACAACAGATGTTTGACCCGTGACATAAATGAAAACAAACCTGTGACTTTAAGAAAACTGTACACAAACTCATATGTCATTTCTGGGCACCAATGAACAGTGATGGTGAAATCAAGTAGCTGTTGCTTATGTTGACAATTACTGTCCACAATAGAAACACCACAGCAACAGTGCTCCTTCTCATTGTAGTTATTCACTGGTTTAAGAGTGAATTAGCAAACCTTTGCGTTGTTTTATAGGGGATCAGTGAGGTCAATGGAAATATTTCCAACACCGGGCAAACTGAAAACGTATAGACAGTTCCCTTTCCTTGATGCCACAAGAGCAAGTCCATGGGCTCCACCAGAGCAGGTCCACTAGCTCCACCAGAGCAGGTCCATGTGCTCCACCAGAGCAGGTCCATGGGTTTCACCACAGCAGGGCCATGGGCTCCACCAGAGCAGTTCCATGGGCTCCACCACAGCAGGTCCATGGGCTCCACCAGAGCAGATCCATAGGCTTCACCACAGCAGGTCCATGGGCTCAACTAGAGCAGGTCCTTGGGCCCCACCAGAGCAGGTCCATGTGCTCTACCAGAGCAGGTACATGGGCTCCACCAGAGGAGGCCCATGGGCTCCACCAGAGCAGGTGCATAAGCTCTACCAGAGCAGGTCCATGGGCTCCACCAGAGCAGGTCCATGGACTCCACAGGAGCCAGTCCATGGGCTCCACAGGAGCCAGTCCAGGGGCTCCACCAGAGCAGATCAATGATCTCCACTGTGGTAGATCAATGGACTCCATCACAGCATGTCCATTGGCTTCACCAGAGCAGATCCATGAGCTCTACCAGAGCAGGTCCATTGGCTCCACCAGAGCAGGTCCATGCGTTCCACCAGAGCAAGTCCATGGGCTCCACAGGAACCGGTCCAGGGGCTCCACCAGAGAAGGTCAATGATCTCCACTGTGGTAGATCAATGGACTCCATCACAGCATGTCCATTGGCTCAACCAGAGCAGGTCCATGTACTCCACCTGAGCAGGTCCACGGGCTCCACTAGAGCAGGTCCATGTACTCCACCAGAGCCGGTCCATGGGCTCCACCAGAGCCAGTCCAGGGGCTCCACCGAGCCGGTCCATGGGCTCCACCAGCGGAGATCCACGGGCCCCACCAGAGCAGATCCATGGGCTCCACCAGAGGAGGTCCATGGGCTCCTCCAGGGCAGGACCATGGGCTCCACCAGAGCAGGTCCATAGGCTCCACCAGAGGAGGTCCATGGGCTCCAACCCAGCAGGTCCATTAGCTCTAACAGAGCAGGTCCATGGGCTCCACCAGAGCAGGTCAATGGTTTCACCAGAGCAGGTCCGTGGGCTCCACCAGAGCAGGTCCATGGGCTCCAGCACAGCAGGTCCATGGGCTGCACCAGAGCAGGTCCATGGCTCCATTAGAGCAGGACCACAGCTCCACCAGAGCAGGTCTATGGTCTCCACAAGAGCAGGCCAATGATCTCCACTGTGGTAGATCAATGGACTCCATCACAGCATGTTCATTGGCTCTACCAGAGCAGGTCCTTGGGCTCCACCATAGATGGTCCATGGGTTCCACAAGAGAGGTCAAGGATTTCAAAAGTGGAGGTCCACAGGCTCCACCAGAGCAGGAACATGGGCTCCACAAGTGCCGGTCCATGGGTTTCAACCGAGCAGATCCATGGGCTGCACCAGAGAAGGTCCATGGGCTCCACCAGAGCAGGTCCTTGGGCTCCACAAGTGCTGGTCCATGGGTTCCAACTGAGCAGATCCATGGGTTCCACCAGAGCAGATCCATGGGCTCCACCACAGCGGGTCCATGGGCTCCACCACAGCAGGTCTTTGGGCTCTACCAGAGCAGGTCTATGGGCTCCACCAGAGCAGGTCCACAGACTCCACTAGAGCAGATCCTTGGGCTCTACCAGAGCAGGTACATGAGCTCCACCAGAGCAGGTCCATGGGCTCCACCAGAGCAGGTCCATGGGCTCTACCAGAGCAGGTCCATGGACTCCACCAGATCAGGTCCAGAGGCTCCAGCACAGCAGGTCCAAGGCTCCACCAGAGCAGATCCATAGGCTTCACCACAGCAGGTCCATGGGCTCCACCACAGCAAGTCCATGGGCTCCACCAGAGGAAAACCATAGGCTTCATCACAGCAGGACCATGGGCTCCACCAGAGCAGGAACATGGGCTTCACAAGTGCTGGTCCATGGATTTCAACCGAGCAGATCCATGGGCTCCACCAGAGCAGATCTATGGGCTCCCCATGGGCTTCACCAGAGCAGGTCCATGGGCTCCACCAGAGCAGGTACATGAGCTCCACCAGAGTAAGTCCATGAGCCCCACTAGAGCAGGTCCATGGCTCTACCAGAGTAGGTCTATGGGCTTCACCAGAGGAGGTCCATGGGCTCCACCAGAGCAGGTCCATGGGCTCCACCAGAGCAGGTCCATGTGCTCCACCAGAGCAGGTCCATGGGTTTCACCACAGCAGGGCCATGGGCTCCACCAGAGCAGTTCCATGGGCTCCACCACAGCAGGTCCATGGGCTCCACCAGAGCAGATCCATAGGCTTCACCACAGCAGGTCCATGGGCTCAACTAGAGCAGGTCCTTGGGCCCCACCAGAGCATCTCTATGTGCTCTACCAGAGCAGGTACATGGGCTCCACCAGAGGAGGCCCATGGGCTCCACCAGAGCAGGTGCATAAGCTCTACCAGAGCAGGTCTATGGGCTCCACCAGAGCAGGTCCATGCGCTCCACCAGAGCAAATCCATGGGCTCCACAGGAGCCGGTCCAGGGGCTCCACCAGAGAAGGTCAATGATCTCCACTGTGGTAGATCAATGGACTTCATCACAGCATGTCCATTGGCTCAACCAGAGCAGGTCCATGTACTCCACCTGAGCAGGTCCACGGGCTCCACCAGAGCAGGTCCATGTACTCCACCAGAGCCGGTCCATGGGCTCCACCAGAGCCAGTCCAGGGGCTCCACCGAGCCAGTCCATGGGCTCCACCAGAGGAGATCCACAGGCCCCACCAGAGCAGATCCATGGGCTCCACCAGAGGAGGTCCATGGGCTCCTCCAGGGAAGGACCATGGGCTCCACCAGAGCAGGTCCATAGGCTCCACCAGAGGAGGTCCATGGGCTCCAACCCAGCAGGTCCATTAGCTCTACTAGAGCAGGTCCATGGGCTCCACCAGAGCAGGTCAATGGTTTCACCAGAGCAGGTCCGTGGGCTCCACCAGAGCAGGTCCATGGGCTCCAGCACAGCAGGTCCATGGGCTCCACCAGAGCAGGTCCATGGCTCCACTAGAGCAGGTCCACAGCTCCACCAGAGCAGGTCCATGGTCTCCACCAGAGCAGGCCAATGATCTCCACTGTGGTAGATCAATCGACTCCATCACAGCATGTTAATTGGCTCTACCAGAGCAGGTCCTTGGGCTCCACCATAGATGGTCCATGGGTTCCACAAGAGAGGTCAAGGATTTCAAAAGTGGAGGTCCACAGGCTCCCCCAGAGCAGGAACATGGGCTCCACAAGTGCCGGTCCATGGGTTTCAACCGAGCAGATCCATGGGCTGCACCAGAGAAGGTCCATGGGCTCCACCAGAGCAGGTCCTTGGGCTCCACAAGTGCTGGTCCATGGGTTCCAACTGAGCAGATCCATGGGCTCCACCAGAGCATATCCATGGGCTCCACCACAGCAGGTCCATGGGCTCCACCACAGCAGGTCTTTGGGCTCTACCAGAGCAGGTCTATGGGCTCCACCAGAGCCGGTCCACAGGCTCCACTAGAGCAGATCCTTTGGCTCTACCAGAGCAGGTACATGAGCTCCACCAGAGCAGGTCCATGGGCTCCACCAGAGCAGGTCCATGGGCTCTACCAGAGCAGGTCCATGGACTCCACCAGATCAGGTCCAGAGGCTCCAGCACAGCAGGTCTACAGCTCCACCAGAGCAGATCCATAGGCTTCACCACAGCAGGTCCATGGGCTCCACCACAGCAAATCCATGGGCTCCACCAGAGGAAAACCATAGGCTTCATCACAGCAGGACCATGGGCTCCACCAGAGCAGGAACATGGGCTTCACAAGTGCTGGTCCATGGGTTTCAACCGAGCAGATCCATGGGCTCCACCAGAGCAGATCTATGGGCTCCCCATGGGCTTCACCAGAGCAGGTCCATGGGCTCCACCAGAGCAGGTACATGAGCTCCACCAGAGTAAGTCCATGAGCCCCACCAGAGCAGGTCCATGGCTGTACCAGAGTAGGTCCATGGGCTTCACCAGAGGAGGTCCTTGGGCTACAACAGAGCAGGTCCATGTGCTCCACCAGAGCAGGTCCATGTGCTCCACCAGAGCAGGTCCATGGGTTTCACCACAGCAGGGCCATGGGCTCCACCAGAGCAGTTCCATGCGCTCCACCACAGCAGGTCCATGGGCTCCACCAGAGCAGATCCATAGGCTTCACCACAGAAGGTCCATGGGCTCAACTAGAGCAGGTCCTTGGGCCCCACCAGAGCAGGTCCATGTGCTCTACCAGAGCAGGTACATGGGCTCCACCAGAGGAGGCCCATGGGCTCCACCAGAGCAGGTGCATAAGCTCTACCAGAGCAGGTCCATGGGCTCCACCAGAGCAGGTCCATGGACTCCACAGGAGCCAGTCCATGGGCTCCACAGGAGCCAGTCCAGGGGCTCCACCAGAGCAGGTCAATGATCTCCACTCTGGTAGATCAATGGACTCCATCACAGCATGTCCATTGGCTTCACCAGAGCAGATCCATGGGCTCCACCAGAGCAGGTCCATGGGCTCCACCAGGACAGGCGCATGAGCTCTACCAGAGCAGGTCCATGGGCTCCACCAGAGCAGGTCCATGCGCTCCACCAGAGCAAGTCCATGGGCTCCACAGGAACCGGTCCAGGGGCTCCACCAGAGAAGGTCAATGATCTCCACTGTGGTAGATCAATGGACTCCATCACAGCATGTCCATTGGCTCAACCAGAGCAGGTCCATGTACTCCACCTGAGCAGGTCCACGGGCTCCACCAGAGCAGGTCCATGTACTCCACCAGAGCCGGTCCATGGGCTCCACCAGAGCCAGTCCAGGGGCTCCACCGAGCCGGTCCATGCGCTCCACCAGAGGAGATCCACGGGCCCCACCAGAGCAGATCCATGGGCTCCACCAGAGGAGGTCCATGGACTCCTCCAGGGCAGGACCATGGGCTCCACCAGAGCAGGTCCATAGGCTCCACCAGAGGAGGTCCATGGGCTCCAACCCAGCAGGTCCATTAGCTCTACCAGAGCAGGTCCATGGGCTCCACCAGAGCAGGTCAATGGTTTCACCAGAGCAGGTCCGTGGGCTCCACCAGAGCAGGTCCATGGGCTCCAGCACAGCAGGTCCATGGGCTCCACCAGAGCAGGTCCATGGCTCCACTAGAGCAGGTCCACAGCTCCACCAGAGCAGGTCCATGGTCTCCACCAGAGCAGGCCAATGATCTCCACTGTGGTAGATCAATGGACTCCATCACAGCATGTTCATTGGCTCTACCAGAGCAGGTCCTTGGGCTCCACCATAGATGGTCCATGGGTTCCACAAGAGAGGTCAAGGATTTCAAAAGTGGAGGTCCACAGGCTCCACCAGAGCAGGAACATGGGCTCCACAAGTGCCGGTCCATGGGTTTCAACCGAGCAGATCCATGGGCTGCACCAGAGAAGGTCCATGGGCTCCACCAGAGCAGGTCCTTGGGCTCCACAAGTGCTGGTCCATGGGTTCCAACTGAGCAGATCCATGGGCTCCACCAGAGCAGATCCATGGGCTCCACCACAGCAGGTCCATGGGCTCCACCACAGCAGGTCTTTGGGCTCTACCAGAGCAGGTCTATGGGCTCCACCAGAGCAGGTCCACAGGCTCCACTAGAGCAGATCCTTGGGCTCTACCAGAGCAGGTACATGAGCTCCACCAGAGCAGGTCCATGGGCTCCACCAGAGCAGGTCCATGGGCTCTACCAGAGCAGGTCCATGGACTCCACCAGATCAGGTCCAGAGGCTCCAGCACAGCAGGTCTACGGCTCCACCAGAGCAGATCCATAGGCTTCACCACAGCAGGTCCATGGGCTCCACCACAGCAAGTCCATGGGCTCCACCAGAGGAAAACCATAGGCTTCATCACAGCAGGACCATGGGCTCCACCAGAGCAGGAACATGGGCTTCACAAGTGCTGGTCCATGGGTTTCAACCGAGCAGATCCATGCGCTCCACCAGAGCAGATCTATGGGCTCCCCATGGGCTTCACCAGAGCAGGTCCATGGGCTCCACCAGAGCAGGTACATGAGCTCCACCAGAGTAAGTCCATGAGCCCCACCAGAGCAGGTCCATGGCTCTACCAGAGTAGGTTCATGGGCTTCACCAGAGGAGGTCCTTGGGCTACAACAGAGCAGGTCCATGGGCTCCACCAGAGCAGGTCCATGGGCTCCATCAGAGCAGGTCCATGGGCTCCACCAGAGCTGATCCATGGGCTCCACCAGAGCAGATCCATGGGCTCCACCAGAGGAGGTCCACGGCTCCACCAGGGCAGGTACATGGGCTCCTCTAGAGCAGGCCCAAGGGCTCTGCAGGTCCATGGGCTCCATCAGAGCAGGTCCATGGTCTCCGCCAGAGGAGGTCTACAGCCCCACCAGGGCAGGTACATGGGCTCCACTGTAGCAGGTTCATGGGCTCCACCAGAGCAGATCTGTGAGAAGGTGGCCTGATATATGCTGTCCACTACTTATAGTGGGCACCTTGCACCAGTCCAAACAACTCCTTATGGTGAATAGGTTAAAGACAACCTTTATTGAAAGCTATCCTAGTGGTAGCTATGGAGAGCATCCTTCAGGCTAAGTCTTGGAGGAATGTAAAGCAGCTTGTTTTACCAGTCTATAATCTCTTGAATGATCAAATAAAAGGACAACCACACCAGGTATATATTTAAAATATATGTATTTGAGATACAAAACACCCCTCTAGTCTCTTTATGAGACTGGAGTTCGAAGTACGTAATTTACAAGTTAGCAATCAACAGTAATAGCACAAATACACCAAAAAAGGGGTATAAGAACCATGACTGGAATAGACACAAGGCCTAGAGCCTGTAGAATCGCTGGGACCCCAAGGAACCACCGAAGGTAGTGACACAGAAGACCCACAGGAACTGTGTGCAGTGTGTAAACACAACCGCGGGTTCCCATTAGCTTCTATGGGCAATGTCACAGTTGGAAATTTAAAGATTAGGGGCACTTAGAATCGAGTCAGGACCAAACCCTTTTGGACTTAAGAAGTTCTAGGGCTAGCACCCACGGAAGCACCAGAGTACTCGAGTTAACTCACCCAGCAAAGCTGGTGCATAGGTTGAAGAAATCAAAACCTTCTCGGGGGTTTCACTGATACACCTGGTCCTTTTAAACCAACAAAGAAGAGATTGGCGCAGAAGCTGTAATATAAACACAATGCATTTATTAAACCTCAGATGAGGGAGATTGCGTCACACAGTACCCTCAGGTCACTATAGGAGGAATTCTAAGGAGTACAGAGAACAGGGGCCTTATATACCCACACAGGGGCTCAAAAGAAGGCGGTACAAGTACACATGAGAAGAGTTACACACATAGATGGTCATACAGAAAATGCACAGTCAACTAGTAGGAGGAATAATCCGTTGCTGACATCAGTTAGAACAGCCTGACAGTTCTATACTAGGAGCAGGTGCATTCTACTAGCTAGGCCCTTCTGAGCATGTGCGAGGTTCTGGAAGAGGGAGAAAGCAAATGGCCAGCACATAGCTAACTAAAATGGCTGCCAAGTACAAAATGGCTTTCAGCTCATGCTAACAGATCCCTGTAATGTTTAACAGATGGTCCTTTTAGCATGAGCTAAAGACATTTGTATGATCCAGTAGGAACACAGAAAATATTTGCACATTAATTTTCATAAGTTTATCAATTTCCTAATTCATTGCTAGGTGGGCATTTTACATTCTAAACATTTCAGTAAGCGGGTATATATAAGGTATAAGCAGGAGTACAAAGGGAACAGAGCATTGAGTCATACAGATAGCAGGAGAGAGTAATGACTATTATCACAAACAGAATTATTAACTTTCTAGTCCTAAGCAAATCCTAGAACCATCCAGTAAAAACATTTTCAAGGCTTCTATGCATTTCAGTTACCATCAATTTCAACTTCAGAATAGCCAACAGCTCATATCTAATAAAAACATTTTCATTAGACTTTCCATTTTCCTTTATAAGGGCTAGAGTATCAATAATTATTCAAGGAAAGGGCAAAGTAAAATTTGTCAACTGCTCAGATGAACTTTTCTCTCACAGAATAAACATTATTCATAAAGCAAATACTAAAGCAGTCAGACATATTATTACAAAAATGATCCTGGATCCAGGGGATCAGGAGGACCACACAGGGCCATGAGAATTAGGACGAGATGCCGCAAAGGGCTCCTCCTCCTCAAAAATGGGACTACTAAAGGGGTACATTTTTAACAAAAAAGAATAAGTCCTTGTACAACCAGCCAGAGGGGAGTCTTCTCCCTGTGTCCGTTTGAGCCTCACAGGCAGGTTCTTGTTGTTCCCACGGTGGAGCTGCACAACTCGCAACTCAGGAATCACGGCCCAGTTTCAAGGGAAAAGTTTCTTCTTTCAGGATAGGGCAATCACCCACCAGGGCAAATGCGCTCAGCAATCCTGTCCAGTGTCTCAGGCAGTGCACCAGTTTTCTTCACTTTAATCTAACAGGCACCAGAGACACAGCACCTGTACCCTGAACTCAAGTCCTTCCCTAACTCCTGTATTGCTCTGCTTGCACACTGCTCTTTCGTTGGGGCCACAGATTGTATCCAGTGTGCCCAGGTATCTCTTGACCAACAACCAAAGGTGCAGACTTTACAGTCAGCATTCAGGAACGTGATGCTGAAGTACCTGAAGCAACCCTTGTTTCAAAGGGGGTCACCTCAAGCAAAAACTTTCTCGCCTTCCTGGTCGGTCTGTGACTCTCGGCTGGGTATCAAAAACTTGAGCCACGATTTCTCCTTTCTGATTTGTGACCCCGTCTTTCGCCCAAGACAGTGGCAGGGGTACACACTTCACATCCCAGTGCTTCCGTCCTTATACCTTCACTGAGGTCCTGGTTGCCAGCAATGCCTGTGCTGGTTACCTTCACTTTGACTTCAAGCTGGACTGGTGCTGACTCTCCAAGCTAGATCTGATGTCCGCGCCCCTCTGGCAATGGTTGTAAGGCAGCAAATATCTATTGGTGGACAGAACAAAAGGTCTTTAGACAAGGCACAGAAATAATCTACCAACAGAGAGGATAGTCTCAGAATACTTCCTAGTCTAGGGACGCCCCATATTTAGCAAGGCACCCAAAGAACCACTTTCATCTATGTGAGAGTAAAAAAAACAACAGCCTCGACCTATTGGAAGTATAAAAGGAACTCTTTGGTGAACTGACAAGAGTAATACGTCACCCAATCCCAAGCAGCCAAGGAAGTCTGTGTTCATTTACTAAATTCTGAGGAAAAGAGAAAAACAATACAGACATACTCCAAATCCTTACATCTGTGTATTCCCATATTATTCATCTGAAGACCCTCAGGAAAAAAGGAAATGTTCTACACTTTTACTCATAGACTTTGCACTACTTGTACAGGACTGCTGACACTTCTATAATTTCTTTTAATAAAAGCACCTACATTGTACGCTTAGGACCATCCTCTCATGTTATAGGAGCAGCAGGAAAATCTAAAACTGCTAATTTAACACAGATTTTTATTACAAAAAGAACTAAAATCTTCAACATTTTCTCCAGCAGAACATGTTGCGACAAACAAACGCCTATAAAACAATCATTTCTTCAAAAATGTTTGCATGGGGTCTTTCCTGCAATCTACTTTTCACAATCCAAACTATACAACTTCAGCTCTAATACGGACTGTCGGTTTATTTACACAGACTAGCTAATAAAAACTAGCAATGCCGTTGCAAAACTGTATGTAGCATGAGAATAACATAAACAATAATGGTGGTATCACCTGAGATGTTTAGAACAAAAACTACCCTCATCTAGTTCCCCTTAAAGATCAAATAAGGGAACAGCAATCTAGACTACTCATCCTTTCATAGTTTCATCAGACAGGATGGGCAGTAACATAGCATATTTATTTATTCATTTTATCAATGCTAACAATTTGTAAAACAGTATTACTGAAGAGTCAATTAAATGTCTCATGGCTATTTCATAGACAGTTCAGACAGGCTCAAAAGAAATTGAGAAAAAGAGAGAGAAAACATAAATTTGCCTACCCTTAATTTGTAGAGGAGCTAGCCTCCTTCCCCCATTTTGACTGTGGGAAACCTGAAACAGGTTTCACTTCTCTCAACACTATCAACCTCTATTTGTAGCAACTGGGCATGCACAAAGTTATAGGAGGTAAATAGCACATTGAGCTAGCCAAAAAACATGAATACCCAACCACCAATTCCTTTAGCAAATGTTCAAGTGTAACATGAGGGCGCATGAATTCAAACTAAATCCCATTGCCTTATTTATCTCAGCTTTTGCACAGTAATCTTCAAACCAAAAGTATTAGTGCTGTACATATGGCAAAGCTATCTGTTAATCAAAGCTCACATATACCATTATATTGCCTTTTGTTCATATCAGTGCACAAAAACTTGATTTTGCCAAAAAAAGTAAGCAAAACCTCTCTTTCTCTCCCTGCCCTGCCATCTCGTCTTTCAAAAAGTTTCAAAGGTCGAAATGTCAAAGCAAACCTGGCTCTGAGCTCTGCTAGGCTTCTAAATGTAGAACTCGACCTTTAACCCTTTACCAGCTGTCCCATTTTGTGTGCAACGGTTTCCATGCGGTTCTCCCAATTCAAAGTGACCCTGGAGACTGAGAGCTGAAAAGCAGACCCACTCCATCCCTGTTTGCCAGTTTAGAGGTAAGAGAATAACTGCTGCTGGTTTTTTATATTTGTTTCAATTGTAAGCAGTGTGCAGTATACCTTTCTAGCAGAGTATAGGTCAGCTGTTTGTGTTATACTTAAATGTGTGCATTTACTGGAGCTTAAGGCAGTTTAAAAGCTCCTCTGATTGCCAGAACTGCTTTTAAAAGGTGTATTTTGCCCATTTTCGACTTTGGTGTTTGGGGCACTTAAAAATGAATATCCTACAATGTTTTTGCATAATAGTCATCCACGGAATGTTCCCTACACATTCCAGAGCTGTGGCATCAGAAATATATAATGTATACCCATATAAAAATGGGTTTCGTACGCCTGGTTAAAGTGACATTTCACATGTAAGTTTCCCCCCCATTGTGATAAAGGGTCGCTTAAATTCAATTTTGATGCTAGGAATTCACAGTATGATGTTTAGGCTTTATAAAGATTAAAAAACGAATTTAAAGAACTTATTATTAATAGTTTTTTTTATAGAATCAAAATCCCCTTTTTATTATTATTATTTTTTATAACTCCAACCTTTTTGATGGTTGCACATATGAAAAGCAAGCGTCATTCCTCTCCTATCACATTCACTTGTAACGCTAAGCACAGAAGCCTTACTTGAAACATGAAAGTCTGCGCCACTTTTTAAAGGACAATAATTATTTACCATCAAAACCACGGATGTGCTTATGTAAAAAAGGCATTGAGAAATGAAAATCCCTTCTTATCTGTTCTCTTTTATCCAAAATAATGAAACTGTATTTCTAACTTTTAAAACAGCAGTGTGAAATGCAGGGTTTTACCGAGGTTGCACTGACTTAAGATTTAGTTGACCTCAGAATTTTCTTTTCTGTGGCCATGCGAACAAAAATAGCCACGTGCTATTTATGCAGCTGTTGGTTGAGCAGCAGGCGTCAGAATCTCACGCCTTTCTCAGGAGAGACAACCCTTTTTCTGTATTTCTAATGTCTTGAGAAGGTGTAATCTCCGTTGGTTTTTGTCAGGCAGCTGCTTCTCAGTGAAACTGTTAAACACAGCTGTTGGAAAGCTTATTTTTTAGTGTTGAAATGTAAGCACGGTGGCAGTCTATTTAAAACTGAGGCATTTCAATGCAGTCAAATCTATCGTTCTATAATGTATGTTTATTTCAGCAGCAACCAAATTCACTCATATGATGTGAATGCCTTTTAATATCTGATACAATGTATCTAAGGAAAATGCTGTAACATTTTACATTTCAGTTTATTTATTGCAAAACACACACTTTCGTTTTTGAGGCCTATTTTATTCCTATTCAATGTGAATTCTAATTGTATCTTTAGCATCGTGGCAAGTTGCACGCATGTATAGTGTCTTACTCTGTCAATTTAATAGTAACATGCAGCTATTTAGCACTATTTAGCATATGTTATGTAATTCATTTCTGGATTTTTATTTAATATTAATTAAATGACATTTTGCATAACAGAATGATGACAGCAAAAAAACACAAACACATTGAGCTCATTCCAGACATTTGCAGAAGGGGGTCATACATTCAGAACACACAATACAGCATGCTTAAGGCTAGCCATTCTTACACAAAGAGCGCAATCGCTACTTACTCACACAAGTACCACCAATGACAAACCACATAGACATTTAAACACACATTTAACCCACAAATCAACATTTAGGACAGAAACACAAGACAGCCCACAGACTGTACTAAAACCAAACCATTTGTAAATATTAATTGTAAGTCATATTTACAAGAAAAGCTCTCAATAGTAGTTCAAAAACAGCACAAAAGACTGTTCCATTTTCAAGAATCCAAAATACACCAAATTTGCCAATTTGGCTGGCAGAACACCAAAAATCACTCTGCATATCACCACTTATGAATGTTACTAAGTGCACAGACTAGGATCCTTTCTATGTACATATTTAGCTACTTGGGGTACTAGTCACCGAGGAAGAAATACGTTTTTATACCAAATCCTAGTTAGGTATCTCCTCTAGGGGAGCCGGCTAATTCTATTCACATCACATTATGGTACCTTCAAAAAGCAACACATTCTACGATGTGTTCTAAGAACAGGCATGCCAAGAATACTGCAGCATATATAATATTATACACAAAGTAGCACTTAACTCAAAGTGTGCCGTTCAAGTTTTCAAAAGTTTCTCATTACCTGCCTACATAAATTGCAATTCATATATTTCTCACATTCCCATCATATATTGGCCAATTTCCATTTCAATATCACTATATATCACTTTATCACTTTATCTCTTTGTATCACATTATCACTTTATTACTTTGTATCACTTTATCATGTTATATTGCTCTATATGACTTTTTATGTCTCACTTTACATCTCACGTTATATCACTTTATATCTCACTGATATATCACGTTATATCTCACGTTTATCTCACTTTATATCTCATGTTTATCTGTGCAGCCGGCGCACTTCTGTCACTATCTCACAAATGACCTTACCTAGCATAGGTCTCCAGATTCTAACTGCCAAGTTCTGAGTGACCAAACGGTCATTTTTAGAATACTCACGCCAAAAATGTTCTCCGTCAGGAGTGGCAAACAGTTGGAGGAGTCAAATCAGGAAGACCATAAATATACTGGGCTGCAGAGACAGAATCTCAGTTTAGGGTACCTTCTTACTAGAGTCCTGTTCTGTCCTCCTCAGTAGATTCCTGTCTCCCATCAAGACCACTCCCTTGGATAGCCGCTTCTCTGATGAGGTCCACGTTGAGCGCCATTTGAAGAAATCAAAACCTTCTCAGGGGTTTCACTGATACACCTGGTCCTTTTAAACCAACAAAGAAGAGATTGGCACAGAAGCTGTAATATAAAAACAAAGCATTTATTAAACCTCAGATGAGGGAGATTGCGTCACACAGTACCCTCAAGTCACTGTAGGAGGCATTCTAAGGAGTACAGAGAACAGGGGACTTATATACCCACACAGGGGCTCAAAAGAAGGCAGTACAAGTTCAGTATGAGAAGAGTTACACACATAGATGGTCATACAGAAACTGCACAGTCAACAAGTAGGAGGAGTAATGAGTTGCGGACATCAGTTAGAACAGCCTGACAGTTCTATACTAGGAGCAGGTGCATTCTACTAGCTAGGCCCTTCTGAGCATTGCTCGAGGTTCTGGAAGAGAGAGAAAGCAAATGGCTAGCACATAGCTAACTAAAATGGCTGCCAAGTACAAAATGGCTTTCAGCTCATGCTAACAGATCCCTGCAATCTTTAACAAGTTGTCTTTTGGTGTCTGGTCGCGTTGTTGATTGCAATGGAAGCTGGCAAAGAACTGATGCTGCCGTGAAGAGGAAAAGTGTCCGGAGAGATCCAAGCCTGGATCTAGGATGTAAGGAACCTGAATGCAGAGGGGACAGAGTCTGGGTCACTTGCCAGTGACCGAGGGCAGGATGGACCAATGCCCATAGATGTCGCGTGCTTCAGGTGAGTTGACGGGTGTCTTGACTCTTCAGCCACGAGGTTCAGGAGGTGTCGACAAAGTCCACAAGCCGGATTTGAGCTGTCCCACAAAGTTTGTCGAGTGCTGCATTGTCCGTGACCAGATTGGACCCAACAAGCCTTGGCAACAGCAAGTCTTGTGGAAAGAGAAGAAGGACGGCAGTGCAGACCAGCAAGGTCTGAGGCACTCACCCAGCAAGGGTAAGTCGGGACATGTCTGGAGAAACCAGGAAAGCCCAAGCAGAAGAGGAGTTGCCTTTGTGGGGACCCACTAGCCAATGGGCAATGGGCTAGCAATCGCGAGGGAGCATCAAGCGGTCGCACTGGAACATCGCCCACTGGTCACTCGTGGAGTGGAGGCCAGAGATCTTTGTTGCCGTTAGTGCTCAAGGCTGGGGCTACTCAGAGCCCAAAGCAGAACTTCAAGGATAAACACAAAGTCGATGTACTAGCAATAGTATGCGATGCCCAGGGGTCACAGTTCCTAGTCACCCACGATAGCCACGGGCCTCAGCTTTGCTGTGGACTCAGGGTAGCCTCAGGGAAGTCAGGAAATCTACCTCTGGTGATGCAGAGACTTTGATGTTCAACAGGAGCTTCAGAATTGCAGACCGGACAGTTGCTTCTTTGGTGCCTGCCAAGCAGGGGAGTCACTCCTTGACTCCAAAGGAGATTCTTCAGTCTTCTAGTCAGGATAGAACGTCGAAGGTCCAGGATATATATTGTTAAGTTTCGGCCAGGGTAATCTAAAGTCGCAAGGACTGGGTTCCCATCTATTACTAAGTTTGGGAGGTTGGACATACTCTAGGGACCCACCTATGGGAGGGTTTGGAAAGAGAGGTGGTTACACCCATTTCCGTTGTCCAGTTTCATGCCAGAGCAGGGGCAGGTAGCCCCTGCAACCGGTTTGAACTGGACTATGCACAGGGACACCAAGTGTGCCTCCAGTGCAGGACTTCATAGCACCAGAGAGTGCTCCCGCCCATCCCCAATACACATCTGCCTGTCTGGGGAGGTGGTTACACCTCCCTGGGACAGGAAACCTATTGTCCAGGCCTCCCCTGCCGGAGTTTCAGTCAGCAGCAGGAGGCCAGACCCGTGTCTGTGGCAGAGGCATCCATTTTGTGATGCCAGGGCTGTAGAAGGTCCTACCGGGTTAGACCAGTGTGAACATGTCTCTCCCTCTAGAAGGGTGGAATGCTACCCCCGCTGTCAGAACTGGTGGGGGGGTAGTATTCCAAAGCATTTGACACCAAACACGACATGTTTCCCTGCAGCCATCCCAAAGTTAGCATTTACCGCGCGGTTATAATGCACTTAAGAGTATATGGTCAGGCTGCACCACAAACAGCATCAGAGGAGGTACTCCGAATGCTGCAGAGGGGCTCTGCTCATGAAGGGGCACCCTCTCACATAACAACCAAGCACTCTGCCTTCAGGATTGTTAAGGCCTGCCATAGGATTGACTTATAGGTTTTATATGTGTGTGCAATGGTAGTGATATAGGTAGCCTATACCACTGTAAGGGGTGCAAGCACACCCTTACTCAGGCTGCTGCAGCAGACCTGTGGTGCAATTTTGGAGTGCTTCCCAGGGGTGGCAAAATACATGCTTCAGCCCCTGGTAGGCCTCTGAGGTACCTATGCCCTAGGTACAGAGTATACCATATACTCGGGGCTTATAAGGCACTCCGGAATCCAATTAGATATGTACCTAATGTACATGCAAACCATTTTAGAGAGGAAGCAGCTAGGCTGAGGTCCTGATTAGCAGGGCCACAGCCAGACTAAGGTCGAAAAACAGTGAAACACCAGCTAAAAGTGGGGGTACCCATGTGAAGCAGATCCTACTCTCCTACACACCCCAACAGGTCTATGGGCTCCACTAGAGCAGGTCCATGGGCTCCACCAGAGGAGGTCAATGAGCTCCACCAGAGCAGGTCCACAGGCTCCACCAGAGCATGTCCACGGGTTCCACCAGAGCACGTCCACAGGCTCCACAAGAGAAGGTCCTTGGGCTCCACCAGAGCAGGTCTATGGGCTCCAACAGAGCAGGTCCACAGGCTCCACCAGAGCCGGTTCACAGGCTCCACCAGAGCAGATCCACGGGCTCCACCAGAGCAGGTCCATGGGCTCCACCACAGCAGGTCCATGGGCTCCACAAGTGCATGTCCATGGGCTCCACAAGTGCAGTTCCATGGGCTTCACCAGAGCAGGTCCATGGGCTCCACCAGAGCATGTCCACAGGCTCTACCAGAGCAGGTCCATGGGCTCCACCAGAGCAGGTGCATGGGTTTCACCAGAGCAGGTCCACTGGCTCTACCTGAGCAGGTCCATGGACTCCACCACAGCAGGTCCCTGAGCTCCCCTGGTCTATGGCCTCCACAAGTACAGGTCCATGGGCTCCACCACAGCATGTCCCTGGGCTCCCCTGGTCTATGGACTCCACAAGTGCAGGTCCATGGGCTCCACCACAGCAGGTCCCTGGGCTCCCCTGGTCTATGGACTCCACAAGTGCAGGTCCATGGGCTCCACAAGTGCAAGTCCATGGGCTCCACCAGAGCAGGTCAATGGGCACCACCAGAGCAGGTCGATGGGCTCCACCAGAGCAGGTACATGGGCTCCATCCCAGCAGGTTCATGGGCTCCACCAGAGCAGGTCCATGGGCTCTACCAGAGTAGGTCTGTGAGTTCCACCAGAGCAGGTGCATGGATTCCTTCAGAGCAGGTCCATGGGCTCTATCAGATCAGGTCCATGGGCTTCACCAGAGCAGGTCCATGGTTTAGAGTGACAGGGACTTCAGAAAACGTACCTGTCTCAACTCATCAGGTAGTCTGCAGTCTTTGTAGGATTTCTGGTGTTGATTGTTTCCTATTGACAACCTTTGTAGTATGCTGGCCCTGGGTGCTGTTACACTCTCCATCCTTGAAGACTTGGTAATTGTGTTTGACACTGTGGCACATACTCTTCTTGCACCCAGACTTTACTCAAATAGTTTTACTCAAATATTAACTTTTTCTCCATTTGGACAAATATTTTTCCCCCTCAGGAATGGTGTACCTCTAAGTTCTGTACTCACCCCATCTTATTTTACTGATTATATGGTTCCCCCTGCCAGGCTTATTTAATCCTTTGGTTTTTCTTTCATTCGTGCTTATGTGATCCTCAAATTATCATCTATCTAGATTGAACTTGGGTGGACAGTTTTGTTCAATTCCAAAACTGTCCTGTGTCCAGTATAAGCTGAAGGTCAACCAACAACTTATCCATGGTGAAAGCCCTGGGACACCCTCCTTCTTTCTGCTTCTCAGCATTTCTTGGTGACACGTTATCTCTGGCACAGATAATCAAGTCCATAAATTGACCTGCCTTTTTTTTGGAGACTTATAGAAAAATGCTATGACAAGGTCCCGCCTCAACACTGTAAATGTCACAAATCTGCTAAATCAAAGATTCATACCTCTGTAATCAAAGCAAATAAACATGCTGCTGCCCGGCTCATCTTTCAACCCCATGTGTTGCATTCGATCACTTGCCATCTCTCAATCAACAGGGCTGTAATCCATTGCATGATCTGCAGCATGTGTCCACTTTCCTGGCTCAGGGGTTAAAACCCAGACCAGTCTCTCAGAGTCCATACTTTTTCTGCCCTTGCCCATCACACATCTATTAGGAGAAAATCCTCCTTAATCAACCACTCAATCAATGATGAATCAAGATTCCAAGTTTAGGCAAATGGCTATTTTCCATATTGTACTGACTGACCTTCACAATTTGGTGGCAGCGAATATTCTAGACAGAATATTTTGAAAGTATGATCTTTAAAACGTCATATTATGTTAGAACACCCACATAACTCTTCACATCTAGACAAAGGCAAGGGTGGGATCGCCAAGTAGGGGAGCAGGTGGGCCAGTTACATAAAAACAAATTGCTTCTTGTGCCGAGTGGAGGTCTGATCAGTAAGCAGCCTGAGGTGGGTGCCTGGCACCTCTGGGGAGGTTTGGGCTTTTGGTCTTAGTTGCAGTCTAGCCATTCACACATGAGGAATGGATTCCGCAATATGAAGGAACAAAATATTGTCCTGTCACGATATTGGATTCGGAACATTGACTATCACAGTGAATGTGGTTTAGTTCGTAATTTAAATATGTATTATATATATATAGCAATTTGCATTGAAGAATGAGTGGATATATAAATATAAATATCTGGATGGAGGATTTAGTAGCAGTGTGATTGACTGTTTACTTGACTAATTTATAGTGTCTCACTAAATATATTGGATAGTGACCAAACTGTGTGAATATCTGTATCACTTTGTTAGTTGTTGTGTAAACTGCTGCACCAGTTGGATACTAGCTACGTGAAAGTCTATATTAGTTATTGATTAGTTAACTGAGTATTTGTATAGGAGAGTGAATGTGTGTGTGGTTCGGTGGGGGGTGTGTGACTGCCCAACGATGTGTGAATCGTGTATTCAGTAGGTATATGAAGTAAAATCTACATGTTATAACAGTTGTTTGGGTGAGTGAATATCTTTATGAGTGTGGCGATGAGCCAATATATGTCTCAATGGTACATGTCCAACAAACTTGTTAAATAAAAGTCAGTGTATGTGTCAGTTGTTGTATAGAAATAAGTATACATAAGACTCAGTGATTGTATGGATAACTGTATACTTGTAATAGTGTTTTTATAACACACTAAGTATGAGTTATTATCTATATGAATAGATGAAGTGGTGTTTCTATAAGTGTATAGCTAAGTAAAAGTAAGTATGATCCATTGTTTGCATAAGTGAGTAGGATGACTTCATAAGTGATTAGGATGTGTGCTGGTGTGTAATGTAGATATAGGTGTATAAGTATATTTGATAGTGTTCTATTGATCATTGACAGCATGTATGAGTGAATCTATAGGTAAGTGATTATATGTGTGTAGAGATCTAGGAATCACTGAGTGGGTGTTTAAAAACTTGTATTGGTGTGTCAATGGTTTTAAATATGGTACTCTGTATTTTACAGTGAGTGATGAAAGGTTATACTAGTGTATGATGAGGTGTATCTGATTGTCACGTGGATGATGTAATCAGTGATGCCATCAGTGATGTCATTTGAGATGTCATCAGTGATGTCACTGACCATGTCATGAATGATGTAATATGTGACATCATCAGCAGTGGACTGCGGGCGAGCGAGATGTAGTTAGTACAACTAACTATATCGGAGGAATTTCAATGGTTTTGTACAAGTGAAAAGTCCAGCTAACTATAACACCCCTAAAACCTATTGCTTTTTCAGTGAATTTCTAAGGTTTTTTAAATGCTAATTCCTAACTATATCAGGCCTGAAACCTATGGTTTTTCAGTGAATTTCAAAGGTTTTGTAAATGACAATTTTTAATATATTAATTGTTATACTGATTTTTTTTATAGTGATTTACTACATTTTTTAAACTGTTTATTTTTAGATATTTTATTCTTTAATTACATTATACATCACAACACAAAATATACTTTCTCAGAATGAATTACTTTAGTTTAAATACGTTGCAAATAGGCAATAGACTTTTAAGTACAGTAGTTACAGTTGTTGCAATGGGCAACACAATTTCAAACACAAAGCAACATTGAGCTCAATGTGAATTTCTTGTCAAATGCAATTAGTTACTTTATGGATTACTTTTCTAACCACAGGACTGGATCCTAGATTCAGTCCTTGGACATCTCCTGTAAACAGTTGAGTAAAAGCGTTTTGGTTACAGTAGTGATTATTAAGGATTATTATTGTATTTTAAAAGTTGACACTTAGAAACATTTTCACATAGAATCACCAATGTTATACTATGGCAGAAAATTCACTTAGCATGTATGTAGTGTTATTGTTACTTTCTTACTCAGTGGTGGATCCTGGATCCAGCACAGGTGAATCTCCTGTAAACAGTTGAAAGAATGTGTTTAAGTCATACAGACGATTTTTTAGGAATATTTTTAGTTTGTGAAAATAGACACTTAGAAACTTTTCTGTTTAAAAGCACACAATGGATTCCTATGGAAGGAAATACAAGTTACTGTTAAGTACGCTTAAAATTACTTTTCAGGGTCAGTGCTGGTCTAAAAGATGCAGCACTGGGTTCTCTCCTGATAACAGGTGAGTAAATCGGAATTCGTAGTTCGGCTGATTTTAGAGGAATATTTGTACGCTTCAAAAATGGACGCTTAGAAACTTTTCTAGTGAAAACCACACAATGGATTCCTATCGAAGGAAATACATGTTACTGGTAAGTACGCTTAGAATTACTTTTCAGGGTCAGTGCTGGGCTAAAAGATGCAGCACTGGGTTCTCTCCTGATAACAGAGGTGAGTAAATCGGAATTCGTAGTTCGACTGATTTTAGAGGAATATTTGTAAGTTTAAAAAATGGACACGTAGAAACTTTTCTGCTGAAAACCACACAATGGATTCCTGTGGAAGGAAATACAAGTTACTGGTAAGTACGCTTAGAATTACTTTTCAGGGTCAGTGCTGGGCTAAAAGATGCAGCCCTGGGTTCTCTCCTGATAACAGGTGAGTAAATCGGAATTCGTGGTTCGGCTGATTTTAGAGGAATATTTGTACGTTTCAATAATGGACACTTAGAAATTTTTCTAGTGAAAACCACACAATGGATTCCTATGGAAGGAAATACAAGTTACTGGTAGGTACGCTAAGAATTACTTTTCAGGGTCAGTGCTGGGCTAAAAGATGCAGCACTGGGTTCTCTCCTGATAACAGGTGAGTAAATCGGAATTCGTAGTTCGGCTGATTTTAGAGGAATATTTGTACAATGGTGAAGGAAGGGGGCGGGGACTGATGTGACATGTGCAAACACGCCCTGTGGCGCATTTTAAGTTGGGGAATTAATTCCTCTTCAATCCTGCGGTCCCCTGGGGGCCAACTAGCCCACCAGGTACCTCAAGTATGCGCCAGGGAGCTGCGTTGCAGAGAAGTCTTCAAAGGCCACGCCCCTTTTTACAACACTCTGCAACGCAGCTCCCTGGCACTTACTGGAGGTACCTGGTGGGCTAGTGGGCCCCTAGGAGACCTCTGGATTGAAGAGGAATCAATTCCCCAACTTAAAATGCTCCACAGGGCATGTTTTCACACATATCACCTCAGGCCCCACCCCCTACCGTCACCACTGTGCAAACGAGCCCCGTGGCGTGTTGTAAGTTGGGGTATTAAGTCGTCTTGAATCCTGAGGTCCCCTGGCGGCCAACTAGCCCACCAGGTACCTCCAGTATGCGCCAGGCAGGTGCGTTGCAGAGAGGTGTTCAGAGGCCATGCCCCTTTTTACAACACTCTGCAACGCAGCTCCGTGGCACTTGCTGGAGGTACCTGGTGGGCTAGTTGGCCCCAAGGGGACCTCTGGATTGAAGAGGAATGAATTCCCCAACTTAAAACGCGCCACAGGGCGTATTTGCACAGTATCACCTCAGGCCCCGCCCCCTACCTTCACCACTGTGCAAACGCGCCAGTGGTGCGTTTTAAGTTGGGGGATTAAGTCCCCTTGAATCCTGAGGTCCCCTGGCAGCCAACTATGCCACCAGGTACCTCCAGTAAGCGCCACGGACCTGCATTGCAGAGTGGCGTAAAAAGGGGCGTGGCCTCATTACACCTCTCTGCAACGCAGCCCCCTGGAGCATACTGGAGGTTCCTGGTGGGCTAGTTGGCCCCCAGGGACCCCCAGTTTTCAAGGGGGAATTAGTTCCCCCTCTGCAAACACACCAGGGGGCGCGTTTGCAGGATGGTGTAAGGAGGGGGCATGGCCTCCGGCCCGATCCCGCCTTTTTTTTCTTCTTTGTGTTAGAAAGGGGGCTGTGTAGCCCCCCTTCTTTTTCTATTTTGTTGGCCCTGGGGACCCTATCCCCCAGGGCCTGCCCCCAATTTTTATTTATTAATAAAAAGAAATCGGGAAGGGGGCCGCGTGGCCCCCCTCTCAGGGCCATAATTTTCCCCGGGAACCCCATCCCCCGGGGCATGGCCCTTTTGTTTAAAACAATTTATTTTTATGGAGGGGGGCTGCAAAGCCCCCCACCCGGCCACTTTTGGCCCCGAGAACCCCATCCCCCGGGGCCTGGCCTCTCATTGGAGACCGTGGGGGGGTCCCCAATGCCCCCATGGTCCCAGCCGGCTCCCCGCCTCCTGCGGGAGCCGGCATTGCTTTTCCACATGGGGAGCAGCTAACATGCTGCTCTCCATGTGGAAAAGCAATCTGCTTTGCTTCATTGAAGCGAAAGCAGGTTTCCCTGCTCTCGCTTCAATGAAGCAAAGCAGTTTGCAATGGCAGGGCGGGAGCCGCGAGGCTCCTGCCCTGCCATTGCAAACAGCAGTGTCCTGGGGTGGGCACCCCGGGACACTGCAGGAGCCGGCCCTGGGGGTGGCGGTCCCCAGGGCCTATACAAGGCTCCAGGAGGGGGGCCGCGTGCCCCCCTCCCACATGTACAAGTTGCCCCGGGAGGTGGTGGGCCCTGGGGCTGGGGGGCCCTGAGAGCCCCCCACATCAAATTGTTTTAAGCCCCTGGGGGTGGTGGACCCCAGGGCTGGGGGGGCTGAGAGCCACCCCACCCATGTTGTCGAAGCCCCAGGGGGTGGCGGTCCCCGGGGCTGCGGGGGGGCCGTAAGCCCCCTGCATATACAATCTTCGAGCCCGGGGGTGGCGGACCCTGGGGCAGTGTGGGGGGATTGGGACCCCCCACACTTTTTTTACTCTGCCCTTGGGATTTTGCCCCCGGGGGCAAATTACCATATTCAGCGCGTTTTTTCTTTCTATCGGGAGGATCCGCGCATCCAGCACGCATCCTCCCATTTAAAAAAAATAAATAAATAAAATTTGGGGGCCTTGGGGGTCCTTGTGGGACCCCCTGAGCAGGCCTAGGGGGTCAGGGTGTTTTTACCCCGCCCCCTTGTTGCGTTTTGCGCCTTTTTTGGGAGGTTTTCTTGTGCCTCGGTTCTACCGAGGCACAAGATGGCTGCCAACACTTCCTGATTCAGAGTGTTGGCAGCCAATTAGCATTCAGGTCGTGCTCAGGAGGGTGCGGGGAGGGTACAGGGAGGGTGCTCGGATCCTCCGAGGCCATAGATATATATGTACTTTTACCTCTAATTTTCTCAGGAACTACTGAACGGATTTGCACCATTTAAGCAAAAGGCACGAGTCTGAAATGAGGACTACCTCTTTGCCAAATTTGGTGTAATTCCGTTCAGTAGTTCGGGCTGTAGCTGCGTCAAAAGGTCCGATGGGAAAACGCGTTTTGAGACCCCCCTTTTTCTCAACCCCCGCTTGACGAATCACCGTGAAAGTTTCAGGATAGGAGCAGACCGGAGCTGGCCAAAAGTTTGGTAAATTTTGTGAAGATTCGTCAATCGGCGCCAACGTTATTCCAAATAGAATGTCACGGATTTCCTATGGAAAATAGGTCCTAACTATATCTACCTAATGTCTCTCAGCAACCTTTAAATGGATAAATAACAACCGTCTGAGTTGTAACTCAGAAAAAACAGAGATCCTGCCATTTGGCAAACAAAACCCCTTTGTACCTAAACTTTGGTGGCCAAAAAACGCCACCCCCCCTCCTAATACAATAAATGCAGCTAGAAACCTAGGAATAAAATTTGACACCACCCTATCCTTCAAGCAACAATCCTTGGCAGTTGTGGGCACATGTTTCCATATTATAAAAAGTCTAAAGAAATTCTTTGACTTGCTCCCCTACTCAGCCAGGCAAACTGTTGCTGTTGCACTCATTACATCTAGACTGGACTACTGTAACAGTCTTTATGCAGGAACTAACAAATCAGTCATGCACAAGCTTCAGATGGTCCAGAACGCGTCTGCCCGGCTGGTGCTGAAGTGGCCTAGGAAATCATCTGCTGCATTGGGCATCTTGCACTGGTTGCCAGTTCACAAACGTGTTCTGTTTAAGGTCCTCATTATTACCTTTAGGGCCTTTCACTCACGAGGCCCACAACATCTTCAAACTGGCTTTAAGCGCTGGGTTCCCTCCCGTAGCCTAAGACCATCCAACGCAAATCTGTTGACTATTCCAACTTTTAGATTGGTGTCAAAGGGAGGAAAATTACTTGCACTTATAGGCTCAAAGGCATGGAATCAACTTCCACCTCAGCTCCGCCAGATTGTTTCCGAGTCTGTATTCAGGAAGGCCCTTAAAACTTGGATTTATAGTGCACCAGATATACTGGGCAAAACTCTGATCTAAATACCCTGCTTCCCTCTGTTATGAGCAGTAAACCAGTTTTTCTTTCCATCTCTGGTTTCAGCATTAGCGCCAAGATGCGCCTTGGAGTGATAGTAGCGCTATACAAGTACGCTTTTACATTTATATTTATATATCAATATATATCTATATATATTTATATTACCTACTGGCGGTCGCCAGTAGATAGTTATAGTTAGGACCACGTTTCCATAGGAAATCCGCAACATTCTATTTTGAATAACTTTGGCGCCGGTCGACGAATCCTCGCGAAGTTTTCAAAATAGGTGGGGCGCTACGCTCCGCTCCAACCCTGAAAGTCTCGGGGGGATTCGTCAAGCGGGGGCTGAGATAAAAGGGGGGTCCCAAAACACGTTTTTCCCATGCATTTTTCCATAGGACCTTTAGACACAGCTACAGCCCGAACGGCTGAACAGAATTACTTGAAATTTGGCAGAGAGGTAGTCCTCAGGTCAAGGAAGTGCCTTTTGTAGGTTTGGTGTAAATCTGTTCAGTAGATTCTGAGAAAATAGCCTTTAAATCAATATATATATCTGTGGCAGCTTACGGTGCGCTTACGGTGCGCTTACCGTACGCGTACGGTGGCGTGCGCGAGCGCGATTTTGATTGGCTCTTAGATCTTAGTAAACATTCGAATCGGTCGAAACCAGGAAGCGGCGGCCGCCATTTTCTCTCTCGCTCTCTGAGTTGGGCAGCAAAAACAAAGCCAAAAAATGTCTAAAGAGGCAGTTTCTTGAGATCCTAACCACCTAGCACTGATATAGGGGTCCCCAAACAACCCCCAAAATTCGGCGATTACGCTTACCGTACGCGCACGGTAAAAAAAATTAAAAAAATAAATTATCCACACTCTCCCCACCCCGTGTGCAAATGGTGCCCGAAGCGCACCATTAGTACATGGCTTATAACAGCTAAGAAATTAACAAAGAATAAATTTCACAAAGATGCGCATAATATGTCCCCCATGTGCGCACGGTGCGCGAAGCGCATCGTGCGTATATGGCCCATCCCGCATAACGTGGGCACGCGGTGCGCGCAGCGCACCGCGTGACCACCGTGCGTGCACGGCACTAACTGCGTAAAGTGGGCGCGCGGTGCGCGAAGCGCACCGTGCGTGCACGGAACGAACTGCGTTAACTGGGCGCGCACGCCACGAAAGGCGTAAAGTAACTTAGCATTTAAAAAAACGTACAAATTCACTGAAAAAACCATAGGTTTCACACATGTTATAGTTAGGAATCAGCATTTAAAAAACCTTGCAAATTCACTGAAAAAACCATAGGTTTCACACATGTTATAGTTAGCTGTACATTTCACTCGTAAAAAACCAATGAAATTGCCCCGTTATAGTTAGTGCAGGCAACTATAACTCACGCGACCGCAATCTTCTGCTGATGACATATGTGTCTTTATGAAAAAAAAATATTTGTAATATATGTATAGCTAAAATTTAATGGAAGAAGACATGGGCAAATAAGTGTCTAAATACAGTATTAGCATCAGCAGAGGATTGCGGTCGCGTGAGTTATAGTTGCCTGCACTAACTATAACGGGGCAATTTCATTGGTTTTTTACGAGTGAAATGTACAGCTAACTATAACATGTGTGAAACCTATGGTTTTTTCAGTGAATATATATATATATATATATATATATATATATATATATATATTCACTGAAAAAACGATAGGTTTCACACACGTTATAGTTAGGAATTAGCATTTAAAAAACCTTAAAAATTCACTGAAAAAAACAGAGGTTTCACACATGTTATAGTTAGCTGGACATTTCACTCATACAAAACCATTGAAATTCCCCCGTTATAGTTAGTTCAGCTAACTATAACTCGCGAGCCCGCAATCCACTGCTGATGACGTCACATATTACATCACTCATGACATGGTCAGTGACATCACTATCTCAAATGACATCACTGATGACATCACTGATGACATCATCCATTGAGTATGTGTTTCTGAACAATTTTAATATGTTTAATATTTATAGTGAAAGGCCTGTGCAAGAATGAGTGGGTGTACAAGTGTGTTAATGGATGATTTTCTGTGGTGCGTAACTGACTCTATAAGTGAGTCATTAAATGTATCTTACTGCAGACTAGTGACTAAACTGTGTAAATGTTTGTATGTATCTGTATGTTGGTGTATAAATGGCGGCATGGTTTTGTAAATACCTATATAAGTGTGTATATGAGTTATTGATTGCTTGTCTCAGTATCTGTATGGGTTGCTGAGTGTTTGTGTGGGTAGGGCGTGTGTGACTCTATGCATAGATGTGTGAGTGGGTGATTCTATGGGTACATGGTTTTAAGAGTGCATCTGTGATGGACTGTATGGTTGAGTGAGTGTATGTATGGGTGTGTTAGGGATTGAGTGCATATCTCAGTGGTACATTTGTGACTAACTACATATGTGAAAGGCAGAATATATGGGTGTAAAACTATATAAGTGGGTAAATGTGATAGTGTGTGATTGTGAGAGTGACTGTATGGATGAGTGTGTGCTTGTATCAATGATTCGTAAGAGTGTAAGAATGTGATACTATTTTTATGAGTAAGTGAACTTGAGTGTGTATAACCGCATAGGTGAGTAAATGGTAGTGTGATTATTTGCATGACTGAGTAGGTGTGAGAGTAGCTCTATAGATGCTTGTTAGTGTGTGAGTGTCTATATAAGTGTATAAATGCATATGATAGTTTTTTATTTTTTTAAAAAGTTTTTTTATTTTCCAATGCATACGATACATAAATTTGAGTTATACCAACTCCCACCCCCCCCCCCCCCCCCCCCCCCCCCACTGTCAAATGCCAAATTTCAAGGACACAGAAGAAAGGTGTACAGCTTGAGAATAATAAGTACGAAAATCGTTAAGGAAGCTTTAAGTAAAGTGAAAAGAAGAAGCACAAAGAAAAATATGAAAAGGAAAGAGAAGGCAGTCCGATTAAGCATATGAACCTGACTGATCTGATTGTACCAACCAGGTGGAAAAGGGTCCCCAGATGTCTAGTCCTTTTTTTTGCCCTTTGCGTCCTTTTTTAGCGTATATGGCCTTTTCGAGATGGTAAGTCGCAACTAGCCTGGCTAACCATTGGGGGAAAGAAGGTGGGTCAGTCTCAATCCATGCCGATGCCACACAGATCCTCCATATTGTCATAGCGACGTAGATGAGAGCCCCACCTTTCTCCCTATTAATCTCTTCCTGGGTTCCCAATAGTATGGGTATAGGGGTCAGAGCTATAGTCTGTGTGATGACCCTTCCCAGAAAATCCTGAATTCTGCGGAGAACTGGAGTAAGTTTGGGGCAGACGGCAAACATATGTACTACATCGGCACCAAACTCCGAGCATCGGGAGCACATTGTCCCCCTGCCTGTCCCCCATTTTGCAATTTTACTGGGTGTAATATATAGAAAGAAAATAGTCTTGAAATGTTGCGCCTGTAGTTTTGCTGACAATAAGTCACTTTGAGAGAGCGCCAGTGAGTTGTAGAACATACTGTGCGGGGCCTCTAATTTAATAAGCCACTGCTATTTTAAGCAAGTCATCTGGGGTTTGGCTATTTAGAGTAGAGTAAATGAGACCTATTCGAGGGGTCATTGGGGTTCGCAGTGTATTAATGAGTTCATTCTCCAAGAATCCTGCAGGCCCCCCGACTTTTCGAGCGAGAAAGTCATGAATAGCAAGGTATTTGAATGTGTCATGATTTTTCAGTCTGTATTTGCTTTGTAGCTCTGGAAATGGCTTAACTCCTTTATTGGAGATTAGGTCTCCTAGCTTAGTTATACCAGCCGTATACCAATTCAGTAGATAAGACCTGTCAAAAATGGCAGGAAGGTTGGGGTTCTCGGCAATAGGAGAATAATAGTTAA
The DNA here is from genome assembly GCF_964204655.1 of Triturus cristatus. Classification (NCBI taxonomy): domain Eukaryota; kingdom Metazoa; phylum Chordata; class Amphibia; order Caudata; family Salamandridae; genus Triturus; species Triturus cristatus. The sequence goes on from NC_140589.1 coordinate 1,942,989,240, forward strand.
ATGTTCCTAGCCCATAGGTTTTGCGGATATTGCGAAAGACCTTAAAAGAGTTCATCAATGTCTTAAACCTAACATGCTTATAGTATCCGAAGGATATTTGTCTAAATAAGCAGCCGCGGGTCTCTTCTTCCAATAGAAGCCGAAATGGTGAAGGAAGGCCGGTTGGGAAAGGGATGGAATGTTCCTTTAACAGTTCAGTACTGTATTGTAGAACTGTGGCCCAATAGTATAGTGCTATATTAGGAAGTGCCCAACCACCTCGTTACCTGGGGAGAGACAATTGTTTTATTGCTCGTCTAGGTTGTGAGTAAGCCCAAATAAATTGCGTAAAAATTTGTTGGAGTTTCTGGAGCTTGGCCTTGCTGAATTCCAATGGGATGGAGCGGAAATAATATAACAATTTCGGGAAATAGGTCATTTTGATTACATTACATCTGCCTACAAGAGTCAGGTGTAAGTTGTCTATTTTTTTCAGCGCTTTTTTGGTTTCAGTAATCAAGGGGGATATATTTTCAGTTACAATTTCATCTACGTTAGCTGTGATTATGACCCCCAAATATTTAGGCTGAGTCACAATCCGGGGATCAATCCAATTGATTTTCCTGTTTATAATTATCTGGGTTTTATTTGTATTCAGCGCATATCCCGAAATTTTCCGGAATTCTCGAGCCTCTAATTCCAATGCCAAAATGGCCCTCTTAGGTTCAGAAGTGGTTATGGCCAGGTCATCGGCATAAGCCATGATTTTAGTGTCGATTCCCTGCATGCTTATTGCCAGAATTGTTGGGTTCTTTTCAATCCTCTTGATTAGGGGGTCTATATAAAGGGCAAAGAGTAGGGGGGAGCAGGGGCAGCCTTGCCTGGTTCCCCGAGAGATATTAAATTGCTCGGTCAGTCTCCCATTAACCAGCACACAGGCCGTCGGGCTTTGGTATAGAGCTTGTACAGCCTGCGTGAGTTTTGGCCCAAAGCCCATTCTCTTCATGACACACCACAGGAACCGCCAGGAGACCCGGTCGAATGCTTTCTCAGCATCTAGTAAGATCAAAGACATCGGGTCTCCTGTCACCTGTGCTGCGTCAAACAGAGTAATGGCCCGTCTAATGTGTTCAGTGGTGCCTTTCTTGGGTATGAATCCGTGTTGCCATTCTGACACCAGGGATTCAACTACAGTAGAAATTCTTGAAGCAAGTATTTTGGAATATACCTTGGAATCGCAGTTTATAAGTGTAATTGGCCTATAAGAGCCCATTTCTAGAGGTGACTTGTCTTTTTTAAGAAAGATAGAGATTTTGGCATTTGACCAGGAGGCCGGAGGGGAAGCCCCGTTAAATATGGTGGTTATCACAGCAAGAAAGATAGGCTTAATTTGGGATGCGAATATTTTATAGAACTCCACGGGAATGCCATCCATTCCCGTGGCTTTCCCGTCTGGAAGGCTGATTAGGGCTTCCAGGATATCATCCCAGTTCGGGATAGTTTCCAGTTGTTCACGATACTCCTGGATAAGCTGTTTTAACTCTATCTCTTTTAGATAATTGGTAGTCTCAAGATCTTCTAAATCGACTGGTGTGTTATTCTCCTCTAAATACAGTTTAGAGTAAAAGTCTTGAAAGCTTTTTTGTATTTCACTAGGATCGCTAGTTTCAACTCCTGTTGGTGTTTGAATTGAAAGTATTTGGCTTTCTATGGTCTGTTGTCTAGTTTTGACAGCAAGGTGATGACCAATGCGATCGCTACATTCATAATTTGTTTCTCGCGTTGCTGCCCATTTAGCTGCGTTTTTTTCAGCAAATACTGTCCCTATCTCGGCCTTGATTAATATAACCTCATTTTGTAGGTTCTCGACATCCTGACCAGTGTGAACCATTTGGACTAGTTTAATTTCTGATTCTTTAAGCCTTTCCTGGAGATTGAGTATTTTCAATTTGTCTTTCTTATTTTTCCTAATCGAGAACCTTAAAGTTTCTCCCCGAATACCCGCTTTTAGTGTATCCCAGACTACCATAGTTGAGGCCGTTCCAATGTTTATCTCCAGAAACTCCTGAATCCAGGTTTGCATGTGAGTTCTATAGCCTATGTCTTGTAGAAGGGCTTTCTCAAAGCTCCATCTTGGGGGTTCTTTCCAGTTCTCTAGCCCCTTGATTTCCAAAATAAGTGGGTTGTGGTCTGACATAAAATGCGGCGCTGTGTCTATGGTACATTTGCCCAGTAGGGATGAAGAAATGAAAAAATAGTCTAGTCTAGCAAATGACCGGTGGGGTGCAGAAAAGTAGGTATATCCGGGTTGGTTGGAATTAAGTTTAGACCAAACATCGCTCAGCCTATGGGTTTGGGCTAAGCTAATGATTGCTTGATATACTAGCGGTTTTCTGCCTTTATATTTCCACCTAGTATCGGTTTCCCAGTCGCAGGGCAAATTAATGTTGAGGTCACAACAAATAATTATTGGGGTGGGCCAGTGAGCTAACTCTCCAGAGATCCAATTGATGACCCCTGGGTCGTCAGAGTTACAACCATAGATAGAGCATAGAGTAAAAGGGGGGGGGGGTTAGAAAAGAGATGGCATTCAGTGATTACCCATCTGCCTAGTGGATCAGATTTAACACGTGGGTTTTTTAAAGGAAGTCTCCTGTCAACCATAATTCCTACCCCCTTTATTCTAGTTCCTTGTGTAGTAGCCCCTATAATTTTAAGCCCTAGTGAATTCAATAGGTGTTTTTGTGATCCCTCTATATGTGTCTCCTGGAGACAGATGATATCACCCCCTAAAGACCGTATGCCTTGCGTGACTTTTTGCCTTTTTACGGCGTCGTTTAACCCACAGATATTTGCGGAAATAAGCCTGAGAGTATTTTTTTTAGCCATTTGGGTATTTGAAATAGCCAGACGTTTTTTGATTGATTAGATGTGTTCCTTTGCTAAGTTCTTTAGTTGTGCTTACTAAATGAGTGAGTAAAAAATTGTGTGAAAAACTGTGTCCTTGATTCCATTGTGCTAATCTAAAAGTGACCCTTACCCCGCCCCCCCACCCCCCCCCCTTCTCTTGAGCGATCAGGAATGACCTGAATGATGGTAGTCATTAGTGAGACTCCGCCGCTGATCACGCCGTACGAGTTTAATTGTGTGCTCGACTAGTCTACTCTTGAGAGTTTAGTGTAGGACATTGCTACATTACTACATTGATAGAGTTTTTACTTCGTCTGTAGCAAAGCTAACCCTAAAAAAATTAGGACATTAAAAACAAATTGTTTAGCCCACCCATCTACCCGTTGCGTTAACCATTTTCAGTGTATGTGTATGTGTCTATACTTGTGCCGGTGGTGCTATCTCTAGCTCTCTATCTTGGACCCTTTTTGGACTTAATTTCCTCTAGGTATTCCCCAGCCTTTATTTCAGACAGAAATATTTTAAATCCCCCATTAAAAATAACTTTAAGTCTAGCAGGGTTCATGAGATAGACTTCTGCTCCTAGCTGCTGAAATGGGGAAATTAGTTGTCTTAAACGCCATCTGCGCTCCACGGTCTGGTGGCAAAAGTCAGGTTTTGCGAAGAAAGTTATTCCGTTGGCCCCCTTCTTGGAGTTTGGGCGAGCCTGGTCATAGATCAATTCCCTCAGCAAGAAGTTCCCAAAGTATACCAGGAATACTCTTGGTTGTTCATCTGTAGCCCTGCTACCACCACGCTGTCTTCTAATGTTGAAGGAGTAGCGATGTGCCCTCTGCACCTCATGGTCCCAGTCCCAGCCTGGATGTTCAGGGAAGGATTCTTGAAGGAGTTTGACAATGAACCGCCTGGGGTCTTCACCTTCTTTCCCTTCCGGAATGCCTAATAAACGTAGGTTGTTTCTGCGTTGGCGATTTTCCTGCTCCTCCATCTTTGCCATGATATCTATTAGACAGGCGGCATTGCTCTCGCTTTGTTTTTTAGTAGCAGTGGTCTCTGATTCAAGGTACTCAGTGCGCCCCTCGACCATGGAGACGCGGTCGCTTATGTCGGTGCATGTTTTATTCAGTCGCCCCAGACCTCCTTGTAGTTTTTTAGCTGCCCCTTTGGCTGCTCGGTTGTCTTCCCGAACCTCTTCCTGGAATTCTTTAATTGAGGCTAGGATTGACGCTAGTGAGGGCTCTGTAGCGACCATCGGTAAGTTCTTTGTCTTTTCCCAGATTGCAGGCTGGGAGTCGTCTTCGTCCAAAGGATAAGACATCTGTGAGTCAGAGTAATCCCATTTGAGTTGACTCTTTCCTTTGTTTTTAGTTCTTTTGGGTTTTTGGACCGTACCGGTGTCTTTGACTGACTCCTCACTGCCATCTTCACTAGAGTTAGTACCTCTCTCATCAGAGGTAGTTTCTGTGCCGTCGGAAACCAAGTAAAAGTTCTCGGGCCCAGGTTCCGGAGTCCAAGGTGCTTGTGCACCAATCGCGGTTCCCAGGCCCTGAATGTAATTGATGACATCGATATCTTGGGCTATAGAAGGAGTATCAGGACAGCTCAGATGGGTGCAGTCTCGATTACTTAGAGCTATGCCAGCAGGGGTTGGGTGGATATCAAGTTCTATAGTCTTCTTTTTTTCATTATCATCTTTAGGCAAGCAGAGGGAGTTGCTCAATGTTTTGGCTAAATCTGGTGAATCTGTAATAGTTCCTCCGCCAGATTGTGGCGCACCTACTGTCTTTAAATCTGCCAGGCTGGTCTCTTGACATAATTTTAGTGTAGGTGATTGGGGGGTTAGTGAATCTAGGGAGGGGGCCTCCGGGGTATCTAATAGAAGGGTCTTGGTGCTTGCGGCAGGTGGTTGTCCCTTGGAGCACAAAAACATTTTGGCAAGTGGTGGCTGAGCACCAGCTGAGTCTCTAGATACCCCTGCCCCCCCCCAGTCGCCCCAGCACTTTTCTGTTGCCACTAACCTCTGGTCTGGGCCTAGAAATGTTCTCAGGGGCCATGTCTTTAAGATCATTGTTGACGGCAGCCTTTGGTTTAGTTCCCTTCTTGGGCCCTCTGTTGCTCATTGTCAGGAGGCCTCGATAGAGCTGTCGCTGCCGCCGGCGATTTTCTCCGTGTCCAGAGATGCAGATCGATGAAGAGGGTTCAGAAGGTTTAAATACCAAAAATAATATAAACAACAGGAGCCGAGTTAGCTGAGTTAGCAGCCTCCAGGCGGGTAGCTTCTGGTGATTTATAGTGATTGCGATGTTGTAAAAGTAAGTTGAAACGTTTTTACAGGAACGCGAGCCCAGCACTGGCAATCCTCTCCCTGTCAGTCTGCGCGTTGAGCTGAGCATCGTGGCATCACAGGGCGTCTAGTCGATCGGCTACGCAACCAGCGTGAGCAGCGGATCGCTCGAGTGCTCACACTGACACTATCATCGCTCGGGGGTTTTTGGACTTCTACTCGCATATGATAGTTTTGCATGGAGTGACTGTAAGTATGAGTGACTGTACAGGTGAGTGAGTGGAGGTGTATGTAGACCTAAGAGTTAATAAGTGGGTATGTAGTTATTGGCATTGCAGTATGTATGGTTTTGAGAATGGAACTCTTAAATTTTGAGTCGGTGTATCAAAGGTTATATTAGGGTGTGAGAAGATGTGGTAATTTATCACATGGATGACGTCATCAGTGATGTCATCAGTGATGTCATTTGAGATGTCATCAGTGATGTCATGAGTGATGTCACTGACCATGTCATGAGTGATGTAATATGTGACGTCATCAGCAGTGGATTGCGGGCGCGCGAGTTATATTTAGCCGAACTAACTATAACGGGGGAATTTCAATGGTTTTGTACGAGTGAGATGTCCAGCTAACTATAACATGTGTGAAACCTCTGGTTTTTTCAGTGAATTTGCAAGGTTTTTTAAATGCTAATTCCTAACTATAACGTGTGTGAAACCTATGGTTTTTTCAGTGAATTTGCAAGGTTTTTTAAATGCTAATTCCTAACTATAACGTGTGTTAAACCTATGTTTTTTTTAAAGAATTTGCAAGGTTTTTTAAATCCATTTTTTAAATGTTTTTATTTTTTATTTTGAGATTTTTTTTTAAAACAATATGCTACCTATGTATATAATCATTGATTTACTGTATCCTGCAATATGGAATGGTTCACCTTTTTTAAATAAATGTTTAGATATAGTTGAACAACATAGTTAATATCTTCTACAAACCTTCATACTTTTTTGCTCGTACTTAATATCTATGCTCCGTGTGCGCATGCGTACGCGATTTACGTACGCATCCGTACTTCGTATGTGACGCTTATACGCTTGCTTCCTACGCGCATGCTCGCGTGCACCTTATGCAGAACCGCCGTACTCGCGCGCGCGCGTGCCTCTAATGCGCATGCGCGTGTGCACGCGTGCCTCTAATGCGCATGCGCGCGCCTTACGTACGCGCATACGTACTTTTACCGTGCGCGTACGGTAAGCATACGGAGCGCGCACGGTAGGTCATGTGATCCAGAAACAACACTTTTCATTGGTTTAAACTTCTTTCATTTCCAGAAACTTCCAACACCACACCCATTTCCCTCATTACTGTTTGTGATTCCCTAGGAGAAGGAGCTGAAGTGTCTTTGGGATACAATGGCAGAGCAGCAGTCCTCTTCTGGGAGTGAGCAGGACAGCATTATCAGACAGAGAAAGAGGAAACAGAAGGATTCTTTTGTCTGGCAATATTTTACATTTCCAGAGGGGCAGAAAAAAAGTCAATGCTCCATTAGTCACCTGCAGACTTTGTGGGCGTGTCTTGTCTAGAGGAAATCCAAAGAAGAAGTATTGTTTTGGAATTTTCACTATGTTCAGACACATTAGGGATGTACATCCCAAGACTTTTGCTCGAGCTACTGCAGCAACCCCTTCAGCAGCTCAGCCGAGCACATCCGCAGCTTCTCAGCCGAGTACATCTTCGGCAGCTCAGCTGAGCACTTCCTCTGCGGTGGGAGCGTCACCCTCTTCTGCTCCTCTGGACATTTACCCTCGGTTTCAGAGAGTACATATAAGGTGCAATACTTGCTACTCTCTTATTGCTTTTGGGGAGTGTAGTATTCCTCTAATAGACAATAAGATTGAGCAGCACAAGTGCGGTACCTTGTAATATTGCCATCCTTTCCTTCCTCTGTCCCTGTATTAACACAGCGGCTCTTTTAAGAGCCACCCTACCTCACAATTTTTTTTAATTTATTTAATCACTTTTTAAAAAAACATTGTTTTACCGTGCGCGCACCCTTTTAAAAAAAAAACATACAATATTTATTTCACCCTTCTATGTACTTGAGGGACCACAAGGGAAATGAGAAAAGCAGAGTGAGGAGAAGTGAAAAAAAGGGAGTATGAAAGTAAATGTGTGATAAATACAGATATTTCAAACTTACCTGACCAACAAAATAACTTAATTATCAATAAATGGGTTTTTGTTTTTTTTTGCTAGAAAAAAGTATTAATTTTCCTAAATTTTCTTTCTCAATCTGTAAAAAAAGAAAAAAAGTATTAATATTTAACAATACATTTTAGAATACAGTACACATAAAAAAAGCCCTGAATCTCTTCTCAGTAAAACATACCTTTATAGAAATGTAACATATTTAATAAAAACATCATCTAAAAACAATAAATATTTGCAATAAATACCGTCTGTAAATCTTGTTGCTTAAGCACATACACCAAAATAATATCTGTCAAAGAAGTCCACAAGAGAAAATTTTACCTTCCATGAGGCCAAATGGTAATTTTTAAATTCTTTTTTGATGAAATATCCAATGGTAATCCAATAAAGTCGCAAAAATGATTTGTTCAGATGTTGCAATTTGTATATAAAATTTTGGTTTCAGAAAAATTAAATAGGAATTTGGTAATTCTGCAGGCAAACGTTGCTTGAAAATCAATTGAGAACCATTACAGTGTCCAGCCTTTTTCACATTTAAGATAAACTGTGTAATGACCAGAAGTTATAGAAGGTCCATCATGGAAAATTATTGCAACTGCAACAAAAGTTTTTCCAGATATTGATAATTGATGTCCTGTAAACTTCTTTATTAAAGTGTCCAATTTAGAACCATCAGCTCTACAACGTTGCATCATTAAAATTACATACTGTCCATATTTCTTTAAAAATAACGTTGAAAACATGTCTGATTTACATTTACAACATTCCATGTTGTGATTGGCATCTTTAACTAATTTACTAAAAGTCACTGATTTAGTCTCTGGTAATGTTAAATATATAAACCTTTCTGAATCAAAATTAGAGCTGCATGTGTTGAAACAGTTTTCACAACTATGTTCCCATTTATAAGAGAGACCAAAGATATTTTCTATTTCTACCCCTTCTTCTTCCAGTACCATAAGGATATACATCAAGAATTCCTGTGTATCTTGCTGGACATTTTGAGTAAACTGTGTACTTCCTGAACATACATCTAAAAGTTTTCTAACATCAGAAGCACTTTCTATTTTAGTTTTATCATTACTCAGCTTCTCAAAAAGAAAACTCAGCAGAGAACAGAATCTTTTTTCATGATTTAGTATTATCTGCTCTTGCAAACTTTCAAGATAAAATACAACATTCAGCAGTACATTAGCGTAGCAGTTGGCACCAGAGCTACTTTCAAAATGACAACCAACAACCTCTTGAACACTGTCCTTTTTCTTTTTGCTTGCAATCACATCACTCTCTTTTTGTTTTCTCTTCTGTACATCCTCATTACAGATGTTCTCAATTCTCCTTTTCCGAGAAACAACACATTTTTCAAACACAGGATACTGACCTAAATGAGGAGCATAGGTTCTTCTTAATCTATTATACTCCTTTACACAATTTGCATCAGCACTAACTTTTGAGTCATCAAAGTCTATCATGAATAAACCAGATAATGTTTTCACTCGTGACAAAGCAACATATGCCATACCTTCTTTGAACACAGTAGAACCAATATTTACAAAAGCACTATCTACAGTTAATCCTCGAGATTTATGAATAGTTACAGCATATGCTAGAGAAAACGGAAACTGCTTCCTACGTACATATAAGTCTTTTACAAGGAAAAAATGGACTGAACAACGACTAATGTCTTTAACCTCTTCAATCTGATAACATTTTATTTTTAAAAATTCAATCCCATCTGTTTTCTGGTATTTCACAAAACCCACAACTTTACCCATAGCTCCATTCACTAAACCTTTTTCTACATCCAAATTTCTTCTTAAAAATACTCGACAGTTCATACAAACATAAAGATTTTTTTCTAATCCAGCTGTTTTTGAAATGTTCTTCTCTAGAGAATCCAATTATTTTTCAATTTGCCTGTTAATGTAATAGTAATTCCTTCATGCTGAATTTTGTCCACTGCTTCCATTTTCTTAATCTCTCCCTTTTCCAATTTCAAAAGTTCCTCATTGAATATCGAGCATTCACGTAGTGTTGACATTAAGCAGATTACAGTATTTTTTTCTGAAATGTTCTGGTATATTTACTCTGCAACTATTTCTTCACTTGGAAATAAATTATGTAGCAACCAACTCTGTAATGCTTCTCTGCCAACTTCTGTGAGTAGTCCAATTCTGATATCTTTCAGAATACTTGCATAATCTTCATCGTTTGCTTGCCTCATATTGGTAGTGAGTTCTTTGTACTCAAAGAATGACCAAATATTCGCATTACCAATACTTCCTAATGACTTCTTCGTGTCTTCATGTGTCACAGTATTAAACACTGGTTGTCGATGTAAGGTAATTCCTTTTATGTTATATGCTGCTAACCCAGTTGGAGCAGTAACAACACAAGACAAAGTTGAATCTGTTTTTTGCTGTAGGTAGCTTTGGATGACTTTAATTAAGAAACTTTTTCCAGTTCCAGCTTGTCCACTCACATACATCCTGATTGGTTCAAATGATGTGCATGAGCACTCTTTCTTTTCATGTAGTAATCCATGATCAATTTTTTTTGTGACTTCTTCATAAATTTGTTTTTGTTCTTCATTCAGTTGCTGTTCCAAATTTGGTAAATCTATTAAATCTTCCTGAGCTTGATTCATAGCTGTTTCCAATTCAGTCATTGTTATTGCAGCTTCATTTTCTACGATTGGTTGTCCTAGGGGATCTTGACTGAGCGTTCCAGAACTTTGGCTGTCTTCAGAACTGTCTCTAGCTACTTCAGCTGCAATTGTAGCTTCCTGTTCAATTTCTTCATTTAACATTTGTACATAATTTGTGAAAGTACTGCATTCAATCGTATCTTTACATGCATTAAAGGAATCTTCATAGCTGTGAAAATCTCCAAGTAATTCATCCTCTGAACGCCATGGTTTAAACAGCTGTAAAAGTGCTAAGTAGTAAAATTCCTTTTTGTCAGGAGTGTCGCAACTCAGCTTCCTGTGATTAATCAAACTTCCTTTTGTTTGCTTCACCAAACATCCTTCCTCACCAATGACTTTATATTTTCCATTGTTGATGTCTTCTGTGGCTTTCCGTGTAAAAATGTAGTTCTGCAGCACTTCATAGAGACACATGTTCTCAAGATGACGACTTCTTTTTGGGTAATATGTGTCCAACATGTTTGATTTCAAAATATCTGTACTTTCTGGGTCGTTCTCTGCCAAATATTCAATTTCTCCAACAGATTTCAGTACCTGATTTCGCATTCCTGCAAGGCCTAAACTTACCCAAATTATTCTTCTGGATTTGGAGTACAGACTTGCAGATGATAACCTATCTGAGCATTCGTAGGATCCAATTTCTCGATGCGATAACATCTTTAAACTGAAACTGTATAGCTTCTTACTGACAGTCTTCTCGTGAGAAATCTCTTCCCACATTTCCTTCAATTCCGTTTTCTCAGATTTAGTGATGTAAGATGTGACATACCGAGCAACAGCAATAGAATTGTCAGCAACATACTGTATATCCATGTTAGCATTCCACATGGATAAAATGACTGGGTTGTAGTCATTTATATATTTTGACTCTTCTTTTCTTCTTAGGTTGTACGTATTTTTGGGAGATTTTCTTGTAATAGTATGTCGCACGGCTGACATAAAACTGTTGACTCTTCCTTTTGAAAGAACAGGTCGGGGAAATCCAAATCGACATTTTGTGTAGAATTTTTCTTTACTCTTATACTTTCGTTGACAGTATTTTCCACACCGATGACTTTGGAAACGTAAAACTTGCTCTTTTAAGTTTTTCTCTTCTGTGCTTTTAGGTATAGCACATGTTGCATATTCTTCAATGAAACTTAAAACTGCATCATCAGAATCTGTTCCAAATTTTGGGGCATCCTTGATCCACAACAGCATATGAATATGAGGAGCACCTCTTGCTTGGTACTCTTTTCTCCAAAAGAAATCCACAACTTATCCAAGAGGTGGATTTTTTTTATTGCAGATGAAGGACATCATAGCCTAAAATCTATGATTGAAATATCTGCAAACATTAACCGGATCCAATGAGCACGATTCTCCTGCTGTCTTGTATTGGATGTTTTCAATATTTGAATTTGCCTCTCGAAGAAAATCCAGAAGATCATCCCAAGCGTACTCAGCACAGCTTAGGGTGAGAAACCATGTAGGAGTTCCTAAATTCCGTAACATACATTTTAACTCTCCATGGTGTCGGTACCAATATTCATTTGTCCCACGCTGTCAAGCCATTAGATTAATCAATTGAGATTCCAAATGATCATCTCGCTGTTGCACTTTGTTCATAAAATCCTTTTCAGACACATTATGTAGATGTACTCCAGTTTTCAAAATGTGATTTACTGCATAAGATAGTGCTGACAAGTCACTTTCAAATAAAAGATGGAACAAATAAGGAATACTTTGACGAAATCTTGGATCTTCTGCATATAATCTTGTAGTCCGATACTCAGAAGCAGGAATCTGTACTGGGCGTTCATCATATCGTCCACCTTTTCCTGTAGGAAACAGCTGGGGAAAACATCGAGCTTCCAAGCTCTCCTCCCATACACTCACGGTAGTTCCTTTTGCTTTTTTCATCTGAAACAGATCACTAGTGTTTGCCATAACTTCTTTTGAATGAAGAGGATGTATGCTGAAATGTTCATAAATTTCTTCTTCTTTTGACTTATCCACTTTTTCAATTTGCCCGTTTGGTATTCCTGAGTCTGGTAGTAAAACTTCTTCATCTTCATCCATATAAATTGTTTCATACCATTTATTATTTCTTTTCAAATATAAATTTGCTCTTTGTACTTTTCGTACATCTACCAGCTCCTGCCAAATTTTCTTATTCTTTGTTGGTACTCCATTAACCAGAATTACTAATGGTTCAGTTTCCAATCTATCTGCATCAATTTTTTCCATATTTTTTTTCAAATCCAATGGCAAATAGACAACTCTTCCTTTTAAACCTCTTTGTAAACCCGAAGGAGGTAATTTACCTGTTTTTGGCTCCATACGCACTATGGTCTGAAACGGATGGACACATTGAATGAGTATAGACTCATATGTATTTAAATCAGAAAGTTCTGCAGGAATATCAACCACTTCTAAATTATTATGTACAGCTCTGGCTGGCATTCTATTTTCTTCTAACTTGTTATAACAGTATTTACAAATATGCTGATCTTCACCCAAATCAAAACTATTTTCCAGAAATATATATGTTGCAAAATCCTTCCTCTTATAATTATCTTCATTTTCACTTTTTTTATACAGATCAACATTTCTTGTTTGAATTTTGTAATGGCTTCTCCGGCAACAAATACAAGTAATATTTGGTCTTTCATTAGAGATGATAGTAAATTTTGTCATTTGAGCTTCAAAATTTTACTAACAGTGGGTTCTACATTCTCTTCCACATTTTCTTCAATAACTGTGTCATTACCTTCACTTTCTTGTTCCGGACCTAAGTAACAAAACTGAATTTCATCAGTAACCTTCTCTACATCTGATACAGATCCACGGAACAGAGCCCTATTCAACTCACTTAACTTTTGTGCTGGACTTTTAGCAAAATACAATCTTCTCACAAACTTTCTCATTTCAGTATAATGAACTGCCAGCATCCTAAAATGGTGAAAAACACTTTGGCAAACTTTCCTAGAAAGACAAGCCAGAGAATGTCCTTGTAAACCAGTATTCTCTCTCACTCTACATGGATCTAGTCTTTGAAGCGCCTTAATCTTCTGTTTAACACTTTTTTTTACTATATTCTCTTAGAAACTCACGTAATTTATCAATAGATTCTTGTCGTACAGTACAAATACTACTACAATTCCAAGTGTACACTGGGGCTTTAGGACGTCTCCCCCATAACCTTATCAGCTATCACTTCTTCCTCATCTCTTGGAACCATTTTCTCCTTTTCCATTACACAACCATCTTTCACTTCATAAGCTCGACCTCTGGTGTCAACTGCATGCAGCAAACTATTACTTTGAAGATAACTCTCTTCATTAAAAAATGGTTCAGTACTTGAACTATGCATCCATTCTCCTAAAAACACTTTACGAAAGTTATTTCTTTTCACTACTCTTTTCGTTTTGCTTTGTGACTTCATTACATTGACCATTTTATCTAATGTACGGATCCTGTTCAAAATTAAAATGAATAGTTTTCTTTTCAAATCTAAAGCCTTAGCTACAATTGATTCAATATCTTTCTTTCGCTTATAAAATTTCACTTTCTGCGTATATTTTTTCACATCCTTTAGCAAATTGGACATCACTCTTCTCTGAAACATTTTTCTATGAATGTCTTTAAATGCTATTTTTCTTTTTAAGTTAATCTTTATTGCTTCTGATTGTACATTAGTATTTTGTAATTTCTGACTTTTGTCCTGTTGTTTTCTACTTGAAACACTATTTGCAGTGGGGACATTTTTCAAATTTGTTCTTTTATTGAAGATATTTTTTAAAAAATCCTTAGTTTGCTTACCAGAAGACTTTTTCTTTTTTCCAACATGAGGATCTTCAACTAATTGGGGTCCTCCAGTTGTTTTCAAATATAAATGTTTTTTCTGTTTTTTTCTCTTTCTTGATTTTATAGGCATCTTTAATTTATTTCACTGTTGGTCAGCAATACCTGAAAGAAACTAAAAAAAAATACCTTTATGTAATTTAAATTTATTACTATATTTTTTTGAGCTTTTCAAATCTTATAATACTATCTACCCCTTTTCTACAAGTGAAAAACACAATAAAACCAACACGAATTAAAGCTTCCCCTTTCCTACGAATGCAATTCTAAAAGAACCAGAGTAACACAAATTAAATCTCTGACAACAATTCCTGTGTGCGCACAGACTCATGGTGTGATTCTAGGCAGAAAACAGTATTCCTGGGTGATACCAGTACACCTTAACTTCTAGAGAAGACATACTCCATAATATCTTACAAGTTCAAGGCACTTAAATATCTTCCTTATCATAAAATATAAAACACAACTTTAAAAGTGGAAGGAAAATGTTCCATGTTAGTTTCAAATGTGTTAGCATTTGCCTCTCATTTGTGAGAAAGTGATTTCTGCTGAATGCTAACCATCACAGTTCAAGAAAACAAACTGCCCCTTTCCTGTGAGTGCAAGGCTAACAGAGCAAGAGCAACACAAATTAAATCTCTGATAACAATTCCTGTGTGCACACTGTCTCATGGTGTGATTCTAGGCAGAAAACAGTATTCCTGAGTAATACCAGTACACCTTAACTTATGGTGAATACATACTCAATAATATCTTACAAGTTCAAGACAGTTAAATATCTCCCAAAACACAAAATGTGAAACACAACTTTAAAAGGGGAATCACATTTCTATTATTTATATCAAAATGCACCACATACATTCCCTCTCAAATTCATAACTCACCTTTAAAAGGAGTTAGTTGAGAAAGAAATGTGGCACTCAAACAGCAGATTATCACAGCAACAATCTCTGAGCTGTACACCTCTCTCCTCTCACCAGAACTAGTTAATGGCAATGTTTCCCTCTCTTTTTTCACACATATACATGTTAACTCCAAATCACAGTGTTTCCCACATTGTTTTCAAATGGAAACACACATTTCTATTGGTTGGAAATTTCAACCCTTTCCAAATGATCCCTTCCCCCAACATGACTTCTGCCTGCTACCATAGCAACAGGTCATGGAACTCTGGTGTGAGCAGAGAGGTCATAAGTTCAACACACAATGTTTCTAATCCTTAGAGCAAGAGTGCTTGACTTTTCAAACCTAACAGCAAATCCAAAGTAATGTTCTGTGGGTACACATTTTTCTGAACCAATACAAAACATGCTTGTAAAAATCTAAACATACAGCCTAGTTTTAACTGTAAAATGGTTTGAATCAGCCAATCAGTCCTTTTAAAAAAAAAAAAAGTATGTTAGCCTCCATTTTACAACTTTCTTTCTTTTCATATTGCCTTTCTACTGAAAGACACCTTCTGAGTGCATCTAGATCTCCTTGAAAGATGTTCACAGTGTGGATTGTAGGTCATAGCTATGTCTTCTGTAGTGAAAATTTACACAGTGGATGTGTGTTTTATTAACCGTGAGGGATGTTTCTTGCATAGTTTGGTCGAATTTTTGTTGCATCCCCTTTGAATGGCTTGGTGTGCGCGTGTATTAAATGTGCCCTTCAATAGCTACCCATGTTTGTATAAATAAACGACAAGGGTGTCTACTTGGAGAGTACCCACCGGCGGGGGCGCCGGGATTAGGCACGGTAGGGCGTCAGAGACGTCGGAGCTTCACTAGCGGTGTAAATACATTCCAAGTGGATTCATTGTATGCATAGTCGCCTTTTAATGAATATCGCACAAATTGTCATGGTGATAGGTACATACGGTTTGTCCAGCCTGTCCTAGGTGTTTCTATAAATATATATATTTTTAAAATATTAAAAAACAAAGGCCGGCCCTGGGGGATGGGGGATGGGGTCCCCGGGGCCATAAGTGGCCTAAGGAGGGGGGCAACGCAGCCCCCCTCCTAAAGAATAAAAAAAAAAAAGACCATGACCCGGGGGTTGGGGTCCCCGGGGCCGATTAAGGCCTTGGGAGGGGGGCCACGTGGCCCCCTTCCAAATGCATTTTTTTCAACAACAAAAAATTAGGGTGCAGGCCCTGGGGGATGGGGTCCCCAGGGCCAATAAATTAGAAATAGAAGGGGCCACACAGCCCTCCTTCTTAAAAAAATAAAATAAATAAAAGACCGGCATCGCGCTGGAGGCCACGCCCCCTCCTTGCAGCACTCTGCAAACGCGCCCCTTGTCCAGTTTTAAGTTGGGGAATTAATTCCCCTTCAATACTGAGGGTCCCTGAGGGCCAACAAGCCCAACAGGTATCTCCAGTATGCGCCAGGGAGCAGCGTTGCAGACAGGTGTTCTGAGGCCATGCCCGTTTTTACACCTCTATGCAACGCAGCTCTGTCGCGCTTACTGGAGGTACCTAGTGGGCTAGTTTGACCCTAGGGACCCTCAGGATTCAAGGGGACTTAATCTCCCAACTTAAAATGGCCACAGGGCGTGTTTACACAGTGGAGAAAGGAGGGGACGGGGCCTGAGGTGACGTGTGCAAACACGCCCTATAGCGCGTTTTAAGTTGCGGAAAGAATTCCCCTAAAATCCAGAGGGCCCCTGGGGGCTAACTAGCCCACCAGGTGCTTCCAGTAAGCTCCACTGAGCTGCATTGCAGAGAGGTGGTCCAGGCCTTGCCACTTTTTATACCTCTCTGCAACACAGCTCTGTGGCGACCTTTGACCCTGTCTTCAGGCAGGTCATCCCCCAGCCGCCACATGGTCCTCCTGCGTCGCCTCCCCCGCCTGTGCTGTCACCTTGCTCCTGCCGCTGATTGTTGTTACGTGAGTCCCCTCTGCCCCTGGTCTTGTCCCTTGTTCACTTGTTGCCTCTATGTATTCTGTTTTGTTGATTTTGTAGTCCCCTTTGCCTTCTGTGCCCCCTTGTTGCCTTGTTGCATTCTGTTTTGGTGTATTTTGTACTCCCTTTTGCCTTCTGTGCCCCCTTCCACCGTATTGCCTCTGTGTCCTTTCCCTGTGTCCCTCTGTTCCTCCTCTCCCGCCGCTGCGTCCCTGGGGCCCCGCTCCCGCTGTTTCCATTCGCCGCCCCACTCCCGCCTCCCAGCTGCTCCTCCCTCCCACAGCCCTTCATATGGAGGCTGCGCAACGGTGAAGGGAGCGACCTTTGACGCTGTCTTCAGGCAGGTCGCCCCCACAGCCGCCACACGGTCCTCCTGTGTCGTCACCCCGCCTGTGCTATCGCCTTGCTCCTGCCGCCGATTGCTGTTACGTGAGTCCCCTCTACCCCTGTTCTTGTCCCTCGTTCACTTGTTGCCTCTCTGCATTCTGTTTTGTTGATTTTGTACTCCCCTTTGCCTTCTGTGCCCCCTTGTTGCATTCTGTTTTGGTGTATTTTGTACTCCCTTTTGCCTTTGTGCCCCCTTCCCCCTATTTTGCCTCCGTGTCCTTTCCCCATGTCCCTCTGTTCCTCCTCTCCTGCCGCTGTGTCCCTGCGGCTCCGCCCCCGCTGTTTCCATTCGCCGCCCCACTCCCGCCTCCCAGCTGCTCCTCCCTCCCACAGCCCTGCATATGGAGGCCGCGCAGCGGTGAAGGAGCGACCTTTGACCTTGTCTTCAGGCAGGTCGCCCCCCCCAGCCGCCTCACGGTCCTCCTGTGTTGCCGCCCCCGGCTGTGCTGTCGCCTTGCTCCTGCCGCTGATTGCTGTTACGTGAGTCCCCTCTGCCCCTGTTCTTGTCCCTCATTCACGTGTTGCCTCTCTGCATTCTGTGTTGTTGATTTTGTAGTCCCCTTTGCCTTCTGTGCCCCCTTGTTGCCTTGTTGCATTCTGTTTTGGTGTATTTTGTACTCCCTTTTGCCTTCTGTGCCCCCTTCCCCCCGTATTGCCTCCGGGTCCTTTCCCCGTGTCCCTCTGTTCCTCCTCTCCCGCCGCTGCGTCCCTGCCGCCCCCCCTGCTGTTCCCATTCGCCGCCTCGCTCCCGCCTCCCAGCTGCTCCTCCCTCCCACAGCCCTTCATATGGAGGCCGCGCAGCGGTGAAGGGAGTGACTTTTGACCCTGTCTTCAGGCAGGTCGCCCCCCCCCAGCCGCCACACGGTCCTCCTGTGTCGCCGCCCCAGCCTGTGCTGTCGCTTTGCTCCTGCCGCTGATTGCTGTTACGTGAGTCCCCTCTGCCCCTGTTCTTGTCCCTCATTCACTTGTTGCCTCTCTGCATTCTGTTTTGTTGATTTTGTAGTCCCCTTTGCCTTCTGTGCCCCCTTGTTGCCTTGTTGCATTCTGTTTTGGTGTATTTTGTACTCCCTTTTGCCTTCTGTGTCCCCTTCCCCCCGTATTGCCTCTGTGTCCTTTCCCCGTGTCCCTCTGTTCCTCCTCTCCCGCCACTGCGTCCCTCCGGCCCCACCACCCGCTGTTCCCATTCGCCGCCCCGCTCCCGCCCCCCAGCTGCTCCTCCCTCTCACAGCCCTTCATATGGATGCCGCGCAGCGGCCGCGCCGCTGGCACGCTGAAGGCGCGCCAAAGGCAAGCCCGTCTGCGCCCGTCCGCACCTGGACCGCGCCCAGCGCCAGATCCCCTGGCCCCCGCCGGAGCCAGGGAACTCGACTGAGATACGACTCCTCCGCCCACAATGCACTCAACACAGGACGACAACCCGCCTGCTACAGAGCGAACCCGAAGCGAACCCAGGGAACCTTCACCTGTCAAGCCTGCAAATTCACCTGCCTCCGAACCTGCAGACCACCCACCGGACCTAACATCAACAACAACCACCTCAAGTGCATCCTCCTCAACACACGCTCTGTCCACAAGCACGCCGTCGAACTCTGGGACCTCCTCGACACAACAGCACCAGACATCGCCTTCCTCAGAGAGACATGGATGAATGCTCCCTCGGCCCCCGACATCGCCATAGCCATACCGGACGGCTACAAGATCACCCGGAAGGACCGCATCAACCAAACCGGAGGAGGAATCGCCATCATCTACAGGGACACCATCAACATCAACATCACAACCAACGCCGAAGACACACTCTCCACCGCCGAACACCTACACTTCCAGATTCACACTGACCCCAAGACCACCCGCAGAGGAACGCTCATCTACAGACCCCCGGGCCCGCGCACACAATTCAGCGAAACCATCGCCGGCTTCATCAGCCCACACGCCCTGGCCTCACCAGAATACATCCTCCTAGGGGACCTGAACTTCCACCTGGAGAAAAACAATGACAACAACACCACCACCCTGCTCGACAACCTCGCCAACCTCGGACTCAAACAACTGGTGAACACCTCCACCCACCTCGCTGGCCACACGCTCGACCCCATCTTCCCCGCCAGCAACCACGTCTCCTTCAGCCACTCCACCGGACTACACTGGACCAACCACAGATGCATCCACTTCACCTTCAAAAAGAATACATCACACCACCGCACGCAACAAATCCCCCGTAGATGCTGGAGCAAAATCACCACAGACCAGCTCCTCTCATCACTAAGCCAGAACCCGCCAGCCGACACCGCTGACACCAACGACGCAGCCCACAACCTCGCACAGTGGATCACCAACTGCGCCAACGACCTCGCTCCACTGAAGAACCCCCCAGGCAAGACCGGCAACCGGAAAACCTCATGGTTCACAGACGCCCTCAAAGACTCAAAGAAATCCTGCTGAACCCTCGAAAAAACCTGGCGCCACGAATGGACAACAGAAAACCTGACAGCCCTCAAGAACGCCACTCGCGAACACCACCAGCTGATCTGCACCACCAAAAGGGCATTGTTCAAAGAGCGGCTAGACAACAACACCCACAACAGCAAGGAACTCTTCAGCAGCGTCAAAGAGCTCTCCAACCGCAGCGCCAGCAACAAAGACATCACACCATCGCAAGACCTCTGCAACTCCCTCGCCACGTTCTTCCACAGCAAGATCGCAGATATACACGACAGCTTCGGACCCCAGACTCCGCCTCCAGCCACCGAAGCAACGACCCCCACCACCACCCTCAGCGCCTGGACCCCGATCAGCACTGAAGACACCACCCACGTCATGAACATCATCCACTCTGGCTCCCCCTCTGACCCTTGCCCCCATCATATCTTCAACAAAGCTGACATCATCATCGCACCCCACCTCCGGAATGTCATAAACAACTCCCTCACCTCAGCCACCTTCCCTGAGAGCTGGAAGCACACAGAAATCAACGCCCTTCTGAAGAAACCCACAGCGGACCCCAAAGACCTCAAGAACTTCCACCCCATCTCTCTCCTTCCCTTCCCGGCTAAAGTAATCGAGAAGACCGTCAATAAACAGCTGACTGCTTTCCTCGAGGCAAACAACTCACTCGACCCATCCCAGTCTGGATTTCGAGCCAACCACAGCACCGAGACCGCCCTCATCACAGCCACCAACGACATCAGGACCCTGATGGACAACGGAGAAACAACCGCTCTCATCCTCCTAGACCTCTCGGCAGCCTTTGATACCGTATGCCACCGCACCCTAACAACCCGCCTCCTCAACACTGGGATCCAAGGAAAGGCCCTGGACTGGATCACCTCGTTCCTCTCCGACAGAACCCAGAGAGTCCGCCTCCCTCCCTTCCGCTCAGCGGCCACCGAGATCATCTGCGACGTACCCCAAGGCTCCTCGCTCAGCCCTACCCTCTCCAATATCTACATGAGCCCCCTCGCCGCCATCGCACGCAAACACAACATCAACATCATCTCCTACGCCGACGACACCCAACTGATACTCTCCCTCACCAAAGACCCAGACACCACCAAAACCAACCTCCAGGAAGGAATGAAAGACGTCGCAGAATGGATGAAGCTCAGTCGCCTGAAGCTGAACTCAGACAAAATGGAGGTCCTCATCCTCGGACAATCCCCATCGCCTGGGACGACTCCTGGTGGTCCACAGCACTGGGCTCCGCGCTGACACCCACGGACCATGCACACAACCTGGGATTCATCCTGGACTCCTCCCTCACGATGACCAAGCAAGTCAACACTGTCTCGTCATCTTGCTTCAACACCCTGCGAATGCTCCGAAAAATCTTCCTGTGGATCCCCACCGAAACCAGAAAAACCGTCACCCAGGCCCTCGTCACCAGCCGACTGGACTACGGAAACGCCCTATACACAGGAACCACAGCCAAACTTCAGATACAACTTCAACGCATACAGAACGCCTCCGCACGACTCATCCTTGACATCCCTCGCCACAGCCACATATCCACCCACCTGAGAAACCTGCACTGGCTCCCCGTCTGCAAGAGGATCACGTTCAGGCTCCTCACCCACGCACACAAAGCGCTACACAACAAGGGCCCCGAATACCTCAACAACCGCCTCTCGTTCTTCACCCCCACCCGCCAGCTCCGCTCCACCAGCCTCGCCCTCGCCACCGTCCCACGAATTCGCAGAACCACCACCGGAGGAAGATCGTTCTCCTACCTGGCAGCCAAAACATGGAACTCCCTCCCTGAGCACCTACGACTGACCCAGGACCATCTCACCTTCAGAAAACACCTGAAGACCTGGCTATTCGAGCAGTAGCGACACCCCCCTCCCTTCAGCGCCTTGAGACCCTCACGGGTGATTAGCGCGCTCTATAAATGTATTGATTGATTGATTGATTACTGGAGGTACCTAGTGGGCTAGTTGGACCCTAGAGACACTCAGGATTCAAATGAACTTAATCTCCCAACTAAAAATGGCCACAGGGCGTGTTTACACAGTGGTGAAGGGAGGGGACGGGGCCTGAGTCAACGTGTGCAAACAGGCCCTGTGGTGCGTTTTAAGTTGGGGAAATAATTCCCCTTCAATCCTGAGGGACCCTGGGGGCCTACTATCCCACCAGGTGCTTCAAGTAAGCGCCACTGCGCTGCGTTGCAGAGAGGTGGTCTAGGCCGTGCCCCTTTTTACATCTCTCTGCAACGCAGCTCTGTGGCGCTTACTGGAGGTACCTAGTGGTCTAGTTGGACCCTAGGGACCCTCAGGATTCAAGGGGACTTAATCTCCCAACTTAAAACGGCCACAGGGCGTGTTTACACAGTGGGGAAGGGAGGGGACGGGGCCTGAGGTGACGTGCGCAAACACGCCCTGTGTCGCGTTTTAAGACGTAGTTTTAATCCCCTGCCCTATTATATACCAGGGGCTTACAGAGGAGGTCATGCTAATCACAGGGGGACCCCAACGCATAGTGTTCCCTAGTGTATGTAGGTGTTTTCACTGTATTCTGAGTGTCTTTTAACATAGCACTGGCTCTAGGACTGTTTAGTCAGACTCAGTTACCACGAGTATCCGTCTGAAAAAGTTGAGGGTAAAGGATGATTTTGCAACAAGGCTTCTTTCTGCTTGTAGTGAGTTCTCTCTGAATACGTACAGGCATTGTTAGGTTAGCATAACCACGTTAAATGTTAGAAAGCCATCTTTTTGCTTTTGCACACGACACTGCGTTTACATGTTATTTCTTAAAACAAACTGCTGACTCGAGACTTGCTTCACACAAGAGCAATCTGTTGTTGCCATCCCAAAGCTCTGCGCAGCGACCTTGGTCTGTACACGGTGTGACAAATAGTCTGGATTATTACACAATGCATGTTTTTCACTCTAGGTTGATCGGCCCACTATTTAGCCATAACACACGCGCAGCTGCAAATGCCTGAAAGTTGATGCTTTTAATATCACAGACATCATGTTTATTATTCAGACCGAAGACGAGCCTTCCTGCGAGAAGACTCCTGATGCTCCTGTGATGTGATTTCACTAAGCTGATCTTTGAGGTATGGGGTCCCCTATTCAAGCCTAAGAGACCTTCTATTAGCATAATAATAATATTAGCTTCTTAGTAAAGGGAAGGTGGTAGTATCCACTGTCATTATAATATGATCACCCCTTTTATATTCTATGGTATTGTAACTATGTTGCTGGTTTTGATATTAATCATTTGTCTGCTTGTATTAGCCAAAGTACTGCATCTTAGGACACGTGGTCTATAAAAATAAACCCCTTTTATTTACAACGTGTCTCTGTTGATTATTGTTGTGGACTGATGTGAGAATAATATACGAACAGGTATTTCCGATTCCCACCATTCCTGAGTATGTACTGAGTCGCTTGTTCTGGGTTGTCTATTCATTGGGACCGCCGAGCTAAATCTCGGATAACGAATGGGACACTTATGCTAGCCGGATACTGGGTTCTGGGTTCTGAGGTGAGTTTCTGGTACACCACAATTCACTGAGGTCCTGGGGTTCTTCGCATAGTTCTGTGTATCAGCAGAATCCCTGCAACATGGCGCACCTAACGTTTGGTCTATGAGTTGAAACGCCTTAGTAGTGCTTACATTTAGTCCACAGCACCCTCATTCTTGTTTCCGGATAACAAGTCTGACGGATTTAAACCTACCTAGTTCTATTGATATAGGTTCCTTCAAGCTTGATCATTAAAAAGGTTATTGAACCCTTGTGCTACTGAATACTTGAAGTATAGCTTGTCCTTATGGCAGTAGACATTGCGGCGCACAGCCGTGCAGCTCTGAAACGTCATTTGACGCAGTATGGGGTGCCGGACACGGGCATGGACGTCATCTTTGTGGTGGGAGCCGATGCGGCTCACCCGTTTGAGTTGTTCTATTCCTGGGTGACGATTCCGGCAGTAAGTGGGGATGACGATACCTTTCATTCTTACACTGCTACTGCCGTGCCTGCTAACTATGCGCCGTATAGGACACAGGAGATACCAATATCTGCTTGGCAACATCAGATTTGGTTTAATGGCGCCCTCCCCCATGTGGTTATACCGCCGAGAATGGGCCCTTTATCAATTGCAGGGGCCACTTGGCCGGTACTAGCCGGATTTACGCCTCATCCCCGTTACCTCACGGTGACGGTGGCTGAACTGCGTGTACTACACACTGCCCTTATATCAGTATATAGGGCGTTGGTGCAGTATGTGTCGCGCACTGTACAGGCGGGGGCGCCTGTTAGTGCGGGACAACCTAGTGATCGTCACGCGGTGGTCATTAGTCCTGTTATGGTCAATTCTGTTATGGGCAAGCGCCCCCTCACAAGGGATGATTATCCTTTTTGGCTTGCTGAAAAATTTGACCAAATAGAGGCGGTTTATCCGCATACAACTCCTGTGGAAAAACACAGGATCCTCACCATTAGTTTGCCTAAAGACTTAGTTCCCCATATAGATGATTGTGTATCCTGGGGTAAGATTTTTGCTGCGACGTACGCGCAGTGCTTTGGCACTCCGTCTATGTTACAGCTGCCCTCCATAATTAAACAGGTTCAAGAGGACCATGGAGCGGAGTCTGCGATAGAATTGGGGATGCGGCTCCTCGGAGATTTTGGCCTGGTGGCTACCATGATAATGGGAAACCTTAAGGGTGATGCGTTGCACTTTCAGGTTCGTAATGAACTGAAGAAAGTTGCTGAAGAGGACAAGCCGCAGGAATTTGCAAAAATAATTTCGGAAGCATATCGTGATTTGGGTCGTAGCTCTTTAGGAGTTAAGCCTGTGATCAAAAATCCCGATTCTAAGCAGCAGGGTAAGGCAGAAACTTCTGGTAAGGATGGTCGGCCAATTTTTCCAAAACAACCTTGGCGGACTAAACAACAGGGAAAGCAGCAGCAGAAACAGGGCTCTCGGCCTGCCTCTCCCGTACAGTCAAGTAGTGAACGCACTTATGATCTGCGAGATCGTGCTACTATTAAGTCTCCTGATAGATTTCAGGTTTCTGAACCGCGCTCTCCTCGTTCTTCACAGGAAACATCGGCTACACAGTCTGGTGGCGGAGGCGGTGGCAAAGGTCGGGGTGCTCCACAACAGCGTGACCAACCCCGACAGACTGAGGGTAAAGGCAAGCAGGACGAGTTTGCTCGACAAAGACCCCCGTTTCAGAAGAAGAAAGTGGCGGCTCTGACGGCAAAATATGCCTCAGATAGTGCGGACACAGCTTCAGAACCGGACATGGGCGCTGACGCTACTGGACAGCGCGGCAGAAATTACCATAGTCCGTCAAGCTCTGCGTCCATTTCTGGCGGCGACAGCAACTGATGTATTGGTTACTGTTGAAACAGCTGACACCAGAGTGGCTCCCCCTGATAGACTTTATGAAATAGTCTTATTAATAGAGGGTGACATACAACGTACGATAAAAGGGATTTTTTGGGATAATCTGACCACCACCTATGATATCCTCCTAGCGGAGGCAGATTGGCCCCCAGCCTTCATTTTGGAAGCTCCTAGAGGGGAGGAGAAAATCCTCCCGTCCTTTGCGCACACGGTGCCTAAGGACCAAGCTGAAATGTACGCTGGTGAGTGGGCGCTGGCGCTTGCGCCAGCGGTATATCGTACTCAAGTGGGTTGGGACCGGTTGTCCCCCTGCCATGAGATTCCATTGCGGTCTATGCCCCAGCCTCAGCCCCAATATCCCATGCGTCGTGAAGCTAGACCCCACGTCGCGGCGATCCTTGAACAATTGGAATATCAGGGTGTAATTGAAACTTGTGTGTCCCCTATGAATAACCCTTTATTCACTGTAACGAAGCCTGACGGCTCGTACCGTTTAGTTTTGGATTACCGGCACCTAAACTCCCATTGCCGGACCTGCGCGGTACAGAATACACATAGCTCGGCTCTGGTCGACAGTCTCGTGCGTAAACGGTTTAAAACGACACTTGACATTTCCAATGGCTTTTTTAGCCATAACCTGTCCACACTGAGTAGCCAGTGGACAGCGTTTACTTCGGGCGGTAAACAAAAACAGTTTACGAGATTAGCCATGGGCTACAAAAATAGCCCTGGCGTCTTTTCCGCTCGCGTGGTTTCTCTCTTAGAAAGAATAGACCCCGAGGCATACTCCTATGTTGACGATATCTACCTCACGGATGATGAGCTGTTGCCGCATCTGTCTCGAGTCGACAATATTGTAGTGAGTTTTGCAGACTATGGCTACAAATTCAATTTTGCGAAGTCTCACATCGCGGAATATACAGTGTTGTTTTTGGGCTACGAGCTCAATAATGAAGGAAAGGGGTTAGCTCCCCACTTTCTGGAGAAGTGCGCATGCTTGAGTGCGCCAACGACACTAAAGAAATTACAATCTCTGCTGGGCTTTCTGAATTTCGGCCGTACGTACATTCCTGATTATGCCCAGCGTATCAAGCCGCTTTACGCCTTGGTACAACCCACATTTTCGAAGTCTAGCTGGCAGCTGGAACATTCTAAAATTTTACAGTCTTTACAGGCTGACCTTCTTGCTTCACAATATTTGCTGACACGTGATAACCGCACTAACCTGGTAATAAGAATAGTGCCAGGCGCCGTGGGTTTCACGTATTTGACGTTTAATGAGGGCGATACAGTCCCCATTGCGTACAAATCCCACTTGTACACCTCTGCTGAATTACGTTTTTCCGCGGTCGAAAAAGTTCTGACTGCTGTACAGATGGCGATCCTTAAAGAACGCGCACTGTCACATGGGAAACAGATTCTGGTAGTAACACCCTATCCTGCCTTAGAAGCGGTGACAAAGGCAAGTGTACCAAATTCTAAAGCTTTGCATCCTCGGTGGATACAATGGGCCACAACACTGACGTCGCCAGACGTCACCTACATCTTTGATGCCTCATTACAGACTCAAGAGTTCTTGCAGTATGAATTCGTTCATCCGGCTCCTCTGTCTTTGCGCCCGCTCGAAGAATACCATTGTGTCATATACACTGACGGGTCTGCGCAGCCCGCAATTGGATCAAAGCACGCTTACTCAGCGGCTTGCGCAATTGTCGTAGGTACTTTCGTACATGGTGAATTCCAATCTGATGCAGTGCATACGCAGTCATTGGGCGATTGTACCGCGCAATTGGCGGAGCTTCGGGCTCTAGTGCTTGCACTGGAGTTTGCTGATCCCCGAGTCACTACTCTAATAGTGAGTGATTCTTTCTACTGTGTCCAGTCCTATAATGACAATTTACACTTCTGGTCTCAGAATGACTATCGAGACACAAAAGGTGGCACAATTAAGCATAAAACGCTTTGGGTTCGAGTGGCAGACTTTAAAGAACGTCTCCCTCTCGTGAATGTTATTCACACTCTTGGTCACCAGCGACTTGGTGTCCATGCTGTCGGCAACAGCTTGGCTGACGAGGCAGCTAAAACAGCAGTGGCTACATACTTAGTGGCAGCAGTTACCAGATCAAAGAGTAAGATTGATGATGACATCTTGGCAGCTATTGCTGCTACAGAAAAGGGAAGCGATTACCCGAAGGGTTTTCCTTCTCGTTACATTTACCATTTAAGTCCTGATAATGTCCCATTAGTGAGGATTAACGACGTTGGTGACAGAATTATTCCCAACGCGGACTGCAGACCCACACTGATTCTGGCTGCTCATGAGGGGTTGGCGTCTGCCCACGCCGGAGTGTCAGCCACAATATCTCTGCTACAACAACGTTACTGGTGGTTTGGTTTATATAAACAAGCGCGCGCTTATGTTCTTGATTGTGACATTTGCCAACAGATTAAACCTTCTACTGTTGCGCGCCCATCACAAACACAGTTGTACATATCCAATAAACCATTTGGTTGTGTTTATTTGGATCACTGCGGTCCTTTTTCTTCTGATACTGCGTACAAGTACATCTTGGTTGCAGTGGATTCGTGCACACGTTTTCTGTGGGTATGGCCACAAAGGAGTGCTGACTCGCGGACTGTCATCAGAGATTTGCGTGTCTTTGTGGGAACTTTTGCGTGTGGTACCTTCCATTCTGATCAGGGCCCTGCGTTCGCCTCTAAGGCTTACAAGGAGGCTATGAGAAATTTGGGGGTCCTAGTCAAATTTTCGTCCCCCTACCGACCTGAGGGTAATAGTGTGGTGGAGCGAATGAACCGTGACTTAAAGCAATCATTGACAGCCCGTGTTTTAGGCACAGGCCGGAACTGGCTAGCCCATTTGTATAACGTCCAACGTGCACTTAATAATCTCCCTAGAAGGTCTCTGGGTGGGCGGACCCCGTACATGATGCTCTTCGGAATCAGAATGTTTGTACCAGACCTTGATGGTCTAGACATGGCGGCGTCGACCGCACCCTTTGACGTAGATGATCACTGTGCTGTTTTACAGACTCTACAAGAAGCCAGAGACACTCTATCGAAGGAACACTTGCCCTCCACATCTGAAGTTGAAGTTCAGGTTCCGGTAGTCGGCTGGCTACCCCGAGTTGGAGATCTGGTCCGTGAGAAGGTGGAGAACAAGAAGGAGTTCGGCCCCTCTTATCGTGCACCAGTTCCAGTGCTTGGAGTGCAGGGTACAAGAACAGTCATTTTACCTCCACTTCCTGGTCGCAAAGAAAACAGGTACATCTCTATTGACAATGTCAAACTTCAGCGAGTGGCCGATACTTCTTAGTATGACTCCAGCAGTTTCATGCCAGACGATGCAAAGAAATTCAATGTTGACTCTTGCTTCTAACACCTTGCCTGATGTTGCCATCGAGATGCAATCGGTTACTGATCCCTTGTTGATACCATCGGCTGGTGGTTTGCCCGAAGAGACTGAGTATGCTTATCCTACACGTGGTCCCTCGCCTGTTTTACAATCTACAGCACTTGGCCAGTCCCGTTTCTCCTTTGACACTAACTCATTGCCCTCAAGCCCCCCATCAAACATTGCTGTTTTTTTCAGCTGGTTTAAGAGACATTTTTTGATTGCCCCTTGGACATACATTTGGCTGTTACTTTTCAGTGTTTTTTTGTTTATGTCCATTGGATTCGTGATAGTTTTTTTCCGTCTTGTGGATGGCCACTATCTGAGTGAGAGATCGACAATTAGACTTATCAATGGAACTTTGGCCCCCCACTCCTCGTCCCACATCATGAAAAGGGACCAGACTTTTGTGAATATTACTGCCTGGCCCGTCTTGGATGGAATCGCATGGGATGCTGTTAAATTCCAAATTCATGGGCCTACAGAGGTCATTAATGTACCTAATGTTTTTCGTGTTTCTATGGGTGATGTGGTTAGGCAGAACATACGTTCTGATGGTTGGGATGTACACGCCATTGAATCACTGTTTTCTGATTTGAAGTATTATGCCGCTTTTGATGCTGAAGATTTATATGAAAATGCGGCTAATTATGCGGAACAGTATTGTTTTCAACATTATGGCAATCACTTCCTGCATAAAGCAAATACATTTAGAAATTTTGTAAATTTTACCCAATGGGAACACTGTCCTACTCCCGAATTCGGAAGTTCACAAACATTAGTTAACAAGTATTCATATTTTACCGATTTCAGTGTTTCCAACCCGGCAGCGTTTTATTTTAAGGTGCTGCCTGAGTCTGCCGCAAAGGTTAGACTGACACATACAAAGTTGCTTTATTCCAAGTCCTTTATGGACGAGTTGTCAATCAAAGGTTATGATGTATGGAAGGCTACTATTGATCTAAAATCGGTTTGGGGTTCCAAGCCGTGGCAGGTACAGGGTACAGAGGCTTTACATCGTGCCTGTCTTATACCAAATCATATTTTATTTTTAAATTCATCCATCTTCCAAACCACCTGTTTTGGATTGGCTACTTCTAAACAATTGAAGTCACCTTCTGTGCCGGATCTGGGCGCTTATCCCAATTGGGATAACCACACAGATCTGTCCCTTGCTGCTTTGCAATCCTTAGTTTCAAATACATCTTTCAATATTTCGAAAGTTAATAGTGAGGGTTGGTTAATTTGGCAAGGCAGTTCAGATATCTGTCAACGACGTTTTCTGGGACTGAAACCGGGGTATACTCAGGAACGCGTAGACCCTCGGTTTGAGTCTTCACATACTGTAACTACATACTCTGTGGGCAAGTTGTGTCAATCTTGGCTGCGACATTCCACTTTGGCGTCTGTCAAAGTTCATTTATCACAGTTACATGACAAAATAGATTTGAATGATTTTGTTAAGGGTCCTGTGGGTGGCAGAACAAAAAGGTGGGCGTATGCTATTTACAACGAAGTCTGGAAGTTGTCGCAGATTGAGGCAGCTTCCAGGTTGAGAGCTATTGACCAAGCAAACATGGAGAAGGTTTTAGCCGTTATAGATAATAGCATTAGCACTCTCTCTTCTAGGATTTATACATTAGATAATATTGTTTCTTCTGTTGTTGATATTGTGCATGATGATATGTCTGTGTTATATCATGGTCAAAACCAGTTACGTTCTGTTATGCAGTTTGCATGGACATTACAGACGTTAAAGGCGGGGAGAGTCCCTTGGGACTATCTTAACACTACATCGTTGTTTCTTCCCTTTAACCTTACTGACAAGCAGCGATTTATGTCCATGAAGGATGCTACATATTCATTGTTACATATTGAAAAATTAGAACCATTGCCTTTTTCGGTAGCGGAGATCAATTCAGCTACGTGGTTAGTCCACGGATTGATAACTCTCCCTTTTGCGCTTTTTAAGTTCACTTCTTGTATGAAACATTATGCTTTGGGTAGATATGAACCGCTGGGCTCCGCTTTCATTCATGAGGTTTGGTCCCTCCCCTTTACGTATAGATGTACTAGGGACGGCACTGAGGTTTATTTGAAAGGCGAGGAATGTACCACGACACCTGACCATTCCTTGGTATGTAGGCACATTCAATTACACGGCGCATGCAATGTACAAGCCCCGAACTTAGCCTGCGTTCTACGAGGTATCCCAGTGCCTGTGATTACGCCTTCTTTCACGCTGCTTGCAAACGGTAGTTATTTAATTTTGAATAATAAAGCTTGCTGTGGGATGTTAGTGGGAATCCCGTACATAGTAACTGTCTCGCAGAAAGTTGTCTGCTGCAATAATGTTCTCTTTCCACCCCCGCATGGGCGGCTGGATGCTTCCATCTGGCCTTCGATTCCAACCTTGAAAGCAGAGTTCAACAAGTTGAGCAGAATAAGAGCTCTATTGTCCCAAAAAGAGGTGCCATTGACTTCCTCTCGTGAAACATTTGTCCTTCACATTGCTAATACGCGCACTGAGGTACAGGCGCTTCTGAATACTGACCTCCCCCTACATTTCGGCACTTTGATCCAAACTATTTTTAATGCCTCGTCCACGACCGGCCTGGCTCATTTTTTTAAACTTGTGGGCTCGGGTCTCGTGACCTCTTTCCAAACTATTTTTGGTGTGATTCCGGCATTTTTTCATTCACTTTTTTCGAGCATCTTTGGAGGTGTTCCGCTGCTTCTGGCGCTGGTGGCAGGTGTGCTGCTTTTACTTTTCATACTACGGAATGGCTGCTCCTTCTGTGCCACACGAGCGCCTGTCCCGCCTGCATCTTCTTCGTGATAGGATGCTTGACTTTTATGGAACTCTGCCGTTGGCGACCTTAAGCCTGGCATATGGATTATCCTTCAGGTATTCCTACTTCACCTGCGTGCAGCCTGTATTTCACTGCCTGGACTGTCCCTTTGAATGGCCTTTGGATTTGTGCTTGACCAACCTGGTGTCTCCGGTGCCGGATTTCGATCGACTGATGAGGCCCTTAGTGTCTCACGAGTTTTCCTGTTCTGGTGTCCGGATTATGGCCTGTGGTGCGGCGCATGGTATCCTGGGTAATTGGGACATCTCAACAGCTGCCTACAACTTCTTGGCTATGAGCTATTTGGAGGAACATTCCGGGTGCCCTCTGATCGTGCTAGAGGCTCCGATGGTTGAAGAACACGTATGTTCCTTTTCGTTGATGGATTGGATGGCTGAGACTTTCAGTGGACCTGCAAACGATTTTTTGTTGGAAGCTGTGGCCACATATGCTGCCTATACATTCATGGATTAACTGGACAGTCGTCCTTTGCGCCTGTGCTCCTGGACAGCACCCTAGCGCAGCATTTCTTTTTTTCTCTCTCCCTGATGGTTGTTTTGAGTTTTTTTTTTTTAATTAATTATATTTTTTTTCGGACACCACTGTTTCCCCTTTTGCTTTTCAATTTTTTCGTTTCAGACTTTAACTCATTCTGAACCTTTGGATTGGTTACGCCTTGTTCTGCTCTGACGAAACTGAACTCTGCGTTCTCTCTTTTCTTGCCTACTAAATAGTGCTTCGATCAAGGGGGCGTGTAGTGAGTTCTCTCTGAATACGTACAGGCATTGTTAGGTTAGCATAACCACGTTAAATGTTAGAAAGCCATCTTTTTGCTTTTGCACACGACACTGCGTTTACATGTTATTTCTTAAAACAAACTGCTGACTCGAGACTTGCTTCACACAAGAGCAATCTGTTGTTGCCATCCCAAAGCTCTGCGCAGCGACCTTGGTCTGTACACGGTGTGACAAATAGTCTGGATTATTACACAATGCATGTTTTTCACTCTAGGTTGATCGGCCCACTATTTAGCCATAACACACGCGCAGCTGCAAATGCCTGAAAGTTGATGCTTTTAATATCACAGACATCATGTTTATTATTCAGACCGAAGACGAGCCTTCCTGCGAGAAGACTCCTGATGCTCCTGTGATGTGATTTCACTAAGCTGATCTTTGAGGTATGGGGTCCCCTATTCAAGCCTAAGAGACCTTCTATTAGCATAATAATAATATTAGCTTCTTAGTAAAGGGAAGGTGGTAGTATCCACTGTCATTATAATATGATCACCCCTTTTATATTCTATGGTATTGTAACTATGTTGCTGGTTTTGATATTAATCATTTGTCTGCTTGTATTAGCCAAAGTACTGCATCTTAGGACACGTGGTCTATAAAAATAAACCCCTTTTATTTACAACGTGTCTCTGTTGATTATTGTTGTGGACTGATGTGAGAATAATATACGAACAGGTATTTCCGATTCCCACCATTCCTGAGTATGTACTGAGTCGCTTGTTCTGGGTTGTCTATTCATTGGGACCGCCGAGCTAAATCTCGGATAACGAATGGGACACTTATGCTAGCCGGATACTGGGTTCTGGGTTCTGAGGTGAGTTTCTGGTACACCACAATTCACTGAGGTCCTGGGGTTCTTCGCATAGTTCTGTGTATCAGCAGAATCCCTGCAACATGCTCTTCTGTTTGTTCTTTCTGCACGTTATCCGTCTTCCTGCACTTTTCTTTGTCTTTGAAGACTTCTGTTGCTTCTTTCTGCATTCCTTTTTTTTTCTTTCTGTGCGCTTTTTCTTCTTTCTTCACATGTACTATCTCTATAGGCATAGTTAGAAATTAGCATTTAAAAAACTTTTGAAATTCACTGAAAAAACCATAGGTTTCAGGCACGTTATAGTTAGGAATTAGCATTTAAAAAACCTTAGAAATTCAATGAAGAAACCATAGGTTTCAGGGGCGTTATAGTTAGCTGGACTTTTCACTCGTACAAAACCATTGAAATTCCCTTTTATAGTTAGTTCAGCTAACTATAACTCGCACGCCCGCAATGCACTGCTGATGACATCACATATTACATCACTCATGACATGGTCAGTGACATCACTCATGACATCACTGATGTCATCCATGTGATAAATTACCACATCTTCTCACACCCTAATATAACCTTTGATACACCAACTAAAAATTTCAGAGTTCCATTCTCAAAACCATACATACTGCAATACCAATAACTACATACCCACTTATTAACTCTTAGGTCTACATACACCTCCACTCATTCACTTGTACCGTCACTCATACTTACAGTCACTCCATACAAGACTATCATATGCATTTATACACCTATATAGACACTCACAAACCACCAATCATCCATAGAGCTACTCTCACACCTAGTCAGTCATGCAAATAATCACACTCCCATTTACTCACCTATGCGGTTATACACACTCAAGTTAACTTACTCAAAAATAGTACCACATTCTTACGCTCTTATAGAATCATTGATACAAGCACACACTCATCCATACAGTCACTCTCACAATCACACACTGTCATATCTACCCAATTATATACTCTTACACGCATATATACTACCTTTCAAATATGTAGTTAGTCACAAATGTACCACTGAGGTATACATTCAATCACTAACATACCCATACATACACTCACTCAACCATACAGTCCATCACAGATGCACTCCTAAAACCATGCACCCATAGAATCACCCACTCACACATCTAGTCACAGAGTAACACACACCCTACCCACACAAACACTCAGGAACCCATACAGATACTGAGACAAACAATCAATAACTCAAATAGACACTCATATAGCTATTCACAAAACCATGCAGCCACTTATACACCAACATACAGACACATAGAAACATTTACACAGTTTAGTTACTGTTGGACCCGGCCTCGTAGCATGGCCCTACTTGCCCCCGCACCACATCACGTGGTACCTGCAGCCCCAAGCACACGGCCTAGCCGATCCTTCCCACCCGAACACACGCACCCGACCCGGGCATCCTCGTCCATGGCCTCTCTCCTTTCGGCCACCCCGGGCCCGCGTGCCCACTTCATGTACCAAGATGGCCGCCTGGCCCCAGCGCGACCCGGGCCTAGCGGCGCCACTCCGGCTGGAGGACATCACGCTGGCCAGGGGATGAGAGAGGGAGGAGCAGTCTATCGCACCTCTGAACTCCCCTGGGACGATGGGTTTCGATCGGCCCTCCGGCCTCCCCGAGGGCTGGCTCCACGCCTGCTGGGTGTCTGGGACTCCTCCCGACCCGGCCCTGAAAGGATCAAAAGACAATGGCAGGAAACCTCGACAAGCGACCCCCAGGTGACAAGACCCCTGCCTGGACAGACTCCGGACATCAAAGAGGGGTCGACCTATAACAAGGGGTGCTCTGGGACTGTCCGGCAGATTCGACGCTGAAACAACGAGAGCCTGCTGACGCGGTCGCGGCTCCTGGAACTTAGAACCACCTGAGCCCTGCTGAGTGACTCACGGCTCCCTGAAGATCGTAAGACCTCCGAACTTGTACCTGAGCCCTGCTGAGTGACTCGCGGCTCCTTGAAGATCGTAAGACTTCCGAACTTGTACCTGAGCCCTGCTGAGTGACTCGCGGCTCCTTGAAGATCGTAAGACCTCCGAACTTGTACCTGAGCCCTGCTGAGTGACTCGCGGCTCCCTGAAGATCGTAAGACCTCCGAACTTGTACCTGAGCCCTGCTGAGTGACTCGCGGCTCCCTGCAGATCGTAAGACCTCCGAACTTGTACCTGAGCCCGCTGAGTGACTCGCGGCTCCCACAGACTCCCACGGTCCCGCCGGACCCCAACTACAACAAGCGTATCCCCCAGCTCGAGGATTGTGAGCTGTGCGCCGGGTACGTCCCTGCCTTGAACCTTTACCAGAGACTGTCCCGCTACCCCCTATCCCTTCCGAGACTCATTGAGCCCGCGCTCTCCTTGTACATATTTGCAGTGCTAACCTGATTGATAAAGCTTGATTCCTACGAACGCACGGTGTGGTGTCTCTGTGTCGTGTGGTGCCAGAAGTACAATCCTAGATACAAGATTACTCCCCCTGAGGAGTCTCCCGCCAGTGCCCGGCTACGATACTTTGAGGGTGGGTCTCAGGGTAGTCAGGACCCCTTTCCGGGCTCCTCTGAGGTCGCCGTCTAACATTGGTGGCAAGCGACGGGATTCGGGCCCATCACCTAGAGATCGTACCGTGAACGACGGACGCACTACCGACAAAGATGGCAGAAGGAAGCGCCATGAGCCCCGCAGAAACCAACGCCAACAGGGTGTTCCAGGTGGAACAATTAGAAGAATACACGCACAAAGAACTAAAGCAATTCTGCAAAGAACTTAAAATCGCTACCACCGGGCTCAACACCAAAGAAGATTTGCAGAAAGCACTGAAAGCTTGGGTGGATGCCGGGGCTTCCCGCCCAGAAGGCACGGGGGAGCGCCCCGACGAAGCCGAACCCCCCCAAGGCGAAAGCAGCAGCAGTCAGGTACGAGGCATCGTACCAGACGGGGGCCTATCCCCAGAAGAACTCGCGGACAGAGAGAGAAGCCGCAATCACGAACTCGAGTTGGCCAAACTCAAAATCGAAGGCGAATTGAAGTTAGCGGAAAAAAAGCTAGCAGTAGAGCAAATGCGCGTGCAAGGCGAGCTGGAAGAGAAGAAGCTCCAACGGGAACACGAAGGAAGGAAGCTCCAACTAGAGCACGAACGCAGCTTGAAGGAAATCGAGCTCAAGGCAAGAAGCGAGGAAGGGAGGCCCCCGGGAAACCGAGAGGCGGGCCCCCCAGCGGAGCAGAAAGTCCACATCCCCAAGGACGTGGTCAAAGAATATTATAAAAACGATGACATTCAACAATGGTTCAGGGCCTACGAGGTCGCCATGACCTCCCATCGGGTCCCGCAGAAGGACTGGGGGGCAGGATTGTGGGGACGGTTTCTGAGCGAAGGAAGAGACACCCTGCTCGACCTACCCCTCTCTCTGCAGACCTCCTACAGCCACATGAAAGAGGCTCTACTCACAAGGTACGGCCTCACCCCCGAGATGTACCGTCAGCGATTCCGGGACTGCAGGAAAATCCCGGGCACCACCTGGGTGGAGTATGTAAACTTTTTCAGTCGGGCCTTCGATGGGTGGATCAAGGGCAGCAAAGTCACCACCCTTGAGGAACTCACCGACCTCATGTTGTGGGAACACCTGGCTGCGAACTGCTTTGTGGAACTACGCCAGCATCTGCTTGACAGCAAACTCACCGATCCCAGGAAGCTGGCTGTGGAAGCAGACCGCTGGACCAACACCCGGGTCCCCCGGGGCATGGTAGGAGAATACCCCCGAGCCAGTCAGGGACCACCCCACCAGAGAGGAGGAGGGAATCAGGGAGGGCAGCGAGAGTCCCAGCCTAGCCCCCCAAAGACCCAACCTCCACCTTTCCCAGCCCCCCCCCACCAGTAACCGGACCCCCGGGAGACGGGGACACCGGGTAACCGTCACTTGCTTTCGTTGCCAGAAGCCCGGGCACTACGCCAATGACCCAGAGTGCCCCATGGCCACCCAAATCACCCCTGCGAGACAGATAGCCAACGTAGCTCTGGGGGAGGAGGTTGAGGAAACCGGGGAGTGGGAGCCCGCAGCTATGGCCCTAGTATCCCTGGGAGATAGGGAGATGGTCCCTGGTAGCCTCCTGCCCTCCAACACGAAGAAATACGGGCAGCTCGTCAAGATCAATGGCCACCAAATAGAGGCCCTGAGGGACACCGGGGCCAGCATCACCGGTGTCCTCAGGCACTTAGTCCCCGGGGAGCAGATCCTCCCCAACGTCTTTTGCCCGGTAATTTCCGCAGATAATAGAGAGAGTATGTGTCAGGTAGCCCTGGTGCCGTTTGAGTGGGGTGGGGTGACAGGTAAACTCAGGGTTGCCGTAAGGACCTCCCAGCCGGTCGACTGCCTCTTAGGGAACGACCTGGAGAGTTCTCCCTGGAAGCACGTCGAGCGCAAGGCCCACCTAGGGATGATGGGACTCCCCGAGTGGGTGTGCGCCACCACCCGATCTATGTCAGCTCGACTCACCCCCCTGGGAGATGTCGAACACGCCCGACTGAAGAAGTCAGAACAGTAACCGCCGAGGGTCCTCCCGTCCCCCCATCGGAAGGGTCAGTCGCCAGCGACGAACACTTACCGTCCGACACCGCCCCGGTCCCCGAGTTAGGCGGTCGCGTCTCCTGGAACTTAGAACTACCTGAGCCCTGCTGAGTGACTCGCGGCTCCCTGAAGATCGTAAGACCTCCGAACTTGTACCTGAGCCCTGCTGAGTGACTCGCGGCTCCTTGAAGATCGTAAGACCTCCGAATTTGTACCTGAGCCCTGCTGAGTGACTCGCAGCTCCCTGCAGATCGTAAGACCTCCGAACTTGTACCTGAGCCCGCTGAGTGACTCGCGGCTCCCACAGACTCCCACGGTCCCGCCGGACCCCAACTACAACAAGCGTATCCCCCAGCTCGAGGATTGTGAGCTGTGTGCCGGGTACGTCCCTGCCTTGAACCTTTACCAGAGACTGTCCCGCTACCCCCTATCCCTTCCGAGACTCATTGAGCCCGCGCTCTCCTTGTACATATTTGCAGTGCTAACCTGATTGATAAAGCTTGATTCCTACGAACGCACGGTGTGGTGTCTCTGTGTCGTGTGGTGCCAGAAGTACGATCCTAGATACAAGATTCCTCCCCCTGAGGAGTCTCCCGCGAGTGCCCGGCTACGATACTTTGAGGGTGGGTCTCAGGGTAGTCAGGACCCCTTTCCGGGCTCCTCTGAGGTCGCCGTCTAACAGTTACTAGTCTGCAGTAAGATACATTTAATGATTCACATAGAGTCAGTTACGCACCACAGAAAATCATCCATTTACAAACTTGTACACCCACTTATTCTTCAACTGGCCTTTCCCTATATATATTAAACATATTAAAATTGTTCAGAAACACATACTCAATCGATGATGTCATCAGTATTCACTAAGATACTGTTAATAAGTCAGTAATACAATTAATTTTACAAAAAAACCCATCCATTTAGACACTTATTTACCCATTTATTCTTCCATTAACCTTTAGATATACATATATAAAATATATTTATTTTTCAGAAAGACACATATTCACTGGATGATGTCATCAGTGATGTCATTTGAGATGTCATCAGTGATGTCATGAGTGATGTCACTGACCATGTCATGAGTGATGTAATATTAACAAGAGAAACACCCCGAAACAAGTGAGAAAATGGAAAAACATCACTGGGGACTCGCTAGATAACATATTAAACACTACATTACCCCCCCTTCCGAACAATGTGGAGGAAGCAGCTAAGACCTATACTACCTGGCTGGACCGGGCTTGTTTACTATTAGCCCCCCCTAAAACCATCCACTCCACTCGGGCCAAGCCTGCCGCCCCATGGTTCACAGATCAAATAAGGGAACACAAAATAAGGTG
Organism: Triturus cristatus; assembly: GCF_964204655.1. Lineage (NCBI taxonomy): Eukaryota > Metazoa > Chordata > Amphibia > Caudata > Salamandridae > Triturus > Triturus cristatus. Next base: position 1,943,028,124 of record NC_140589.1, read on the forward strand.
CAAAAAACTTGAAAAAATCTGGCGCACGCACTATAGAGAAGCAGACAAAAAAAGGCTTAATTCGGAACAAAGGCGCTACAAGGAATCCATCCTTCAAGCGAAAAAAGCCTTTCTCACGAGACAGATAGAAGATGCTACCAATACCCCTAAAGAACTCTTCCTCACGGTCGCTTCCGTAGCAAACCCCAAACCCATTGAAATTCCAGCAAGCCTCTCACTTTGCGAAAGTTTGGCAACCTTCTTTCGTGAAAAGGTGGAAAACATCTTTCTCCCCTTAGATAGGATAGTGATGACTTCGTCACCGAGGGAGGCCCCCGATCCCGCCAGACCTGAACCCACGCTTCAATATTTCCCACCCATCACGGAAAAAGAAGTGAGAAGTCGCCTACTAAAAATTAAATCAGGCTCCCCTCATGACCCCTGCCCCACAACAATAACTAAACGTGCACCAGACGCAATTGCCAGGGGTCTCACTCCCCTCTTCAATCAGATGTTGGAGAAAGGGGAATATCCCTCTAGCTGGAAGCAAGCTTCCATCTTACCCCTGCTCAAAAAACCCAATCTTGACATCACGGAGATGAACAATTATCGCCCGATTGCCAGACTCCCCCTCCCGGCCAAAATAATAGAAGGTTACCTGAACGCACAACTTAGCGCCTTCCTAAAATCTGCGGATGTACTGGATTCCTCTCAACACGGCTTTCGAGAGGGGCACAGCACGGAATCCGCCCTGATTAAATCGATGGAAGATATCAGGCAGGTGATGGATACAGGGGGCAGAGCAGCTCTGATCCTATTGGATCTCTCTGCGGCCTTCGATACGGTCCACCATAAGCTACTGGTGGACCGGTTGAGGGCCTGTGGAATTCAGGGAAAGGCTTTAAAAATCTTACAAGCCTTCCTGTCTGACAGATCCCAGACAGTGGCGCTGGGCAGCCACGAATCTCACTCCTTTGTGCTTCCTTGCGGAGTCCCCCAAGGGTCTTCGTTAAGCCCAACCCTTTTTAATGTTAATGTGTCCACCCTCGCCCCGGTGATCCGATCGTTCGGCTTTCAACTCACGGCTTACGCCGACGACACACAGATTGTGGTGTCCCTCCTTCCCGGCAACACAGAAAACACCGCCGATAGATTCAGAAACTGCATGCTTGAAGTCGGCCGCTGGATGGCACAAAGCTGCCTTAAGCTGAACTCCTCAAAAACCGAGGTTCTGCTCTTCGGTGACAGAGACAACTTTTGGTCCCCGAGATGGTGGCCAGACGAAATGGGACCTCTCCCAGATCCGGTGAACAAAGTGAAAAATCTCGGTATTCTGGTGGATACCTCCCTGACCTTTAAATCCCAGGTGAGTGCTCTCTCCTCCTCCCTCCACTTCATACTCAAAACCATCAGGAAAATATTACCTTATCTTGAGAAGAAACACAGGAAAACAATAGTTACGGGTCTAGTGCTCTCACGCCTAGACTACTGCAACAGCCTGATGCTTAACGCCCAGCAGAGCGTATTAAGTAAACTCCAACTTCTGCAAAAAGCAGCCGCTCGCCTAATCACTGACACACCCATATTTGCCTCGGTATCTCAGGAGCTGGTCAAGCCTCATTGGCTGCCGGTCCGTAAAAGAATTATTTTCAAGGCAGTTTGCATGGTCTTTAAGGCCCTCCACGACTCGGGACCGAGGCACTTGAAATCTCTTTTCTGCTGGCATAAACCAGCAAGAACTCTGAGGTCAGGACAACTGGCTCTGGTCACGGTCCCCAGAATTAAAAGAGCTCGCTGGGGAGGCAGGAGTTTTTCTCTTGGGGCCGCAGAGGCCTGGAATAAACTTCCACCTGCGCTCAGACAAATCCAGAATCTGATGGCCTTTAGAAGAGGTCTAAAAACATGGCTCTTCACTCAGTAAGCACGCTTCAACACACCAGTCTATCTTTCTAGCGCCAGGACACCTCCGGGTATTAGAGCGCTCTATAAATGTGCAAAATAAATAAATAAATAAATATGTGACGTCATCAGCAGTGGATTGCGGGCGCGCGAGTTATAGTTAGCTGAACTAACTATAACGGGGGAATTTCAATGGTTTTGTACGAGTGAAATGTCCAGCTAACTATAACATGTGTGAAACCTCTGGTTTTTTCAGTGAATATATATATATATATATATATATATATATATATATATATATATATATATATATATATATATATATATATATATATATATATATATATATATATATATATATATATATTTTTTTTTTGAAGAAAAGGTTGCCCCTAGGTGGACCAGCACTCGCAAAAGGCATTCGCTCACCAATGCAGGCAGTGTCCATGCGATTCACAGCCCCTCTTATTTCGCTGCTCGATGCGTTTCGGGTTTGGTCGCCCTTCCTCATGAGCAATTTCGAGTCCAGTAACAAACAGCACAAGACTTCCAGTAAGTCCCCTCTTTTATTTCACGGCATAACATTGCACTCGGCATTATGGGACTGGTAGTTAACATCGTTACCCCTGTGGGTTGCTGCCATTAGTGGAACATCATGATTTCAAAGGAGTTTCAGTGCCACATAGAGACCCCTGCACATTTGAAAAAAGCACCTCTCGCGCTGATTATGCTGTCCATTACAAACAGAATCGGCCCCGCTGTAGTCCCGCGGTGGTGCTAGTTCGTGACTTTGCAAGGTTTTTTAAATGCTAATTCCTAACTATAACGTGTGTGAAACCTATGGTTTTTTAAGTGAATTTGCAAGGTTTTATAAATGCTAATTCCTAACTATAACGTGTGTGAAACCTATGGTTTTTTCAGTGAATTTGCAAGGTTTTTTAAATGCTAATTCCTAACTATAACGTGTGTGAAACCTATTTTTTTTTAATGAATTTGCAATGTTTTTTAAATCTAAATTTTTTTTTTATTATTTCTTTTGAGATTTTTTTTTTAAACAATATGCTACCTATGTATATAATCATTGATTTACTGTACCCTGCAATATGGAATGGTTCACCTTTTTTAAATAAATGTTTAGATATAGTTGAACAACATAGTTAATATCTTCTACAAACCTTCATACTTTTTTTTAGGATTTTTTACCGTGCGCGTACGGTAAGCTTACGGTACGCGCACGGTACGCTATAAGTATGGTGCGCGTACGTAATATCTATGCTCCATGTGCGCATGCGTACGCATCAGTACTTCGTCTGCGACACTTATGCGCTTGCTTCCTACGCGCATGCGTGCTTTTTATTTTTTGCGCATGCGCGCGTGCACCTTACGCGGAACCGCCGTACGTGCATGCGCGCGTGCCTCGAATGCGCATGCGCATGTGCCTCTAATGCGCATGCGCGTGTGCGCACATCTTACGTACGCGCATACGATCTTTTACCGTGCACGTACGGTAAGCGTACGGAGCGCGCACGGTAGGTCATGTGATCCAGAAACAACACTTTTCATTGGTTTAAACTTCTTTCATTTCCAGAAACTTCCAACACCACACCCATTCCCCTCATTATTGCTTGTGATTCCCTAGGAGAAGGAGCTGAAGTGTCTTTGGGATGCAATGGCAGAGCAGCAGTCCTCTTCTGGGAGTGAGCAGGACAGCATTATCAGACAGAGAAAGAGGAAACAGAAGGATTTTTTTGTCTGGCAATATTTTACATTTCCAGAGGGGCAGAAGAAAGTCAATGCTCCATTAGTCACCTGCAAACTTTGTGGGTGTGTCTTGTCTAGAGGAGATCCAAAGAAGAAGTAATCTTTTGGAATCTTCACTATGTTCAGACACATTCGGGATGTACATCCTGCGACTTTTGCTCGACATACTAAAGCAACCCCTCCAGTAAGTCAGCCGAGCACATCCGCAGAAGCTCTGCCGAGTACATCATCGGCCGCTCAGCCGAGCACTTCCTCTGCGGTGGGAGCGTCACCCTCTTCTGCTCCTCTGCATATTTACCCTCGGTTTCAGAGAGTACATATAAGGTGCAATACTTGCTACTCTCTTATTGCTTTTGGGGAGTCTAGTATTCCTCTAATAGACAATAAGATAGAGCAGCACAAGTGCGGTACCTTATAATATTGCCATTCTTTCCTTCCTCTGTCCCTGTATTAACACAACGGCTCTTTTAAGAGCCACCTTACCTCACAATTTTTTTTTTTTTAATCACTTTAAAAAAAAAAAAAATTCAACCGTGCGCACCCATTTTTTTTTTTTAAATAAAATCTTTATTTCACCCTTCAAGGTACTTGAGGGACCACAAGGGAAATGAGAAAAGCAGAGTGAGGAGAAGTGAAAAAAAGGGAGTATGAAAGTAAATGTTTGATAAATACAGATATTTCAAACTTACCTGATCAACAAAATACCTTAATTATCAATAAATGTTTTTTTTTAATTGCTAGAAAAAAGGATTAATTTTCCTAAATTTTCTTTCTCAATCTGTAAAAAAAAGAAAAAAAGTATTAATATTTAACAATACATTTTAGAATACAGTACATATATTTTCATATTTAAAAAAACAATATTTTGCCCTTTTTTTGCTGTTTTCAGAATATATTGAATTTCACTGTAAATCGTGAAACCAATTGCATTCATCACTTAACAGCGGGCCAAAAAATTAACAATCTGAAAGATTGTTTAAAAAAAGCCCTGAATCTCTTCTCAGTAAAACATACCTTTATAGAAATGTAACATATTTAATAAAAACATCATCTAAAAACAATAACTATTTGCAATAAATATTGTCTGTAAATTTTGTTGCTTAAGCACATACACCAAAATATTATCTGTCAAAGAAGTCCACAAGAGAAATTTTTACCTTTCCATGAGGCCAAATGGTAATTTTTAAATTCTTTTTTGATGAAATATCCAATGGTAATCCAATAAAATCGCAAAAATGATTTGTTCAGATGTTGCAATTTGTATCTAAAATTTTGGTTTCAGAAAAATTTAATAGGAATTTGGTAATTCTGCAGGCAAACGTTGCTTGAAAATCAATTGAGAATCATTACACAGTGTCCAGCCTTTTTCACATTTAAGATAAACTGTGTAATGACCAGAAGTTATAGAAGGTCCATCATGGAAAATTATTGCAACTGCAACAAAAGTTTTTCCAGATATTGATAATTGATGTCCTTTATTAAAGTGTCCAATTTTGCATCATTAAAATTATATACTGTCCATATTTCTTTAAAAATAACGTTGAAAACATGTCTGATTTACATTTACAACATTCCATGTTGTGATTGGCATATTAAACTAATTTACTAAAAGTCACTGATTTAGTCTCTGGTAATGTTAAATATATAAACCTTTCTGAATCAACATTAGAGCTGCATGTGTTGAAACAGTGTTCGCAACTATGTTCCCATTTACAAGAGAGACCAAACATATTTTCTATTTCTACCCCTTCACCTTCCAGTACCATAAGGATATACACCAAGAATTCCTGTGCATCTTGCTGGACAATTTGAGTAAACTGTGTACATCCTGAACATACATCTAAAAGATTTCTAACATCAGAAGCACTTTCTCTTTTAGTTTTATCAATACTCAGCTTCTCAAAAAGAAAACTCATCAGAGAACAAAATCTTTTTTCATGATTTACTATTATCTGCTCTTGCAAACTTTCAAGATAAAATACAACATTCAGCACTACATTAGCGTAGCAGTTGACACCAGATCTATTTTCAAAATGACAACCAACAACCTCTTGAACATTGTCCTTTTTCTTTTTGCTTGCAATCACATCACTCTCCTTTTGTTTTCTCTTCTGTACATCCTCATTACAGATATTCTCAATTCTCCTTTTCCGAGAAACAACACGTTTTTCAAACACAGGATACTGACCTAAATGAGGAGCATAGGTTCTTCTTAATCTATTATACTCCTTTTCACAATTTGCATCAGCAGTAACTTTTGAGTCATCAAAGTCTATCATGAATAAACCAGATAATGTTTTCACTCGTGACAAAGCAACATATGCCACACCTTCTTTGAACACAGTAGAACCAATGTTTACAAAAGCACTATCTACAGTTAATCCTTGAGATTTGTGAATAGTTACAGCATATGCTAGAGAAAACGGAAACTGCTTCCTACGTACATATAAGTCTTTTACAAGCAAAAAACGGACTGAACAACGACTAATGTCTTTAACCTCTTCAATCTGATCAAATGTAATTTTAAAAAATTAAATCCCATCTTTTTTCTGGTATTTCACAAAACCCACTGCTCCATTCACTAAACCTTTTTCTACATCCAAATTTCTTCTTAAAAATACTCGACAGTTCATACAAACATAAAGATTTTTTTCTAATCCAGCTGTTTTCGAAATGTTCTTCTCTAGAGAATCCAATTTATTTTTCAATTTGCCTGTTAATGTAATAGTAATTCCTTCATGCTGAATTTTGTCCACTGCTTCCATTTTCTTAATCTCTTCCTTTTCCAATTTCAAAAGTTCCTCATTGAATATCGAGAATTCACGTAGTGTTGGCATTAAGCAGATTACAGTATTTTTTTCTGCAATGTTCTGGTATATTTTCTCTGCAACTATTTCTTCGCTTGGAAATAAATTATGTAGCAACCGACTCTGTAATGCTTTTCTGCCAACTTCTGTGAGTAGTCCAATTCTGATATCTTTCAGAATACTTGAATAATCTTCATCATTTGCTTGCCTCATATTGGTAGTGAGTTCTTTGTACTCAAAGAATGACCAAATATTCACATTACCAATACTTCCTAATGACTTCTTCATGTCTTCATGTGTCACAGTATTAAACACTGGTTGTCCTTTAACTCGAGTGAGCTGCAGAAGATCCCCAAAAACTATAACATGTTTTCCACCAAATAACACGTCATAGTCTCTCTTTAGAATTTGCTGCATTCTTAAATGCACAAAGGCAAGCATTAAGTTTGATACCATGCTTACCTCATCAATAATGAGAACTTGCATCTTCTTCAACACTCTTGAAACTTCGAAGCATGCTTCTCCTGTTAGCTTGTGATATTCTATTTTGTTCTCATGCTCCACTGGTAACATTAGCAAGCGATGTAAGGTAATTTCTTTTATGTTATATGCTGCTAACCCAGTTGGAGCAGTAACAACACAAGACAAAGTTGAATCTGTTTTTGCAGTAGGTAGCTTCTGATGACTTAAATTAAGAAACTTTTTCCAGTTCCAGCTTGTCCACTCACATACATCCTGATTGGTTCAAATGATGTGCATGAGCACTCTTTCTTTTCATGTAGTAATCCATGATCAATTTGTTTTGTGACTTCTTCATAAATTTGTTGTTGTTCTTCATTCAGTTGCTGTTCCAAATTTGGTAAGTCTATTAAATCTTCCTGAGCTTGATTCATAGCTGTTTCCACTTCAGTCATTGCTATTGCAGCTTCATTTTCTACGATTGGTTGTCCTAGGGGATCTTGACTGAGCGTTCCAGAACTTTGGCTGTCTTGAGAACTGTCTCTAGCTACTTCAGCTGCAATTGTAGCTTCCTGTTCAATTTCTTCATTTAACATTTGTACATAATTTGTGAAAGTACTGCATTCAATCGTATGTTTACATGCATTAAAGGAATCTTCATAGCTGTGAAAATCTCCAAGTAATTCATCCTCTGAACGCCATGGTTTAAACAGCTGTAAAAGTGCTAAGTAGTAAAATTCCTTTTTTTCAGGAGTGTCGCAACTCAGCTTCCTGTGATTAATCAAACTTCCTTTTGTTTGCTTCACCAAACATCCTTCCTCACCAATGACTTTATATTTTCCATTTTTGATGTCTTCTGTGGCTTTCCGTGTAAAAATGTAGTTCTGCAGCACTTCATAGAGACACATGTTCTCAAGATGACGACTTTTTTTTGGGTAATATGTGTCCAACATGTTTGATTTCAAAATATCTGTACTTTCTAGGTCATTCTCTGCCAAATATTCAATTTCTCCAACAGATTTCAGTACCCGATTTTGCATTCCTGCAAGGCCTAAACTTACGTAGATTAGTCTTCTGGATTTGGAGTACAGACTTGCAGATGATAACCTACATGAGCATTCGAAGGATCCAATTTCTCGATGCGATAACATCTTTAAACTGAAACTGTATAGCTTCTTACTGACAGTCTTCTCGTGAGAAATCTCTTCCCACATTTCCTTCAATTCCGTTTTCTCAGATTTAGTGATGTAAGATGTGACATACCGAGCAACAGCAATAGAATTGTCAGCAACATACTGTATATCCATGTTACCATTCCACATGGATAAAATGACTGGGTTGTAGTCATTTATATATTTTGACTCTTCTTTTCTTCTTAGGTTGTAAGTATATTTCGGAGATTTTCTTGTAATGGTATGTCGCACAGCTGACATAAAACTGTTGACTCTTCCTTTTGAAAGAACAGGTCATGGAAATCCAAATCGACATTTTGTGTAGAATCTTTCTTTACTCTTGTACTTTCGTCGACAGTATTTTCCACACCGATGACTTTGGAAACGTAAAACTTGCTCTTTTAAGTTTTCTCTTCTGTGCTTTTAGGTATAGCACATGTTGCATATTCTTCGATGAAACTTAAAACTGCATCATCAGAATCTGTTCCAAATTTTGGGGCATCCTTGATCCACAACAGCATATGAATATGAGGAGCACCTCTTGCTTGGTACGCTTTTCTCCAAAAGAAATCCACAACTTCTCCAAGAGGTGGATTTTTTTTATTGCAGATGAAGGACATCATAGCCTTAAATTTATGATTGAAATATCTGCAAACATTAACCGGATCCAATGAGCACAATTCTCCTGCTGTCTTGTATTGGATGTTTTCAATATTTGAATTTGCCTCTCGAAGAAAATCCAGAAGATCATCCCAAGCGTACTCAGCACAGCTTAGGGTGAGAAACGATGTAGGAGTTCCTAAATTCCGTAACATACATTTCAATTCTCCATGGCGTCGGTACCAAAATTCATTAGTTCCACGCTGACAAGCCATCAGATTCAACAATTGTGATTCCAAATGATTATCTCGCTGTTGCACTTTGTTCATAAAATCCTTTGCAGACACATTATGTAGATGTACTCCACTTTTTAAAATGTAATTTACTGCATAAGATAGTGCAGACAAGTCACTTTCAAATAAAAGATGGAAAAAATAAGGAATACTTTGACGAAATCTTGGATCTTCTGCATATAATCTTGTAGTCCGATACTCAGAAGCAGGAATCTGTACTGGACGTTCATCATATCGTCCACCTTTTCCTGTAGGAAACAGCTGGGGAAAACAACGAGCTTCCAAGCTCTCCTCCCATACACTCACGGGAGTTCCTTGTGCTTTTTTCATCTGAAACAGATCAATAGTGTTTGCCAAAGCTTCTTTTGAATGAAGAGGATGTATGCTTAAATGTTCATAAATTTCTTCTTCTTTTGACTTATGCACTTTTTCAATTTGCCCAGCTGGTATTCCTGAGTCTGGCAGTAAAACTTCTTCATCTTCATCCATATAAATTGTTTCATACCATTTATTATTTCTTTTCAAATATAAATTTGCTCTTTGTACATCTACCAGCTCCTGCCAAATTTTCTTATTCTTTGTTGGTACTCCATTAACCAGAATAACTAATGGTTCAGTTTCCAATCTATCTGCATCAATTGTTTCCATATTTTTTTTCAAATCCAATGGCAAATAGACAACTCTTCCTTTTAAACCTCTTTGTAAATCCGAAGGAGGTAATTTACCTGTTTTTGGCTCCATATGCACTATGGTCTGAAACGGATGGACACATTGAATGAGTATAGACTCATACGTATTTAAATCACTAAGTTCTGCAGGAATATCAACCAATTCTAAATTATTATGTACAGCTCTGGCTGGCATTCTATTTACTTCTAATTTGTTATAACAGTATTTACAAATACGCTGATCTTCACCCAAATCAAAACTATTTTCCAGAAATATATATGTTGCAAAATCCTTCCACTTATAATTATCTTCATTTTCACTTTTTTTATACAGATCAACATTTCTTGTTTGAATTTTGTAATGGCTTCTCCGGCAACAAATACAAGTAATATTTGGTCTTTCATTAGAGATGATAGTAAATTTTGTCATTTGATCTTCAACATTTTTACTAACAGTGGGTTCTACATTCTCTTCCACATTTTCTTCAATAACTGTGTCATTACCTGCACTTTCTTGTTCTGGACCAAAGTAACAAAACTGAATTTCATCAGTAACCTTCTGTACATCTGATACAGATCCACGGAACAAAGCCCTATTCAACTCATTTAACTTTTGTGCTGGACTTTTAGCAAAATACAATCTTCTCACAAACTTTCTCATTTCAGTATGATGAACTGCCAGCATCCTAAAATGGTGAAAAACACTTTGGCAAACTTTCCTAGAAAGACAAGCCAGAGAATGTCCTTGCAAACCAGTATTCTCTCTCACTCTACATGGATCTAGTCTTTGAAGCACCTTAATCTTCTGTTTAACACTTTTTTTACTATATTCTCTTAGAAACTCACGTAATTTATCAATAGATTCTTGTCGTACAGTACAAATACTACTACAATTCCAAGTGTACACTGGGGCTTTAGGACGTCTCCCCATAACCTCATCAGCTATCACTTCTTCCTCATTTCTTGGAACCATTTTCTCCTTTTCCATTACACAACCATCTTTCACTTCATAAGCACGACCTCTGGTGTCAACTGCATGCAGCAAACTATTACTTTGAAGATAACTCTCTTCATTAAAAAATGGTTCAGTACTTGAACTATGCATACATTCTCCTAAAAACACTTTACAATAGTTATTTCTTTTCACTACTCTTTTCGTTTTGCTTTGTGACTTCATTACATTGACCATTTTATCTAATGTACGTATCCTGTTCAAAATTAAAATGAATAGTTTTCTGTTCAAATCTAAAGCCTTAGCTACAATTGATTCAATTTCTTTCTTTCTCTTATAAAATTTCGCTTTCTTCTTATATTTTTTCACATCCTTTAGCAAATTGGACATGACTCTTCTCTGAAACATTTTTCTACGAATGTCTTTAAATGCTGTTTTTCTTTTTAAGTCAATCTTTATCGCTTCTGATTGTACATTAGCATTTAGTAATTTCTCATTTTTGTCCTGTTGTTTTCTACTTGAAACACTATTTGCAGTGGGGACATTTTTCAATTTTTTTCTTTTTTTGAAGATATTTTTTATAAAATCCTTAGTCTGCTTACCAGAAGACTTTTGCTTTTTTCCAACATGAGGATCTTCAACTAATTTGGGTCCTCCAGTTGTCTTCAAATATAAATGTTTTTTCTGTTCTTTTCTCTTTCTTGATTTTATAGGCATCTTTAATTTATTTCACTGTTGTTCAGCAATACCTGAACGAAACTAAAAAAAAATACCTTTATATAATTTAAATATATTACTATATTTTTTTTGAGCTTTTCAAATCTTATAATACTATCTACCCCTTACCTACGAGTGAAAAACACAATAAATCCAACACGAATTAAAGCTTTCCCTTTCCTACGAATGTAATTCTAAAAGAACCAGAGTAACACAAATTAAATCTCTGACAACAATTCCTGTGTGCGCACAGACTCATGGTGTGATTCTAGGCAGAAAACGAAATTTGATTTGCAATTTGAAAGCACACTTACTACTGTGGTAGAGCCAGTGATAATTACTCTAACAGTCTGACACATTTTCATTATAGTTTTCAGAAACAGGAAAGAGCACATGTCCAAAGAGCTTTTTGAGACCATGAACATGTGTACCTGGATGACGTACTACACTCTAGCAAAGGAAATGAGCCTTGGTGATGTTGAATGTATTAGCGTTACTCACTCCTATCTGAAACACCACACAGCGCTGAATAGTAAGCATGACTGTACATGAGAAACAGCTTGCTCTCTGCTAAGAGTGTGCTTCTGGAGACTGTCTACTGTCAGGTGCAAGAGAGATCTGCATGGACGCTTGCACAACTGCATAAACACTGGAGACATGTATGTAAGACTACATGTGTGGTAAGGGTCAATAGGACTTTTGAACATGTACAAACTACATGACTCATTGCAGGAGTGGAAGGAAAATCTACCATGTTGATTTCAAATGTGTTAGCATTGCCCTCTCATTTGTGACATATTAATTTGGGCTGAATGCTAGCCATCACAGTTCAAGAAAACAAGCTGCCCCTTTCCTACGAATGCAATTCTAAAAGAACCAGAGTAACACGAATTGAATCTCTGACAACAATTCCTGTGTGCGCACAGACTCATGGTGTGATTCTAGGCAGAAAACGAAATTTGATTTGCAATTTGAAAGCACACTTACTACTGTGTTACAGCAACTGATAATTACTCTAACCGTCTAACACATTTTCATTATAGTTTTCAAAAGCAGAAAAGAGCACATGCCCAAACAGCTTTTTGAGACCATGAACATGTGTAACCTGGGTGACTGACTACACTCCAGCAAAGGAAATGAGCCTTGGTGATGTTGAATGTATTAGCGTTACTCACTACTATCTGAAACACCACACAGTTGTGAATACTAAGCATGATAGTACAGGATAAGCAGCTGGGTGTGTGGTAAGAGTCTGCTTCTGCAGACTGTGTATTTTCAGTTACAATAGACATGTGCATGGACGCTTCCACAACAGCATAAACATTGGAGTGATGTATATAAAAGTACATGTGTGGTAAGGGTTAATTGGAGTTTTGTACTTGTAGGAACAACCTTACCCATTGCATGATTAAAAGCCCGCAAGTGAGCTCTGTGGAGAGGGCGACTCGGGTTGGACCGTTTTAGGAACACTGTAGATGCGCTCGGTTTGCGATTTCAGGCAAACCGTGCATTTTTGTGAGCGGCCAGGGGGGTGAGACGCCGCCACTACCGTTTGGCTGAGGTTCGCACTGAGCTTGGTCCAAGCCTCCAGCCCCCGGCCCCCAGTCCCGGACCCTCTGTAATTGCCCTAAGGTGGTTAGTTCGGCGGAGGAGCTGGTAGTTGCGTCTCGGCCGCAGCAGCCGTGGCAGGGAGCGGAGGACCGAAGCTTCCGCTGCGGGGAAAAACAACTCTCTGATTCCAGCGTCCGGTGGAGGCAACTGAAGGCAGCTGAGAGGCGTGCTCGAGGTAACGAGCGGCGGATGCTGGGGGGAAGCTGGGGCTGAGGGAGAGAACCGCTTTGCTGCCTGGGCCCTCCCTCCCGAGCCCTTTGACTCTGATTCTGGTTTCTCCTGGATGAAATCGCCCGGGCAGGTGCGCGACAGTTCCCTGCTCAGCTCACTCCCCACTGCTGACTCGGGACGCTTTCAAAGGGAGCACGAGTCTGGCTGTTTCGTCAAAGCCGTGAGGGCAACGGCAGTCTTCATCTCACCTGGTCCCGGTCCCGGACGCACGGACAACCGACCTGCCATCAGTACTGCAAACCTGCCCAGAGCCCAACTACAATACCCAGGTTCCTCAGAGCGGCGCAGCAGGTGACGTCAGTGGCAGGCGTCACCTGCCTACATCTTGGCTGCACGCCTCCCGCAGCGCGTGACGCGCGCGGGCAGCGCCCGGGCCAAGGGCGGGGCCGTCTGTGCCCGTATGAGACCGGACCGGGCACTTCCTCGTGGACTCGCTGTATCGTCTCCCTTAGCTGCAACAGAGGATTCCTGAAGGTAAATTCTATTGTATCGAGTCAAATAACTCCGGAGTTCAAACCCGAAGTCTTGCACTGTAGCAATTAGTTAGAAAACGGGTAAATAAGTCGTTAATCTCTGCCGTCCCTGTCAACCAGCAAGTCCCCAAAGTATGGGTAAAAGGAAAGCATTGAGCAATGACTTACATGAGGGCAAGGACATTAAGAAGCCCAAAAAGCAAACGCAAACACTTTTAACGTACTTGACTGGGGCTATGGGGGCATTAGAGAAACAAATCTCCACAGTGGAACAATCTCTAGCAGCAGGGTCGCTGATAACTGGAGAACTCGGAGAGACGATTGATCAAGCTGCACCAATTCAAGACTCTGCTTCTAATGTGGATGATGCCATCGGATCTCTAGCCAATGGCTGTATTCAACATAATGTATGTGATATTACAGTACATAGCAATCATGGAGATACAATCCCCCTACAAACAAATAGGAAAAAAAAGATAGTTAGGAAACACTCTGTAAAGACAGGAAAGGGCACAAGAGTTATGGGTAAATCAAGTTTACATAGTGAAAGGGATAGTAAAGCATTGAGCAGTGACCATGTTAACCAACATAGTTCATCCATTCTCCATACCCCTACAATAACTGCTACAAAAACTGCTACAACAGCAAACGCTAGAAAACAACATGCTAAGGGGATTGATTTAGAGACCATTCTCCTATCTATAAAAAATTTAGACAGTTTTGTGAGAGGTGCCGTTGAGTCATTGGGTGATAGACTGCATCGGATAGAGTCTTTTGTGGCCAAATTTCCAGTTAACACCGATAATAGGGCCATGCTACCCCTTAGTTCAAAGCCAGAACAAACTAATAGCAAGGTGGAAGACATTAGGAATATACGAAGACCTCAGTCTCAACTAGGCATCCCCAGTGCTACCACCAGTAATGAAATTAACAACCTCCCTAGTACATCTAAGACGCAACAAACCCATACTACCATTTGTAACTCAGCTGCCAACAAATCAACACCATACGCCTCCAAACCATCAAATGTAAAACCACCATTTCCCGTATGCCTGGACATCCCACCAGCCTGCACTCCATACACAGTGATTCTGGCAAACGTACCTCAACTAGGGCAGCAGGACCAAGAGACTTGTGAATCTCTAAGAAACAAAGCACTTCACTGGTTGGGGGACAGAATGGGAGATACTAGAATTTTGTTTGAAGAGTTTAAGATGGTACGCAGGATAGGATGGATTGGTAGAACTAGGAAACCTTTTATTGGTGACTGCCTGGTATTGACCTTTCGCTCGCCTTGGCTAGTAAAAAAGATCCTGGGGAGAGCGAGTACTAATATCTTTGAAACAGGGATTAACATTCTTCCCTTAGGATTTTTCTACAGACCCCCCCTTGATCTAGCGAACCGGGCGAACCCGGGACACTGTCAGATTAACTCCAACATAAATTACAGTGTTCCAGTATACAACCGCTTCAACGCACTTACCTCATTAGAGGACCTGGATTGACTACCCCAAAAGATTACGAATGATTTAGTGGCTCCATCTGGAAACCCGGACCCTAGCCCGATTAATTCACCCCAAAGGGCGACATTGGAGCCAGAGTACCCTTTAGAAGATCGAGATAACAATCCACATAGTTATGCGCAGAATAAATCAATTCCTGTAGAAATTCCCGCTATCTATACAAATAGAAAGGAACCTATGACTTTTGGCCTATCCGACCCAGTCCTATCACCAATACCCTGGAAAAAAGAAGGGCAGATTAACATCACTTTTTGGAACATAGCGGGCTTACAATCTAAACTTCAGAACGATTTCTTCCTCGATTTTATCAAGAATGTGGATATACTTTGTCTCCAAGAGACTTGGTCTCAAAAAGAAGTTCACATTAATGGTTTTAAAACCTTTCACACTCCAGCCTGTCCTTCCAGTCATGGTAGATCAAAGGTAGGATTATGTATATTTGTCTCCAATTTGGTAGTAGCGGAAAAAATCACGCTTGAAACATCAGACTTCTATTACCAAATCCTTACCCTTTCAATAGACAGGAAGGATGTTATAACGCTTGTGAACCTCTATAATAACATCCCTAAAGAGAAAGAGACCGAAGTAATAGATCAAATTAGACAAATAGTGCATAACATTCACACTCTTGCCTCAGGGAACTCCCAGATTGTTTGGGGAGGTGACTTTAATATTATTTTGTGCCCTAACAACAACAACCAATGATGTGGTCTGAGTGACGAGGAAAATAGTAATTTAACCCATTTCTCCCACAACATCCTGGGTAGAGCATTGAATGAGACCATATTTATGCTTGACCTGTCCTTCGCCAATGAAATGGTAACCCCCTCAATTCCCTTTTTACCAACATATAATGGGAGAGGTGCTGGATCGGTAATAGACTATATTCTGGTCTCAAACAATATTGCCGGTAGGGTAAAACAATTTATAAAACACAAGATTGCTATTAGTGACCATTTTCCACAAACAATAACATTGACAGGCAATAGCCTTACTTTGCATAATAAAAGCAACTTGGAAAAACGTCAATACATCTGCGCTAACTTGGCCATTGACAGCATGAATGGTTATTCTTTGAAATGGGAACTTGCAGACCCTGATTCGGTTACATCCTCTGTAGTGGTTGGCGCACTAGACCATATTTTGACCACCTTAAATGATAATTCATCTCCCTCGCTGGTTTTGGAAAGTTTTAAACATATCACGACAACAATAAAAACCTGTTTGTTCAGAGAGGCAAAAAGGGGTGATCAAAAGAAATTTAGATGGTTTGATACTAACTGCACGAAAGCCTATCGTGCACTAAAAAAAGCAATCCATAATAAGGAAAGGGATAAACAAGCAGTCCAACAAGCAAGAAAATTATATAACCAGGCTATTAAGAATAGAAAAAAGACAATGAAAAATTCTTTATGGAATGATTTACATAGGGCTAGCATTCAAAAATATAGTAAAGCATTTTGGAAGGTAATTAGATCACCATTCCTTCTACCTGATAATTCTCCCTCCGTAGAGGTTACGATAGATGAATCCCAATGGGTGAGCCATTTTTCAAAAAATTTTGGCTCCCAGGAGATGAATTCAACTATGAACAGCCCAATGCTCCCTCATTCCGATCTTACTGAGGTTCATCCAATTGACATATCTTTTACATTAAAGGAAGTGTTGGTAGCATTGAATGAAAGTAAAGGCTCCAAGGCCCCTGGACCCGACGGGGTCCCAGTCGATATCTATAAACACAATACAGACCTGTGGGCGCCGTTATTAACACGTGTTCTTAATGCAACCTCTTCACAGGGCCTAATTAAAAGTTGGACTGAATCAATCATGGTCCCGATCTATAAGAAAGGCAACAGACAGGATCCTTCCTGCTACAGACCAATTTCACTTTTAGATTCATTAGGAAAAGTAGCAGGAAGGATACTTCTCACGAGGCTGCAAACATGGGCCGTTGAAAAGAACATACTTTCCGACCTACAGTTTGGTTTCAGGGAAGGCCGGGGGACAATTGATCAGGGCCTTAACCTTGCTATCCTGATGGGTAAATACACGAAGGCGAGGAGAGGCAAATTACACTTAGCATTCGTGGATCTCTCCTCGGCCTTCGATTGCGTTTCTCACAGGAAATTATGGACTATTCTAAAAGAAATGCAGGTAGAGGAATCTTTAATTGATTTTTTGAAAGCTTTGTACAGTAACGCCTCAGCGCACGTTCGTTTTGGTTTATTGGGTGAATGTACATGGCCATTTAGGGTATATAGAGGGGTAAGACAGGGGTGCGTCCTGGCTCCCTTTCTTTTTACTCTATATACTAATGGACTTGAGAAGGCATTACTGGAAGGAACCCAGGACGTCCCCCAAGTGCATCAAAATTCAGTCACCAGACGCATACCAGCATTGCTTTATGCGGATGATGCCGTTATTTTAGCGAGGACACCATTGGCTCTCCAGAAGACATTGGAGTCCTACAATAGATTTATGCAAGACATTGACCTAAAGATAAATGTCTCTAAGACTTACGTGATGAATTGTGGCAAGAGTAACAAAAAGGGAAAGGAGATATACTTAAATGGGAGCAAATTGGCATCTACTCCTACTTATTCATACTTGGGGATTTTAATAGATGATAAGGGCTCCTGGACCCAAGCAATTACATCAAGGAAACTCCTTTTTATGAGAGCTACTTCCGCCCTTGTTAATTTTTCACAAAAATTAGGAAAAAGAGCTCCTTTGGAATTAATCAAAATATATAATGCAACATGCATAAGTGTAGTTATGTATGGGGCAGGGATCTGGGGCCACTGCAATGTTTCTGAATTACAGAAAGTGGAAAATGCATTTTTTAGATATTTATTGGCCGTTCCGAGATCTACATCTACCTATGTCTGCCATGCTGAGTTAGGAGTCCCCCACCTAACGGATATCATAAAAATCCAACCCGCGATCCTCTGGCACCGTATCTGGAAATCGGACACTAATTATTTTAATCAGTTAGTGCTTCAGGACGCTCTTAAGTTGGACCATTGCTTTGATATAGAATGGATCAGATATGTGAGGGACTTCATGAAAGACATTGGTAAACCTGAGTATTTTAGTAATCCACTTTCTATGTTAACCGTTCCAAGAAAGGTTTTTAAGAAATGTTGTTTGAACCATATGGAGAGATTAAGATTCACGAGTGAAGCCCCAAAACCGACTGTCACCCATAATCTTATGATTTTATCTTCATTTGGTATGCAATTTTATCTCCAAAATATTGAAAACGGATATGACAGATTTGTGCTTACTAGATTTCGGTTAAACATTTTCCATAGGCTGGTGACTTTTCCAACTGTTAATAACTGGTCAAAAAATCTTCCAACCTGCCCATGTGATTCTGTTTCCGTACAATCAACAATCCATGTCATCTTATTTTGTAGATTTTATAAAAATTTAAGAAAGCAATGGTTAATTCCAATTTTAAAAATCTGGGGCCATCGGCAATGTCGTCCAGCATATATGGCTCTCCAATGTCTTGATAATGAATGTATAAATCTAAACATTATTGTCTTCTTAAAAAAAATCATTAAATGTTGAAACAGTAAAGTTTTAGACTCTCTCAATGCCTCTAACGCTTAAGCATAACCGAATATGGAGAAAGATGTAAGTTATAGATGTTAAGACGGAGTATTGCACCTATTAGTTACCAAACGTTGCTTTGGGTTTATCCCCCAATGCATCCTAATACTGCAGATGGGGGCTATTTCTCTTTTTCTCTGTTTTAACCTGAAAATGATACGTAATCTTGTTCATTTTAAATATTGCCATTTTTGCACATATTCTAAATAGTATTGTTCATATGAGAATCCTTTTAATGTATATGTACTGAAATATTTTATTGTATTTGCTTTTATGGATTGAAATTAACTTTCCGAATAAAGCTTATTTTGATTTTGATTTGATTTGATTAAAAGTAAAATCTACCATATCAATTTCAAATGTGTTAGCATTTGCCTCCCATTTGTGAGATACTGTTTTATGCTGAATACAAACCATCACAGTTCTAAAAAACAAGCTGCCCCTTTCCTACGAATGCCATTCTTACAGAACCAGACCAACACAAATTAAATCTCTGACAACAATTCCTTTGTGCACACAGACTCATGGTGTGATTCTAGGCAGAAAACAGTATTCCTGGGTGATACCAGTACACCTTAACTTCTAGAGAAGACATACTCCATAATATCTTACAAGTTCAAGGCACTTAAATATTTTCCTTAACATAAAATGTAAAACACAACTTTAAAAGTGGAAGGAAAATGTACCATGTTAATTTCAAATGTGTTAGCATTTGCCTCTCATTTGTGAGAAAGTGATTTCTGCTGAATGCTAACCATCACAGTTCAAGAAAACAAGCTGCCCCTTTCCTGCGAGTGCAAGGCTAACAGAGCAAGAGCAACACGAATTAAATCTCTGATAACAATTCCTGTGTGCACACAGACTCATGGTGTGATTCTAGGCAGAAAACAGTATTCCTGGGTGATACCAGTACACCTTAACTTATGGTGAAGACATACTCAATAATATCTTACAAGTTCAAGACAGTTAAATATCTCCCAAAACACAAAATGTGAAACACAACTTTAAAAGAAGAATCACATTTCTATTATTTATATCAAAATGCACCACATACATCCCCTCTCAAATTCATAACTCACCTTTAAAAGTAGTTAGTTCAGAAAGAAATGTGGCACTCAAACAGCAGATTATCACAGTAACAATCTCTGAGCTGTACACCTCTCTCCTCTCACCAGAACCAGTTAATGGCAATGTTTCCCTCTCTTTTTTCACACATATACATGTTAACTCCAAATCACAGTGCTTCCCACATTTTTTTCAAATGGAAACACACATTTCTATTGGTTGGAAATGTCAACCCTTTCCAAATGATCCCTTCCCCCAACATGACTTCTGCCTGCTACCATAGCAACAGGTCATGGAACACTGGTGTGAGCAGAGAGGTCATAAGTTCAACACACAATGTTTCTAATCCTTAGAGCAAGAGTGCTTGACTTTTCAAACCTAACAGCAAATCCAAAGTAATGTTCTGTGGGTAAACATTTTTCTGAACCAATACAAAACATGCTTGTAAAAATCTAAACATACAGCCTAGTTTTAACTGTAAAATGGTTTGAATCAGCCAATCAGTTCTTTTAAAAAAAAAAAAAGTATTTTAGCCTCCATTTTACAACTATCTTTCTTTTCATATTGCCATTCTACTGAAAGACACCTTCTGAGTGCATCCAGATCTCCTTGAAAGATGTTCACAGTGGGGATGGTAGGTCATAGCTATGTCTTCTGGAGTGAAAAGTATGCAGAAAAAAGAGGTATTGTGAAAGACCTTGCTTTGCCAAATGTAGACATTAAATGGATTGGTCAGAGAGGGTTAA
Source organism: Triturus cristatus (assembly GCF_964204655.1). NCBI lineage: Eukaryota > Metazoa > Chordata > Amphibia > Caudata > Salamandridae > Triturus > Triturus cristatus. The sequence continues at coordinate 1,943,048,698 of NC_140589.1, forward strand.
AGTGGCACCAATTAATGCCTTTGGTGAAAACCTTTCTACATCTTCCACAGCCTGACCTTATTATTGTGCACTGTGGTGGAAATGACCTAGGCACTTTAACTGGGGTAGGTCTGGAAATGCTTATTAAGGACACCTTTGTGCAATTGATGTCACTTTTTCCACAAACTGCCTTTGTATATTCTAATATATGCCAAAGTCAAAAGTGGAACTGGTCCAACCAATTTTGTCCGCAGATTGACAAAGCAAGAAAGCACGTCAATAAGTCTGTTTCTATTTTCCTCAGAGACTATGGTATGGGTTCTATATACCACAACAACTTGCGTTACAACATGCAAGACATTTATAGAGGAGACAGTATACATTTTAATGATGAAGGGAACAGAGACTTCCTCTTGAACTTTAGACTCTGCATCGGTACTTACTTGTAGGTACCAAAAAAACACTTCATAAACACAATGGCTCTTTTTAGAGCCACCTAACATCTAAACGTTTAATTTTGATTTTTAATTCTATTTTTTTTATTATTTTTTTACCGCCGTACGCGTACCATACGCGCACAGTACGCGTACCCCGCGATTAAAAAAAAAAATATATATATATATTTTTCACCCTTCTGGGTCCTTCTTGGACCCCCTGACAAAGGCTATAGGGTCTGCAACTCTCTACCTTGCCCCCTTTTCACGTTCTTCACCTTTGTTATTCAGTGCGAGACGCACAAAATGGCGACCGACTGGAATGTTTACTGTCATGTAACCACCAATCAGAATTACGCTCGCGCACGGCAGCGTGCGCGTACGGTATGCGTACGGTGCGCGTACTGTACGCGCACGGTGCACGGCTATAGATATGAATGTACTTTTAACTGCAATTTTCTCAGGAACTACTGAACAGATTGACTCCAGATATGCAAAAGGCACATCCCTGACCTGAGGACTTTCTCTTCGCCAAATTTCAAATAATTCTGTTCAGCCATTTGGGCTGTACCTTGGACTAAAGGTCCCTATGGAAAAATGCATGGGAAAAACGCGTTTTGGAACCCCCCTTTTTTCTCAGCCCCCACTTGACGAATCCCCCCGAGACTTTTAGGGTACGAGCGGAGTGGAGCGCCCCACCTATTTTGAAAATTTTGCGAGCATTCGTCAACCGGCGCCAAAGTTATTCCAAATAGAATGTTGCGGATTTCCTATGGAAACACGGTCCTAACTACAACTATCTACTGGCGACCGCCAGTAGATAATATATATATGTATATACATGTATATACATGTATATATATATATTTGAATGTTACTCATTTGATATCTGGGAAAGCCTTTCTGTTAGAGAGAATTGCATTAAAAAAAACAATCCTTATTCTAAAAAGAGAGACTTTGCGTTTTGCAAAGTGAAACCCCTTTGTTGTTGTGTTTTATGTCTTCTGCCTCGTCGTGTATGGGCCATCATGTGGGGGTGGTAGTATTTTGAAGGCAAGGCAAGACACTATGTAAGCTGGTTTAATGAGGAAATGCCGGAGAAGGTTCTCTTAAAGGCCCCCAAATAGGATGAAAGACTTTTGGAGTTGTGAACTGAGTTCGCTTGAAATACACTGTATCCACAATGACGGTTCTGACGGTGATCGAATCCCCCCCATGGGAAATATACAGACCAAAGGCCAGTGCCCCTAGCTCAACACCACACGGAGTCATGAGAAAAAGTATGCTAGAAAGTGGAGTCTGAGGGCCAGGATTGAAACTAACCTTGGGCGTAGTTTGCGTAGCAGCGCTATGCGTAGCTATGCAAAGTGCACTTCGCACTACGTGAGATACACGTAGCACTACGCGAACTGCGTAATGCGCTGTTCACGATGATTGCACAGTGCCGGATGCTTGTCCGCACTGTGCAATAATGAAAACGGCATCTTGCACAGTGCAAGCTGTTGTGTTTTGCCGCTCAAGTAGATTTTTACTCGAGCGGCAGCTTTCCCAACGCGGAGTGGTAGTTTCTCATTGCGAGCGGTCGCGAACATACACGACAACTCGTAATGAGAAACCTGACCTCCCCGCGTCGAGAATCTCGCCGGGAGGTTTATTTTCCACGCTCGCGATCGGCAACTTGATGTTGCTGATCACAAACGTGGAAAAAGTCTCACCGGGATGTAATTTTGCTCGCTCGCAGTCGCCAACTTGACGTTGAGGACCGCGAGCGAGTAAAAAATGCCAACTGCGCTATGCTACGCATTTTTGCACTGTGCTACGTGCAATTCGTGTAGCGCGAAGTAACACAAACTATGCGAGCGTAGCGCAGTTGTCCGCCCAGGGTTAATTGAAACTCCCTCATCCTCCTTAGACTGCTGTAGGAACTGAATCTTACAGCGAGGCTTCCAATATGACCAAATAAACTTCTGCCATGACTTCACTTTTGTAAAGAAGTCAACCAGTAAAAGAAAATGGAATGCAACAGAAAAAATAAAGATATCGAGGAAGGATAATCATTTTAATGAGATTACAGTGGCCAATAAGTCCCAACTGTAAACACTGCTTTAGGAACAACGCAGCTGAATGTTCAAGCAACTTCCCATAGTTGTTTTCTAAGATGTCCCATGTGTTTTCCGTTAGGATAACACTCAGATATACCAAAGACTGTACCCACCTCTTGTCTCATGAGGAGCCACATTCGATTGAATCTGGGTCTTTTCCTTATTTAGCTTGTAGCCGGCAAATTCTCCAAATGACTGGGCCGCTTCCACCACCGCAAGTAGACCACTAATTGGGGAAGGAGTCAAAATGGCTATATCGTCTCCATGAGCCAGGATTTTTACTTCAAAGTGATGAGGTCTCAGGGGTTGTATGTCTACAATCAATTTGAAGCACTGGTTAAATGGTCCGATATAAAGAGTAAACAACTGAGGGGAAAGAGAACACCCCTACCTAGTCCCACAAGTATAGAAATAGAATCTGATTGTTCCCCCGCGCTATGTATTCTGGCCGTGAGGCCCTGCCCCTTGAGAAAAAAACTGGGCCTAAGCCTTTGGCCTCCCTTACCCCCAAAGGAAGGGTCAGGAGACCCTATTAAAGGCCTTCTCTGCATTCAAACACATCAAGCCAATTGGCCCACCCCGACTAAAGCCACCTCCAGAGCCGCGATAACAGTATTAACATGAGATGTTGTCTCACATCCAGGGATAAAACCATGCTGATTCAGGTCCACCAAATCCAAATTAATAGCTGATAACTGATTAGTAAGAACACACACGTACATTTTGGAGTCTGTATTGATCATCGAAATTGGACGGTATGAGCCACAGAGTGTAGGATCTTTCACCTTTTTAAGGAACATTACAATGTTTATCTCCCTCCAAGACTCAGGAACCCTGTGTGACACAGCGAAAGATTTGAACAGGTCCCTCAGCAAAGGAGCCAAATACTGCAAGAAATTGGCATAAAACTTTAACAATTCTGATCAGAACCAGCCACCTTCCCCTTGGCCAAAGTACCAAAAGAATTGTTAACCTTCCTGAGGGTAATAGGTGCCTCCAACTCAGACCGCTATGTGATAGTAGCCATAAGCTCAAGATGCTGCTGGTTAAATCGAAGTATGTTCTCGGGGGAAGATGAGCAGTTCTCATTATCCTGATAAAACCAACAAAAAACTTTACAGACTGCCACTGACTCAGTAACTGGGGACCCATTTGTGTACCTAATTAGCCAAACACTTTTTAAACGGGATCTATCTCTTATCCTAAATGACAAGATTCAACCCATTTCCTTGCTGTTTTCAAAATAGGTCATCTGCTGAGCCCTTTCGTTTTTGATTGCTCTATCCCAAATATGTTTCCTGAGAGAGGCTTTGAGGTCTGAAGCATGCTCTCAAGGCAGGTCAGCCCGTGGCCAGTCCTTTACCATAATGCAATGAGCCCAGGTAGTTTATAAAAGCTCAAGGTCCATTGAGCAGTCATTTACTCCATCACCATCAGTGCTACCTTCCGGTGGCGAGAGGCCAACTGTAGGGTCTTAAGAGCATCCAAACCACCAGAGGTGGAGCTGGTCTGACAACAAATTGGAGGAGTTCACTTATATGTGCATTCATGCCACTAATATAATTCTCCTCCAACACAAGCCTACATTCCAATGTCCACCTTAAACCACCCCAAAAGAAGTAGACAATGAAAGAGAGTTATGATCAGTCAAGACCCGTGGATTACGTGACATATTGGAAGAGGAAATCACGTTGCTGCTCACCAAAAACATATCTAACCTGCACATCACTTTGTGGGGCACAGAGTAAAAGGTAAACCCTGGATCCTGAGGATGCTTGCATCGCCAAAGGTTGACCTGAAAATATGAACATAGTAACTGGTGAACAGCCCCCCTACCCCCGGAGCCGGTTCTTGCCCCGTCGGGAAGGATCGTCAGACAGCTGATGAGATAGAACATGCTGAGATTCTGAATGGTTTTTGGGACACAGTGTTCCATTAGAATCACCACAGGCGATATAGGGTGGGGCCCAGAGATGCAACTCAGATAGGAGGAAGTCAAAACTCCTCGGGTCATCTGTGTTCGGCCCGTATGAAACACAGATAGTATCCTTCTGAATCATTGTTATTAGCCAGCGCCCCACCAAAACCGTCCTTTATCAGAATACCCCCTGCATCTGGTAACCTAGCTCTGTTTATACTGCACCTTCCATCTGACACTGATGGGGCTTCCGGTCAGAAATTCTTTCTTACTTGTCTTTTTTTCTTTCTCATAACTTTTTTAATACTTTTTCTTAGCTTTCTTTATCTCCAAATTACTTTTTAAAATCACTCACGTTTTTTAATTTCACTTAAAAAATGTCTAATTCTACTACTTTAATTCTTAATTCTAACATTAATTTCACTAAAACTTTCGATCTTTCATACTTTATCTTTCCACTCTACTATATTTCCATCTTAACATCTTTCTCTGCATGTTTGTTTTTTCTTTCTTTTTACCAACATGTATTTTTTAACAAGTTTCTTTTTACATTCCTACTTTCTTTCATTCTAACCTTCCTATTTTGTGTATGTTTTAGCTTCCCACTTTTTTCCAAACAAAAATATGAATTAATATTTTACTTTTATATTTTACAGGGATAAAAAAACAAGGTAAGAAAAATAGGTAAGAAAAATACATTATTTAATTTACAAAAAAAAAAATTAATAGAATTCTACAGTCACATTACCATCAGAGGCATGAAAATGTTTAAAGCATTTCAAGACACAAACAATGCCGTCCAAATTGCATATTAGCAGTTTTACATAATTACTTAAAACCAGTTAATACTTGGGTACCTCACAACGTACATTATATTATGGATTTAGGTGATGGATTATATAGACAAACGCAAAGCTTTACTAATCAAATGTATATGCATCATGATGAATTACCTTCTCTTATAAAACATAATACCAACATCTACTCAGTAAAACTAGGAACATCATATTATGGGAACATCCCACGGTCTATTGACGTGGGTCCCTTGCTCACTTTGCCACAGGATTTAACCTAGCCTGGCTGATGACGGCTGATTAGCCAGAAAGTGGTCCCAGGATGCTTGTTTCGGTCCAGGGAAGACATGGCTTCTCACAATATTAAGCTGGATCGATTCCCAATATCTGGCCTTCAGGATCTTTTTGGGTGGAAAAGTGTTGTTCATTGGGTCCACCCACAAAGAATACATACCAATATTCACTAGGATAGCTCTGAGCTCTCTTAACCATTTTATTTGGTGCAATGTGTCAATCCTTATTATATCAAGAAAACCAGCCGCATAGTCTCAGAGCTCTGGGGTGGACCAAAGTCTACGCCAGTATAAAAGAAGACGTAATTTAACAGTGTCTGCAATTGACTTTCTACCAAGATTGTTCAACAGTGGGCATGTCGGGGTGCTCTGTGGCAGTTTGGTAATGTTTCTAAAATACTTGTTTTCACATAGTGTGACTTAACTAAATTCTCATGCCCCCAAAGCTCCGCCCCATATAAAGAAGAGCTGATGACTTTCATATTATAGATCTCTATAGCCTGGCTGATTATCTTAGAGAATGAGGTGTTATATTCCTTTTGCAATACCCCTGCAAGTTGTCTGTGTTTTAGAGATGCTATATCGACCTGGTGTGTCCAGTTTAGGTAGGTGAACTCCTTGACTTGCTCAAGTAGAAGGTTGTTCATTTTTATGCCTCCCTTGAAGGCCCTATGTGGATTAAAGGTCATCAATTTTGTTTTAGACACATTGATCTCCAGACCACTCCTCGAGCAGAACTCCTAAATAATTGTTAAAGCTCCCTGGAGTCCACTCGATGTCTTGGAAATGATCAATGTGTCATCTGCAAACATTAGTATGGGGACTTTTTCACCTGCTAGTGACGGGGCGTCCGTGGGGGTTGACCTCATTCAATTCACTCTTCCATTGATGTATAAGGAAAATAGTGTATTGGGGCCATCTTAACATTCACATCATTTCTTTACAGCATATAGCAGTACTCATCTAATAAAAAATTAGGAAAAAACACATTTGAATTTGCATAGTTGTGTGTACAATCTGACAGCTAAATTCAATGAAGTCATACAATCATAGTCATAATGTAGCCTCCCATTCTTTACCCATCCAGCACTAAGGTACAGTCATCGTTCATCCCAAGAAGAGCCACACAGGTGTACTCCACCTGCGTCCCTGAGCGGCGGTCCCCAGTCCTCTGATCCGTGTCCACAACCCACTGACTTGCCCCTCTGACACCAGGATGTCTGTGGACTTGACAGTGTGACTAGAGTCTGGAGCCCAATGCCCTACAATGGCTAACTGTGTGCCCTTTCCACAAGTTGGTGTGAATATTCTCTTTCAGGATTCAGCTTGCTGTCTCCCCCCTCAGTGGTGCCTTAGGAAGCACGCTGGAGGACTCCCCTCTTGGTTGTACAGCAATCCTGGGGTTCAAATTTCTGCCATTAGAGCCCATAAAGAACAAAATGTTGTGGAACAGTGGGTGGGCTTGCCGCCAATCTGCTTCTGCCATCGCAATGGTGAAAGTAAAGGGCACGGGTGGATGCGCCCTATATAGGCCCTTGTCATGAAGTTCCTACTGATCCATAGGATCTGCATGTTTGTTGGACAACATAAAGTTTGGGTGAGCTGCCTAAACCGATGCCAGGCACCCTGCAGGATATGTTGGCGTAGAGACCACTAGCCTCCCCTAAACCAAACAAGGAGTGAGTGGTTTCTGGCAACCACTGAACATGACAACCCTAACCCCTCAGGGATCGTGGTAACAGGTCTGAATCTTTTGCTCAGTCACTGGTGCTCTTTGGTCTCAGCGAAACACACCCTGTCCTTGCAAGAAGGCTTTGTAGATCTTTAAATATTTCTGGTACGCCACCATGTGCGCCCACTTAAGAAAGCTGCTACTAAATGAGATAGAAAAACGATGGATTTAGGCCCAGATCTCTGTACTGGGGTGAATGTATAACATTGTTCTGCATTCTGTCCATCAACTGTTGTTTTTGCATTTGTCACCCCGAGTGGGACGGGTATGCCCAGACGTGGGTCCCGTGCTCTCCATGCCACTGGAATCAAGCAATCCTAGCTGATGAGGGGTGAAACCCTGAAACCGGTCCTAGGATGCTTGTTTCCAGTCCAGGGAGGACCCAGCCTGGCAGTTCGGGCTGGACCGTTCCCATAGGGGAGCCAGGTCAAGACTGATTTGCATATGGCTGTGTTCAAACTGGAATGGCATGGTGAGCAAAAAAACGATGGATTTAGGTCCAGATCTCTGTACTGGGGTGAATGTATGACATTGTTCTGCATTCTGTCCATCAACTGTTGTTTTTGCATTGGACCAACATGAATCTAAGTGGATCCACAATTTTCCTCCCATCCAGCGTTCCCCCAGGTCTCCCGATGCCTCACTCACGTGGGTGGGTCAAGTACCCGCGACAGGAAAGGGCCCAAAAGCTATTGAGGCGACATCAAAATTTCCTATCGCAAAACAACATGGTTTTGCAAGGGGGTTCCCATTTGTTTTTGGCATCGGGCTCGGTGGCCATCTAGGGAAACCTACCAAACCCACACATTTCTGAAAACTAGACACCCGGGGGAGTCCAGCGAGGTATGGCTTGTATGGATCCCCTAAGGTTTTCCTACCCACAAATCCCCCGTAAACCTCAAATTTAGCTGAAAAAATCACTTTTTCTCAAATTAATGTGTGGGAAAGTTCTGGAATCTACGTGGATCCACACATTTTCTCCCACCCAGCGTTCCCCCAGGTCTCCCGATAAAAATGATACCTCACTCGCATGGGTGGGTCAAGTACCCACACATTTCTGAAAACTAGACACCCGGGGAAATCCAGCGAGGTATGGCTTGCATGGGTCCCCCAACGTTTTCCGGGTGTCTAGTTTTCAGAAATGTGTGGGTTTGGTAGGTTTCACTAGATGGCCACCGAACACAGGGCCAAAAACCCAGGTGGCCACCCTTGCAAATCCAGGTTGTTTTTTGATAGGTAATTTTGATGTCTCCTCAAGACGTTTTGGGCCCTTGCCTGTCGCGGGTACTTGACCCACTTACGCGAGTGAGGTACCATATTTATCAGGAGACCTGGGGGAACACTGGTTGGTAGGAAACTTGTGGATCCATGCATTTTCCAGAACTTTCCCAAACAGAAATTTGAGGGAAAAAAATTCCAGCTAAATTTGAGGTTTGCAGGGGATTCTGGGTAGGAAAATGTTGGGGGACCCACGCAAGCCATACCTTGCTGGACTTCCTGAGTGTCTAGTTTTCAGAAATGTGTGGGTTTGGTTTGTTTCCTAAGATGGCCGCCGCGCCCGGGGCCAAAAACCTCACTTGCATGGGTGGTTCAAGTATCCGTGACAGGTAAGGGCCCGAAACGTATTGAGGAGACATCAAAATGACCTATCACAAAACAACCTGGTTTTGCAAGGGGAGTCACCTACATTTTTGGCCCCAGGCTCGGCGGCCATCTTAGGAAACCTACCAAACCCAGGTGTAAGAAAAAAAAAACAGACCCTCAATAGTTTACAAGCATTAACAAGAGATGTGGAGTCTAGCATATTGTTGACGTTCTTCTTGCCTCACCTTAATTGGAGGGCTGCCAGCAAGAAACAAAAGCCCTCCTCTGTCACATGGAGGCTCATGATTAGACAGTCTCCCCACTAGAAATTACAATACGGTGCAACAACAGTGACATGCTTGGGCCATGCTTCTGTCAAGAATTCCTGTCATGCGAGGGGAAGAAAACGGTAACCAGCGAAAACGGACTACATCTCCCAGGATGCTTAGCGGTTGAGAGCTTATGTAAACAGGAGAGCTGTTACATAACTCAAGGAAACCACGCCCTTATGTAAACAGGAGAGCTGTTACATAACTCAAGGAAAACACGCCCTTATGTAAACAGGAGAGCTGTTACATAACTCAAGGAAAACACGCCCTTATGTAAACAGGAGAGCTGTTACATAACTCAAGGAAACCACGCCCTTATGTAAACAGGAGAGCTGTTACATAACTCAAGGAAAACACGCCCTATAAAGGGAGGAACCGGGAGGTACAACGCTGTCGGATATTGTGTTTACACCGACGTACCTGCTTCGTGAAGAGCAGTGTTCCGGAGTGGTGCTCCAGTAAGGCAAGAACGGAGGTAGGTCGAGTCGTTACTCCCTGGGCCGTGTCTTGCCCAATCGTCACCTGTGAAGGACCCGGAAGCTCTACCGGTCAACCATTGAGCTTCGCTTTTTGACTCGGCTGAGTCAAAGCGCAGTGGCGCTTTTTGCTGGTTGGAGTCGTAACTCCCAGCCAGACCAGAGATACAGGGACTGCCAGCTGTAACGCACACCAGGAGGTGTTTGCCGCGTTACAGACTCGGAAGTCCACAGGATCGATCGAGCGGCTGCTCTCGGTTCAGTCTTCTTGCTATTTGATTGGGGTATCGGTGACGCATCACCAGGAGGTGACTCCGCGTCCCGGTGCAGTCTGAGGAAGAGGTTGAGCGGCTGCTCCCTTCAGGTAGAGACCCCGGCTGGGTGTTTCCCTGACTCCTCGATTCTCCCCAACACTCTTCGTGCCCCTCACAGCCTACCGATTGGCATTGTCGGCCATTTCATTTCTGCCCTCTGTTGGCATACGCCGGGATCGGCGTATATGCAGAGGACGGTTAGGACCATCCGTGCGGTGGGCTGGTAACGTACTTAGCCTGGAGGATTCCAGTGACTATAACTTTTGTTTATTCTTTGTATTATTTTTGCCTTCATTAAAATAACTAACCCTTCACAAGTGGTTGCGTCCTCATTATCGTGTCTGTTAAACGATCCTGAGACGTTCAGGGCGTTACAGCTTCATTCGAAGGCGCTCATACATGGTACGTTTGCCTTCTTTGTGTTAACAGTATTCCAGTTGGGAGGACACAGATGTTGACGGCTTGTCTCCTCTTGTTCACCTAGACCATTTTTACACATTTATAAATCCAGGTCCATTTGTGTGTATTGATGCTTGAAAATTGCTGCTCGACAGAATTACAGGTATTTCACATGATCCGAAGGAGGACCAAGCATTCCTTTGTATGGCAGGATATTTTTGACATTGGATTCTTAACTGTAAGAAATTGGGTTATTAGTTGAGGGGATGGAAGACCCACTCAGGCAACAGCCACAATACTTGACAGGGCAAATGACAAAAATCACTAAATTAACCTGTGCTTAATGCTCTGGGAGCTTGTCACAAATGAAGTCAGGCTTAACTTTGAGAAAATGTGCAAAGTTTGTATGCAGTATCCAGACAGTACTAAAGTGACAAGAAAACCCAAGACCCAAATGTAGAGTTTCAATCTGCACAGCAGGCCGCAGTGGAAGTTCTAAGACATGTTTAAAAGGCTACTTTAATGGGTGGCACAAAGAAAGCTGCAGGCCCACTAGTACCATTTAACAGTCTCTGGGTACATGTAGTACCATTTACTACGGACTTACCAGTAAATTAAATATGCCAATTAGGCATGAGGCACTTTTACCATGTTTGAGGGAGAAGGCACAAACACTTTAGCTCTGTCTAGCAGTGGTAAAGTGCACAGAGTTATAATGCCAACAAAAATGAATTCAGCAAAACAGGAGAGGTGAAGGCAAAAGGTTTGGGGGATGCCATACCAAGGATGTGTGGTCTAACTCTAGCTTTTCAGTATTAGCTTGCCCCAGGCAAGTTTTGACTCATGAAGAAGTAACAGAGCATGTCCCATGGGTTGAGGAGTGTGAAAAAGCATTCACCACCTTAAAGAGAGAATTGTACATTGCCTGAAATTATACCACGGGATATTGTTTATTTTTTCATGAAAAGCAATGTTGTTCTTTAGTAGTATTGACTAATAAATATAGCACCTGTTACCATTCGAAAGCCTATGCTTCCATTACTTTCAACCAGGTCCAGGCCTCCACCCCCCCTTGCATTGATCTGTGGGGGCAGCGGCCAAGAGCAGTCCGGAAATATTGTCCTGGCAGCCAGTTTCCCCTTACATGTTCCTCATTCCATTGAAGTATTACGAACCATGTCAAACACAACAAGATTTGACTGATGCCAGATTAATGAATTATGATTTGTTATTGTTAGCCCTACATGTTGTCATAAAATGATGTAGTATTTTAAATCCTGCCATATTGTTGCTGACTGTTCAGGATCGAATGACAGATAATGATGCCATTTCATGTCTCTTGGCCATCAAACAACACACCAGTGTCATTTCAGATTTGTCTGTAGATGGTCATTGCATACAAGATTATTTTGCCATCCCAAAAGTATCTTATGCTGTCTGTACAGCACAGAGATCGGTGGAAGTGAAGGATCTTACCCGTTTAGGGTCACCCGGGTCGCTCACGAACACCTCTCAGCCTTCCATACCAAATGAAGAGTCGGTCAGACAGTAAAGAATACAAAACAATATCTGTTTATTCAAAGTACACCCAGAGAGGAGCCCTGTCTGCCCAGTCGCTAGGAGTGCTGCGGAGGGACTGACATCAGCAAGCATAAAGATACATTATGTACATTTCAGAACGAATGAAGGCGCGTCCACAATGGAATTTTCCAAGCAGACGCAACTAAACAGTGAAGTACAAAGAATGAGTTTTGATTCTGAAGCCAGGCACACATTATCTACTTTTCAAGGTCGTTCTGCCCGTCCCCGCCACTAGACAAGTGGGAGAAGGGCCCTATCTAGTAAGAAAAGGTATGCGCTAATAAGAACCGTGTATTCAGTAGTGAATCAAAACCTAACCTTAGCGAAATGAAACTCAGTGGAGACCTTTTCTCAGAGATAGCAAAAGATTAGTTTTGATCATGATTCAAAATGGCACCTAAATTGAAAATGGTGCTGCGAATGCTAAATCCATAGGACAATGCATAAACTAAATCATTTCTATTCTAACAGACCCTCCTTTTAGCATGAGCTAAAACATTTTCTATCAACAAATAGAAAAATATAAGAGCAGAACTCCTCATGAACATTCAATATTCTCAGCACCAGGAAGGGAGACTGAAAAGGAGGGAAGAAGTCTCGAAAATGTGCTCATCATTCTACATTATGTCAGCTATCTCTTTCTGTATCATAATTGCAGAATTGGTATCACAAATCGATATTTTCCCCTCAGGAGTGAGAAGAGTGGTGCAATAAGAACAACAGAAGGGAAGGCACTGAATAAGGATACAACAAGACACCAGTATAACTGTTAAGTAAATCACCTTTTCACAAATACAGAACCAGCTGCCAAAGAGAGACCAACTCCAATTCCCACTTTCCGTGCCCTTGACATTATCCAGAATGTTCAAAATGTGTTGGGTAATATTCTTCCCTATATTTGTTGCCCAGATAACACACTGATCTCCCACCACGGCACATACACCAACACTCTTGGCTAAAATAAAATCAACCGCATAGCTTGTTTGTTTAGAATATAGTTGCATACTCTCCAACTGAGTAGTGATGTCGCATAAAGCTGCTATGGTAGTTTTAGATCAAATTTGGAGCTTGCACCAAAACTGTTCTCTGGCTTTCTCACCTCAGGCCATAGAAGTACCACCCAAAGTGAAAATAGAAGAAAGGACGTATCCAAAGGTGATGCCATTACTATAATTATTGACCTCTATATCAGTCACTTCCTCACTGAATTCTTTGGTCAGAGATCGTTCAATCCATCTTAGTTTAGGCTTCGTATGTTTACACGGTACACCCAAAGACAGTACCATCCCAAGTGCCACATCGTTCGTACCATTATGAACGTTAAAATAAGTTTCATTAAACTAAAAGAAAAACCCCGGGTGTGCATAAATCGGTCTATCATAATCCACTGCAGAATATCGGGAATTCCTCCCAAAAGTACTGGAGTCTTATGAATTCACCCAAGGAAATGTGGTCTTATGCAACACAAGTCTTGAACAATTTATGTACAATGATGTATCAGTACTGTTGATAATTGGACAACAAGCTGGATAATAACCAGCTTTTCAGAGAACTGTCAATTCTTTGTAATGCCAACCCACCAAAGTTGCATTCTGTTTATCCATATAAAAATGATCACAGTACGTATGATTATCGCAACCGGGATAACCCTCCCCCAATGGTTTTCTATAATAGAGGCATGGCTCTGAGTAACCAAACCCAAACACTCCCTTCACTTCTACAAAATCAGGTGTCCAAATATACATATAATTCACAAGTGATAAAGGGTACGCGGTCCATAGGCTACTGACAGATTGAGTGAGGTAACAAGACGTCCCTTCTCCAAAGACCCTCTTATGTGTCTCCAAGAATACATTGCTCGGGCCACTCTTCTGCTTCTTGGTTGGGAGATGACCTAACCCTTACTAAGTAAAGGTACACTTTGATTTCTTTCCAAAACCCATGATACACCACATAATATTATTAGCAGCAAAATCACAAGAGCAACACATGTTAACTTTTGTTTACAGGTCCACACCTTAATATGCTGGGCAACAGGAATCACTGGCTGCTCTTCCTCAGCAACCATAGTACCAAAGAGATGCATAACGAATGATGAAATGGGGGCAGAATGCAAAAGAAATATACAAGTTCCCAGTGTGTGTCAGAGCCTCACTGGCACAGGGTCCTATTGTCCATCAATACATTAGCGCTCTTGAGCACTGGCGGTGGAGCTTGCTCTGTCCTAAGCTCATATCCCACGTCAATCACGCTGGTATACCTAAACGGTATACTTTGGCCTTCCCAAACTAATGTCCAAACAACTAAACTAAGGTAAACAAACGTGCTCCATCAGTTTCAGCTAATTCAACCTATTTTACACAGTCCATCCCTAATCTCTTTTCTCTTTAGATGCAATTTCCCTCAGCCCAGAGCGCAAACTGTACCTGGTAGCCCCAGGCACTGTAACATCAATATACAACAGCTCTTTGATTGCTCATATTTCCAGATAAACTGCTGCATTCAGCACATTTTCCTTATCCGTCTGTGTCCACGTTAGTTGGGCATCACTGAAAGGGACAAACTGAGGTACCTGTTCAGTTTTGGAGTCCCAGATGCCATCCTTCCCCCACTGATCATAAGGGAGGGGCAAAGGAAAACTCCGGCAGTGTGTGGCATGCACCCAGTTCTTTTGGCCAGCGACCTTCACAGCCATACGTGTCACCAGCAGGACTTGTTCTGGCCCCTTCCAGCACGGCTCCAAGCTTTTCTTTTGCTGAAAATTCTTCAATAACACATATTTGCTGGGCTGGATGTCGTGGCCAGGTCCCTCTGGTATGGACGGCAAAGATTCACGCACCTGTTGGTGAATAGAACATAAATTTTCTGGTAACTGGCCAAGATAATCCAACAACACAGGGTTCTCAATATCAGAAAACCGACGAGGACGTTGGACACCCCAGACATTTGCTGGGCAACCAAACACGACCTCATACGTTGACAATCCTGTTCTAGAATGTGCTTTCGTTCTTGTTTACAAAAGTGCTAATGCAAAGCATCTGGCCACTGTAACCGTATTGTCTCCAGAATTTTTGTCAATTTCAATTTGAGAGTGCCACTGTACTTCTCAACCAAACCTGCTGACTGTGGATGATTGGCAGCATGGAATTGTTGCTTAATATGAAGACCCTTACAAATAAATAGAATCACTCACTTTTGCATTAAAATGACTTCTGTTGTCACTCTAGATCACTGGGGGCATGCCAAAGCAAGGAAATAACTCCTTCAGGAGCACCTTTGCAGTCATAATGGCCGTATTGTCTTTAGTGGGGTAAGCCTCAACCCATTTACTGAATGCACAAACAACCACCAAAACATACTTAAGATTATTGCATCCCTCTAATTCATTATATCGAATTAGAGGGATGCTTTCCTGTTTTCAGTTTCTACTTGTGGTAAATTCTGGTGGGGTTTTTTCAGTGTTTTCAAGTGATTTCAATACCTTAATAAAACAGTGGTCATCAGTGGTTACACATTTTCGCGCCATTAAAAACAGTGTTTTTCCGGTGTTTATGGAAAGTTATGCTTTTATTATTGCTTGCTTTCTGCACTGATTGTGCATGGTATATAGACAGTGTACGTACAGTATACATGAGATCCAAATACATTTTTGAAAATCAAACCTATTGCAGTACACCATACAATACTTCTTCAGTGAGTCTTTGGTAATGTGCGCTCGCTCTTTCCTTCCCATGTAAACCTTTTTCTGTGAAAAGGCCCTCTCAATATTGGCACTTGAGACGGGCAACACCAAAACAGCCAGTACACAATTTGCTATCTCTGGCCACTGGCATAGCTTTCCATGCCAATACTGGTGCACTTGAAGATTGCGATTCTCTGGGCAGGTTCTGCAACATTCGCGCTGATCTGGGCTCTTATGCCCTCAGAATTATTGAAGCGGTCAAAAATGAAGCAGCACTTTTGAAACTACGGAGAAAATTCCCCTTTACGGAAGGTATCTAGAACTTGTGAGAGTACCTCAGTGAAGTTTCATTGACTTCAACTGCCATGGATGGTGAAGGGACATTTCTATGCATCATTGCAAGACATTTCTCATAAATTGTAAAATAAAAGTTCCTGAATTGCTCTTCAACATTGCTTTGCTTACCAAGTGGCAAGCACTCTAACATGGAACATGTTGCAGTTCCAAAGTCACTAAGCATGTTGCCTAGCCTACTCTCAAGGCGATGTTTCACATATACACCAATTATGCTGAACACTTGGCAGACAAGGGTGTTTTCAGACTCTAGTTTTTTTATTATGAACACTACAGCAGTTATGTTTTTTCTGTAAAAATCTAAGAATGCAGTACAGTGTACTTTTTTCACATCACTATCAATATGAGACCAAAGATCCTCACATTTCTTGCCTTTGGCATCATCACTCAGCAGAAACTCTGTAAACTGTTGCCACATGAATAATATAGCATTCACAGTCCCTTGGACTGAGGACCACCAGCTAAGTGACACAGTTGGGATGACTTTCTTTGATGCCACACAAAGCACAAAATGAGAAATATTTGCATTTTAGTTCCTGCGCATAACTAAACAGTGCACCAGAATGGACTAAAAAGTTAATAGAATTGTTCATTAACTCTGAAGATTGCAAAGATGCTTTCAGCATACCATCTAACAAGTGGCAAGGATCTCTTACAGGGAAGCACATCAGATCAGCTATCGATTTTGTCAGGTCATCACACAACTTTTTCATATACATAGCTGAATCACTGCAGTTACAAACAATATCAATCCAATCTTTGTTAAACTTGAAAAGAACCTTATAGCAGCAGCATTCCAAGGGACATTGCGTTCCATGTTTTCCAAAAGTCTGGTGTCATGTTTTCACCACTATCCCATATGCTCGGTGATAGCACTTTTTTCACATATACTTGTCTCTAAACCTTGCATTGAATGTTTAAAGCCTGGAGTGTTGGCAATTCACCTACTATCAATACTGACTCACTAGAAAGTGGGGGCTGGTGTATCAGGGTTTTTACCTATTTTCTGTGGGTAAATGTGATGACATATTGGGGAAGATTCTTATGAAACCAGCCATTTTACCTATCAGTGAAAGACTCAAAATCAGCCAAAATATCAAATATGATTTTGATATGTCCAGATCCTCTACAGTTTATAAAATAATTGAACAAGACCTAAAACATGCTTCTTAACCTGGCATCTTTAGACCAAAGACCACAAAACCAAAAGGAAGAAAAAACAATATTTTAGTGACATCCCTAAACAACAAAACTCAAGCAAAATAATGTTAGCCCAGTCTTTCTTGCTGCTAGCTTGTATACCAAAATTATATTGTGTATGCCCCTTCAGGAAGAAAAAAAATGAGTCTTTCACTGTTCTTTTCCTTTCTTTGAATGGCATTTATTTTGTGGTTGTGCAGGTGTTTTTTCAGTGTTTATATGTTTAAACTGGTGAGGGCTATTTCCCTTTCGGTGGGGTTTTATCAGTTATTATAGGTTTAAACCTAAAACCGGACAGCCTAGATATAATCCATTTGCAGGACCGCAAAAGGAAAAGTGGGTGGTGCAAAGTTACCAGGGGGTGTAGGGGCACCTTTTATAGGATTATGCATCATGCAGTACTTCACTTGGGTGGCAATTCCGATCCTGTAAAAAAAAATTGCGTATGACTCGTTTCCGTATTTTTTCACGTACGAATCGTACAAGTACCGTACAAACGGCCAAGTACGATTCGGACGTATAAAATACCTACGAATAGCGTCGGGAAATGTCGACGAGAGGGAGTCGGAATTTTTTACGTCCGAATGGCCTCGTGAAAAGTTTACGAGAGGGAGCCGGACATTTTTACGTGCAAATCGTAAAACAAAAGTCCGAGCGCGCAAGTACGATTCGTACCGCCCGTCCGAATACACAACCGCATGTAAAAGGCCCCATACGGAGCCAACGCAGTATCACACATGTACATGGGTAAACTTGTGCCCGTGTATGACCCGTACAGCCCCCCCCAAATATGTCAGCACCGTACACCCCCCTGTCCGCACTGTACCCCAGGCCCGCACCTGTACGTGCCGTACCCCACCCAGTATGCGCCGTACCCCCGCATGTATGCGCCGTACCCCTCCCATGTACGCGGGTACTCCAGGCCCACACCTGTATGCGCCGTACCCCCGCATGTACGTGCCATACCCCCCATGTACACGGGTATCCCAGGCCCGCACCTGTACGTGCCGTACACCCCCAGTACGCGCCGTACCCCCGCATGTACGCGCCATACACCCCATGTATGCAGGTACTCCAGGCCCGCACCTGTACGTGCCGTACCCCCGCATGTACGCGCCGTACCCCCCATGTATGCGGGTACTCCAGGCCCACACCTGTACGAGCCATACCCCCGCATGTATGCGCTGTACCCCCCCATGTACGTGGGTACCCCAGGCCCGCACCTGTACGCGCCATACCCCCAACGCCCCAGGCCCGCACCTGTATGTGCCGTACCCCCACCGCATGTACGCGCAGCACCCCAACCCCATACCCCAGCACCCTCACCCAGCATCGCGTATGTACGGACCGTACCTACGCGAAAAATTATCGGACAGAACCAGGACACTGTAAAACAGCACAAGGAGGGTTAATTCGACTCACACAACACCACAAAACACGTCTACATGACAAAATACATCTCAAAGACTGACCTGGCACATTCAAACAGGCAAACAGAGGCCCAAACTCACAACCACCTCTTATAACACACCCACCAAAATTCAAACACAGCCACACCAAAAAATGGACCAATAAAAAGGGCCCACACACAACCCATGAGCCTTTGCAACAGACCCACTGCTGCCAGACCACACACACAAACAACTGTACCTGACTGAGCCCTTAACTACACCTTAACTCACACACCTTCACACAACCTCCTTCACAAACACCCCCACTCACATTCACACACACCGTCACATTCACACCCACACACCCACAACCATCCACACCCACACCCCCCACCATGCCCACAGACAAGAATCCAAAGTTCACAACGGCGGAGCTGGAGCTCCTTGTCAACGAAGTCATCAGAGTCGAGCCAAAGCTGTTTGGAACATTGGTCAGACAGACCAGCATATCCCAAAAAACCAGCCTGTGGCAGAGGATCGTCGATAAGGTGAATGCTGTTGCGCCCATCCAGGTGGTACGATCTGCGCAAGGCAGTCAAGAGGAAGATGAATGAGGAATACGCCCAGAGTAACATCAATGGAGGCGGGCTGCCCCGCAGACCCGTACACTACCATCCCTGGGAGGAGAAGGTGATGGCCACGCTTCCGCCAGTGGGAGTACACGGAGTCCAAGGAGTCGCAGAGCCTGGTGAGTACACAAACAACTCACGTAACATGGGGGGATTACCATCCACACCACAAATACACTAAATGCACGCAACTTCCCCGAAGCCCTCACCACACACAACCACTCAAAAACCATGCTCATGCCACCAATGTCTCCATGCACCATTCACAAATCAAGCCAATGCCATGTCCCAGGCTACACCAACCACAAACCCAAGACTGGAGGTCCGGGAGGCTGGGAGGGTGGGCCTCATACAACACATTGTGAAAATGAGAAGCAGACACCAATGCCCTCAGCCCATATGGCATAGGTACATACCCATGCACGATGCACAGGGACTGGCAAAGTACTGACAAGGTAGCTGACACTTGGCCCTGCTGTACAAACACCAACTCCACAAGCACAGGTAACTAGCACAGGAACTCACACTCACTGTCATGCCAACATTCACCATGAGGGGACAGACACATCACCTGGTAAACCCAATGACAAATCACACTACACCCAACAGCATGCCCGGTCACACACACCCCCCTTACACAAGCACACACCCCCGGGGCAGGCAACGGATTTACACACTCTCACAATGGACATGTGACACAAGACCAATCCATAGCCAAATAAGCATCCTAGCCTAATTTCTACAGGTCAAACATTCAGGAGAACATCTCAATCTGTCCCCCGCAACATACCCATCCCCAAGTGGACATTGAGAGGAATGCTAGGCACATCCAACTACCTGGAGGAACTGTGACAACATGAATATGTATGAAACATGGATGTCGCATGAAACAGCATTAACATTGTCTCTCTCTCACACACAGGGCAACGTCATGGATCTCCCCCAATACTGGGGGGGAACAATCACAGTCCCCGGCTCGGCGTCAAGATGACCCCACCGGCAGCGACGACTCTCACCACTCCGTGGATGACCCCGACCAACCTGGCCCCTCTGGTGCCCAAGCCCCTGCAGCACCTGCATGAGGTACATCTGTGCCAACCACCACCCCAATTCCTGCCACATCCCAGGAGACACCCAGGAGCCCTGCTCGCACTGAACAACAGAGCCAGTCTGACCAGGAGGGACAAGGTTCTCCGGGCACCCAGGAGGAGGCAGGCAACCCTGCAAATGCCATCCCTCAGAGGTCCCATAGACCCGATGTGCCCACAACGGCAGGCCACGCTCAAGTGGGAAGGGGTGGTGGGAGTGGAGGCAGGCGGAGGGGCGATCCTGACCAGCCAGCTGAGGGAACCAGTATGTCCCACATACGCCACATCCTGGACACATACCGGCGTGGCACCAGGGGCATCAGCCAGGTAGTGTCAAGACTCACAGAGATGCAGGGGACCCTCAACGAGATCAAGAACATGCAGGCCGAGCAACATGCCTGTCAACAACAACACCAAGGACGGATGGAGGCAAGACAGGCTGAGCTCCTGGCGGTTCAACCCTCCCTGTGACAGCAGGCGCAGACCAGCACCAGCCACAGGGAGGGAGGAGGAGGAGGATTCATCCGACTGAGCATCCCAAACATCGTCAAGGCCTGCATCTGAGGGTCCCCGGAGGAAGGTGGGTCGTCCACGGAAAAGACCGTGAGAGTCAGCAGACCATCAACATCTCCCAGGTCACCTGGCCTGGCACCTGGCCCTCTGGCACAACAGCAGCACCTCATCCAATGACATTCTTTGCCACATGGACTTGCTGGTCACAGTCTGACCAATGATGACCAACACTGTGCTCTGGACTCTGATGACTTCCAATGCCAGGGATACCATCTCCCCCTGTGAACTTTGGATTCTATTACCCCGGTCGAGCACCTAATTTCACCTACCAAAACACGTACCCCACCGCAAATAAAAATATTATTTGGTTCATGAGACGTTGCTGTCATGTATCTTAATTCCACAACTTATGTGTGTGTAAATGTCAAACTATGCCTGAGTGTTGAACTAACTCCAGACAGCCATACCCTGGGATATGATTCTGGTACAGGACACACATGGGTCACAAGGTATCATTCAAAGCAGGCATGGAGCTGAACCCTCACCTGTGATGGCCACAAGCTGCTGAGGGGGGGCTTGCAATACTGTGCGGACAGACCTATTTGGAAGATTATCATTAAGGCGTAGAGGTCATGGCTCATGTGGAGGTTCCTGGGGATGGAGTCCCAGGTATGTTTGGGCAGGTGGGAGAACTATGTCTTGCATGCTGGAGTACGGTGGATGTGAAGAATGGTGGCCAGGGCAAGGTCGGATGCACGGAGATGGCCCAACGGGGTCTCGTATGACAAGACGTACAAGGTTGGTTTTGTGTCGGGGTTGTGGACTGCCTCCTGAGTGTGGGTGGGGAGTGTTGAGGTCATCCTGCAGCAGACAGTGATCCATTGCAGCTATCTATGGTGGACGGTGATGTGGCTGGGGCGCAGGATGTTGAAGCTGAGGTGTGCAGATGCACCCTGGATGTGGACAAGTTTTCCGGGAGTTTGATTGTACGTGCTCCGTAGAGGGCAGGGCAGTATTTGACACGGATATTGTCGTGGACATGGGGGATGGATCTATCTGTGGATCATGTGCATAATACAGAGGGCGTTGCAGCATGAGGTACAGATGCTGTGGACTGACATGGCAAATGTGTGCGAGCAATACATCATGCACACCATCTTGTGTGTGTGGCCACTGGGTGCTTGTGCAGGGCTCTTGCCGGTGGGACACAAGCACTTGACCCAGCTGTAAGGGGACAATCCTCAGATGATCACCTCAGTCCTGTACAAGTCCAGCCTCAGGTGGCTCATGTACAGCCATTCATCAATGGATCTCATGCATTCAGGAATAATGGAACTGGCAATGTCTGCGTCTTTGGTGAGGGTGAGGAGCACCTGGCTGTCAATGGCATTTGAGCTGATGAGGTGCTGTGTGCATGTGATGGTGGAGAGGGGGGTCCTGAACACATTGTAGATTGACACGCTGAGAGATGATACCTGTGCCATGTGCCAGACGACGACACCATACTACATGCAGAAGCCTTGAGTCCCACTCCCATGGCCTTGCTGGGGTACAGAGCCGGTGGGGAGTAGGAGGGACATGACCTGGTTGGTGTGACAGGGCCTGGAAGGCGTGGCAGCGCTGTGTAGGCAGTTGGAGTTGCACACTCAGCATGCAAACCTGTCGTGTGTGCGCTTAGGGTATGTCTGACAGCAGGCGGTAGATTTGTGGATGGACATTGCTTGGAGTGTGGCTGCTACATCAGACTGTAGTGTGATGTGGGTTATGCAAGGACATGAGGGTCGTGCAATGTGCACGTTGCATGTGCTGATGGTCCAGCCTTTGCCACCGCGTGGCGCCAACTGTGGCATCGACAAGCTGAGAACAGCCAAATGAATGGGTGGAGGGAGGAAGTGAGGAGCATCTTTGAGGCATGTGTGTTGCCAAATGCTGGTACTCTGTGGGCCCTTGCTGCAGGGTCCACAGCAGCAGGCGGAATGTCCTTGAAAATATTCCACAATTTGCACACAAAGACTAGGATGTCAGAAGGATAACTGCAACAGGCGCGTGTAAAGGAAGGAGTGTCCGGTTTTACATGGCACACCCAGAGACAATGCATGCACAAACACCAAAGATGAATGACACCGGATCAGGGAACTGAAGGCCGAGCTGCGCACAGGAGACACACCCTCAGCAGGTGTTGATGGCCCATTCTGTGGACCAACATGCCAACATACATACACAACCATGGACTTCATGCACAATAGGGATCATTATCCATGAGGAACTGCATGCATGTTGTTAAACTACACATGGACTCCTATGCACAAACTTTCACAACTATGCCAGAGATGCTGCATGCAAAGTGGCAAGAGACCAGCATTGACAGAGATGAGGCACCATGGAGTGTGAGGAACACCTTTATTACTCAGGCTCACACTAAGGGAAATGCATCCTTTTGAACAGACTCACAGGTCATTCCTCTGACCATGTGGGACCTACACTGGACACCCCCTGCAACACACAGATGTGTAAAATCCTACTGGGCTGGCACACAAGTGAAGTGGGTGAGCCAAACACCCCTTGCTCCACACTGAGAGTCTGCAATTCACCATTGAGCCTCTTAAGGGGATGTCCCACACTATGTCCACCATCAGCATCCCGTATGTTCCTGAGGGACGTTTTACACACATTGATGCCTTCATCACATTCCACAAAACATTACAGATGACTGTCAGGAAGGGTGAATATCAAGTCATGGGAGCCATGCCACATGTCATGTGCCCCATGGTGAGTCGACAGGTATGCATGGTAACACAACATGCACAGGAGCAGTCCCAACATAAACCAAACACGTACCACCGACAAAATGCCTTGCTGGACTCCTGTTATAACCTGTTGTGTTGTGTGCATCTTCCTTATTACTATTCTGTCCCTTGCTGCTCAGCCATGTGTGATGTCACTTAGAATGTTGGGTGTGAGGGACTCGTGGAGTTGGCAGTTGGAAGAGATGGGCTGAGCAGCAGGGAGGCTGCCTGTGATTTGTATCATAGGGAAGTTTTTTTTTCCCGTATTTCGGAGTCTTTTGGGAGGTGTTTTTCCCCTATAGGGTGACGTAGTTCCCCTATTTCTGAGTTTAAGGGAGGTGTTTTTCCCCTATAGGGTGACATTGTTCCCCTATTTCTGTGATTTGTATCATAGGGAGGTTTTTTTTTTCTCCCTATTTCGGAGTCTTTTGGGAGGTGTTTTTCCCCTATAGGGTGACGTAGCTCCCCTATTTCTGAGTTTAAGGGAGGTGTTTTTCCCCTATAGGGTGCCGTTGTTCCCCTATTTCTGTGTTTTGTTTCATAGGGAGGTTTATTTTCCCTATTTCCGAGTTTTTGGGAGGTGTTTTCCCCTTTTACGGTGTTCCGAGTTTCTTAGGGTGGTGAGTTCCCCTTTTTGCAATTACAATGTTCTGTGTGTCTAAGGGAGGTGTATTCCCCTATAGGGAGGTGTAATTCCCCTATTACGCTGTTTTGGATTCTAAGGGAGGTGTTTTCCCCTATGGGGTGATGTGTTTACCCCATTGCTGTTCATTTGTTGGTGGTGTTTTCCCATCTAATTAGTTCCCTAGGGAGGGGGATGGGGTTCATTATTGATTTTCTTGCAAGTATTTTCTGATTTGTTGTATGTTTACTTGCATAATGAATTTTCTGTTTATGTATGCAATGGTATTTTGGTTATATCTTGATTTTATGCATTTGTATCTTTATGCTTTGTTTTCGTAAGGAAGGGAGATGTGTTATAACCTGTTGTGTTGTGTGCATCTTCCTGATTACTATTCTGTCCCTTGCTGCTCAGCCATGTGTGATGTCACTTAGAATGTTGGGTGTGAGGGACTGGTGGAGTTGGCAGTTGGATGAGATGGGCTGAGCAGCAGGGAGGCTGCTCCTGGTGGGGTTTTACCTGGGGCTCTACAAGAGATCTAATGGGCTCTTATATATGGACTTGACAGAGGCTTTACTTGAGATCTTACCATCATATTTGATCCTGTAACCTGCCTAATAAATATACAACCTGTTCTACGTTACCTGGCTACTTGATTGATGCTTCATTATTACAACTCCTTACCCAAAATGACTTTTCACCATGTCCGTGCATGGAACGCTGATTCAGCACACGTTGCAATACTCATGAGGAATAGCTGGAGGCCAACGATGACACGAGCAGACAACAGGCGCAAGACACTGTGGATGACAGACACACCACAAGTCAGCAAAGAGCTAGTTATCGGCAGACATGGACATATACTCTACAGGAATGATGTTGTCACCATGCTAATTTAACAAATTAGTGTCCCAGCTAAAATGTGTGGAATTACATCATCACTTCAATGACACATCAGAACATACCTCCAAGTCACTTAGCACGCAGTCAGCTGGACACACACATTGCAACACATGCCACACAAGGCTCAAAGCGTGCACACTCAGACACAGGGACTCACCATTATGAGAAAAAGTTGCGGATGAGCTGACTCCGGATGTCCTCCTCCTCCTCCTCACTTTCCACATGCCCAAGCCCTTCATCCTCCATGGGTGGATGTTCCTGCTCATCGGGATCCAGGATGAGTGGCACTGCCTTCTCCACTGCCATGTTGTGCAGCATGCAGCACACAAGGAAGATTTTGCAGACCTTCACCGGGGCATATGGGAGGGACCCACCGGTCTTGTGGAGCCACCGGAATCGGCTCTTCAGGAGGCAAAACGTCCTCTCAATCACGCGCCTGGTCTGCCCATGGGCGTCGTTGTAACGGTGTTCTGCGGCTGTTCTGGGATTGCGGAGAGGCGTCAACAGCCATGGCATGTTGGGATAGCCAGAATCCCCTACAAGGAAACATCATGTGAAGAAGTGGGTCAGGAGATGCCGTAAGATACAAAGATACCGCTAAACAGAGGAGAAACAGAGTATACCCACCAACAAGACATGCTCGTTCGTCGTGCAGCCGCAGCATAATTTCTGGCACCCTGCTACGCCTCATGATGTAGGCATCGTGTGCTGACCCTGGAAAACAGGCACAGACATGGGAAATCCACATGTTAGGTAGACACACCACAAGGGCATTAATAGAGTGATAATGTTTGCGGTTCCTAAAGGCTACCTCCTGTGCCTGTGGTGGTACCAAAGCCACATGTGTCCCATCAATAGCCCCAATTACATGAGGCATTCCTCCCAGGGCATAGAACTCACCCTTGACACCTGTCAACTAGTCACGAGTGGGAAAATGGATGAATTCATCCAGGTGCTCCAACATGGCTTCTAAAACATCATGCAGGACATGGCTGAACACTGTCTGGGACATGCCACCGACATCAGCTATGGTGAATTGAAAGGTAACGGTGGCAAAAAAATGTAGGGCTGCCATCACCTTCATCTTGGGGGTCAGAGCAGTAGGACACCTGTGTCGCGGTTGGAGGTGGGGTTCCAGCCGGGTGGTCAAGCGCTCAATCAACTCTTGCGCGAAGCGGTATCTTCGGATGCAGTCATGTTCACGCATGGCACCCAGGTCTGGCATTGGTTGGGGGAGAGGCGGTGCCCTGCAGAGATTTGGAAGGAATAACGAAGAGTGAGTACATCACAACACCAATGGCAATGAAATGAACACATGTTCAACAGCTAATACACATCTGCTAAATACACAGTCTGGTCTGTGCAATACATCCAGCACACGTATGCCAGCAAGGTGATACTCCTACGAAGAGCCAGCTACAATAGTTTATTTGCAAGGTCGACGTGACATGCCATGAAACGAGCTGTGTGCCAGTGTTAGTGAACAGCCAGACACATTACAGGAGTGGCAGACATCCACATATCTGCATTTGAAGGATGTAGTCTCATACAGACAGCTGGCGGGAAGCTAGACGCACAGGTCACATGTCATTTAATAAGGGCAGATCACACACCTTTCCATGAAGGGGTACATGTCAAATGCTGATAACCCAGACATTCAGACAAGGCAGATATGTCCTCAGGTCGCAATACCATGTTCGATGCATGCAGACACATGTCACGTGGGATTCCACATGTGGCATGGTGTGCGTAATTGTGTGCCATGCACATATGCACACAGACACATGTTGGATGCTGCAACAGCAGATGGAGTTGACGGAACACCAACTGCAAGCTCATGGGAACACATGACATAGTCACATCGTGGCACGCTGGTAGTCACATATCAGGTGTAATTATCCATGTACCTGGCATCAGGGGACAGTTACGGGTGTTGGTGACTGTGCCATCCCAGTGATGCAGTGCTTCACACGTTTGTACTACATGCACACATGTGCAAAGTGTGAAGGGGAAGTGTGCCACGTAGTGCCCCATCACACATGACATGTGTAAACAGCTCATCACACATCTTTTGTGCCACAACATGAGGAGACATGTGCCACATCACTGCCTGACACACCTAGGCCCTGCACATGAAGGACTGCACTGACAATGACTTGATGTACAGCCTTGTGCGAGTCTGACACCTCCATTCCTTTCGTGTGCGCCTCCTATCACCAGTGTAATCTGTGAAACGCAGTACACACGCACTGAGGCCGTGTGTACGGCCCGTACACGCGTGAGTACGGTCCGTACACGCGTACCCCTACATCACCACTGCAATGGTGGTACGGTCCGTACCCACGCTCTGAGGTGCGTGGGTACGTCCCGTACCACCATTGCAGTGGGGATGTAGGGGTACGCGTGTACGGACTGTACCCATGCTCTGGGCGGCGTTGGTATGGTCCATACCACCATTGTAGTGGTGATGTAGGGGTACGCGTGTACGGACCATACCCACGCTCTGGGGGGTGTGGGTACGGTCCGTACACGCGTACCCCTACATCACCACTGCAATGGTGGTACGGACCGTACCCACACTCTGGGGGGCGTGGGTACGTCCCGTACCACCATTGTGGTGGTGACGGGTACGCGTCCACTTCCCTTGTGGCGGGACGTGGGATTGGTGGACACGCCCCCCGAAGTGACCAGACCATGGAGGTAATTAATGTGCAGGATATATATGTTTTTTGTGGGGTGTGGGTTATGTTTCCTGCCCCTTGCCCCCACACCCCCCTTTGCCCCTGGGGGTTGTTCTGACCTTCTGCGGCATCTGCATCAGTTTCTGGACACAAGGTCGTAGGCTATGAGGGTCGGGATGACACGTAGGATGGGGTCCATGGCTGTCCGTCGTGTACAGGTGCTCCTTCCTCGCGTCCTCCTCAATTTCCCGGCAGTTTTTGGCTCCCGTAAAAAATGCTACGTGCGGAGTGACGTAGGCACGAATCGTACTTGCTGGTTCGTAAAACGCTGCCTGACTCCGTCCGGACGTCACGTACGTGGTGTCCCGGATCGGAATTGTGGGTATATTTTAGCCGGTCGGTGTTACGAATCGTACGGAGATGGTATTTCGATACGAATCGTACTTGCGGGTTTGTAAGGTGGTTTTCCCGGGTACGAGTCGGACGCTCCATACGACGGTTCGTACCCGGGTTTTACAGGATCAGAATCGGCACCTAAGTGTGCAGCTGTCTCAGAGATATTATCATTCTGTCATACAGGGTCTAACAATTTACAAACGCCTTTGGCGCTAATATGAGCTGGACCATGAGCCATAGTATCCACAGGAAGAACATATGCATCTGGTAACATCCATCTCCGTTTCCCTGATTTATCAATCCAACATCCTTCATCATTCAACTGTGCTGTACTTTCTTGCCATACTGCTAATTCTTTTATCGTAGCTTCACTTTGTATCTCCTCTACACTTTCAAGGGTATCTTCAAACATGACACCCTCGGGAACCCACCTAGCTGGACCTGCTACAAACATTCTTTTCATCTTTGTCTGGGCCGTTTCCTTAGCTGTCTGATCAGCAAAAGCATTTCCCCTACTTACATCATCGGTAACCTTTCTGTGAGCACTATACTTCACTATTTCCAATTTCCTAGGGAGTGTCAAAGCAGACAAAAGCCTCAATATGAGGTGTCCATGTTGAATTTTCATCCCATTGGAAGTAAGGAACCCTTTCTCAGCCCAGAGTTGCCCAAAATTATGCGTGATACCAAGAGCATACTGGCTGTCAGTATAGATATTAACAACTAGTCACTCACTCAATTTACAAGCTGGAATAAGGGCAGCAAGCTCAGCAGCTTGAGCTGACTGATAAGGGACCCGTGATGTCGTTTCTTCTGTATGCAGTGAGGTGATAGCATAAGCTGCAGTGGTAGTGCCATCTGGTAATTTAAAACAGGAGCCATCAACAAATTGTTCTACTTGTGGGTCAGATAAGGGAACGTCTATCAGGTCTACCCATCCTTTCTTCTCTTCTTCCATCCGGAAGATGCAATGATGTTTAGCAACTTCCTCATTATCAGAAGAGATTCAGAGTAGCACATCTTTCAATCATGATGTGTTTAGCACACAATGTCAATTCATAGCCAGTAAGACTTGCACTGGTGAGGTTCTGTGTCTTTGTATTATTCAAGAGTGTGTCCACAGCATGGGGTACTATGACTGCGAGGTCAGTATCAAGCACAAGTCGAGCCATTTGTCTGATTGAAGTGGCCACAGCCGTGACCGCCCTTAGACAACTTGGGTGGGCTCTCGCAACCGGATCAAACACTGCCAAGAAATAAGCACACGGCCGTTGCTTATCCCCAAATTTTTGTGTTAGAACAGAAAGTGCTCAACCAGCCATCTCATGGACATATAACACAAATGGCTTACCATAGTTAGGTGTACCGTACCAAGCACAGGAGCAGAGCAAAGGGCAGTTTTCAAGTGCTCAAAAGGCGTCCAAGGCAAAGGCTTGTGCACTTCTTTCATTGTTAATGCAAGCAAAGGCTTGATTAGCAGAGAATAGTTAGGTTTCCATTGGCTGCAATAGGAAGTGATACCGAAAAAAGCAAGCTCATTTTTCTGAGTTTGTGGAATGGGAATTTTAAGAATTGTACCAATACACTCAGGGGTCAACCTCCTACCCTCCTAACTGAATACTGAAATATTTGTAGAGCGCACGAATGCCGAGGCGTCTTGGCGCTATAGAGACATTGAGAGCGGTGGAAGCAGATCTCAGTAGGAGGAGAAAAGCCAGGTCTTTAATGCCTTTCTGAAACATTGTTTGGATTTTTGTGAGCGCAGGTGAGAGGGCAGAGAGTTCCATAATCTAGAGGCCTGGTACGAAAAGGACCTGCCACCCCACCGCGCTCTT
Organism: Triturus cristatus; assembly: GCF_964204655.1. Taxonomy (NCBI): domain Eukaryota; kingdom Metazoa; phylum Chordata; class Amphibia; order Caudata; family Salamandridae; genus Triturus; species Triturus cristatus. The sequence continues at coordinate 1,943,078,713 of NC_140589.1, forward strand.
CTAATTCTTGGGTGGCATATCAGATCAAGATTGGCTGACCTTAATGTACGCGATGGTACATAGCGAGGAAGAAGTTTGGACAGGTCATCTGATCCTGTGCCATACAGTGATTTATGAACCAGGCAGAGAGCCTTAAATTGTATTCTGGCTCTGACTGGGAGCCAGTGAAGTTCCTTGATGGCTTTTGACGTTGGATGACGGTAGGGTAGGTTGAGCAGAACCCTAGCTGCGGCATTTTGAATTGCCTGGAGTTTGTTAATTTGTTTTTCCCCTGTGCCCAAGTAGAGTGCATTGCAGTAATCCACTCGGGACATTATCAGTGCGCCCATTACAGTCTTTTTTAAAGTAGTAGGAATGTAGGGTAAAATTTTTCTAAGAATCTTGATGGTATAAAAGCAAGTTGAGGTGATCTGGTTGATCTGCGCTGTACAGGAGAGATCTTTATCAACCAGGAAACCGAGATTTCTGACCTTGTCAACCAGATTAGGGCAGGCACCTGCCTCCTGAGGCCACCATAGGCTGCTCCAGACAGGTGGTTTCTGACAAAATTCTATTATCTCGGTTTTATCCGCGTTTAGTTTTAGGAAGTTACAGCTCATCCAATTTTTCACATCAAGAAGGCAGTTTTTGAATCGTTCTGCCGTGGCTTCGATGGTCTGGGATACTGACACTACAATTTGAGTGTCGTCGGCATAGGACACTAATTGTAGGCCATGAGATTGAATTAGGGCAGCTAAAGGAGTGACATATAGGTTAAAAAGGGTGGGCGATAATGCCGAGCCCTGAGGGACCCCGCCAGGAAGGGAAAATTCATCAGATTGTAGACCTTCCCAAAATACCTGTTGGATTCGAGAGTCCAAGAAGGAAGTTAACAGAGCAAAAGCCGTTCCAGTAAATCCTAGAGTTTTTAATCTGTTTAATAGGATTGAATGGTTGACGGTATCGAACGCCGCTGTAAGATCTAGTAGGATCAGGGCTGTTCTGCTGCCCTCATCCATTTTCATTCGAATGTTTTCAGTGGCCATGATTAGGGTGGTCTCTGTTGAGTGAAAGGGACGAAATCCATGTTGAGAGGGATCCAGGAGCTTGTTTTGGTCAACATATTTCATCATTTCTTGATTCATAGCTTTTTCAAGAATTTTAGCTGGCAGGGGCAGGCAGGATATTGGCCGGTAGTTCTTAAGTACCGTTGGATCTAATGAGTCCTTCTTGAGGATCGGATGAATACATGCTTTTTTCCAGCATTTGGGGAAATCACCAGACGAAATGATGTTATTTAGTAGAGGGGTCAAAACAGCTGCCACCGTCTGTGGAATCAGGTGTAGAATGCGTGGCGGGCATGGATCTAATGGGGACCCTGACTTCATCTGTACAATTAGATCTGCCACCCGAGTCTCCTCTAGCAGCGGAAAACAAGGATAGTTAGGCCCTGTCAGGTGGACAGTGTCTTTGTAGTCATTGGGTATAATAAGTGCAGTTGAGCTCAGCTCATCGTACACATTCTGCACCTTTTGCTGAAAGAAGGTTGCAATATTGGTAACGAGGTTCTGATCAGGATTAAAAACAGTATCACGGGGGCTCTTGGTCAAATGCGTGACCGTTTTAAATAGCTCTCTGGTAGTATTAGAGGCTGCCTGAATTTTATTTGTGAAATATACTGACTTGGCCTGAATTATTGCTGACTTGTACTCTTGTAGGGCTTTTGAGTATACGGATTTGTTTAGGGTACTATAATCCAAACGCCACAGCCGCTCAAGTCGTCGACATTTCATTTTTATGTGCTTCACCTCTGCGGAATACCACAGTGCAGTTGCAGATCGCCTTCGTGCTTTTTTTATTTCAGCAGGCGCCAGCTGATTAACTGCCTGACTGATCCAATTTTGAAATTCAATTGCTCCCTTATTAGTGTTACCAGAACCAAGGGGAGGGGGATTATTCGAGTGTGTGTCAGCTAGGCTGATGGGTTCAAGTTTATTCCATGGATGGGTTTTTTCAGGAAGTGAAAAGCCTCTTCGATGATTAGGCAGGTTATTTTGAGGTAAGTTAAAAAAGATGGCACTGTGGTCCGACCAGGGGACTGCTAAAATCGAGGTGACATTAATATGGCTATTGTTGGTAAAAATGCCATCAAGAGTGTGGCCCGCCGTGTGGGTAGGGCCAGATATTAACTGATTCATGCCAAAACTGTGAAAGTTGTCTATTAAGGTGGCTGATTCGGAGTCATTATTTGCTTCTAAGTGAAAGTTAAAATCACCCAAGATAGTGTAAGAAGCAGAATCCGATGTGGATTCGAGAAAAGTGAGCAATGCCGTGGTGAATGGTGCTCTCAATCCGGGGGGGCGATACACAAGAAGGCCTGTGAGTATTAGGCAGTTGTTGCTTTTGATTTTGAAGCTCATGGCTTCTGCTTCTAGACCCGGTTCTGATAGTGAGAGTACTTTTAAATGGGATTTATAAATAATCCCAATGCCACCTCCCACTGCTCCTGACCTCTTTAAAAACTCTACCAGGTATCCTTCCGGAACTGCATCATTCCAGTCTGGTCCTGAGGTTTCAGATGCCCATGTTTCTGTTAGAAACATCAGATCTATAGTGTGATCTGTGATGAGAGTAGAAATTTCATGTTTATGTTTAGGCATGGATCTGGTGTTCAGCAAAATGCACTTTAAAGAACTTTTCTGGCTCATCGGGCGACTGATTCCACAGTAGCCATTAATTTTGGGCCGTGGGCAGGTGTGGGTATCGAAACAATCAGGTGGGGTACTAAGATTGCGAGGTTGAGGCGGGGGGTTGTTAAACCTTAGTCGTTCACAGGAGTCACAGCTAAATGAAGAAGGGAGGTTGGCTACATTTATCGTTTGCATCCGAGTGCAGCGGAACTGATTCAGTTCTAACAGTTGGGTATTGGAGTATTGGAGAAGCTGGGTAGAATTAAGAAGGCCAGGGTCTCTGGCGCTAGGTGCGGATCTGGCGCGGACGGGCGCAGACGGGCTTGCCTTGGGTGCGCCTTCGGCGCGCCTTCGGCGCGCCCGCTGCGCACGTCTGCTGCGCTCCCTATAGAGGGGGGCCATTTTATGCTGTAGTGCGAGGGAGGGGCCGAAGACTGGACCGCTGTTGAGATTCACCCCCAAGATGGCGGAAGCAGAGGCGAGTCACACCCCCAACAGCGTCTACTCAGCTGCTAAGGGGCAAGAAGCCTAAGCAGGTAAGCACCAAGTGGCGGTATAAAGAAGCGGTAACTCCCAATGGTTTAGGATTAAAAAACAGTCTATGTGCCCAAGAGTATATACAGTGAATTTAAAAAGCAACGCTTACAATCCTTACAAACAGCATACAGTCCCGGCTTTCCGCCTCAGGACGCACTTCGCGCAGCGCTCTTAGTCAGCGGAGTGGGAGGGAAGTGAGGATTTATGCTGTAGTGCGAGGGAGGGGCCGAAGACTGGACCGCTGTTAAGATTCACCCCCAAGATGGCGGAAGCAGAGGCGAGTCACACCCTCAACAGCGTCTACTCAGCTGCTAAGGGGCAAGAAGCCTAAGCAGGTAAGCACCAAGTGGCGGTATAAAGAAGCGGTAACTCCCAATGGTTTAGGATTAAAAAACAGTCTATGTGCCCAAGAGTATATACAGTGAATTTAAAAAGCAACGCGTACAATCCTTACAAACAGCATACAGTCCCGGCTTTCCGCCTCAGGACGCACTTCGCGCAGCGCTCTTATTCAGCGGAGTGGGAGGGAAGAGAGGATTTATGCTGTAGTGCGAGGGAGGGGCCGAAGACTGGACCGCTGTTAAGATTCACCCCCAAGATGGCGGAAGCAGAGGCGAGTCACACCCCCAACAGCGTCTACTCAGCTGCTAAGGGGCAAGAAGCCTAAGCAGGTAAGCACCAAGTGGCGGTATAAAGAAGCGGTAACTCCCAATGGTTTAGGATTAAAAAACAGTCTATGTGCCCAAGAGTATATACAGTGAATTTAAAAAGCAACGCTTACAATCCTTACAAACAGCATACAGTCCCGGCATTCCGCCTCAGGACGCACTTCGCTCAGCGCTCTTAGTCCTTCGACAGTAGTTGACTTCCTGTCGACAATACTGACATTTAGAAAGAGAAACTTTATGTCCATGATGTGCCAAACGTAACAATAATTTAACAGTGCTATCTTTGCCACCTTGTTCCTTATCAGAAGCTATAAGGAGATCGTCAACATACTGTACCAATACATTACCTGAGGGAAGCAACAAGAAATCCAACTGACCTTTCAATGCTTGGCTGCAAATACTCAGACTCTTTGTATAGCCCTGTGGAGCTCGACAGAACCTAAAGCTCCTATAAGACATTGTGAACCCAAACAGATATCTACCATCTGGATGAATAGGAATACTAAAAAATGCATTTTTCAGATCAATAACAGAAAAGAATTTAGCAGTAGAATGAATCATTCTCAGAAGTGTGGTAATATCAGCGACTACTGGAAACTGGGGTACCACGATTTTTATAACTTTGCGCAAATCAATCACAAAATGGTAAACATCTTCATGATCATCAGAGGTATTGTAAGGCATCCTTTTAAGAATCAGAAGAATGGGAGTATTACAAATAGAGGCAGACATCTCTTCGACTACTCCTTTGTGTATCAAACCCTGAATAATCTGTAGAAGGGCCCGTTCTCCCGCCTGGGATATTTTATACTGAGGAATACGGGGCAAAATAGCATTATTTTTAACCTGGATCGAAACCGGTGTATATATGCAACAGTCCCACATCTGTATCACCCGTCGCCCATAGAGTGGATGCTTCATCAGAAAATTCAGTGGGAAGAGGGAGAGACTGGCACTGTTTAGTACCTACACTTGGACCCATCGTCATGTAAACACTGGCCTGGGTCAATAAAAAGTAGCATACAAATTTTTCAAAAAATCCAAACCCATCAAATTTGCACCACTATTGGACTTCAACAAAAATGTGGAATCCACAGTAAATGGACCAACAGTCAATGCAAGGGGGCATGAAATGGGGCTTACAACCAGTACACCTGAAAAACCTATTGAAACATTAATATGGCCAGACAGAGCCGCTTCAGGGACCAAATATCGAGAAACAGAACTCTTTGTTGCACCTGTGTACACCAAAAATTCCTAAGTAGAGCCGTGCAAATCTACGGTGACATAAGGACAATGCTGATCTACACGTATCAGAACTGTTCCCTCACTCTGTCTCTGGCTTTCCTAGCTATAAGACATCCCTGTCACCTCATCTCTATCATAGTCATCATGATAATACTGTTCATCACGAGGGTCATCAAAGTAATTATTATCAGAACGACCCTGTGAGACTGCAGCAGCCTGAGCCCTATCAGTCCCTCAACCTCTTCCCCAAGGACCACACCCTCTAGGAACCACCACCTTCTCCAGAAGCACAAGACACCTCTTAGCCTTGCATACCAAACTAAGAGTCGGTCAGACAGTAGAGAATACAAACCAATAACTGTTTTTTCAAAGTACAGTCAGAGTGGAGCCCTGTGTGCCCCATCGCTAGGAGTGCTGCAGAGGGACTGACATCGGCAAGTATAAAGATACATTATGTACATTTCAGAACCAATGAAGGCACGCCCACAATGAAATTTTCCATGCAGATGCAACTTAACAGTGAAGTACAAAGACTAAAGGGCTCATTAGGATGTTAGGACCGGCCGCGGTGTTAGGACCAGCCGCCAGACATGCGGCGGTCCCGCACTGTGAATTAGGATGCGACCGCCACCATGGCGGTCGCATTCTGCAATTTAACATTGTGGCAGGTGCTGCTGACAGCAGCACCCGCCTCGATGTTAAAATCGCATGTCTGGCATTTCACTGCACCACATGGCAGGCACCACACGATGCCTGACACTTGGTGCAGCAAAATGTGCGTCCCACCTTCCCCAGACACAAGGAGGACCTGCAACAGGCCCCTGGACCCAATCCCTGCCAGCCTTTCCATGGCGATGATGCTGCCATGGGAGGCCTTTCAGTCCCCACATCCTAATATGGTGGACTGTGCCTGCTAGGCACTGCCACCATATTAGTGCCCCTGCTCTGCCCACAAGGCAATTGTTACGATTGCCACCCACGGTAAGCAGCAGACAGACTTTGCATCCACAGTGATACCCACCGCCATCCTAATATGGCAGTGGGTAAATCTCATTACGATGGTGGAATGATTGCCACCCCCGGCTCGCCATCGTAAGGAGCCCCTAAGTTTTGATTCTGAGGAGGGGCACACATTATCTACTATTCAACATCATTCTGCCAGTCCCAGCCGCTAGACAAGTGGGAGAAGGCCTCTATCTAGTATGAAAAGTATGCACTAATACGAACAGTGTATTCATTAGTGAAAATAAAACCCAACCTTAGAGAAATGAAACTCAGTGGAGACCTTTACTCAGAAAGAGCTAAAGATTAGTTTCAATCATGATTCAAAATGGCGCATGAATAGAAAATGGTACCGCAAATGCTAACTTACATAGGACAATGCATAAACAAAATCATTTCTATTCTAACAGAAGGTGCTCATTTAGAAGGTATGAAAAGTGCCTGTAGTGTAGCTTGAAATTAAAAGTTTACATTTATACTAGCCAAGATAAATTGTGGGTTGTCATTGACTCTGGTCAGTTATTGGCCATGAAAGGGTTTTTTACATCAGCAGTGAAAGAACAACAACATGTACAATTCATGTATGACCGTCTACAAGCTCTGTTTTTTAAATATAGCGTCAGTAAATAAATGTGAAGCTCATATATCCTCTAAAGATTCTGGTGCCGATTCCGATCCTGGAAAAACCGGGTACGAATTGTCGGACGGAGCGTTTTCTCCGTCCAACTCGTACCGGGGAAAAATACCTTACAAACATGCAAGTACATTTCTTACGGAAACACCATTTCCGTACGAATCGTAAAAAACACCGACCGGCAAAAAAACACATACAAATCAGATCCGGGACACCACGTACGCGACATCCGCACGGAGTCAGGCAGCGTTTTACGGATCAGCAAGTATGATTCGTACCCACAGCACTTCGCACGTCAACATTTTTACGGGACCCAAAAAGTGCCGGAAAAGCTAAGTACGCCGCGATGCATGACGAAAAGCAGGCCCGGTACGCACCGTACTCCCATCCCTACACGTCCGCACTGTACCCCAGCATCCCCCCCATGTCTGCACCATACCCCCAGCCCCCCCATGTCCGCACCGTACCCCCAGCCCCCCCATGTCCGTGCCGTACCCCCAGCCCCCGTAGGGTGGGTCCGTACCCCCACCCCCGTAGGTACGGAGCGTACCCCCAGCCCCCCCCATGTCCGCGCCATACCCCCAGCCCCCGTAGGGTGGGTCCGTACCCCCACCCCCATAGGTACGGAGCGTACCCCCACCCCCGTAGGTACGGAGCGTACCCCCACCCCATAGGTACGGAGCGTACCCACACCCCCGTAGGTACAGAGCGTACCCACACCCCCGTAGGTACGGTGCGGACCCTGGCGCTACGTGAACGTGTCGGACACTTTTTCCGACCCGAGGACGTGTCGGGGAATTTTCCCAATGCGATTCGTATGGATTTTTTACATACGAATCGTACTTGCCAGTTTGTACGGGACTTGTACGATTCGTACGTAAAAAAATCCGGATACGATTCGTACGGGGAATATTTTTAACGGATCAGAATCGGCACCTATGTGTCAATAGGTAATGTCCTTGCTGATTTAAAAGCAAAAGAACTTGCTAGCACAGGTTGTGGTTTTTACATGTTTCTCAAAATACCATCAGAAAAAAGCTTCCACTATGACTGATCCACATTGTGCAGAGCAACAGGTCATGGAAGACGAATTACAAAGCTGGATTCAAGGTGGACATGGGGACACTGATGCGGAGTTATGGGTAGGACTAAATCTAGGACTAAATGGGAGAATTGTTTTACCAATGGCTCTGCTTCCATCAATGACTCTTCCATGGCCTTCTCATGTAGGGCATGATAGCATGATCAGATTGTTTCCCCAATGTGAAGGTTGAAGTAATGCAGAAAATGCTACTGCGTCCATCACCCTCAAGCATTAGGTGCAGTAGAAAGAAGGAACGGGGTGCTTAAGAAAAATTTGGAAAAAATCTGTGCACCCACTGAACTGTCCTTGATTAATACTCTCCTGCTGGCCGATAGATGTACCTTTGACCGATTGACAAACTTAAATATACAATATATCTTGATGGGGAGACCCATGCACATACCTGGATGTGTTTATTATTCTGCTGTCCACAACAGATGACTGGTATTATAAGACGTATTACTTTGTCTCCATCGTCAGGTACTGCAGGCTGTTCCAGAACCATAGGAAATATCAGGACACACCTTGAAACTAGGTGGTAGATAATGTCACACACTAGGCATCACTGTCTTAATCCTTGGTGGAAGGGCCTCTTTCAAGTACCCATTACAACTAACCCTGGGTGGAGTTTGCGGATTTAACTCTGTGAAGCGCACAGAAAACTCTGCCAGCTCCGTGAGCTGCTGAGTTTCTTTAGGTAAATGCAGTTCACGGTGATTGTCAGTGCAGGGTGCTTGTCCACACTGTGCAATCATCGCAAATGACATCATGCACAGTGCACGCGGATGCTGGTTCTTTTCTGACGCTTGAGTAGATTTTTACTCAAGAGGCAGCTTTCTCAACGTGAGCAGGCGAATTCTCAATGCGAGTGGTCGTGAGCATACATGACCACTCACAATGAGAAATCTGACCGCCCGCATCGAGAAATCTCGCCGGGAGGTTGATTTTCCACTCTCGTGCTCGCTAACTTGATGTTGGCGATTGCGAACAAGGAAACATCTCTCCGGGAGGTGGATTTTCCTCATTTGTGCTCGCCAACTTGACATTGACGAACGCGATCAAGGAAAAAAACTCCGCTCCACAATGCGAAGCAGAGTTTTTGGGAACTCTGCGAGCTCCACATAAAGCGGAGAGGAGTTCACCGCCCAGACTTAATTACAACACATACAGCAGTCAAATGCACTGGACTATTCTCTTGGGTAACAGATCTCACTCCAAAAAGACAGTCCAACTAGAACAGTAATCAGAGCAGCTGCCAAAGAAAATGTACCCTTGGCCAGGAACTTCTCCATTTGTGATGGCTGAGATGTCAGTAAGAAATACCAGGAGGTGGCTGTGGCTACTGGCTGTAATGTGTACTTTTTTGTGAGCTAAAATAGGTAGTGTTTTGCTGATTGTTTTCAAGGATCACAAACAGATTCTGGAAGTCGATGGTAAAGAAGGAACCATCAGTGAGACATTTGTGCTTATTACTACAGCTTATGATTGCGTTCCTTGTTACTCTATGGAGATCGGATGGTCTACCCTCAAACAGACTTATCAAAGTAATTATTACATTATTGTTGCAGAAATATGCATCTGTTTTAAATATATTAGCCTGTAATGTTGGCACAAATCTGCCCCCAGTGCCAAAGATGAAATGACCTACAGTGTTGACCACTTACTTACTCGACCTATAAGCTGAGCTTCTCTGCTAGAGATATTGGATGAATCCTCTGTTTTTCACAATCTCATATCTCAAATGCTGTCAACTGTGAGGCCTGATCTTCAGCTGAAAAAAGAGAAAGGTAGTGTGTATCTTCAAAAAAAATCTGTGATGGGGAAGCAGGGATAATTTATCATTATTGGTATAAACATTATTACACCATAATGTTAAGAGATGGTGGAAATGTAATGGACAGTAATGGCACCAATATATCTAGTAAACCCTGGATGTAAAAATCCAATTTGAGTTGGTAACAGTATCTGCAGAAAGAATATAAACGTGTTTCCACCTGCAACTGAATTTGGTTGGAATACAAAAGCTACACCTACCATGATAAATTATAAAGGTGTATGCATGTGGAGTTTCAACCTATTGTTATTTACCACATGGTGGTGAGACAGTTGTTATTTATCCTCCATCATGCACAGCATGTATTTTACGTAGAAATCACCAGACAAACTTTTGCAGAAAAAAAGAAATGATCAAAAATAGGTAAAGAAAGTGGTGGATTTTTTAGTGTAGTCATTCCGTCATTGAAATATGCAAAAAATTAAATCCAAGTAAATAAATTTACTACCTTAACCAAGCAACTCGTAGAAAATACTGCATCCACAGATTAAAGATGTTGAGACAGAATACGTAGTTGGAAATGTCGACTTACACATATATCGAGTTGGAAATATCGTAATTCAGAAATATTGACTACAAGAATATCGTGGTCAAGAATATCAAAATTAGGGTAAGAAATATTGTTTTAAAAAATATAGAAGTCATTAATATTGTTTGCAAAAATAAAGTTGTTCAAAATCTCGATTTTTCAATTAGCGTTATGTATTTTAGTATATATTTTAAATATATGTAATGTATGTTTTTGGTATAAGTATTTTTTATGTTTTTAATTTATGTTAAATTTTTGGTATTTATCATTTTAATTTTAATTACATTTTGTTTACTTTAGTTCCATAGCGGGTTGAGGGTTTACAGGGGAATAGGGTGGGAAATAATTTAATTATAATAAATAAATGATTATTTTTATTTATTTATTTTAGATTGTATATTGTTAATTGTGGGAAGTAATTGTTTGTAATTAATTATTACTTGTTTTTAAATTAATATTTATCAATTACTTGATAATTAATTACGGTAATTGTGTAATTTTTTAGGTGTGGGTTGTGGGGTTTATAGGAGTAAAGGGTCAGAGGTAATTTATTTTTGATTAATTAATAATTACTTGTTAATTTATATTAACTACATAATTGATAATTAATTATGGTAATTGTGTGATTTCTTTAGGGGTGGGTTGTGTTTATGGGGGTAAAGGATGAGAGTAATTTATTTTTAATTAATTAATAATTAATTCCTAATTAATATTGATTAATTAATTGAAAATTAAATATGGAATTTGTGTAATTAATTTTAGGTGTGGCTTATGAAATGTATAGGGGTAAAGTGTGGGAAGTAGTTTGTTTAATTAATTAATAATTGGGTGATTATTAATGTTAATGAATTAATTGATATTTCATTAGGGTAGTTGTTTATATTTTTTGCATGTGGGTTGTACTTTTTTAGGGGTAAAAGGTAGGGAGTAAATTCATTTTACTTACATTATTATTCGCTTTTATATACTATTAGTTTTTTTAATTGAAAATAAGTTTTAATTGTGTGATATATATTTTACTTTTTAATTTTACCAGTGGTTTGTGGGGATTATAGGGGTAAAGTGTGGGAAGTTGATTAATGTTTATACGTTTTAATTTGTTTTTTAATTAATAATATTTCTTTAATTGGTAATTAACAATGTTAATTATGTAAGTACTTTTTTTATAACATTTAGATGTGTTTTATGAATTGTGTGGTGTTATAGGGTAGGAAATAAAAAAAAGTCAATCTATGTAATAATTAATGTTTTTGATTCTAAATAATTTCAAAATAAAAATATTTTATTTGTTAGAAAATTATTTTTTATTTTATTTAATATAATATTTGTCGGCATTTGTCATATGCATTTAACATCATAATATATATTTTTTAATTTGTAACAATAAATATGTTTGTATTTAAGTGTTTAATATATTTATATATGTTTTTATTTATTTTGCTTTTTAAATATTTTTGTTGTTAATATTTTGTTTGTTTTTACTTTTGAACTGACTGGAGTGAGAATATTAATTGTTACCCCTCTGCAAACCAACATTTTCCCTACTTTTGCACTGATTGGAGTGGGAATAGTACATTTTATCTTGCCACTATCCAACACTTTCCTTACTATTGAACTCACTGGAGTGGGGATAGTAAGTTTTACCCCTCGCTATCCATCACTTTCCCTACTGTTGCACTGATTGGAGTGGGAATAATACATTTTATCCTGCCACTATCCAACACTTTCCGTACTGTTGCACTCACTGGAGTGGGAATAGTAAGTTTTACCCCTCCGCTGTTGAACACTTTCCCTACTGTTATACTCACTGGAGTGGGAATAGTAAGTTTTACCCCTCCGCTGTTGAACACTTTACCTACTGTTGTTCTCATTGGAGTGGGAATAGTAGCTTTTACCCCCTTCGCTATCCAACACTTTCCCTACTGTTGCAATCATTGGAGTGGGAATATATACATTTTTACCTCTCCGCTATCCAACACTTTCCCTACTGTTGCACTCACTGGAGTGGGAATAGTAATTTGTACCCCTCCGCTATCCAACACTTTCCTTACTGTTGCAGTGTTTGGAGTGGTAAATTTAAGTTTCACATTTTTTATATAGTTTATTGTTTTAATCTATAATAGCATTTTTTTAATAGATTTTATGTTATGTATGTATATATGTGTGTATATTTTTATATCATTTTAAAATTATAAAATAGATTAAAATTAATAGTTTATTGATTGTTTTAAAGTAAATATGTATATAGGTATATACATATTGATTATTATGTATGTGTGGTTATATTTTTTAAACTAAGTTTATTATTATATTGTCAAGGTACCATATCTCCACAGGAGCCGATGATGGTCCCAACGCCCCGCCACCTCAGGCGCCACCCGAGATCAACTCGAGGTAGTGACTAAAGCAGGGGGGAAAGGGGAAGTGGACGAGAAACAAGAGAGACAGCCTTGTAAGTTGGTGGTACTTCACACGGTCGTCTGGGTGGATCTTCTTACTGCACCTGGATTTTAAAGACATACATGTAAAAGCTGCCTAAACATGTTTAATGCTCAATGTATCACCACAACACTAAATTTACACTGTCGACCCCAGGCTATTGCTTCTCTCTGTGATGTTTATTGTTGGGTTAATTCTGCATCTGAATATGAAGGGAAAAAGACAGCACTTGTAAATACATTTCCTAAGAACTAGGTCACTCTGAATATGTACTTTTTAGTTAGCGCCCTCCTATTTACCTTTGCTACGAGTGGTAGCTTATTAATCCAACTGTCTGTAACTTTATTCTGGGAAATGAGCTATAACTCACTGAGATTCTCCCAAATGCACAAATAACTTGTAAACCTTGGTCTGTTTAAAGTCTCGGTTTTAAGTGCTTCTGGCAAGAAAGTTTTTATCATATCACATTAACTCTGTTGTTCAATGAGGTTGAAAATTCACCACACGGTCATCTGGAACTCGAAGTGTTACAAAGATGTTACCTTAGGTATTCTAGGAAGGTTGGAACAAATACCGCAACTGGAACTTGAAGACTAAAGCGCTGCACGAGATTCTCTTCCTTCGATAATTTCTTGTCAGAAAAGTTGAATCCCACGTTGCGCATGCGTAATAGAACCAAAAATTGAGATAATATTATTTCCTGAGGTAAATACAAAAACAAGTTCTGCACCTCACAGAGACGCTACACTCTTCCAGAAGATTACAGTTGAAGTGCGCAGTTCCCCTGTGGAACGCACACCTTGAGCTCCCTAATTGTCGCGTGAGGGGAAACACTAGACCGCCGACCTGCTTTGGATCTGTGCCCATCTGCGCGGACATTTTCCTCACCTGAGTTTCTTATCATAGTTAAGCATTGTTTCAACAGGATTTTGGGCGCCAAACACCTTCGTTTCCTGCACGGATACTTAATTTGTTTTGTCCATGAGTTGCCTCTCGCTATGGTTGTAGTAGTGGCCAAAGTCTTGACAGTACCTCCCTCCAAAAGGGGCTTCCCCAATTTTGGTTTCGAGGGATAGATCTTATGGAAATTCCTAATTAACTTGGGTGCATGCACATTAGAATGAGGCTCCCACGATCTTTCCTCAGGCCCAAACCCTTTCCAATCAACCAAGTAATACAATTTATTTCTGGAGATTTTTGAGTCTAAAATTCTGCTCACTTCGAATTCATCTCCTGACTCCACTCTAACTGCGGGGGGGGTTTGGTTTCAGTCTTGCATTAGGAGGACCTTTTTTTAGCAATGATATGTGAAAAGCTGGATGGATCTTTAACTGTTTAGGCAGTTGTAACCTCACCACTGGATTAATAACCTTTAGGACCTTGAAAGGACCGAGGAATCTCGGCTGAAATTTTCCGTTCCCTTTTAGTCTCAGATGTTTAGTGGACAACCAGACTTGATCTCCCACCACGAACTGGGTGCCCACCCGTCTCTTCTTATCAGCCTGTCTTTTGTAGGACTCTTTTGCCTTGAGTAAATTTGCTTGTGCCCTTTTAAATGAGTTCTTCAACTCCCTCACCATCACTGTGACTGCTGGCACTGTCTCATCAAATTTGCCCACCATTAAATCTGGGTGTCTTCCAGAGTTCAGATAGAACGGTGAATACCCAGTTGAGCTATGCACTGCATTTTTGTAGGCAAACTCAGCAGTCCACAAGAGATCCGACCAGTTCCCATCCTGCTCCAACAAATAAAGTCTCAGATATTGTTCCAACTCCTGATTGACTCTCTCCGTCTGACCATCGGTTTCAGGATGATAACTGGTAGAATACCGTGTGTCAATACCTAAACTGTGCATAAAGGTTTTCCAGAATTTAGAAATGAATTGAGTTCCTCTATCAGAAGTGATTATTTGTGGAATCCCATGTGCCCGAACTATGTGTTGATTAAATATCTGAACTAGTTGTGGGGCTGTAGGTAATCTCTTTAACGGAATGAAATGGCCCATTTTGGAAAATGAATCCACTAAAACCAATATGACTGTATAACCCTGACTATCTGGTAGATCTACTATCAAGTCTAAAGACACAGTGTGCCATGGGTATGGTGCATTAGGCAGGGGTTGCAATAACCCCTGTGGAGCCTGTCTACTGGGCTTCCCTTTTATGCAAGTCTCACACGTTGAAACGTACTGTCCCACTTGAGCTGCCATGCCAGGCCACCAAAAACTTCTTTCAATCAACTCCAGAGTTTTCTTAACGCCCTTGTGACCCGCCAAACGATCATCATGACAACCCTTCAGAGCCTTGATCTGCAAGTCTTCAGTAGGAAGATACAATTTTCCATTATAGTACGGAAGACCTTCTGATATTGTTTTCTTGTTGTCCTCGCCGACCCATTCTTCCCAAACTCTGTCTGAGCAGTTTTCTCGGATTTCCTGAGTAAGTTCTTCCAGATGGACAGCTCCTACAATTTTATTCAAAGGAATAATTGGTTCCATCTTAGGGACTCTCAATTCTTCTGGTGCATTCATTCTGGACAAGGCATCCGCTTTTCCGTTTTTTATTCCAGGTTTATAGGTGATCACGAAGTTAAAGTCTGAAAAGTACAAAGACCATCTTAATTGCCGTGGTGTAAGTGTCTTAGCTGATTTTAGAAACTGCAAGTTACGGTGGTCTGTGAATACCGTCACGCAATGCTTGGCTCCCAATAAATAGTGTCGCCAATCCTGGAAGGCTTCTTTTACAGCCAACAGTTCTTTGTCTGCTATTGAATAGTTGATTTCCGGTTCTGTCAGTTTTCTTGATCTAAATGCCACTGGATGAAGTTGCCCCGTTAGTTTGTCCCTTTGTGACAGGATCCCTCCTGTAGCGAAGTCTGACGCATCGGTTTCCACAAAGAAGGCCTGTTCCGGGTCTGGGTGCATCAGAATTGGGGCTGTAATGAAGGTTTTCTTAAGGAATTGAAATGCTTCTTCAGCCTCGTTGGACCACTCAAATTTCTTCCCTTTGTTCAGGAGTTGAGTAATAGGGGACACCTTGGCCGAAAAATCTGGAATAAATCTTCGATAAAAATTGGCAAAGCCAAGGAAGCTTTGTATTTCCTTCACATTTTTTGGTGAAGACCAGTCTTGAATGACTTGCACCTTTGCGGGATCTTTAGCAACTCCTTCAGCGGATATTATGAAACCGAGGAACTCCACACGCTCAACATGAAAAGAGCACTTTTCCAACTTGACAAATAGATGATTTTCTAATAATCTTTGTAAGATTGCTCTCACATGTTTTACATGGTCTTCCAGGCTGTTCGAGAAAATCAGAATGTCATCGATATAAACCACGGCTACTCGATCCATATATTCCCGAAGAACATCGTTTACAAGATGCTGAAATGCCGCAGGAGCGTTACTTAGTCCATATGGCATCACCTGATACTCGAAAAGGCCATATTTAGTCCTGAAGGCTGTTTTCCACTCATCACCTTCAGCCACTCTCACCAAATGATAAGAGCCACGTAAATCAAGTTTAGTAAAAACTTTAGCTCTTTTGACCTGATCCAGTAGAGGTGAAATAAGAGGTAATGGGTATCGGTTCTTCACAGTTACCTGATTCAACGCTCTGTAATCTATACAGGTGCGAAGAGTTCCATCCTTTTTGGGTCGAAAAAATAGCGGCGATGACACTGGTGATTGGGAAAGTCGAATGAAGACAATCTTCAAGTATTCGTCTATGTATTCCTTGAGATAGACATTTTCTGCTTCAGTCAAGGCGTAGATACGACTACACGGCAAGGTGGCTCCTGGTTCTAACTCGATCTTGCAGTCGTATTCCCGATGTGGCGGAAGCCTCTCCGCATTTCTTTTGTCGAATACACTTGCCAAATCTTGATATTCCACTGGAATTTCTTGTGTTTTTAAAGGACATATGCAATTGGTGAGTTGAGCCAATTCCGTAGCTGGAGTTCCTTCTGGCCTGTTTTTCGTTCCTGCGAAACAATTCTGGATACAATGCTCAGAGTTCATTTTAACTGTTCTTCTTTCCCAGTCAATTGTGGGGTTGTGCTCAGTCAACCAGGGTAAACCGAGTATCAGTTGGAACTGTGGAGCATCAATGAGATTGAATCTAATGTATTCTCGGTGACTCTGTAACCCAATTAACTCTAAAGTCTCTGTTTCATCCGTAATGGGGCCTGACGTGAGGGTTGAGCCATCTACTGACTTGACCACTTCAAGATTCTTCTTTTTGATTGCTCTTACTCCTATTTCTTTAGCATAGCTCAGGTCACAAAAATTCCCCGTGGCTCCAGAATCGATTATGACTGACACCCCAGGAACCTCCTTGTGCCCAAACTTAACTGTAAATGAGACGATCAAATGCGGAGCTGACGATTGTAGTGTATTAACTAATTGTTGGTGTTCAGGAGTCGACTGATCTTTATTTCCCACCAGGGCAACACCCTCTACTGATGGGATCTGTCTTTTAACCCCAAGTTGGTCTTGGGTTTTTTGAGGCAGTCTTTGACAAAATGTCCAGAATCTCCACAATACATGCACAGATTTTTTGTTCGTCTTTTTTCTCGCTCTTCCTTGTAAGAAGCCCTCTAATAGACCCTATCTGCATAGGTTCTTCTCCACTAACTGTATTTGTTTTGCTACTGTCTGTCTTGACGCGGTCCCAACGGGGAACAAAAGACCGGAACTCTTTCTTCTTCTCCGAACGTCTTTCATATAATCGATGATCGATTTGAAGGACTAGATCGATCAACTCTGAAATTTCTTGAGGTCTCTTAGGTATTTGGGCTAGGGCGTCTTTTAAGTCATCCTTTAGACCTCGATAGAATAAGGCTGAACGTTTATCCTCTGGCCAGTTGGTCTCCACAATCAGTTTGTTAAACTGTGCGATATACGCGACCAAATCACGACTCCCTTGCTTCAGATCCAGCAGTTCGTTGTCTGTAGCTTGGTTGGCGGTTCTCCGGTCAAAAATTCTCAAAAACTCCTTCTTAAAAAGCTCATAGTTGTACAGGGCTGGGTCATTTCGAGAGATCAAAGGCATTGACCAGGCCTCAGCATCACCACTCAAGTAAGACAGCACAAATGCAACCTTAGCCTGCTCTTCCTTAAAAACTACCGATCTACACAAAAAGTGTAAGGAACACTGAGTCAGAAATATCTGTGCCTTGTGAGGATCCCCATTGAATCTTTCAGGATTAGCTAAAGGTACTATTGGGGCAACTGAATGAATAACTTGTGTAGCTACCTCTGCCGCTGACCCACGGGTTGCCTCTAATGGAGTGGTTCCAGCAAGGAACTCTTCCATTTTCAGTTTAATTTGGTGTGTCTCCTGTTGTGACCTTCTAATCTCATCCCTAAGATTCCGATTTTCATCAGCTGATTGAGTCAATTGGTTTTGTAAACCTTCAAGCACTCCAGCCAAAGCCTTTAAATCGAAACCCTCAGCCATATCGACTCAGGTGGATTAACTGGCACTTCAATTTGTCAAGGTACCATATCTCCACAGGAGCCGATGATGGTCCCAACGCCCCGCCACCTCAGGCGCCACCCGAAATCAACTCGAGGTAGTGACTAAAGCAGGGGGGAAAGGGGAAGTGGACGAGAAACAAGAGAGACAGCCTGGTAAGTTGGTGGTACTTCACACGGTCGTCTGGGTGGATCTTCTTACTGCACCTGGATTTTAAAGACATACATGTAAAAGCTGCCTAAACATGTTTAATGCTCAATGTATCACCACAACACTAAATTTACCCTGTTGACCCCAGGCTATTGCTTCTCTCTGTGATGTTTATTGTTGGGTTAATTCTGCATCTGAATATGAAGGGAAAAAGACAGCACTTGTAAATACATTTCCTAAGAACTAAGTCACTCTGAATATGTAGTTTTTAGTTAGCGCCCTCCTATTTACATTTGCTACGAGTGGTAGCTTATTAATCCAACTGTCTGTAATTTTATTCTGGGAAATGAGCTATAACTCACTGAGATTCTCCCAAATGCACAAATAACTTGTAAACCTTGGTCTGTTTAAAGTCTCGGTTTTAAGTGCTTCTGGCAAGAAAGTTTTTATCATATCACATTAACTCTGTTGTTCAATGAGGTTGAAAATTCACCACACGGTCATCTGGAACTCGAAGTGTTACAAAGATGTTACCATAGGTATTCTAGGAAGGTTGGAACAAATACCGCAACTGGAACTTGAAGACTAAAGCGCTGCACGAGATTCTCTTCCTTCGATAATTTCTTGTCAGAAAAGTTGAATCCCACGTTGCGCATGCGTAATAGAACCAAAAATTGAGATAATATTATTTCCTGAGGTGAATACAAAAACAAGTTCTGCGCCTCACAGAGACGCTACACTCTTCCAGAAGATTACAGTTGAAGTGCGCAGTTCCCCTGTGGAACGCGCACCTTGAGCTCCCTAATTGTCGCATGAGGGGAAACACTAGACCGCCGACCTGCTTTGGATCTGTGCCCATCTGCGCGGCCATTTTCCTCACCTGAGTTTCTTATCATAGTTAAGCATTGTTTCAACAGGATTTTGGGCGCCAAACACCTTCGTTTCCTGCACGGATACTTAATTTGTTTTGTCCATGAGTTGCCTCTCGCTATGGTTGTAGTAGTGGCCAAAGACGTATATTAAATCCACTTCATTTTCCATTTCTATTAATTTTATCATATAGGGGTCGATTCCGATTCCGGCCCCAAATCGTACCGACCGACACGGACCCGGACTGGAGACCGACTGACACGGACCAGTGCCGTACGACCCGTACAACCCATACGACCCGTGCAGTACGATGCAACACGTGTGAATTACAACCGACACGTACGGAATACAAGCCGTAGGACCGAGCCGTAGGGAAAATAGTGGTCCGGCCGGAAAATGGACGCGAGTTTCACTGACCGACACGAACCCGGAATGAACCCGACCGACCAGTACCCGCGATGTCCGATCCGCAGTACGATGCAATGCGTGTAAACCCAGACCGACTCGCATGGAGACCAAGCCGCACTACCGATACGCACAGAAAACCGGGCCCACAAGTAATAGAGATCTCCGCGACCGATGTGTATGAAACACAGAAGACAGGCAGCGTGAACGAGGCGGAGAAGCCCGCACGAGCCAACATCAGCGTCTGTTTCCGTCAGAAGAACGTCTCCTTCATGCCTACATGTGCAGCTGTGATGTGTTAATGTACAGGGAGTTGTGTTTGCAGGGACTCATATGTCTGATTTGCATGATGTGGGGTCTTCTGGGTCAGAGTTTGCTTTAACCCTGAGCTATGATTGTGACACAGTGCATACTATTGTTGTCTGGGTGCCCTGCCCCTGTGACGGGAGACAGTGTTGACTGACTTTCCAGGCATGCCAGTGCCATGGCATTTAACTTGCTATGAGTGATCCTGCATTGTGTTCAATTGTGCACCATGCACCCCATTGTGGCATTGCACATCAGGACATGAGAACATCATAGTGTATGTTGCTGGCATGCATCACAAGCATGTGAAATGAGTCTCTGCCCATCCCTTCATCCGGACACCTGTACTGAGTCAGTGGCAAGAGATGTGCTGTGTGTATAGTGACATACTCCTACATGTTCACTTGCATGTCCAACTAATCTGTGGGTGGTGCATGTCAGGACCTTGGGGTATTAGCATCTAACAAGCAACAGACTTATGGGTGCAAGTCAAGGAGGGATATGTGTGCAAGGAGGGATATGTGTGCCATGGCTGATGTTGAGAATGACAATTGGCTTATTCTAAACTGAGTTGGCACTTTGAGCAGTGTAAATGTCATAAATGTCAAGGTACTTATAGAGCGCACTGTCACCAGACAGCCACCTTGCGGTGTCGCCTTTGCGGTTTCCTGGCGCTGATACTCATACCGCTGTGGAACCCCTCCTGGCTTTCCCTGTGAAGTGTCCTCTCCTGGGCACCCCCAGGGTGAAGCCAGGCATTCTTAGCGCTGTTGGGGCCGGTGTGGAGGATAAGCAACTATTGCCCAGAGTTGCAGCGTGGGGCCCGTGATTAGAATAGGCACCGAGGCGAGAATAGACAGGTCCGAGGAAATTGAGCCCGAGCCCCGCCGAGGCGGGAATCAGACCCTGGTCCTTGGCCAGAACTCTGCTTCAGGGTCTGCCGCTCTAACCATTGAGCCACACTCCTCCAGCTGATGATGCCAGGGCTTGCCCTGTGATGTGATGTATTCACCGTGGTGTGTGCAGTCAGTGCAGGTGACTGATGTTGTTCTCTTTCTTCCTATTCCTATCCAGATACATCCACGGCCACAGGAGGAGACAGCTCCATGCACCAGGAGGAGCCACAGAGCCTGACAGGGACAGAAGGAGAGGAGTCGGGGGAACCCAGTGGCACGGAGGGCGAGTGGAGTCACACCGAGGAGTCGTCAGCACCATCCCCCCCCCCCAGCGGAGGGCCACAGCAGCTCTGAGGATGACTCCCTTGTGGAGGCGGGTGTCAGCAGCCACCAAACCCCAGCTAGTGAGGCTGTCCCCGCCACCGACCCCACCACCACCACCATCACCACCCTCCCATCGGCTCCCATCCCAGAGGTCCGTGGAGGCTCCCGTGTTTGGGAGCATGTCTCCTTTGTGCCAGGCACCGCACCCCCTGCCCCTGTGTCCCCTGCTGCCTTGAGTGAGGAGTCTGTGGACTTACTCAGATAGATCCATGTAGGGCAGACATCGATGCGGAGTGTCCTCCATGTACACACCACTCTGTTGAAGCAACTGGTGTCATTCATGGAAGGCATTTCATCGGGCATGTCTGCCCTACAGAGGACCAATCAGTCTGTGGCCTCCTCCCTGACAGCAGCAGTGTCCCTCCTCCAACAGTCCCGCACCCCTCCTACCCCTGCACCACCCACGATGCCTAGCAGCCTACCGGTCCCAAGCACCCACACACCTGCACATTCTCACAAAGCCACAGACATGGGCAGCACATAAACATCCAAACCACGGGCTAGACATGCACACAAGCAAGCTCAGGGGACTGATGCCACACTCACAGGGGCTGGTTTGCCGACACACACACAGTCATCCACAACCACTCTGCAGTCCTCCGAAACATATCCCTCCCAGCCCCCTTCCCTTGCCTCACCTGCAACACCATCTCCACAGAAACTCTTCCTCTGTGACCTTGGCCTCTTCCCCACCGACGCAGCCGATCCAGTTTACAAGGGGAAGAGGAAGTCCCCAAACACAGAGGGGAGTGCCCCTCACACCCAGACACCCTCCCCCAGGTGCAGTCAGACTGAGGACCCCCACCCGCAATCCCCCTGGAGCCGTAAGAGCAAGACCCCACCGCCGCCACGCAGCTCCAAGGCAAAGTCTCTGTCCTCCATCCCCCAGGCCACCACTCCAGAGGTTCCCCCGCCACACCCTGCCCCGAGTTCCCCCACCCACAGATGCACTGTAGGAGAGTAGGATCTGCACTTATGTTGCCTCCACTTTTTTTCTGATGTATACACTGGTTTCTGGCTATAGTCAGGCTGGGTCCCTGTTAATCAGGGCCCCAGTCTCTCTGTTCTCTCTAAACGACTTGGTGTGCATATTAGATGCACTAGTGATTTGATCCTGTGGTACCTTATGAGCCCCTAGTATATGGCACCTTAGGTACCTAGGGCATAGGCACTTCACAGGCCTACCAGGGGTTGCAGCATGTATTATGGCACCCCTGGGGAGCATTCACAATCTGACACCACAGGCCTGCTACTGCAGCATGTGTGAGGCAGTGTTAGCACTCCTCACTGAGGTATAGGTTACTATATCTCACGATACACACACATATAAACCTATCAGCCACCCCTATGGCAGGCCCTATCAATCCTGAGGGCAGGGTGCTTGATTTACAATGTGAGGGGGTGCCTCTGCATGAGCAGGACCCCTTTGCAGGGTCTATTCCTTGTGGCTGTTTGTGGATGCGGTTAAACCATATACTCTTAAGTGCATTATAACCTCCCGGTTAATGCCAACTTTGGAATGACTGCATCAAAACATGTCGTGTTTGGTGTCAAACAACTTGGAATCATACCCCCACACCAGTAACTGGTGTGGGAGTATGATCCCACCCTTCTAGAGGGGACGACATGTACCTACTGTGGTAACACGGTAGAAATCTTAAAGAGCCCTGGCATCACAAAATGGATGCCACCAGCACAGACACTGGGCTGCCCTCCTGCTGTTGCCTGAAACTCACAGTGGAGGAGGACCAACAATAGGCATCCTGTCACAGGGAGGTGTAACTACCTTCCAGACAGGATTTAGTGTATTGGGGCTGGGTGGGTGCACTCCTAGAGTGCTTTAAAGTCCTGGACTGGGGGAGCAGTAGGCTCCTCTGTGCATATGCCAGCTCAAACCGGTTCAGGGGCTACCTGTCCCTCCTCTGGCGTGAAACTGGACAAAGGGATGTGGGTGTAACCACCCCTACCCTGACCCTCCCAGAGGAGTAGTCATAAAGCTAGTCCCTCCCTTTCTTTTAGTATAAGATAGGGAAACCTTGCCGTTGCAAACTAGATAACCCTGGACGACGCTCTACAAAGAAGAATCCTTGCCCTTCCACATTCCACAACCTTTGGAAGACAGAAGAATCTCCCTTGGAGTCAAGGAGTGACTCCCCTGCTTGGCAGGCACCAGAAACTCTAATCAACGGTCACAAACTTTCTCGCTCCCACTGGAGTCCGAAGTCCCTGCAGCCCCGGAAGTGGATTTCCTGACTTCTCGACGGCCATTGTGAGTCCCCATCAGAGCTGAGGCGAGTGGACCCCACGAGTGACGAAGAACAGCAATACCCGAGTACCGTGCACTATTGTCGAGTGCAACCCCTTCACGATGTTCTACGAACTTGTGCATTGGACCACTTGTGGCCCAAGCCTCCATCAGGTTTTGCAGCGAAAATCAGAGGCCTACCCCGTCCCGAGTGACCGTGGGCTCCTGTGAAGCATTTCCTCAAGAGGCGTCTTCGTGATCCCTTGCCCGTTGGCTTGTGGGTCCCCCAAAGACTTTCTCCAGGCCTTCCCTCACTTACCCTCACTGGGCGAGTCCCTCAGACCTTGCTGGTCTGCACCGCTGATTTCATTCACTTTCCACGAGACTTGCTGTTGCCAAGGCTTGTTGGCTCCAATCTGATTGCTGACACCTCAGTAAGCTTCAGACGTCGTGGGACACTCCGAATCCAGCTGCTGGTCATGGTCGATCCTTCCTGGACCTCGTGAGCGAAGAGTCAAAACACCCTTGATCACCTGAAATCACCCGACATCCGTGGGCATCCATCTTCCTGGCCCCGGGTCACTGGCAAGTGACTGTGAACACTGTCCCTTCAATTTTCAGGTCTTCCACATCTAGAATCCAGCCTTGGATTCCACTGGACACTTCTTCAGTCGCCGCAAGCAGCAAGTCTTCTTTGGTCTCCATAGAAAACAGCGACGCGACACGACACCAAAAGACACCTATGCACCCGGCTTCCCTGGGTGAGGTAACTCGTGCACTCCGGTGCCCTAGTGTGCGTTGGCCCTCGAATTACTTACCTTGTAAGTGGCTTGCTTGTAGACTTCCTCGAAGTACCCTAAAACTTTAAAAATCAAACCGCGACTTGCTCCATTGTAATAAATAGGGAACCCGCGGCTGTGTTCACACACTGCATGTGTCTCCTGTGGGTCTGTTACTTACCTGCTTTCACTGCAGTAGTGAAGCCCCAGCGATTCTACAGGCCCTAGGCCTTGTCATTCTGCAAGTCGACTTTCCTAAACCTCTTTTTTAGTATATGGTCTGGTACGCCCCTAGGGCCCCAGCCAAATTTGTGCTTAACTTATTGTGAAACGTTGATATTTGAATGTGTTCCCGACTTCTAATCTCATAAAGATTAGTAGAGTGTGTCTAGAAATAAATACATATATATTTGATATGTATACCTGTGTGGTGTCCTTTAATTTGGCAATTCAAGAGATTATAAAGGTAAAACAAGCTGCTTTACATTCCTCTGAGACTTAGCCTGAAGGCTGCTGTCCACAATTACCACTAGGATAGCTTTCTTTAAAAGGTTGTCTTAAACCTATCTACCATAAGAGTCAAATTGGACTGTTGCAAGGTGGCCACTATAACTAGTGACCAGCATATGCCAGGCCAACTTCTCACATTCCCCAAAATGCTGAGGCCCTCCCCCCCTACCACTTGCTCCTCCACACCCGGTCAGATGGTTAGTGCCACTGATGTGGGGAGCGTGCCTCCCCTCTGTCCTGCCGACCTCACCTGCACCCCATTCCGCTCACATGGATTTAATCACTGCAGTGGAGTCCACGACCACCCTGTCTGACTTGAGCACTGCAGTGGGGACCCAATCCACTCCATCTGACCTGCCCACTGAAATTGTGCCGGCACCCACCCCATCTGACTTGTGCCCCATAGTTGTGACTGCACCCACCACTTCAGTCAGCTCCACTGCAGTTGCAAGTGACTCACCTGCATCCACCACCCCTTCACTGCCTCCTTCTGCTGCGTCGTGATCCTGTCCCTGCGGTGCCTGGCCTGTCCCCATGTATGCCCCTCCGTGGGCATGTCCCCTGTCCTTACCAGTGCAGGCAAGCAACGTGTGACAGTTGTCACTCAAGTTCACTCCTTGTCATTTGATAATGGACTGGCCATTGGCCTTTTGTTTGAACGGACGTTTACATTTTCATATGCTGAATAAAGCTTTTTTCTTTATCCTTGAGAACTTGATTTAGCTGTACATTATGTTGATGATGTTTAGCATGCCCTTGCATCTGAAATGCTTGGTTTCCAATGTTGAATACTGAGGTGTTGATGTGAGGTACTCCCTGAGTTCCATGAGATATGCATCCTATTCTGGTCGGTATCCATGTCATCCTTTGCAGCTAACTGGGTGTGTCATGATCAACAATTTGTGGACATCTCTGTGAACATTTAATTTGCATGGTCACATCTGTGGCTTGCACCCATGCACATATGATGTGCTTTCCATTGTCCAACTTGTCTATTTCCCTGACATTGGGCGCATTTCCACTGGACCTACAGGTGTGGGCATCATTGGTATAGGAGCAACTGGGAACTCTCTGCAACTTGCTGTACATATGTGTTGAGTATGTGCAGATGACTTAGGGAAGACTCACATACCCAGGCTGTTGTGACCAGAGCCTTCATTGTGTGGTAACTGGTGGCCGACTGACCAAGTCTTCTGCTTACATGAGTGAGACGTGCTGTGACTATGTTTGGCACAGCTGGGCTTCCACAGGAGTTGGGTCCTCTCAGGCTATGTCACGGATGTGTTGTTCCATGACATAGCCTGGGCCAATGGTGTGTGTTGTGTGAGCATGTGTGTGTATGTCCACATCCCTTTTCATACACAGGCATTGTTCCCTTGATATGTTCCTGTTGTTTATGCTTCCTGAGTGGTACTGTATTCATCCCACAACTTTGCCATGGGCTACCAGATGTGTGGGTGCATGACATACTACTGTTAATTGGTGTTTCATCATTGGGATTTTTCAGTTCTGAGTTGTGGTGATGTTGTCAGACGCAGATGGGACACAGTCAGGGGTCCCCAAGGCACTTGCTAGATCGCAATATCATGTAGTTGTCCCTAGGTGCTACCTTTCAGTGATTGAGACATGTGTGTGTGACTGCTCCCACTTGTCGGGTTCAGGGCTGCAATGTTTGCAGGTGTCAGCATGTGTGCCTTGTGTTTCTCCTTGGCTTCTGCATTGTCCTGGGACTGTGTGAGGTATTCTGAAGGTTACGTGAGCTTTGACATCATGGCCAGGTACCGCATACTGTGCAGTATGTCTGTCATTCACCAGGGTTGTTAACTGTCCTTGTGTGATGAGTCTGTGCAACTTAGTTCCTCTCAACATTCCTATGTTTGTCATGGGTGCATGTGCAATGTCACCTGTCCATGTGGGCTTCACAGATTCACATTGTTGCAGTTAAGGGTGTGTGGTGTTGAGGGTGGACTGATGTAAATGTTTGCATGGATAGGCCCCATGCACCCATTTGTCCATGGATGACTGGCCATGCTGAGTGATTTGTGTTTGATTAGATGTGATGTACGTTTGTGGCACAGGACATATGTCTGGTTTTCTCAGTTTGTAAGACATCTACTTTTGCCATCACAGTGGAGGTGTCATGCATGCTTGTGTCACTCCAATGTCTGGTCCCTGGGGGTAGTGCCTTTGTGTGTCAGTCTCTTGCTGTGTTAGTTTGTGTTCATTCCAGCTTGTGTCATATGTGTCTGTTGTGCTCCCTCTCATCTCACAATGCCTGATTGCCCAGTAAGTGTGTCCCAATGATGGTTAACTTTTGTATGGCACTCTGTCCACCTCTGTGTCATTGTGGTTCAGCTCCCCTCATGTGTTGTGTAGTTGCCTGGGGATACTGAGACATACATACACACATGTTGTGTCAGATGTGCAGTGTGAGGTTGCCGGTTTGTGTTTGTGCATCTGCATCAGTGCATTGGTATTGCTGTTGTGGGGCATTGTCTGGATGCTGTTTCTGTGATTTTCCCTGCTGTCCCTGTGAGTCATATCACATCATTCTGCACATTCATCTTCGTTGTTAGGTGCCATTGCTGGCATGGAATGGGAGTTTGTGACCTGACACTTACAGTCTACACAGGTTGTTTTGATTAGTGTGTCTATTTTCGAGATGTGTGTATGCTTTGTGATGGTCACTTCTGCTCTTGTGTCATTGTACACTGTATGCATTGTCAGCCCCCATGTGTGGTGCTTGTCTGCACATGGCCGAGAGTATGTTTTGTTTTCACTGCACTGTTAGCCTCACTGCATCTCTGTGGGTATGGGACACAACCACTAGTTTGCCCCAAAAATGTTTCATGTGTTGGGAGCAGGGATCATACATGCTGTTTGGCATTTGCATCTTTGACCATGATGACACTTACCTTTTGGTCACTGTGATGAGGGGGGGTTTAGACCCCATCACCGCAATGCTCCACATTTGCTGCAGTTTGGAACCCCACACTTAACTTTTGTTCTACACAGTGAGGGGTGTTGTTTTTACATTGCCACAGTGCTATAGTGATGCTTGCCTTGTGAAGGCCACACTCATTTGTTGATCACACATGTGTTGTTAGTTACATGGTATGTTTGAAGTCATAATCACTGTTGTGGGCATTTGTCACAGACTACACACTGTTGTCATGATGTTAGGGGGATGTATTTTGCTGACATACCTAATGTTGGAGTATGATGGATGTGTGGCGCATCACCCATCCTATGGGTGGGGGTGGCAGGGGTGATGGGCAACAGGTCCCCTATGAGTGGGGGTGGCAGGGGTGATGGGCAACAGATCCCCTATGAGTGGGGGTGGCAGGGGTGATGGGCAACATAAGCCTATGAGTGGGGGTGGCAGGGGTGATGGGCAACAGGTCCACTATGAGTTGGGGTGGCAGGGGTGATGGGCAACATAAGCCCTATGAGTGGGGGTGGCAGGGGTGATGGGCAACATAAGCCCTATGAGTGGGGGTGGCAGAGGTGATGGCCAACAGGTCCCCTATCAGTGGGGGTGGCAGGGGTGATGGGCATCATTAGCCCATATGAGTGGGGGTGGCAGGGGTGATGGGCAACAGGTCCCCTATGAGTGGGGGTGGCAGGTGTGATGGGCAACATAAACCCTATGAATGGGGGTGGCAGGGGTGATGGGCAACATAAGCCCTATGAGTGGGGGTGGCAGGGGTGATGGGCAACAGGTCCCCTATGAGTGGGGGTGGCAGGGGTGATGGGCAACAGGTCCCCTGTGAGTGGGGGTGGCAGGGGTGATGGACAACAGATCTCCTATGAGTGGGGGTGGCAGGGCAGGGGTGATGGACAACAGGTCTCCTATGAGAGGGGGTGGTAGGGGTGATGGGCAACATAAGCCCTCTGAGTGGGGGTGGCAGGGGTGATGGGCAACAGGTCCCCTAGGAGTGGGGGTGGCAGGGGTGATGGGCAACAGGTCCCCTATGAGTGGGGGTGGCAGGGGTGATGGGCAACAGGTCCCCTATGAGTGCGGGTGACATTAGTGATGGTCAACATGTGCCCTAGGGGTGGGGGTGGTAGTGGTGCTTGCCATACAACCCCTATGGTCGGCTGTTGTTAGTGGCCAGGATGTGGATCCCCTGTGTGTGTGTGCCATTTTGCGGGTATGTGTCGTTTGTTTGTGTGGTAGGTGTCTGACTTACCGTCTGCGCCGTCCACGTCCGTTCCTGATCCGGTCATAGATGTAGAGTACTGGTATGACCTGCGCGATGGGATTCATGATGTGTTAGTCTCATACACGCTGCTTGTTGCTCCGTTTCGTACCCGTTGCAAGCTGGTCCGTCTCGTATCCGTGGATTGAATTGTGGCGCGAATCGTAGCTGATATGCTTCTTTTCCGGATGCTGTGACGTGCTGTACGTGGCGACCCGTCCGGCGCGTAGGAAATACGCATCGTACTTGTCAGGGCAGAAACTGCTATGGATACTGCTTCCGTGCGACTCGGTTCGGCGTTCGGAGGTTCGGCTCGGACGGAGAATGAAGCTTGAATCACAGCCTACGTGTCGGTCGGGTTTTTGACAGTTATGCGCATCGTACTTCTTAAACAGGATGGACCGGCTAAAGGTACGTGTCGGTCACAAGGTAAGGCTACGGACAGCTCTCGGAGAGCTGTCCGACCCGGATCGGAATCGACCCCTTAATATATTTAATAGTTATTATTTTATATATATATATAAAAAATAAATATTTTGTACAACTATATTTTTAACATCGATTTTTTTTTATATTTGTGTACTTATCTGCTTAATTATAGGGAGTTGATTTTTTTGCATTGTTTATTTTTTCATCGATATTTTATACTTCTATATTTTTTACATCAATATTCTGTCAGTAAACCCAGATGCAATGATCCCCTTTAGAAACATGTTCGTACAGAACAGAATGGCCCTGGACAAATTCAAGATTACACAATCACAGTGTTGTCTTACATATCAAATAACAGCAAGCATGTTTTAAGCTATAGATCACATACCCAAAATCAGCCCTGGCGTGGTGGTTAGTGAACCTGGAAACTGGAGGCAATTCTGATGGAGTTAGGGATATTAGTACTCCTATGCATAATAATAACTTTTGTACCAAAGTGTATTTCCTATTGAGTAGCACAGGTCTGTAGCCTCAGCAGCCAGCTGCCATCACTGATCCTATTGAGTAGCACAGGTCTTCAGGCCTCAGCAGCCAGCTGCCATTACTGATCCTGCTGAGTAGCACAGGTCTGCAGGCCTCAGCAGCCAGCTGCCATTACTGATCCTATTGAGTAGCACAGGTCTGCAGGCCTCAGCAGCCAGCTGCCATTACTGATCCTATTGAGTAGCACAGGTCTGCAGGCCTCAGCAGCCAGCTGCCATTACTGATCCTATTGAGTAGCACAGGTCTGCAGGCCTCAGCAGCCAGCTGCCATTACTGATCCTATTGAGTAGCAATTTCAATTTTGAAAAAACTTTATTCGACAATTGAGTCATGAAAGTATCGTACATCAAGCAGGATCATTAACATAATTTATAAAGAAAATATGACAAGATAAACTCAACACATGATTTCCCACTTGAAACTCCGTAGATTGCGAAATATTCCATGATTACAAATTGTTGATAATTCCTACACATACAATTAAAATAAAATAGTTCATTTTTAAGCAGCAATATGACTATATTAGTTCATCCTCAGTAAAAATTGGTCAGAGCCACAAAAAGATTAAGACGAAAAAATTTATGCATGTGAGAATGAACAAGTAAAATTATCATAAAATGGTTAAAACATGACTACTTTAGGGTGCCTTATCGTTAGTCACATTCATATTAGAGTGTCTATACCGTATAATCCAGGCCCACTTGATATATTTAGCCATTGCTATTGCAATTGTCGGGTTTGGATCTGAGCGCAAGATTCTTAGCGCCTCCTCATACCTTCGAATGCCTATGAGACGACAAACGGGTAATACCCACTTTTTACGGGGATGCTCATAGAGGGGGCAGAAAAAGATAAAATGACTAAGAGACTCAATCGTGTCTCTGCATTTGGGACATTTGTCCTGGGACCCATTAGCCCACTTGCACGTAAATGTGCAAATAGGTAGGGTTCCTATCCTAAACTGGAAATACAGTTTACGATCAATTGGTTCTTCGATCATGCCCCAAAATTGTTCCTGACCAGGATTGGCCTTAATCTCCAGGTATCTAGATGTTAACTGGGATGCTCTCCCCCTGGAAGCAGACTCAGTAGCTACGAGTTCCCAATACTTAGTTTTAACAATATCTTTTGATGGGAAAACCGCGTTTAGGGGATCATCCCATAGGTTGCTCCACCCCAGTCTGTAAAGTAATATTTTGATGGACTTCAGCCATTCTATTTTATGAAAGTGGTCTTTCTCCATTATTTCTTTTAATCCCAAAGCATATTGCCTGAGCTCCTCAGTTGACCATACCCTACGCCAATATAGCAATGGTCGCAAATTAGCAGTATCCTGTAGGGTTTTCAGGCCAAGGTCCCAAAATAGGGGTAACAGGGGAGTACTTTGTGGCACTCCAACAATTTTCCGTATGAACTCACTCTCCATTATATTCAAGCGTTTGGGATTGTTACCATAGCCCCATAGTTCTGAGCCATATAATGACGAGCTACGAATCTTCATTGAATAGATTTCTAAGAGTGGGCTTATTGGTTGTGAGTGCGAAGCTTTGAATCTTTTCATAAGAAAGCCCGTCTGCTGCCGGAACTTCAGAATTGACATATCTAGTTGGCTTTTCCAACACATATTTTTCTGTATCGTCACTCTCAAATATGTGAACGCGTCAACTTGTTCCAGGGGCAAACCACCCATTACAATTTTGCCACCAAACGGTTTGTTAGATCTACACGGGTTAGGGCCGTTAAGAACCATAAACTTGGTTTTGGAAACATTTATTTCCAAACCACGAAGCAAGCAGAACTCTTCAAAGCGACGGAGGGTAAGCTGTAGGCCACTCGGAGTTTTGGAAATCAACAGTGTGTCGTCCGCGAACATGAGAACTGGGATACGGATGCCATTCATAGCCGGTGCATCCGTGGGGACCCGGGAGAGGAATTCGGCCACGCCGTTCACGAAGAGCGAGAACAAGGTCGGTGCCATAACACAGCCCTGCCGAACTCCACGCTCCACGGGGAATGACTCAGTTACCTGTCCCGGCCGTCCCCATCGGACCCGTGCAAAGTTGTTCTCATGTAAGCGGACCACCAAAGCCAACAACTCCGGCGCCATCCCCAACTCCTCCAGTACTTTCCACAGCTTGCCTCGTGGGACCAAGTCAAACGCCGCCCGCAGATCAACAAACACGGCATATAAAACCCCTTTCCCTAGGACAACTGTCCGCCAGTATAGGACGACAAACCTGAAGACCTGATCTATTGTACTTGTTTTTGGACGAAACCCAGCCAGCAAGGGTATGCTATTATCTTCTATCCAGGTCTGAATTTTGCCCAAAACCAATCTGCCCAGGATTTTTTGCATAGCGTCTATTAGGCTTATGGGCCTATAGTTACAAGCCAGCGATTTGTCCCCTTTTTTATATATCGGGACAATTTCGGCACCCTTCCAAGAGTGGGGGATGCTCATTCCCTGGGCTATGGCATTAGCCATATGGGTGATGTATAGACACCATCTTTTTCTATTGTACAAAAATACATCGGCTGGGATACAATCCATGCCTGGTGCACGTCCCTGGGTAACCATGTCAAGCGCTAGGTCAACATCCTCCGAAGTAAACACAGGACTATTATAGAACGGCCACTCCCGTTGGGGTATTCTGGAATCCTCATTACCTTTAGAGTACTGTGACTTAAAAAAGTCTACCCAAGCATTCTGGGGGACATGATTATGAGGACTATCAGTGATTTCGCCCCTCTTCCATTTAAAAATGTCCCAGAATTTTTTCTGGTTTTTGTCAGCACATGCTGCTTTTAAGTCTTGCCACTCGCCCTCGTCCCAGTCTTTTTTTGCTTTCCATAGGGTCTTTTTGTGTGCATTTCGAGCTATTTTAATCTCGCTCATATTCTTAGTTTTAAGAGCGAGACTCAGTTTGCTGCGTGCGTATTTACAGGAGGCGTTATACCAATCCTCCTGTTTGCGTTTAGGTGCTTGATTTGGTTTGGAAGGTCTACAAAAACATGGTTTCAAGTTGGCTACTAGTTTTTCATATATAATCTCTTGTTCGACTAATGGTTGGCAGTTGTTATCTATTGCCATTATTGCTAACAACGCCTCTTCCAGATAGGACTCGATACTACCTAAAAGATCAGGGTGCTCAGCTACATTACGCCATTTGAGGTGGCGTTCGTCGTTTGATAAAACAGCAGCTGGGCCATCCATTTTTTCCAAACCTTGTGCCTCTCCGTCGGCCAATCCTAATTTGAAAGTTGCAACTAGCGGATTATGATCGCTTTCTATCCGTGCCTCGACCACCATATCCACAAGGGTGTGCCACATCCTCAAGTGGACCAAGAGATAATCTATGGTACTTGCCCTGATGCCATTATCATACGTTTTATTGCATGTCCTGTCTGATGTGGTTCTGCCATTAGCCGCCCTCAGTTGGTTGCTCAGGCAAAACCCATTCAGGTAGAGGGCCGCCTCAGTCCATTTGCTCACTGCCTTTGTCTCAAGCAGAGGAACACCCCACTTCTGATCTTCTTCCTCTACTAGGAGCATATCTTGAGACCCTAGAGGCTCAAAATTTGTATTAAAGTCACCCGCAATAAGTGGGAGCACATCGATGGGATTGGATTCGACGAGACTACTTAGTGCAGGCATCACCTCCGAAATTTTCCCACCAGGTAAGCCCCTTACGTATACGTTGTATACGCCAATTTTGAGGTTTGGCATAAAGGTCAATCTAACTCCCAGTATGTCATTATTCTGTGTTGGGATGGATTGAGTCTTACACCATAGACTTTGTTTAATCCAAATTACTAAGCCTCCTGATGGCCGTCCCTTAGATTTTTTAACTGCAGGGATGTAAAAATTCAGATAGCCCAGCATAAATACAGGTTCTGTTGACCAAGTCTCCTGGAAAAGACAGATGTCATGCTTGTTAATGAAGTCTGCCCACATAGGAGAAAAAAGTTTAGAACCAATACCCGCAACATTCCAGGATAGAAACAGCACATGACCGACGGGGTTGGTTCCGCCTTTAGCACACCCATTTTTTATTGTGAGTAAAGGTAAAGGGACTACGCCTTGTGAAAAGCTAGGGGTACCTTCAATGCTTAGATTTTCATTTGGGAATTCGCCTTGTGAGTCTCCCTTACCGGCTCCCCCTACGATAGTTTGGTCATAAAACCTACTATCATTAGTTCCTTCGGCTAATCTAGGGAGATCCCAATGACATGTGCCCTCTGCTTCCTCTGTGACTGCATTTAATTTTCCGTGACTGTCCAATGACGTCTGGGCCGCGTATGACAATTTATGTTTAGAATATACTCTTCCCATATGAAGTCAATCGCAGTCCGCTAGCCCAGAGAGCACATCGAACCTATTGACAGATCTTATGTCCGCATGTGCGTTACCCCTCCACAGAGAGCCCCCACTCATAATCCCACCTAAGGGCAAGGTCATGGGTGCATAGAAAAATGACAATGGCATTGTGCGTATTAGGCGTGAGGGGTCAGTTTGGGGCCAGGAACAAATATGTTGCACACACCGTCTGTCCCTAAAATTAATAACAACACAATCCCCCTTTATTGACTTAGGACTCCTGCCCACCCAGTTCACTCGCCTGGCATACAAAATTTCAGCTCGCATGTGGGTCGGCAATGGTCGCTTATCATTAAGCCAAAAAGTACATTTATTCTTTAAGTCCCCATATGATTCTCTTGCTCCATCGGTCAAAGGTGGGACCCCCGTTAAAATCACCACATAGGAGGCGGCTTCCGGTGGGAGATGTAAATCAATTAAGCCCGATGAAGCTTGCACACGAGGTTGGGCAGGTTGGGGTGGCTTGTCCCTTTTACCTCTACCTGTCCCGGGACTATTTGATACCAGAGGTGGAAGAGGATGATCAACTCTGGATTGTTTACCAGCTGCTGGAATAGGTTGGGATCCATGAAGGTTAGTGGGATTATTCTTTGCAATTATATTATTGTCAGTGAGATTGGCCCCAGTGCTATGCCCTACTGTACTAGGACGTTCGTTTGTCAATCCCAAGCCGACCCTGCCACCTCGAGGTTGTGCCGATACGAGTGAAAGCTCCATGCATGTAAGTCTGCTTTCAATCGAGCCAAGCCTTTCATAAATCGGGTCACACAGATTCTTTATGGTTCTTTCTAGTCTTTTCCAAAATGACGTTGAGTCTAAGTCCACCCCGCACATGGACCCCTTAGATGGTGATGCAATTGTCCGCGTTTTATTCGGTAGGGGTTTCGGGCATGGGGGTAAATCCCTCCTTGTGGCGGGGGGAGGAACATGATCAGTATTAAGCTTCTTCCCCGCAGCAGTTTTTTGATTTCCCTTTCGAGTTTTTTTCAGCGTAGGGGCTGGTTGTTGATGATCAGATACCGCTGTTTTATTACTAGTTGAGCGGGTCTTAATACTTGATAAAGATTTAGGGGTTGGACCCAAATTTACATAGTTCGCGACTTCGGCGTTATCCTCCACTATTTCGACCGGGGGGGTGGGACACAACAAGAGATCATCATTTTGCTCTTCCTCCAAGGGAGATATACAGGTCATAGAATCCGACCTAACGGGCTGTCGACAAGGTGGTGAACTTAAGTTAGCCATACTTCCTAAGGAGGACCTCTTGTCGCACAGGATATCTAAGGATAATCTTTTTTCAGTTAGTTCTATATCCTTTGCAAGAACTGATTGCACCCGAACCAAAAAGTTGTCCAATGTTCCCATTAATGCTCCCCCAGTCGACTGTGTAGTAAAACCATCCCTTTTAGCAGACTTTTCCATCTTTCGATAATACTAACAGCCACTTGACACAAAATCCCACAGCGTTACACACAGGGTGCTAGTGCTTACCCTTTCCGATTCTCCTTAGGCAATGCTTGTTAGAGGAAGGTCCCGTTCCGTTCTCGGCCGATCTCGGACGGGCTCAGACGGGCCCGCCCTTGGCCCGGGCTTCGCCCGGCGCGCGCCCGCGCGCGTCCCGCGAAGCGGGGGCCGTGAGTAGTTTTATGGCGTCAGGGCGGGAGGGCGGGAGTACGGGAAGAGGGCACAGCTGTGAAGAATTACGGGGCTGCTGGTCCTCGCAGTCCCGTATCAGTTGCTCTGCATCAGCAACCCGTCACCTTTGCCGATCTTTGCAGCTCCCTCCTTATGGCAGCACTCGCCAGGTCCTTAAAAACAATTCCGGTAAAATAGCACACAGTGACTCCAGACACGAACGGATCCCGCGAAGCGGGGGCCGTGAGTAGTTTTATGGCGTCAGGGCGGGAGGGCGGGAGTACGGGAAGAGGGCACAGCTGTGAAGAATTACGGGGCTGCTGGTCCTCGCAGTCCCGTATCAGTTGCTCTGCATCAGCAACCCGTCACCTTTGCCGATCTTTGCAGCTCCCTCCTTATGGCAGCACTCGCCAGGTCCTTAAAAACAATTCCGGTAAAATAGCACACAGTGACTCCAGACACGAACGGCTCCCGCGAAGCGGGGGCCGTGAGTAGTTTTATGGCGTCAGGGCGGGAGGGCGGGAGTACGGGAAGAGGGCACAGCTGTGAAGAATTACGGGGCTGCTGGTCCTCGCAGTCCCGTATCAGTTGCTCTGCATCAGCAACCCGTCACCTTTGCCGATCTTTGCAGCTCCCTCCTTATGGCAGCACTCGCCAGGTCCTTAAAAACAATTCCGGTAAAATAGCACACAGTGACTCCAGACACGAACGGCTCCCGCGAAGCGGGGGCCGTGAGTAGTTTTATGGCTTCAGGGCGGGAGGGCGGGAGTACGGGAAGAGGGCACAGCTGTGAAGAATTACGGGGCTGCTGGTCCTCGCAGTCCCGTATCAGTTGCTCTGCATCAGCAACCCGTCACCTTTGCCGATCTTTGCAGCTCCCTCCTTATGGCAGCACTCGCCAGGTCCTTAAAAACAATTCCGGTAAAATAGCACACAGTGACTCCAGACACGAACGGCTCCCGCGAAGCGGGGGCCGTGAGTAGTTTTATGGCGTCAGGGCGGGAGGGCGGGAGTACGGGAAGAGGGCACAGCTGTGAAGAATTACGGGGCTGCTGGTCCTCGCAGTCCCGTATCAGTTGCTCTGCATCAGCAACCCGTCACCTTTGCCGATCTTTGCAGCTCCCTCCTTATGGCAGCACTCGCCAGGTCCTTAAAAACAATTCCGGTAAAATAGCACACAGT
Source organism: Triturus cristatus (assembly GCF_964204655.1). Classification (NCBI taxonomy): domain Eukaryota; kingdom Metazoa; phylum Chordata; class Amphibia; order Caudata; family Salamandridae; genus Triturus; species Triturus cristatus. The sequence continues at coordinate 1,943,115,752 of NC_140589.1, forward strand.
GACTCCAGACACGAACGGCTCCCGCGAAGCGGGGGCCGTGAGTAGTTTTATGGCGTCAGGGCGGGAGGGCGGGAGTACGGGAAGAGGGCACAGCTGTGAAGAATTACGGGGCTGCTGGTCCTCGCAGTCCCGTATCAGTTGCTCTGCATCAGCAACCCGTCACCTTTGCCGATCTTTGCAGCTCCCTCCTTATGGCAGCACTCGCCAGGTCCTTAAAAACAATTCTGGTAAAATAGCACACAGTGACTCCAGACACGAACGGCTCCCGCGAAGCGGGGGCCGTGAGTAGTTTTATGGCGTCAGGGCGGGAGGGCGGGAGTACGGGAAGAGGGCACAGCTGTGAAGAATTACGGGGCTGCTGGTCCTCGCAGTCCCGTATCAGTTGCTCTGCATCAGCAACCCGTCACCTTTGCCGATCTTTGCAGCTCCCTCCTTATGGCAGCACTCGCCAGGTCCTTAAAAACAATTCCGGTAAAATAGCACACAGTGACTCCAGACACGAACGGCTCTCGCGAAGCGGGGGCCGTGAGTAGTTTTATGGCGTCAGGGCGGGAGGGCGGGAGTACGGGAAGAGGGCACAGCTGTGAAGAATTACGGGGCTGCTGGTCCTCGCAGTCCCGTATCAGTTGCTCTGCATCAGCAACCCGTCACCTTTGCCGATCTTTGCAGCTCCCTCCTTATGGCAGCACTCGCCAGGTCCTTAAAAACAATTCCGGTAAAATAGCACACAGTGACTCCAGACACGAACGGCTCCCGCGAAGCGGGGGCCGTGAGTAGTTTTATAGCGTCAGGGCGGGAGGGCGGGAGTACGGGAAGAGGGCACAGCTGTGAAGAATTACGGGGCTGCTGGTCCTCGCAGTCCCGTATCAGTTGCTCTGCATCAGCAACCCGTCACCTTTGCCGATCTTTGCAGCTCCCTCCTTATGGCAGCACTCGCCAGGTCCTTAAAAACAATTCCGGTAAAATAGCACACAGTGACTCCAGACACGAACGGCACCCTATTGAGTAGCACAGGTCTGTAACTTCAGCAGCCAGCTGCCATTACTGATCCTACTGAGTAGCACAGGTCTGTAGCCTCAGCAGCCAGCTGCCATTACTGATCCTACTGAGTAGCACAGGTCTGTATCCTCAGCAGCCAGCTGCCATTACTGATCCTACTGAGTAGCACAGGTCTGCAGGCCTCAGCAGCCAGCTGCCATTACTGATCCTATTGAGTAGCACAGGTCTGTAACCTCAGCAGCCAGCTGCCATTACTGATCCTATTGAGTAGCACAGGTCTGTAACCTCAGCAGCCAGCTGCCAGTACTGATCCTATTGAGTAGCACAGGTCTGTAACCTCAGAAGCCAGCTGCCATTACTGATCCTACTGAGTAGCACAGGTCTGCAGGCCTCAGCAGCCAGCTGCCATTACTGATCCTATTGAGTAGCACAGGTCTGCAGCCTCAGCAGCCAGCTGCCATTACTGATCCTATTGAGTAGCACAGGTCTTCAGGCCTCAGCAGCCAGCTGCCATTACTGATTCTATTGAGTAGCACAGGTCTGTAACCTCAGCAGCCAGCTGCCATTACTGATCCTATTGAGTAGCACAGGTCTTCAGGCCTCAGCAGCCAGCTGCCATTACTGATCCTACTGAGTAGCACAGGTCTGTAGCCTCAGCAGCCAGCTGCCATTACTGATCCTATTGAGTAGCACAGGTCTGCAGGCCTCAGCAGCCAGCTGCCATTACTGATCCTATTGAGTAGCACAGGTCTTCAGGCCTCAGCAGCCAGCTGCCATTACTGATCCTACTGAGTAGCACAGGTCTGTAGCCTCAGCAGCCAGCTGCCATTATTGAAAAATGAATGTTGTCTGTTTGCCTCCACGGAAAGTGATCTATGAACCTCTCATTGGTGAAGAAGAAAATGGATATTGAAATGTTGAAGATGACACCGATAAGTATCAGGGGAGATAATGGAATATATATTTTCTTGCAGGTGACCTGACCTTAACATGACCTTGCAGAGCGTCCAAAGACCTATAGCCTGTGTTGATCTTGGAAAGACCAGATGGCTTTGAGAAATGAGGACAGTTTGTATCTGACAAATTATTGATTTGCTTAGTAGCATTTAGATTTCATAACTCGCTATCCATATATATTTAAAAGTTAAATCTGATAAATGATTGCCGACATATTAAGAAATATGTCACACCGGGTACTGCCCTGGTTTGCTGTGTATCTTGAGCAAGATGTATTGAACTGTATAAAAACCATGTACCATTCTGTTCGGGGGTTCAGATCCAACGTGTATCTAGTCTCCATACAGATGTGGATTCAGCTTTCCTTTAAACCTTAGTGCATTTGTATGATTGATTTTAGGTTTCGACAATGTGAGAATTTACAGAGACAACATAGTATGCAGTGTATACTTCATAAGATAATTCATTAAATAAATTATTATTCTGCCTGGGATGGCAAATTTGTATTGAGTCTACCAAAGCAGCATAAACATCTTTGGAAACATCAGAAGAGACCTTCAGGACCTGATCCCTGGAGGTGCACATCTCTAATTTTGTGTATTAATTGTTCTGGGATCTGGGTATGTGTTTTGTCTTCAGAGATCTCTCTTCCTGGTGCATTAGTAGAAATAAAATCTCCAAAGGCCATGCTGGTTTACTCAAAACTGGTAACATGACAGTGTTGAGCCCACAGGGCTAGCCTTCCTCCATGAGCAGAGTTTTGGGTCAACTGTGATGTGTCCATGGTGGGAGTAGGGGTGGAGCCCTCCTCCATGGATGCTAGTGCAGAGTGTGCTGTGGGGCATCCTTCAGGGGAGCAAGGCAGTGCAGTCCTTCTTCATGGGGCCTCGCTTGGGGTCTGCCCTACATCGATGGCATGGAAAGCTTTACCTGAACCTAGAAAGAACTGAGAGTGAGCGGTGAAAGTAAGGATTTACATTATTTACCCCATGAGACGTTTGTTAGTGTATATCATGTAAATGGGACTGAGAAATGAAATTAGAAATCTATATCCATATAGGAAAGGGTAAGTGCATGTATTGAGGAGGTTTACATTCAAGGACGTGTGATACATTTCACACAATTAGAGATCAGAAGTCAGGAGTGAATGAAGTAGTCATCAAAAACAAAAGGACCTGAAAACTGACTATTCATTTCCTTTATCAGCCCCCATCTCTGCATATAATCTGCAATCACAAAACCAGGAGCAGCAGAGTGTGCATACATAGGTCTAGTTTGTTACACAACCTATATTTGACAAAAGTAATCTGGTGTCGCACACCTCCTGCACTGACAGGAACTCTACATTGTTTGTAGTGAATGGTGTGTGGTGTCACACACCTCCTGCACTGACAGGGACTCTGTGTCTGTTTATAGTGAATGGTGTGTGGTGTCACACACCTCCTGCACTGGCAGGGACTGTACATCTGTTTGTAGTGAATGCTGGTATGTGGTGTCACACACCTCCTGCACTGACAGGGACTTTGTGTCTGTTTGTAGTGAATGGTGTGTGGTGTCACACACCTCCTGCACTGACAGGGACTCTGTGTCAGTTTATAGTGAATGGTGTGTGGTGTCACACACCTCCTGCACTGGCAGGGACTGTACATCTGTTTGTAGTGAATGCTGGTATGTGGTGTCACACACCTCCTGCACTGACAGGGACTTTGTGTCTGTTTGTAGTGAATGGTGTGTGGTGTCACACACCTCCTGCACTGACAGGGACTCTGTGTCTGTTTGTAGTGAATGGTGTGTGGTGTCACACACCTCCTGCACTGGCAGGGACTCTACATCTGTTTGTAGTGAATGCTGGCATGTGGTGTCACACACCTCCTGCACTGACAGGGACTCTGGGTCTGTTTGTAGTGAATGGTATCTGGTATCATACATATCTGTGTATGGTTGTAGTAAATGGTGTCTGGTGTCACACACCTCCTGCATTGACTGGGATTCTGCATCTGTTTGTAGTGAATGAAGGGATTCTATGTCTGTTTTTTATTCATGTTATCCGGTGTCACACACCTCCTGCACTGGAAGGAACTCTTAGTCTGTTTGTAGTAAAGGGTGTGTGATGTCTCACACCTGCGCTGACAGGGGCTCCGGATTTGTTTGTAGTGAATGGTATCTGGTGTTACACACCTCCTGGTCAGACAGGGACTCTGCATCCCTTTGTAGTGAAAGGTGTCTGGTGTCACACACCTCCTGCACTGACAGGGACTCTGCGTCTGCTTGTAGTGAATGGTATCTGGTATTGCACACCTCCAGCACTGACAGGGGCTCTCTGTCTGTTTGTAGTGAATGGTATCTGGTATCACACATATCTGTGTATGGTTGTAGCAAATGGTGTCTGGTGTCACACACCTCCTGCATTGACTGGGATTCTGCATCTGTTTGTAGTGAATGAAGGGGTTCTATGTCTGTTTTTTATTCATGTTATCCGGTGTCACACACCTCCTGCACTGGAAGGAACTCTTAGTCTGTTTGTAGTGCATGGTGTGTGGCGTGGCACTCCTCCTTCACGGACAGGGGATCTGCACATGTTTGTAGTGATTGACATGTGGAGTCACACACATCCTGCGCTGGCAGGGACCCTGCTTCTGTTTGTAGTGAATGGTATCTGGTGTCAAACACCTCCTGCATTGGCACTGGGACTCTGCGTCTGTTAGTAGTGAATGAAGGGGTTCTGTGTCTGTTTTTTGTGAATGGTATGTGGTGTCACATACCTCCTGCACTGGCACTGGGACTCTGCATCTGTTTGTAGTGAATTATATCTGGTTTCAAACACCTTCTGCACTGACAGGGCCTGTTCACTTGTTTCTACTGAATGAAACCTGTGTCACATGCCTCCTGCCCTAACAAGGGCTCCGCCTCTGTTTGTAGTGAATGGTATCTGGTGTTATACGCCTCTTGCACTAACAGGGGCTCCATGTCTTTTTGTAGTGAATGGTATCTGGTATCATAAACCTCCTGCACAGACAGGGGTTCTGCACCTACGTCTACTGAATGGTATCTGGTGCCACACTCTACCAGCACTGCCAGGGGCTTTGTGTTTGCTTCCACTGAATGCACTTGGTGTCACACACCTCCTTCACTAACAGAGGCTCTGCATCTGTTTGTAGTGTATGGTTATTTATTTATTTGTTAGTTGAATTTGTAGGGTGCTACAGCTACCCAAAAAGGGTTTCCCGGTGCCTGGACGGACTTGGTGCAAAAATGGTGGTGGTGAGATGAGATTACTGGTTGAATAACCAGGTCTTCAGGGATCTGCGGAAGCTGGTATAAATAGTTTATTTGCGGATAGCAAGAGGAAGAGTATTCCAGAGGGTTGGGCCAAGATGCGAAAAGGACCTTCCACCCATCCTCATGAGTTTGAACACGGGCACCGTGAATTTTTCAAGAGTTGTAGATGGAAGATGACGAGTGGGAACATATGGGCAAACAAGAGATAGCAGATATTTTGGTGCTGAACCCCTTTTGATCTTAAACATATAGCTCAGGGCTTTGAACTTTATGCAGTTTTCAACCCTGAGCCAATGTAGGTCCCGGAGATAGCCAGAGATGGGAGTGGCCCTGGGAACCCTGCACAGTAGTCTCGCAGCAGAGTTCTGTACCAGCTGTAGTCTGCGGGTCACAGCCTTATTTGCGCCTAGAAATAGGAAATTTCCATAGTCAACTGTGAGGTGGTAAGGGCATGGACCACTGTTTTTTGGGTGGCATTTGGCAACATCCAAATGATCTTCCTAAGACATTTTAGGATGGTAAAACACATGGCTGTGACCTTGACTGCTTGATGATGCATGGTCAAAGAATCATCAATATACACGCCCAAGTTACGGACATGGCTGGAAGGCCACGGAAGGGCACCCATCTCGGCAGGCCAATGAAGCGGGCCCCAGAGATCTTTCTCCTTACCAAGGATTAAGACCTAGGTTTTATCACAGTTAAGTTTCAGGTGGTTTTGGTTCATCCATGTTGCAATTCTCCTAAGACCCAACTGAAGGCAGGATATTGAGCAGGGGTCAGAGTGTGAAAGAGAGAAAATGATCTGAGAATTGTCAGCGTAGGTAAAAAGAGTCAGGCCAGCCTGTTCAGCTATGTCAGCTAAAGGCTTGACATACAAGTTAAAAAGCAACAGACTGAGTATGGAGCCCTGGGGTACCCCATGGCGTGATGGGTGGGTGTTGGAACTATCTGTGGCAGAGAAGATCTGAAATTTATGGCCATCCAAAAAGGAGATGATCCAATCCAAGGCTGAGCCGCAAATGCCCAGAGACCTCAGTGTGTTGATTAGTATGGGATGGGAAATTGTGTCGAACGCCACGCTGAGTTCTAATAGTATGAGCGTGACGGTATCTCCGATATCAAGGTGATGGCGCAGCCTCTCTGTAACCCCCAGCAAAGTAGTTTCTGTGGAGAATCCGGCTCTAAACCCGGATTGGGAGGGGTGGAGGATTTTGTTGGTTTCGATGAACTGGGAAAAATGGGAATGAATATGTCTCTCAAGGATTTTGGAGAAGACTAGCAAAAGGGAGATTGGTCGGTAATTTGAGAGAGTGGCAGGGTCGGCAGTGGGCTTTTTTAGAAGAGGGGTCACCATGGCATGTTTCCACTGTGAAGGAACTGTAGACTCAAGTAGGGAAGAATTTAAAACATTCAGAATGACGTGCATATGGGAGGGGTCCAACTGTTTGAGTATTGAAATAGGTAATGGGTCATTAGGAGTGCCGGACTTTACTTTGTCTAAAATCATAGTTAGGGAGTTTTATGTTGAGAAGGGGCCAGGAGTCTAAAAGGGGGACAGTGGTGTAAGACACAGTTGAGAGTTTTGTATGTGATGGAACAGTCATGCAAGGGGAAAGTATCGTCTGGGTAGTGGTTGTGAGTTGTACTTGCAAGGGTCTGCTTAGATGTGAGTTAGCAATTTCAAGATAAATCTTCTCAATTTTGTGCTTAAAAAAGTGGGCGAGATCTTCGCACTGGCATTTGTTTAATGGCAGAGGGTTAGCTAGGGTCTCTGATCCAGCAAGCTTTTTAACTAGATCGAAAAGTGTTTTTGAGCAATTAGCGGCATCAGTGAAGGTTTTGGAAACAAAACTGGCCCTGGCAGAGTTACAGAGGTTATGGTATATATTTTTTTGCCTTTTTATAGGCATCTTTAAGATCAGGCGCATAGTCTCCCCTCCATTTTTGTTCTAATGATTTGCATTTAGATTTTTCAATTTTTAGAGTATCGTTGAACCATGGGGCCGGGGGGCGATGGTTTATGAGTTTTTTCTTTGTCGGGGGAAGACAGGAATCTATGGCATTTGAGAGCCATCTATGTATGTTTTTTGAGAGTATATCAACCTTCGAGTCAGATGTGGGTAAGTTAGAACGTAGGTGATTGTTAAGAGCATTAAGGTCAAGTTTTTTCCAGTCTCTTTTTGGTATTTTAAGGGAAGGGACTCAGGAAATCAAGGTAAGAGGACAAATAACATTAAACTTAGATAAAAGTGGTTTAACACACGTCCTGATGGACAGGGGCTCTGCACGTATTTGTAGTGAATGGCATCTGGTGTCACACACCTCCTGCAGTGGTAGGGACTCTGTGTATGGTTGTAGTAAATGGTGTCTGGTGTCACACACCTCCTGCATTGACACGAGCTCTGTATCTGTTTGTAGTGAATGAAGGGGCTCTACGTCTCTTTGTAGTGAATGCTGGTATGTGGTGTCACACACCTCCTGCTCTGGCAGCGACTCTGTGTCTCTTTGTAGTGGATGGTATGTGGTGTCACACACCTCCTGCATTGACTGGGACTCTGCATGTGTTTGTAGTGAATGGTATGTGGTGTCACACACCTCCTGCACTGACAGGGATTCTGTGTATGTTTGAAGTGAATAATATCTGGTTTCAAACCTTTCTGCACTGACAGGGGCAGTGCAGATCTTTCTACAGAATGAAACCTGTGTCACACGCCTCCTGCCCTAACAGGGGCTCCGCATCTGTTTGTAGTGAATGGTATCTGGTGTCACACACCTTCTGCACAGACAGGGGCTCTGCACCTGCTTCTACTGAATGGTATCTGGTGCCACACTCCACCAGAACTCCCGGGGGCTGTGTGTTTGTTTCCACTGAATGGCACTTTCTGTCACACACCTCCTTCACTAACAGGGGCTCTTCATCTGTTTGTAGTGAATGGCATCTGGTGTCACACACCTCCTGCACTGGTAGGGACTCTGCATGTGTTTGTAGTGAATGGCATCTGGGGACACACACCTCAAGAACTGGCAGGGACTCTGCGTCTTTTTGAAGTGAATGGTATGAGGTGTTGCACACCTTCTGCACAGACAGGGGGTCTGCACCTGCTTCTACTGAATGGTATCTGGTGCCACACTCCACCAGAACTACCAGGGGCTGTGTGTTTGTTTCCACTGAATGGCACTTTCTGTCACACACCTCCTTCACTAACAGGGGCTCTTCATCTGTTTGTAGTGTATGTTATCTGGTGTCACACACGTCCTGATGGACAGGGGCTCTGCACATATTTGTAGTGGATGGCATCTGATGTCGCACACCTCCTGCACTGACAGGGACTCTGCGTCTGTTTGTAGTGAATGGTAACTGGTGTCACACGCCTCCTACACTGACATGGTCACTGTACCCATTTGTCCTGATTGGCATTTGGTGTCACACCCTCCTGCACTGAGGATATTGCTATGTGTACAGATTGATAGCAGTGTCACACTTCTCTGGTATTGTACAGAATGATAGCAGTGTCACACTTCTCTGGTATTGTACAGAATGATAGCAGTGTCACACTTCTCTGGTATTGTACGGAATGATAGCAGTGTCACACTTCTCTGGTATTGTACAGAATGATAGCAGTGTCACACTTCTCTGGTATTGTACAGAATGATAGCAGTGTCACACTTCTCTGGTATTGTACGGAATGATAGCAGTGTCACACTTCTCTGGTATTGTAAGGAATGATAGCAGTGTCACACTTCTCTGGTATTGTACGGAATGATAGCAGTGTCACACTTCTCTGGTATTGTACAGAATGATAGCAGTGTCACAATTCTCTGGTATTGTACGGAATGATAGCAGTGTCACACCTCTCTGGTATTGTACGGAATGATAGCAGTGTCACACTTCTCTGGTATTGTACAGAATGATAGCAGTGTCACACTTCTCTGGTATTGTACGGAATGATAGCAGTGTCACACTTCTCTGGTATTGTAAGGAATGATAGCAGTGTCACACTTCTCTGGTATTGTACGGAATGATAGCAGTGTCACACTTCTCTGGTATTGTACAGAATGATAGCAGTGTCACACTTCTCTGGTATTGTACGGAATGATAGCAGTGTCACACTTCTCTGGTATTGTACGGAATGATAGCAGTGTCACACTTCTCTGGTATTGTAAGGAATGATAGCAGTGTCACACTTCTCTGGTATTGTACGGAATGATAGCAGTGTCACACTTCTCTGGTATTGTACAGAATGATAGCAGTGTCACACTTCTCTGGTATTGTACGGAATGATAGCAGTGTCACACTTCTCTGGTATTGTACAGAATGATAGCAGTGTCACACTTCTCTGGTATTGTACGGAATGATAGCAGTGTCACACTTCTCTGGTATTGTACGGAATGATAGCAGTGTCACACTTCTCTGGTATTGTACGGAATGATAGCAGTGTCACACTTCTCTGGTATTGTACGGAATGATAGCAGTGTCACACTTCTCTGGTATTGTACGGAATGATAGCAGTGTCACACTTCTCTGGTATTGTACAGAATGATAGCAGTGTCATACACCTCCGGAATGGCAAAGCATTATATTCAATGTCACGTGCCTCCATTACTGTACAGAATGGTATGCTATGTCGCTCCTCTGGTGTTGTACAGAATGATATGCAGTATCACACACCTCGGTAGTATACAGAATTGTACCAAGTGTCACACGCCTCATATATGTTATTCTCAAATAGTCTACCTACCATTAGTGTATATAAATTGTCCACCTTTACACTTATATATCTCACTCTCGTAAATGAGATGACCTACCTGTGTGCACAGTTACCTGTTTGGTGTGGCCCACATTCTCTGTTTATTCCTTGCCACAGTTCATATCCCCTTTCTGAGCATCAAGAGCTCTTTCGTAGCTTATCTCATTCTCTAGTGTGTGGTCACCTGGTGTTCCAATACCAATTGTCTTTGTTGGGAGCTCTGGACTGGGGTGTGGTTGCAAAGTATAGTACTGTTAAATCACAGCATGAGCTTCATCTCTACCTCCTGTTCTGGGAAGCTAGGCTGGTGCTGTCTTACAACACGCTGACTCTGACCCCTGAGCTGGTGCTGTCATAGACTCAGACTCTGACCCCTGAGCTGGTGCTGTTATAGACTCTGACCCCTGAGCTGGGCTGGTTCTGTCATAAACCTAACCATGACCCCTGAGCTGGGACGGTGATGTAATAGACTCTAACCCTGAGCTGGTGCTACCATAGACCCTGTCTCTTACCCCTGACCTGGGCTGGTGTTGTCATAGGCCCTGACTCTAGCCTTTGAGCTGGGACGGTTCGGTCATAAACCTTACCATGACCACTGAGCTGGGACGGTGATGTCATATACCCTGACTCTGACCCTGAGCTGGCACTAACATAGACCCTGGCTCTGACCCCTGAGTTGGTGCCGTCATAGACCCTGACTCTGATCCCTGAGCTGGGCTGGGACGATTCTGTCATAGACACTGACTTGTACCCCTGAGCTGTTGCTGTCATACACCCTGACTCTGACCCCTGAGAGCTAATGCTGGTACTGTAATAGACCCTTACTCTAACCCTTTAGCTGGGATGGTTCTGTCATAGACTTAATACTGACTCCTGAGCTGGGACAGTGATGTCATAGACTCTGACGCTGGCCCTGACTTGGCGGTATCATAGACCCATGAGCTGGGCTGGTGCTGTCATAGACCCTGACTCTGAACGATAAGCTGGGCAGGTGCTGTCATAGACACTGAATCTGACCCTGGGCTGGTGCTGTAATAGACCCTGACACTGACAACTGAGCTGGGACGGTGGTGTCATAGACCCCTGACTCTGACCCCTGAGCTGGGCTGGTACTGTCATAGATACTGACTCTCACCTCTGAACTGGGCTGGTGAGTTCATAGACCTTCACTCTTACCACTGAGCTACGCTGGTATTGCCATAGACCATAGTAGGAAGGTGGAATCTGACTATATGGTTTCCCACCCACTTTTTTCCTGGTGTTTGAATGGTTTTTGACTAGTCTGGCTGGGATCCTGCTATCCAGGACCCCAGCCTATCTGCTTACTCCCTTAAATGATTGGTGTGCATATTAGATGCACTAGTGATTGATACTGTGGTACCTTATGAGCCCCTAGTATATGGTACCTTAGGTACCTAGGGCATTGGTACTTCACAGGCCTACCAGGGGCTGCAGCATGTATTATGCCACCCCTGGGAAGCACTCACAATCTGACACCACAGGCCTGCTACTGCAGCCTGTGTGAGGTAGTGTTAGCACTCCTCACTGAGGTATAGGTTCCTATATCTCACCATACACACACATATAAACCCCTATGGTAGGCCCTATCAATCCCATGGGCAGGGTGCTTGGTTTACTATGTGAGGGGATGCTTCTGCCCGAGCAGGACTCCTCTGCAGCTGGCAGAGTCTATTCTCTGCTGCTGTTTGTGGATGCGGTTAAACCACATACTCTTAAGTGCATTATAACCTCGCGGTAAATGCTAACTTTGGAATGACTGCATCAAAACATGTCGTGTTTGGTGTCAAACAACTTGGAATCCTACCCCCACACCAGTAACTGGTGTGGGAGTAGGATCCCACCCTTCTAGAGGGAACGACATGTACACACTGTACTACACGGTAGAAATCATCTATAGCCCTGGCATCACAAAATGGATGCCACCAGCACAGACACCGGGCTGCCCTCCTGCTGCTGACCGAAACTCGCAGTGGAGGGAGCCCAACAAAGGGTTTCCTGTCACAGGGAGGTGTCACCACCTCCCAAACAGGATTTAGTGTATTGGAGCTGGGTGGGTGCACTCTTAGAGTGCTTTGAAGTCCTGCACTGGGGGAGCAGTAGGCTCCTCTGTGCATATGCCAGCTCAAACCGGCTCTGGCACGAAACTGGACAAAGGGAAGTGGGTGTAACCACCCACTACCCTGACCCTCCTAGAGGAGTGGTCATAGAGCTAGTCCCTCCCATCTTTTCACTATAAGATACCACACATTGCCAATGCAATTTAGATTACACCTGGACGACGCTCTACGAAGAAGAATCCTGGCCCTTCAACTTTCTACTATCTCTAGAAGACCGAAGGATCTCCCTTGGAGTCAAGGAGTGACTCCCCTGCTTGGCAGGCACCAAAACTACTGAAATACAGTTGCAAACTTTACCGCTCCCGCCGGAGCCCGAAGTCCCTGCCTCCCCTGAAGTAGATTTCCTGACCTCTCGACGGCTATTTTGAGTCCCCAGCGAAGCTGTGGCATCTGGACCCCACGAGTGACGAGGAACAGCAATACCAGGGAACCGTGCACTGATTTTGAGTGCAAGCCCTAAACTACGTCCAATGAAGTTGTGCTTTGGAACACTTGTTGTCCAAATCCCAAGCAGCTCTAGTACCGAAGATCAGTGGCCTACCTCGTCCCGAGTGACCGTGGGCTGTGGGTGAACTTTTCCTGCAAAGGCGTCTTCGCGGTTGCTTGCCTGTTGGCTAGTGACTCTCCAGAAGACTTCCACATCACCTTCAAGGGCTCGCCTGGTTGCTCTGGGCCTGCCCTCACTTACCCTTGCTGGGTAAGTCCTTCAGACCTTGCTGGTCTGCTCCATTGACAATCTTCCATCCACACAAGACTTGCAGTTGCCAAGGCTTGTTGGCTCCATACCGAGTGCCGACACCGTCAACAGCTGCAGACGTTGTGGGACCTTCTGAATCGAGCTGCTGGTCTTCATCGATCCCTCCTGGTCCTCGTGAGCGAAGAGACAAAACGACATCAGCGACCTGAAGAGACGCGACAGTTATGGTCATCCATCTTGCTGGCCACCGGTCACTGGCAAGTGACTTGGAACTCTGTGCTCTCAATTTCTAGGTCTTCTGCAACTCCAATCCATCTTCGGATTCCAGCGGACACTTCTCTCGATGACGCAAGCAGCAAGTCTTCAGTGATCTCCATTGAAAACAGCATCGCGATCCGACACCAAAGGACACGTATGCACACGGCTTCCCTGGGTGAGGTAACTCTTGCATTACGGTGCCCAAGTGTGCATTGGCTCTCGAAGTACTTACCCTGTAAGTTGTTTGCTTGTTGTCCACTCCGAAGTGCCCTAGAACTGTAAAATACAAACCGCAACATTTGCCATTGAAACGCATTGAAAACCCGCGTGTGTGTTTAGACACTGCGCGCGTCTCCTGTGGGCTGATTACTTACCTGCTGACACTGCAGAAGTGAAGCCCCAGCGATTCCCAAGGCGCTAGGCCTCTTCATATTGCAAGTCGAGTTTGTTAAACCACTATTTTAGTATATGGTCTGGTACGCCCCTAGGGCTACAGCCATATTTGTGCTTAATTTATTGAGAACTGTAGATCTTTTAAATGTTTACCTGGCTCTAATCTCATAAATAGATTAGTAGAGTATATTTAGAAATAAATACATATATATTTGATATATATACCTGTGTGGTGTCTTTTCATTTGGTAATGCAAGAGATTATAAGGTAAAACAAGCTGCTTTACATTCCTCAGAGACTTAGCCTGAAGGCTGCTCTCCACAGCTACCACTAGGATAGCTTTCTTTAAAAGGTTGTCTTTAAACCTATCTACCAAGAGTCGAATTGGACTGGTGCAAGGCGGCCACTATAACTAGTGACCAGCATATGCCAGGCCAACTTCTCACAACCATGAGTCTGACAACTGAGCTGGGATGGTGATGTCATAGACTCCGACTCTGACCCCTGACCTGGGATGGTGCTACAGACTCTAACTCTGAACCCTGAGCTGGGCTTGTGCTATCATAGACACTGACTCTGATACCTGAGCTGGGCTAGTGATGTCATAGACCTGGACTCTAACCTCTGAGTTGGGCTGGTGCTGTCATAGACATTGGCTCTGACCCCTGATCTTGGCCAGTGATATATTTGTCCTTGACTCTTATCACTGAGCTGGCCTGGTTCTGTAATAGACCCTGACTCTGACAACTGAGCTGGGACAGTGCTATAATAGACCACCCTCTGACCCATGAGCTGGGCTGTTGCCGTCATAGACACTGACTCTAAACCAGGGTCTGGGCTTATGATGTCATAGACACTGACTCTTTCCCCTGACTTGGGCTGGTGCTGACATAGACACCAACTCTGACCCCTGAGCTGGGAGAATGATGTCATTGACCTTGACCATTACCCCTGAGCTGGGCTGGTGATTTCATAGATCTTTATTCTAACCCAAAGCTTGGACGGTGTTGTCATAGAACCTGACTTTTACCCATGAGCTGCATTAATGCTACATAGACTCTGACGCTAACCCCTAAGCTGGGCTTGTGATGTCATAGACCCCAACTCCGACCCTGAGCTGGGCTGGTGCTGTTATAAACCCTGTCTCTGACCCCTGTGTTGTACTGCAGCTTGTTTACTCTGTTATACTGCAGCTTATCTGTACTCTGATGTTGAAGTGTTCTAGAAGGTTTACATGGTTACCTAGGAATTATGTGGGTGGACATTCTTGCTGGAGCTGTTGGCAGAGTGGGTCCTCCTTCTCTGCTGTTCATGTAGCTAATAAACTACCAACTTACTACTTCTTTTATTGGCCTCATCACTACAAAATTATGGCGACGATCTTTTAGCTACATGGAAGAATCCACGCAGCCATTTTGACAACCTTTCAATGAGATAATTCTTCAATCAAATTCTGCTACCTCTACTTCTGAAGAACTCCTGCTGACTCCTTTTGAAAGGTATTTTGTATCTGCGCTGCGCTGCTGTGACCACTTTATCGAATAAGTGAGACAGTCGTCCTGATCAAAACAGCATTTAAAATTAACTCCAGTTGTTCATTGACTGCCTGTCAGTATTGACTATTGTATCAACTGTCTTCCATGCGCCAATAATTACTTTTACCGACAGAACAACTTTGAAAATTATAAAAACATATGACCTTCCTATCAAATCCTCGTGTTTAAGAAGGCATCTTCAAAGATTGTATTTCTCTCTTAATCAAAAATCGGCGTTTAACGGAATGACAACCAATGACTTTTGTTTTCTGCCAAGAATGTTAATTTCTGCGCTTTGATTGCTCGATATGTTGTAAAGTTTCAACGGATCCGCTTTCAGCATTTTGTTTCAACTGTCACTAACTCGCGCTCCCAAAGACAACGCACTGTGTTTACATTCAACTAACAGTGCGCTCACTTCCATCTCGAGCCTTCATGTCTCGTAGCAGCGCGCTCACCTCCACCTCAAGCTTTCGTGTCTCGTAGCAGCGCGCTCATTTCACTTCTCGTACTCCATTGAATCAAGGTAGCACCACGTCTGACGTCATCACGAACGTCAATTTTCATTGGTGGAGAAGCTTGTACACAGTCTCCTTGGCAACGTGTGTCTCTGCTTGCCAGTGACATGCACACCATTGTGAATAGTATTTTCAACAACGCGTGCCTCATCGTTCCCGGTGGCACGCACACAATTTTATTTGTGCATTTGTATTTTTTTTTTTTTTAAAAGAGAGAAAAGAAGAAGCCATTTGCGTGTATACTAACACTCGGTGACACACACATCATTGCATAATTACTTGTTTCAACAACGTGTATGTCATTATTACCGGTGACACGCACACCTTACTACCTATTGATTTAATTATATTCTAGGCGTGTTACTTATCCTCGGTGACACGCACACCAAAATAATATGGTCATGCTGTGTCAAATGCAGTCATAAAGTACATAACAGATACAATTATATGTTAAGAGTTGCAATAAGTAAAACTTTCATTTTTTTTTGGTCACAAATGCCTCAATGTATAATCCAATGTACCTGATTAGATATTAACTTCTCACAGTTTCTCTTGCTTTTCCACAGTTGAGACTATATTAAAAAAAAGAATACTTACATCTGATGTTCCACATCATAGTTACATTTTTGGTTTCAATTCATTCTTGATTTAATTGCTATTAGACACCATTTCTCTCCCAAATTTTAAAACCCTAGCAGAATTGTGCACTATGCAATCTGTTAATCCGCCGCCTTCATTTCTAGAATCACCTGGTGATCATCCTGTCAGATGGGAAATCTGGTATGACGCTTTCCAAACATATTTAGGAGCCATTGGTGCGTTACGTTTTAGTGCAGAGAGGAGGAAATGGCTTCTTCTGCACTCTTTAGGATTTGAAGGGAGATCGATTCATAAACACTTACCTTCTCTCTCAGAAGAAGAACTAAATGGGATTGACGAATATCACGAGGCTGTCATTAAATTAAGAACAAGGTTTGACAAGCAACCGAGCCTTATGGTATTGAGGCACAAGTTTTTTAAAAGGAAGCAAACGGAAGGAAAAGATGTTGATGGTTACATTTCGGTTTTGCGCAGACTGGCAGCTGAGTGCAAGTTTGAAAACTTTACGGATCAATTAATTAGAGATCAGTTTGTGTGTCAATGCAAGGACAAAAACATTCGCCAAAAATTGCTAACTCTGGGTGATCCGTCACTAGATGAAATTATAAAAATTGCAAAAAGTATAGAGATTTCTATGGTCTCTCTTAAAGAACTTGATGACAAACCACAAGATGCCATTAATGCTGTTAGTACTAATAGTAATCCTAAACATCGTGGTAAGCCTGTACAGTCGGTTCATCAACCCTCCAAGTCTAACTCAGATAGTAATAATTCAGTTAAAGCAGATTCTAAAAATATGTGCATTAGATGTGGTAATCCTCCACATATCAAAGGCTCACGCTGTCCCGCTAATAATGTCATGTGTAATTATTGTAAAAGGATGGGGCTCTTTGCAAAAGTATGTTTAAAAAAAAAGAATGTAAGCAAACCATCTGTTTGTAGTGTGGAATCTGATGGAGAGTCAGACCTAGAAGTTGTCTCTGTTGTAAGAAATGAAAACGAGTTAGACTCAGTCAAGTCTAACCTTTCCCCAAATGTTGTTACAGGCGATCCATCTTTGTGCATTGATCCCATTGCAGATATCAAGATTGGAGAACACACTGTGAAGCTTTTGGTTGACTCTGGGGCAAAGATCACTATGATCACTCAGAAATTGTTCGAAGAAACGTGGAATGGTTCCCAATCCTTATTTCCTCCTGATCGTTCTCCTGTCTCTTATGAAGGACGTAGAATAGATTTGGTGGGATATGTTGAAGATGAGTTGCAATTTAAAGGAAGGAGAATTAAAGGAAAAATGTATGTTGCCGTAAAAGGTCTTAACATATTAGGTTGGTTTCACCAAGGCCTCTTCGGCATGATACGAAAACCTGGTGAAAAAGAACAAGTATTAGCTGTTGGTTGTGAAAATACCAGCTTGGAATGGAAAAAAAGTACCCTGCGGTTTTCAGTAACGAATTGGGGAAAATTAAGGGATTCCGACACAAAATAATTGTAGGGTGCTCCTCCCATTAAGCACAAACTGAGAGGAGTTCCTTTCAGCATGAGGGAAGACTTAGAAAAAGAATTAAAGGAGTTGTGTGCCAAAGGAATCATTGAACCTACGGACTCCTCATTATGACTTTCTCCATTGGTCGTCGCGAGGAAAAGGGGAGGAGATCTTCCCGTTTGTGTGGACTTAAGATCCCTGAATAAGGAGATATGGGTTGATTCCTACCACTTACCCAAAATCAGAGACTTATTTTCCTCAACAAAAGGAGCACGGTA
Organism: Triturus cristatus; assembly: GCF_964204655.1. NCBI lineage: Eukaryota > Metazoa > Chordata > Amphibia > Caudata > Salamandridae > Triturus > Triturus cristatus. Next base: position 1,943,133,641 of record NC_140589.1, read on the forward strand.
TTTCTCCAAACTAGATTTAGCCAGTGCGTACCATCATGTAGAACTTGATCCTGAGTCACGCCATCTAACTGCGTTTGTGTCGCCTCTGGGAACTTTTCGCTACTGTCGCATGCCTTTTGGGCTTGCGTCTGCAGCATCTGTTTTTCAGAGGATAATGAGCAGCATACTCAGAGATGTTGATGGTGTCCTTGTATTTCAGGATGATGTTCTTATCTTTGGAAAAGATGTTACTTCTCATAATCTTGAATTAGAAAAGGTGTTGACTCTGTTCAAAAAACGTGGTGCGATTTTAAAGGAGGCCATGTGTAAATGTTTGTGCTCTAAAATCGAATATTTGGGACATGTTATATCCCAAGAAGGGGTCAGTCCATGACCGGGTCTGCATCAAGCTATAGTGGAGTCACCTGACCCGGTAGATAAAGCAGGAGTTAATTCGCTATTGGGTTTGTGTGAGTACTATTCTCAGTTCATACCAAACTTTGCCACTATTGTCCGTCCTATAAGCAATCTCCTAAAAAAAGGAGTCAAGTTTGATTGGTGTCATGATTGTGGTGTGGCCATTAAGTTTGTGAAGTCCGCTTTGAGTGATGGTCCTGTACTTAAACCTTTTGACCCAAGTTTGCCATGTTGCGTCACTGTTGATGCGAGCCAAGTAGGCATAGGTGCGACATTAACTCAAATTGACAACAATATTGAAAGCACTATTTGTTTTGCGTCAAGGGTACTGAGAACTCCTAAACTTCAGTATTCGGTCATCGAAAATGAGTTACTTGCCTATACATGGGCTATTGAGAAGTGTAGACCTTATGCCTGGGGAAAAAGGTTCATGCTTTTGACAGATCACAAGCCCTTGGTAAACATCCTGGGTGGAAGTGTAACCAAATGCTGTTCTCCTAGGATCATGCGTATGGTTACTAAACTTTTACAATACCAGTTCTCAGTACAGCATATTCCTGGTGGGAAGAATGGGAGGGCAGAGTTCTTATCCCGTTTTCCCGTCAAGTCCAGTGAGATTGACGATGTAAGTCTTGAGGAATTTTCAAATGAGGATTGTGATGATTGCTTAGTTGCTGTGCTTGATTTACCCAACTTAAGTCTGGGTTCTGAGGATGATTGGATACAAGCACTGGGATCTGATTACGTATTACGTGAAGTGACTAATTTTGTCAGGAATGGGTGGCCAAGAGAAAAGGTACTTTCTCCTGCTCTGCAACCTTTCTGGAAGGTTAAGGACGAACTTTCCATTGAAGATGGGTTGCCACTCAGGTGTGATAAGTTTGTTCCTCGGGCTCTTTTCCACAAAACTATTATTGAAAGGGCTCACAAGGGTTATCTGGGCTCACCGCTTACTAAGAGGCGCATCAGGGATGTTTATTGGTGGCCAGGGATGGATTCTGAGATCGATTCTATGGTGTCCGGTTGTTGTGTTTGTGGCTCCTCTGACAAAAGTTTAAAAGTGTCTGTTCCTCCATTAATGCCCATTGAGTGCCCAAAAAGCCTGTGGTCCACACTGGGGATTGATGTGATGGGTCCCTATGAGGTTCTCCCAGGTTGATCTCGTTTTATACTTGTTTTAATGGATTACACATCCAAATGGCCTGAGATCAAATTGGTGAAAGATGCCAACACTATTGCTGTTATAGATTTTCTTAAGGACGTGTGGTTGAGAGAGGGTTTTCCCGAAATATTGATTTCGGACAATGGGAAACAGTTTGTCAGTACTGAATTCGAGTCTTTTCTAAAGGATTCTGGTGTAAAACACCATAAAAGCTCACTCTGTCACCCACAAAGTAATGGTTTGGTTGAGAGAATGAATCGGGTGGTGGGGGAGTGTGTTAAGTGGGCTAGAGCTGGAGGTCATGATGTTTGCAAAGCACTTAATGCCATGATTTGGTTTTACAGAACTACACCCCATTCTGCTACCAAAATTTCAACTTTTGAGTTGTTGAGAGGACGTAAGCCAAACACCAGTTTCAGACCTGCTTGGATGAGCAGATGGGTTAGGTCTGAATCAGATGTTGCTCATTTGTTATCCTTAGTGAGTGAGAATATGTCCGCATCTCAATCAAAACAAAAAATGTGGTTTGATTCTCGTAAAGGTGTTAAAGTAACTCCACTAGAAGTGGGGAATACTGTCAAAATCAAAAGTGGTCTACATGCTAAGAAAGGTGACAGCAAATTTAGTCGTCCTGTCAAAGTCATCAAAATTCTTGGTAATGCTGTTATGGTTGATGGGGGGCATTGGTGGAACCCTAACAGAGTGGTTAAGGTTCGTGACAGTACTATTGTTTCTCATCCAACAAAGAGCTCTCTTCCTGTTTTTGATCAAGTACATTTGAGGAAAAGCTCAAGAAAGATTGTTAAGCCTGCTAGGTACAGGTCATGAAGTTTGTATTTTTTTGTCATAAAGTTCCCTATTATTTTTTTTTAGTTTATTTTGTTATTTCTTTTCTTTCGTTTTTTTGTTATTTGGAAGAAGAGAAGATATGTTGTACTGCAGCTTGTTTACTCTGTTATACTGCAGCTTATCTGTACTCTGATGTTGAAGTGTTCTAGAATGTTTACATGGTTGCCTAGGAATGATGTGGGTGGACATTCTTGCCGGAGCTGTTGGCAGAGTGGGTCCTCCTTCTCTGCTGTTCATGTAGCTAATAAACTACCAACTTACTACTTCTTGTATTGGCCTCATCACTACACCCTAAAATGACTAGAGGTATCATAGACCCTGATTCTGACCCCTGAGCTGGGACAATGCTGTCATAGACCATGATTCTGACCACTGAGCTAGAATTGCAGTGTCATAGACCCTGACTTTGGCCCTGAGCTGAGCTGATGCTGTCATCGACTTTGACCCCTGAGCTGAGCTAGTGCTTACATAGACTCTGACCCTGAGCTCGGCTAGTGCTTACATAGACTCTGACTCTGACCCCTGAGATGGTGCTGTCATGGACCCTGACTTTGAACCCTGAGCTGGGACAGTGCATTCATAGACTCTGATTCATCCCCTGAGCTTGGCTAGTGCTGTCATGAACCCTTACTCTGACTCCTGAGTGGGGTTCATACTGTCATAGACACTAACTCTGATCCTTGAGCTGGGGTGGTGCTGGCATAGACCTTGACTCTGACCCCTGAGCTGGGTGAGTGTTGTCATAGATACTGACTCTATCCCTGGGCTGCCCTTGTGAAGTCATTGGCCTTGACTCTTAACCCAGAGCTGGGCTGGTGCTGTCATAGACCATGACTCTGTCTCTGAACCCAGAGCTAGGCTCGTGCTACCATAAATATTGATTCCGAGCCTTGAGCTAGGCTGGAGATGTCATAGACCTTGACTCTTGCCCCTTAGTTGGGCTGGTGCTGTCATAGACATGGACTCTGACCTCTGAGCTTGGCCGGTGATGTCATTGACCTTAACTCTGACCCCTGAGCTGGGTTGATGCAGTCATAGACTCTGACCCCTGAGATATTGCTGTTGTTAGACCAGAACTCTGGCCCCTGAGCTGGGATGGTGCTGTCACAGACACTGACTCTGACCCCTGAGCTGGGATGGAGATGTCATTGACCTTTACTCTTATCACTGAAGTGGACTGGTGCTGCAATAGACCCTGACTCTGACAACTGAGCTGGGACTGTGATGTCATAGACCCCACCTCTGACCCGTGAGCTTGGCTGAGGCTGTCATAGACAGTGACTCTGAACAAGGGTCTGGGATTCTGATATCATAGACCGTGATTCCTACCCCTGAGTTGGGCTGGTGCTGTCATATATCCTTAGATTTTTCTGACTCAGTGTTATGCACTAGAGCACAATAATCCAATGGATTTTAAGAGCCTTCACCCACAACCTAGTTGGTGGCATGCTTCATCATTGGGTTCCCAACTGGGCTGCCTAGTGCCACCCAGCTGTGCTTCGATGCCTGGATTAAAGAGGAGCATTTTTTTTTGTCAGAGCGAAAAGTGCTCAAAAAGTGGTGCAGTTAGAAATGTCTCTTGGATGACCAACCAGTAAATGATTTATTCATAGGGTCCTAGGACACGTTAAAAACAAAGTGAGATATTATGAAGAAAAAAATGAATCCTCAATATCTCTTAAAAGCTGTCGACATGTTTCAGCCTCCCTGTTATTAATGAGGTTTTCTTCAGGACCAAAGAAACATCAGTGATGATGTGGCTACAAAAGTGGAAATAGCCACGTGAATTTGTGAATAATATTCAGCACACACGCTAAGGTTTGCTGTGCATGTGGTGGTATAACCTAACTTTCGGCCACACCAACTGGTAGAAATCTGCAAGAGGAAAAGACATACAACGTAAAGGACATACACAACAAATAAAGAGGCATGCCATAGTGCCTTGTTTGGCTTCACCATCCTTTTTTACGTGCTGTGCTCGCTGAAATACTATCATGCATTTGCGTAGTCGGAAAAATTATATGTGTGTCGTAATCATACATAAACATACTACAGACACAAGCTGTTGTATTCTGTTTTAGGTACCTGTATAAAGGTTTTCCTGAAACATGTCCTTATATAGGCACAATTCGCATTGCCCTTATATGGACATAAGATCCCAGTCCTTATTTAGGCATTAGCCATGCTATCCAAATACAGGCATGGTCACCTACATCCGTCCACCCCAACGTCACAACGAGTTCTTAGAAACCAGACCTTTAAGCTGTTGAGAGTTTCCCTAGCCCAGGATTATTGATTTCTCCAAGAACTCATTTATTATGCATGAACCACTATTCCTTAAGGGTTGATTCCTGACGTCTTCCTCTGCCCGACTTTACGTCAATGCTAACATTCCAAAACACCTTCCAGGTATAAATATACCTTCCCTTGCCGAAGCAAGTACGGAGAGGTACGGAGACGTACAGAGACATATGGAGAAGTACGAAGGAGACCTCGACTTAGGGGAGCTCGTATCCCGGCCTGACACACTGATGAGAGACGCTGTCATCCCTGCTCGCAGAGAATCCAGCTTCCAGTGTTCTGACTCCCTTCGCGGGGTGTTAGAGATCGAGACCAGACAAGATATTCCCACTTCTCTCATTCTAAGGTATGGAGCTGACTAGAACCTAGAGGGACTCTTGGCATACCAACCTATAGCCTACCATACTATAGAATACAGCACCTACTTCTTACCTTGTACTACACTTAGGTTAGGTACACTGGGGTAGAACTAATTAGAGAAGCATCTTATGAGTACTCACATTTTAGCTTGTGTTATTGATGTATATTAATATGTGTCATAGCTAAAAAAACAATGCCAGCACAGTATTATTTCTTTTTTCACTGCTTACGCTGTACATAATATATCTTGCATACTGTCTTACTATTGTAACAGCTCATATCTCTTACACGAGAAACCTTTTATTGAAATGCCCGTCTATTCTTTCTGTGTACCTCTGGAGAAACTAAGCATGCATGATTACCTGAGTGAAATTGTTATCTGTTGTATTCCGATTCTAAAGGGAATCATGTTTATGCGGTTGCTAGAAACTACTCCCTTCTTGTTTACAAGGAGTTTCTAGTGGCCTCTGAGTTATCTGGTACAAAGTAATTAAGTTTAATATACTCGATAGGGGCATACTGACCTCAGTCCTATGCCAAACCTATAGTGTATATTATTCCAATGCGCAGAGCCGATTAGGGAAATAGGAACTACACTACATGGCATCCAACGTTTGGTAAGGCACTAATTTAATGTTAGATACTGAGTAACTCAGTCGTGCTTTTCTCAGAGACCCCGACTCACATACTCCAAAAGATGTCTGGAGTGGGTAGGTTTAAGTATCCACCAAAGCTGAATAGGACAAAAATCCTATATATTAGCTGTTTGGTTTGTTCAACGTTGAAGGATACTGTGTTCCAAAATATTGTTCACCTTATCTTTGTTTCCTTGAAAATTGTTCTACATTGCTCAAAAACAATGTCCCTTAATGGGGATACTAACACCGAGAACGGTGTAGCTGCGGCTGACCCAGCTTTTAACTTTACAGGTTTAAATGAAACCGATGAGGGTGTAATACACTTCCTTCCAAACTTAAGGAGAGCCATCACTCTAAAACTTATAAAACATGGCCTAACACCAAGAGGTGGTAGAGCAGTTTTCGTGATAGAGGCACATGAATCGTATCAGACAGAGTTATTCTATTCATGGATTGGATTCCCAGAATCAAATCCAGTAACAAAAGTGTTTCACTTCTTTAAAGAAAATGAACCTCCTGAGGAATATATTCCTTTTGAGGATATTGAAATTCCACTCACATACCAGGAGCATAATCTCCGGTTTAAAGGCGCCCTAAAACATCACAAAAACATTACCAGACTCGGTCCACTAGGTAGACCAGGAGCAACATGGCCGATTTTAGCCGGCTACACACCTCATCCTGACATTGAAGAGATGTCAGACAAGGAATTAGTCACTCAACTACAAGAGTTAATAAAAATTTACAGACAATTAGTCCAATATGTCATGCGGACTTTTACAGTCCAACCACTGTTGACCATTCCAAATCAAACCCCTCAACATGGTAATTCATTGAAAATTACTCCACAGACTTTACACGCAGTCATGGGTAAAATGCCCACAAAACGTGAACAAATTCCATTCTGGTTAGCTCAAAAAATGACTCAAATCGAAGCAGTATTTCCTAATATCAGCCTTTATGAGAAACACAGAATCCTAACAATCTGTTTACCGATGGGGATCACACCACATCTGGACGACTGCACCACTTGGGGCACAGTCTTGGCTGCAATCTACACAAAAACACATGGTGTCCCGTCTATGGCGGTAATACCTGATGTCCTGAAACAAATTCAAAATGAATACGGGGCAGAGCCTGTTCTGAATTTAGGTATGAAATTACTGAAAAACTTCGACCAGGTCTCAACAATAATATTATCTAATATTAAAGGGGAGGCAGCATCAGTAGCGATCCGCCAACGCTTAAGGGAATTTGATGTAACAGAACATCAACAAGAACTACCCAGAATAATAGAAAAATCTTATGCTGAATTAGGCAGGGGCAGTTTGGGTGGGAATCCTTTAAAGCCACAGCTGTCTGAAGGTACTGAAAAGGACTCCATTAAACAAAAACCTACATCTTCTAAAAAGAAGTGGAAAACTAATACACAAAATTCAAAAGAGAAACGTTCTCAATCCCGAGGTAGGCCTCCTCAAAAGGAGCCCTCTGAAAGGAGGAATAACCTCAGGAATAGGGATAATTTGAGAAAACCTGACAGGTATCAGGATACGGATACACATTCCTCTCGTACCTTTCAGATATCATCACAGACATCAGAAAGAAGAGGACGGTCAGATCACAAAGAAGAACGCGTGAAGTCCAAAGACGATCAACACGTTCAGAAAAAGAAATCAAAACCTCAATTCTCAAAAAAAACAGGTTTGAAGATAAGACATGCCGAGAATACTGAGAACACAGCTCAAAAAGGGAGAATGGGCTCAGACAATGCTGGTCAGTGCAGCAGAAGTAACAATAGTTCGCCAGAATATGAAGGAACTAAATAGTGGACTTCAATGAGTACATCACAATAGAGACTGTAGATACCAGGGTTAGTACTCCACAAAAGTTATATGAAATAACACTCCGGATGGAGGGAAACATACCAAGAATAGTGAAAGCACTCATTTAGGAGAAACTTTCAAGGGGTTCTGATATACTTCTAGCAGAACAGGACTGGCCACCAGAGTTTGTCAGAGAGTGCCCACATGGCGAAGACATCATTATGCCAGCCTTCTCCAACCATAGTCCAATTCACTTAAAATATACTTATGCCAGGAAATGGGCAGTTGCCCAGGCCCCAGCATTATACGAAAATCATGTAGGATGGATGAGGACTCACCTCACCACAAAATACAACTAAAAAATCTGCACAAAGGCTGTACCAAATTAAATAAGAAGCTAAAAAACAAGTCAGGGAGATCTTAGATCAACTTGAATACCAAGGGGTGATAGAAACATGCACCTCCTCAATGAACACTCCTTTGTTTCCTGTATCAAAACCAGACAATACATATCAGCTAGTTTTGGATTACAGAAACTTAAACACTTGTTCTAAAACATTTGCAGTGCAAAATGCACACAGCACAGCATTAATAAATAATATTGTGCGTAAAAAATATAAAACCACATTAGACATTTCAAATGGTTCCTTTTGTCAAAACACAGCACCTGAAAGCAGGTTCTAGACAGCTTTCTAAATAATGAGGATCCAGGGTCAATTTTGTCAACTCCCACAAGGGTTCAAGAACAGCCTGGGGTTATTCTCAGCAAGGGTAACAGAGTTACTACAAATTTATGATAACGAGGCATTGTCATATGTCAATGACATCTATCTGACAGACGATGACCTAGATAGGCACTTGAACAGGGTGAATACCATTACATTGGGCTTCGCCTCTGAGGGCTACAAATTCAACTTCAAAAAATACAGAATTGCCCATCTCAATGTCTTTTTCTTAGGATATGAGCTTTCAAGTGAAGGCAAGAGCCTGGCAGCTAACTTTTTAGAAAAATGTGCCCTGCTCTAACCTCCAAAAACGCTGAAAATTTTACAGTCGATTCTAGGTTTCTCAAATTTTGGCAGAACTTGCATTCTAAATTATGCAGAAAAGGTTAAACCTCTCTACGAATTAATCAAACCTGATTTTTCAACAAAACATTGGACACAGGAAAACACAGACATCCTGCGTTCACTCCAAGATAACATGTTAGCTACAAATCACTTACAAACACTTGTAAATTGAACGCAATTTAGTCATCTGAATAATTTTGGGTCAGTATGGATTCACTTATTTAACTTTTAATGAAGGTGAAAAAGTACCAATTGCATACAAATCAAATTTGTATACACAAGCAGAAATGCGCTTCACATCATCGAAAAAAATTCTGACAGCAGTACAAACCGCTATACCAAAAGAAAGAGCACTAGCTCAGGGAAAACGCATTATTTTCGTGACTCCAGTACCAGCCTTAGTGGAGGTTACAAATGTGAGCATTCCAAATGCAAAAGCTTTACATCCTATATGGACACAATGGGTTAATTCTCTTGCTGCAACAGA